>NC_056691.1:6418928-7069642 GCF_018350215.1 Panthera leo
GACTCATTTGGGGCTTATTATAGATTATCTAATTTTAAGTAGACTGAACCTGCTTACAAAATGAACAACTAATTAAAAGTTTCTCCGCAGAGAAACTGAAGATGGAAGATAATACTAAGAATTCAAGCACAAACCACAAGGAAGTGGCAGGAATGACACTTTATGAAGTTAAAAGAGTAAATGCCTAATTGGACCTGACAAGGTGATGGTTTGAAAAACCTAAAGACTGTAGATAATGCTGCTATAAATACTGGGATACCCGTATAACTTTGAATTAGTATTTTTGTATCCTTTGGGTAAATACCTAGTAGTGCAATTGCTGGAGCATAGGGTAGTTCTATTTTTAACTTTTTGAGGAACCTCCATACTGTTTCCTACAATAGCCAAATTATGGAAATAGCCCATATGTCTATCGAGTGATGAATGGGTAAAGAAGATACGGCATATATATACACACAACACACTACACACACACACACACACACACACACCAGAATATTACTTAACCATAAAAAAATAATGAAATATTGCCATTTTCAATGACATGGATGGAGCTAGAGAGTATTATGCTAAGTGAAACAAGATGGTGAAAGACAAATACCATGATTTCACTGGTATGTGGGATTTAAGAAACAAAAAAAATGAGCATAAAGAAAAGGAGAGAAGCAAACCAAGAAACAGACTCTTAACCTATAGAGAACACACTGATGGTTACCAGAGGGGACGTGAGGGGAGGTGGGTGGAGGGATGGGTGAAATAGGTGATGGGGATTAAGGAGGGCACTTGTTGTGATGAGCACCTAATGTTGGATGTTAAGTGTTCAATCACTAAATTGTACACCTGAAACTGAAAAAAACCCTCAAGATTGTCAAGACCATCCACTTTGTTAACAATGAACTTCACCTTGAAGTATTAGCTAATGATAGTGAATCATCATAATTAGCGAGGCATTAAAAATACGGTATGTTAAATTTTTATTCCATCCTTTAAAATTTTCTATTTTTGTACATATTTTTAATGTTTGTTTTTGAGAGAGAGGCAGAAAGAATGTGAGCAGGGGAAGGGCAGAGAGAGGAAGACACAGAATCTGAAGCAGGCTCCAGGCTCCCAGATGTCAGCACAGAGCCCTAGGTGGGGTTCAAAGCCATGAACCCTGAGGTCATGACCTGAGCCGAAGTTGGATGCTTAACTGACTGAGCCACCCCAGAGCCCCCTATTTTTGTACATTTATGGAATGCACAATGCAGTAGGTTGAACCATATGAAATTAGCGATGTTCAACTTCTTTTACCTTTTAAAAAAGTCAATTTCTTATGCTATATCCTTTATATTAGCACAAGTACATCCTTTATAACTGCACACACATATTAGCTAATCTACTTTATTGATGGGGTAGGTTACCAAAAACATTTACAGACTACTGGTTTACTAGATATAGAGCACACATGTGCTAATCCAGTGGTCATATCAAGACCAAGAAAAGTTCACAGTAGTTTTGAAGTCAATATACAATTCCATATATGCCCTGGAGGGATAAATACAAGGGGTAAAACCTGGTCATTAAGGACAGAGACTTAAGAGCTAGATTACCTGAGTTCAGAACCTGGCTTTACCACCTAATAGCTGAATTTGGGTAAATTACTTAATTTCTTTAGACCTCAGTTTCTTAAAAATATTTTTTTCAATGTTTTATTTACTTTTGACACAGACAGAGACAGACTGCAAGCAGCAGAGAGGCAGAGACAGAGGGAGACACAGGACTCAAAGCAGGCTCCAGGTTCCGAGCTGTCAGCACAGAGCCTGACGCAGGGCTCGAACTCACGAACCGTGAGATCATGACCTGAGCTGAAGTCAGACGCTAAACCAACTGAGCCCCCCAGGTGCCCCGGAGCTCAGTTTCTTTATTCATAAAATGAGAATCACACCATACCCATCACTGAATCCAAGATGGCATCTATTGAAAGACACACTTAGATTGCAGAGATAGTTGAATGTGAAAACATGCATCCTCCTACCCCATGATGGACCTCCTACCCCATAGAGTCATTTGAGGGTTAAGTGAGTTAATATAGGAAAAGTGCTTAGGACAGGGCCTGGGATGCAATAGCTACTACATACGTGTCAGTTACTACTAGGACAGCTACTAGAGCTGCTGCCGCTCCTCTCCTTACTACCTCTATTTAAGTGTCCTCAGACAGTCTTCTTCAGAAAGTACTGACAATTCCTCATGAACAGACTCAGAAATAAATTTTCACATATTCAAACTTGTTCATGTTTCAAAAAGGTTAGGCTTATCCTATTTGAGGAAATACTTCATTCATTCAATAAATATATTTTTTATGTTCTTTTCATGTTTGTTTGTTTGTTTGTTTGGAGAGAGAGAGAGAATACGAATGAATGTGTGCATGCACAAGAGAGCCAGGCAGGGCCAGAGAGAGGCAGAGAGAACCTCAAGCAGGCTCCATGCTATTAGCACAGAGCCCACCGTGGGGCTCGATCTCATGAACCAGGAGATCGTGACCTGAGATGAAATCAAGAGTCAGATGCTTAACAAACTAAGCCACCCAGGCACCCCATTCAACAAATACTGTGTGTGTGTGTGTGTGTGTGTGTGTGTGTGTGTTCTTGTCACACTCTTCTTGTATGCCAAGTCCTAGGGATAAAACAGTGATTAAACAAACCAAAATCTCTGCCTTTGTGCGAAATATATTCAAGAAAGAGGAGAGAGATAACAAACAGAACAGGCACATTTATATGATGTGTTAGATGGGGATAAGTATGTTCTGTGATACATTAGATGGGGAGGAACACTACAGAGAACACCTAAATGGGGATGGCTGGTGAATCTGGGGGAGAAATGCGGTTGGTGGGGAATGACAACATGAATCCTTGGTTTGTATGAACAAATGAGCTTTATCAGGGTAACTATATAGTAATTGAGTTCATCTAAAACTAAACTCTTACACATTTCAGTTTTGAAATGCTTCCCCTTTAAAATCCCAGGGTGAGTAAACTCTCTGTGGGAAAGCTGCTGTTAACTCAGGTCGACAGTGATGGGGAAAGGAACCTGACAGCATTACTGTGAAATCATTTGCATATGGAGATGACTCAGGAATTCTAACCTGCTTGAGTTGTGAAGCTCATGAAAGAGGACATTTCCACGAATGACTCTGCCTCAGTGCATGTGAAGCTTGGTGGCTGGCTTGCTGTCAAGTGTAGTTCAACTCAACACCCAAGACCACTGTGTACAGATGACAAGAGGGATGGGACTAGGGTGCCAAAGTTAGTAATTTATAATACAAAATGGAATGGTCAAAACAAATCAGGGTGCCTGGGTGGCTCAGTCAATTGAGCATCCGACTCTTGATTTCAGTTCAGGTCATGATCTCACAGTTCGTGGGATTAAGCCCTGTGTTGGGCTCTGTGTTGACAGCATGGAACCTGTTTGGGATTCTTTCTCTCTCTCAAAAATAAGTAAATAAACTTTAAAAAACAAAAATAAATCAGACCCTCAAACCTGGATGTTCATCTGCTTTGTTCCATTAGGAACCCCTCCTTGGAAAAACCATCAAGGCTATAAGGTTTTCTATTATGTTGAACCATAGCAAAGGAAGTCACAGATCAACAAGGGACATTACAGAGCCCAGAGGACCTAAAAGAACACTCACACTCGCTACAGGACAACTGTTCCACTCTCTGCATACCCCCTAATGGCTGATGAGAGACCCTCTTTTCTGGAAGCAGAAATTTATACCCTATACTTCCTTCTACCTGACCACAGGGTTTTGCTCTTTTTCTCCAACCTAGATCCAGCCATGCTGGCCATTCATGGGGCTAAGCCTTGATAATTTCTTCAATGCCATGAAACAGTTAGTGCCTGATATTTGCTGACAGACTGAAGGAAAGTTGAAAATCCCAACCTGGGATCTCACCGGCTTGCTGTTCTGGGGAAGTATATGGTAAAATATAATGAAAATTAGATCTACTTCCCAAGACAAGTGACATCTTCTTGACAACAGTAGTACTAATTGATCCAGAATCAGAAACTCAGTAATGTGCCATAAAATAGATGCATTTCTCCGAATTCCTACAAAATTTTGATTTTGAGTTTATAATAATCAGTTATCCCTTTATGATAAATATAAACTTTTTCTACTTATAAAATTGATCTTCCAATGGAAGGTGGGTAAACCAGGAATGGAAAGAGCAAGGAGGGTAATGATTAGATTCTGGTCACATACTAAAAGATCATCAAGTAAACAAAAAAGGCAGGCAGATAATCTCAAAACTATGACTAGAGAGAACAGATTTCAGCTTAGTATCAGATAATAATTTCAATAAGCCTATGGACAGGATGTTGCTGTGGAAAGCATGTGAGCAAAAGATCCCTTAGGGGAGATTTCTGTTCTTTGGGACTTTGGATTAGCTTCTCTTACTTGGGATCCTTTCATGTTTCAATTCTGTGAATCTAAACAGTGAAAGCAGTAGGGGTCAAGTAAGGTGTTGAAGGTGTTTTCCTTTTCTTAGCTAGTGGCAATGCAAAACTTTGAACCTAAGTGACCTGATGACATATCTGTGGGTCAGTACCCAGGAATTTGACATTCACAGTTCCTCTGCAACACTCCAAGATAACAGTGGTACATATTTTCAAGATGAATATATGCCCAATGAGCCTAGTTTACACTGTCTCTGAAGAATAGTTTCCTTTGTATTCGGTAGGATTATTTTTTGCCTACATAGACTGACTTCAAGTCTTTCTGAATGTAAACCTTATAGTGGGGTTTGTTTTTAACATATTAATTGGGACTTGACACAGAGAGGCATAAAGGAAGGAAAATGATGGCAGACTTCATAAAATTTTAAGAAATTATAGTGGAATAAAAAAATTCCTGGAGGGACACATGAACAGTGGTTGCCATCTTTGTGTGCCATGGAAAATGGCAGTGAATGGAGGAAGGGCACTTTTGTAATTCATTTTACTCCCCTCCATAGTATCTGAATTATTTGCAAATACATATATTACTTTCACAATAATAAAAAAGTAAATACTAGAAATTTATATTTAGAAGAACTGAAAAAGGGCCCTGCCATGTTTGGCTCTAGATTCCTGGGGGCTGTTGAATAGGAAGTGTTCCCAGAATGCTCCCTGATGAGTGTGTGAAGGAATGAATGAACAGACTGACACCATGGATATCGAGGTCCACTTGCAAGAAGGAAATGTTCCCAGCACCAGGACACGGTTTTCATCAAGACTGGGCCCTCTTCACCTGGGGACTACTCTTACCATGAACTTTCAAAGTAATCCGCTTATAGTCAGCACCGCCATAGCCAATCAAGCAGCAGTAAACCCCGGCATCCTCCAGGGTCACGTTTGTGATCTGAAGCGCGGCCTTCCCCAGGAAGAGCTGGTCCTTCAACAGCTGGGCCCTCTGACTGTAGCTTCTGTGCTGAACTTTCAGGTCTTCCTTCCCTTTCACAAACTGAATGATTTTCTTATCCTCCATTTCCCAGTAGACGATCAGTGAAACCAGGTCTAATTGTTCTTCTACGGGGAATCTGCACTCCATTGTCACATTGCTGCCGTACTCTACCACATACAGGTCCTTGGACACTGTGATCGTAAACGCTGAAGAGAAAGATGATCAGTCTTCAGAAGATGGGAAACTCCTCAAAAAATTTGCAGACTGACGCAGGGTTTACACTTTATCTGGTCACTTATGTGATCATTATGTTCAAGGACTTACTTCCCTAAAATACATATTTTATCTAGTGGCTTTGGAGCACACTTTGGAACCCTAAATCTCATCCATGAGTCAGAATAGTAAAATCCACTAAACAAGTTGCTGTCCCCAAATCATAAAACTATATTACTGTAGAAATATGACATGGTGATGGTGTACTTATAACCAGGAATACTTGGTTTCATACGGATACCCCCATAATGTCCTTTGGTTGGATACCTATTTACCTTCTAGACAGTCTGAATGATAGATTCCAACAGTCCTCTTTTCTTACTGTCCTAAACTCTTGACCAGCTGTCCAGCCAGAGGTACATGGGTATGGAGATTTAGGGAGGGTCTCAGGAGGATGCCAGTACTGTGTTACCCTGACACTTTCAACGTATACTATAATTCTTCTGTAGAATATACTCACTGGGAAAAGCAGGTTGCAGAGGAAGGTGGATATAACGATCCTGTTCTTGTTTAAAATAAATGAATAAAAGTACGTACATAGACCATTTCCCCAGATATTTTCAGGAATTATCCCTGGGAAATGGATAATGGGTAATAGACAAATAGCTAATGGATAAGTTTTCTTTCTTTCAGTTTGACCATATTCCCTGTATCTTTGGCCAATGAAATGGGTTTATGAAACAAAGAAGGAAAAACAGAATGTTCTCTAAAAAAAAATGACATCCATTTAAAATAATTATTTTAGTTTTTAACTTATGGTAAAATATTTCAAATATAGAACCTAATGAAACGATCTGGTGTCTTACCTTTCAGCAAATGACAGTAGGCCATGAATGCAAAGACACTAAATATCCTCATTTTTCTGGAGTGACCGAATTATGGAAAACACAAAAAGAAAAATGCTTTATTCAATGATGACAGGTCTTGGCAGTTCTCACTGAGTCTTCTGATAACCAGACAATGCCTGATTCATAAATGTGGAAGTGCAATAGGGAATTTAGAAGTTTAATACCTTTACTTAATATCCCACAGTCATATAAAGCCAAATGGAAAAAAGTTACTATGATGAGAATCTTTATTATTATTTTTTTGTTTCAGAAGTAGAATTCAGTGATTCATCACTTACATATGACGCCCAATGCTCATCCCAACAAGTGCCCTCCTTAATGCCCATCACCCATTTAGCCCATCCCCCCACCCAACATCCCTCCAGCAGCCCTGTTTGTTCTCTGTGTTTAAGAGTTTCTTATGGTTTGTCCCATTCTCTCTTTTTATCTTATTTTTCCTTCCCTTCCCAGAATCTTTAAATGTAATTACAAGGTCTGAAAATAACTTATACTAGAACTCAAAAGACGCCAAGGAGAAAATACTACACTAAACCCTCTCAACTATTTCATGTTTTTTCTGCAGTGGAACATATCTGGAAATCCAAACCTGCTCTGTGAAAAATTTCAAGGGAGTCTGACTTCCACACCTCCCACCTTTTAACTCTTTTTTTCCCCCCTTCATGGCACCTGAATATTTTCATTCTACCCTTAACTACTCAAGCCTTCCATAGCACTATCCCAACCACGCCACCTCTCTCCCAGGGGCCATCCTTCTAAATCTCCTCTTCTGTCCTTCACTTATTCCAAATTATAAATCCTATTCTCTCAATAAAATTGATTCTACAAGTAGCAGGAGTCAGAAGGATAAACAGTAGGCTCCAACCAATTCATACTAAGATGTTAATAACTCACAGTCACTCTTTCTATTCTTTATTAACACATTCTCCCTCTTGTATTATACATGTATTTACACACTTTGAGAAGTCAGTTTTCCCTCTTAAGGTCTCTTTGACCTCTTGTATACATACAAAAACTCACAACTGATCAATTAATCTATGCTACACATATATAAGACAGAAGATTTAGGCTAATACACAAATAGCTCCTAAAAATCAAAAAGAAAACTACATACAACTCAACAGAAAATGAGCAAAAAGTTCTAGCATACAGGTCAGAGAATAAGAAGTACAAATGACATATACACACAGGAAAGAATGTTTAATCTCAACAGTTTTTAAAAAAGTATAGTTTACATTAGGTACTATTTTTCACTTATCAACCTAGCCAAAATTATAAAGATTCCTAATATTTAGTGTTTGTAAGAAATGAACAAATGGGTTTTCTCACTAATGGTAGGAATGTGAAATTATACAGCCTTTTTGGGATGGCAATTTGGTAATGCCCATTAAAATTTTAAATGTATATATGATATATGAGCTCTCACCTCCTCTCCTAGAAATATATCCTACAAGAACACCTACATAAACAATACATGTAAACCGGTGATACTACTAACACTAGCCCCAAACTGGGGAATACTCCAGAAAGCCTAAAGGGTTAAATAAATTTTGTTATAGTCATACAATGTAATACCATTAAGGATAGAATTGTAGTGACTTTGCAAAGCTGTAGAACATAATTTGCAGAGCAGTATATGTAGCAGAAATCTACTGTAGTGAAAACAAAGAAAAATCTGTGTGTGTGTGTGTGTGTGTGTGTGTGTGTTTAGACATAGGAAATACCCAGAAAAATCCATACCAACACGCTGATGGTGATTACCTCTAGGAGTGAAATCAAAGGGATGATAAGCAGGTTTTCACCTTTTTATAATTTTTAAAAGAAAGAATGGGAGAAAAAGAAAAAAAAAGTAGATGATCTTACTAATGATTTCTTTGGTGTTTCTGTGTGCACATTTTCAAATAAATGGATATGTTTCCCTTTAGATATCAGAAAAACATAAAAATGAATTTAGTGAAGCATTTCATCCTGCCAACCCGCAGAATGTTTGTGAGGCAGAGTAGCAGAAGGGACAGAACCCTGGAACCTCAAGCATCAGAGTTGAGGGAGAATAATGATATTTATTTTCCTGTTTTTTTGTTCATTATTAGAATAATATAAACACATTGAAGAAAATGAGAAAAGAAGGGAAAGATCACCCACTATTCCATTACTTTAACCTGGGAAACAAATGCTAATGCCAGGATGTATTTTTGGTGTCCAAGTGCAGTGGGGTGGGGGTGAGGATTGCTGGTCTCCAAGAATGCTGTCTTTGAGCATCCCACAAAGCACAGGACAGCCACCACAGCAGAGCAGTGTCTAGGCCAAGCTGTCAACAGTGCTAAGACTGAGAAACCATTATGAGCATTCTAGCAAATATTTTACCTCTAGTCCTTTCCCCTATGAATTTTTTTAAAAACAATTATAACCTTATCCTACATTTAACACTCATTTTTTTTCATTTAGTATTACAATACAAACATTTTCCATTTTACTGAATGATATTCGTAAGTATCTTACTGTTTCCATAATGGTTACTTCCCCTATAGTTAGGCATAAGATTGTTTAAAAATATCATACATATTTGTGTATACAGCAAATATCTGGGAAGTGCCTACTGTGTGCTCAGCCCCATGCTAGGTCCTAGGATAGACTTTCCCCAAGTGGAATTGTTGATCGAGGACAAAGAACATTCTGGGACACCTGGCTGGCTCAGTCGGTTAAGTGTCCAACTTCTGATTTTGACTCAAGTCATTATCTCATCGTTCATGAGTTTGAACCCCACATCAGGCTCTGCACTGATGGTGTGGAGCCTGCCTGGGATTCCCTCTGGAACATCAGGGCAGCTGGTCTAAGAGAACACTGACATCTTCCTCAAGTAAGAAACTATGATGGTATATCTGGATTCCCTGACAAGAGCATTCAAAGAGCAAGGAAATTTGAACTAGGAAAGAAATGATGGTTCATTCTGGATGGGGAAGCAGGTTTGTGCCTGGGGAACTCAGTATAATCCTTTGGAACTGATGCTACCCCCTCCATCTCCCAAGGGTAGCCAGGGTAGGAGGAAAAGATGGAAAAGAATTCAAGCTTCCTTTCTCAATAAGTAGGAGTAAGCAGTGTCTTGATATCTGTTTGGTTTAGAGTTTCCTTTGACTTTTACCTGATGTAAATGAACTATAATTTGATTTAAAAAAAAATTTTTTCCCTGGAGTTTGACAATGTAACTACAAAATGAAAATCCACCCCATCAATAGATCAAGAGAGTTGACCTATTAAACCCAGCTAAACCCTGCGCCCAACTCCCTTCCCTCGGTCACCCTGAGACCCTCTTCTATGATTCCCAGGTGACTTCAAATCCCAGCAGTACTTCTGTGGCTTCCTGTAAGACTACACTCTAACTACTGTCCTGTAACCTCTGCCTACTCTCTTCCACCAAAAAAGGCTAATTTTTTCTTTAGACTATCATAGACCTTAAAAACTGCTGGCAACTTCAATGGAAAGTGGCACTATCCTGAAGGTGATTTTTCAATTTGCCTCAAAAGGTGGCTCAGTGGGTTGAGCCTCTGACTCTTGATTTCGGCTCAGATCATGCTTTCATGGTTGGTGGAAATCGAGACACATGTCAGGCTCTGCGCTAATGGTGCGGAGCCTGCTTGGGATTCTCTCTCTCTGCCCCTACTCCACCCCCAAATAAAATAAACATTAAAAACATTAAAAACTTAAAAAAAGGGCTTTAAAATATTCAGGCTCTTTCCCTAAGTAGTTAAACTTACAAGAGTTTGCCTGAAGGAAATAATCAGCAATATCCCAGAGATTTACATTCAAAGATGTTCACTGAATGGCTAAGATACTTAAAACACTGTAAATAATCTTTATGTCCAGAATGGGATATTAATTTTGCCTGGTTACCCAGTAACATGGGATGCAGCCACTAAAAAAACTGTATCTACATGTACACACATATATACATACACATATATACACATACATACTATGAGTATGTGTGGGTACATATATCACATTTTAGAAGACTGTTTAATCCACAGAAAATCATACAAGGTATTTCTTAGATGCAAACAAGGTGAAACAATGTGTTATAAGACAAAGACCATGATCAATGTGTCCAAAGGCTCCATTTGGAGCCTGCAGGTCTCCTGCAGGTCCTCAGCGCAGGCAGCGCGAAGAACTCCTATTGAGGTTTCCTGGATCTTACAGTTGGAGGGGATCCTTAGGAGATGCTGCAGGTGTACGACGTACTCAGAGAGCAGCTGAGGATGGACGAGGACCCAGGTGTCCGACCTCCAGCCTAGGAATTTCCCCCTAGACTCTGCTACCTAAGTCAGGACCATATTCAGGAACGCGCGGAAACTTATACTTACAAAACTGACATGAAGCAAAACTGAATCCCACCTGGCGAAAGGCTAAACGTTTTAGCTTTTCCTATTAACCTATGCAGCTGATCTGCTCTATTGCCCCATCCAACCAGCAACGCTTTCCCACGTCCGCCTCCCCTCTCCATTCCAAAGGTCTAAAGAGCATTTTTTAAAGCGCCAACCCCAACCGGGACAGCTAGCGAATCCCGCGGTGGGCACCCCATGAGGGAAAGACGCTCCCTACCTGCCGGCGGGGAGACTGGCGGCGCCTCCGCACGCGGTGGCCCCGGAGCTGCTGCAGCAGCAGGCGGCGCGGGTTCTCGCGCTAATGAGCTGGCGGGGCGGGGCTCCGCCCCACCCGGCCGCAGCCCCGCCCCTGAGACGCCGGCGGGCCCTTAGTCCTTGATCCGTTTTCTAGGCTGGGCTCGTAGTGGGGAGTTAGCGGTTGCGTTCTAGGAGAAAAAGTTGAAACCGAAAGCGAAAATAGAGGCCCGGGTTCTTGTAAATCAGCTGTTAAAGAGAAAAGCTTCCGCATTAAAGCAATCTAATAATTCCGACCTATTCTTTTAAAACAGAGGTTGAAAAAATAAAACAGAGGTTGAAAACAAACTGACGTCTGAGCTGATTACAAAGACTTCAGACGGCTTTTATTTTAGGAATCCAGACACCTGACGTTCTGCCCATCAGGTCCCCCCCCCCCAACCCCCACAGCCTTCTGATAAAAGCTTTTCACAAGATGAGGGTACATCTTGTCGTAGCTGGATGTAATTCCACAATACATACGAAGTAAAATGTCAAGCCCATATGGCTTTGGTTTTTATTCTAGAAAGTACGGGTGTGTGTAATAGGAAATATACTTTTAATACGTGAATTTTGAGGACTTCCTCAAAGTTCCTCGACATAATGAAACTTAGGTTGCTTTGACATGAAAAGAACTTCCCATCACCAGTTACATCTTTTAAGAATGCTCTCGATCCCTGCTGTCTTGCCATCCTTGGGGGTTCAGGTTAGGTTAGCACATTCTAGGCGAAGATTAGGAAAACCCTCCAGACCGATGGAGGAGACTAGCTAAAAACCATGTGAGTCATACAGAGGGTGATGGCATAATTTACTTAAGCGTTCCCCATTGCTGGACTTGTAGGTGCTTCCCTCTCTTCCTCCTTCCTTCTTCCCTCCCTTCTCGTCTCTGTCTCCCTCTCTTTGTAGTTTTAAATTGGTAACCTGAACTCTTCATTGTTTTGACTTTCCTGCTTATTAATTTCAACTGCAATTCAAAATACTGCATAACGGATGAATATCAAGTTGTCCATTGTCTTGGTTATGGCATTTGCTTCCCAAGTAAGACTTCACATTCTCAAGAGTATCACGTTTTTATTCTTTAACCTAGAAAAATACTGAGGATGATACTGCTCTAAAAATCTGGTAGAGAGTGTGAAATTCTCTTTAGCCTCAATCAAATTGTAAATATACTTGGAGATTCAGCTGAGACGCTCCCTCTTTCAAATCTCTTTTTGAGGCCACATAGTGGAATACAGCAGTATTATCCCAACTTTGTCTGATATTTTCTATTTTATCTTTCATTTTTCTAAAAATGAGAGTTAAGACCCAGGACACAAGATTTCATGACCTGTGAGTGTGGTCATGACTGTTGTGTGAGGAAAAAAAGAAAGAAAAAAACTGTCTCTAGAGCCACCTGCTGCTAACTAGCTAAGTTATCCTGAGCAACCAATTCACTGAGTAGTAGTGAGGATTAAGTAATATCCTCTTAGATGGCCTCTATGATCTATGAATAATTTTTCAAACTGAGAGGAGGGGGGAGGGAGGGTGTTTAGTTTATTGTTTGCTTTACTAAGGTGATGTCCAGGGTCTACATAATGATCAACAGAGAAGGCAGAGAGTGAATGGAATCTGCCTTTCTCTGAACTCAATGATGGGAATGGAAAGTATTTACTCAGATTGCTGCTCAGTGATTTACATATTAGTAATTTGATGATTGCTGATCTTATTCATCTTCCCCACCTGTTTTCACCCTTCAGCCATTGATTTCCCATACAGCTTATCAAGGTTCTTGATGAAGTTTTTGGTACCTTCTGGAGATATTAAAAAACAAACAAACAAACAAACCAGGATGTGTTTAGAAAAAAGGAGAATTTATCACTTCAAAAAATATATGTGAGTCTGTATGTTACCATACTGGAATTAAAATTAAAAAACGTAAAAATATACATGAGAATCAAAACAATCCTGACTTTGTGATTTGGGTAACGTAGACGGAGAAGTGCTGAGACAGGAGGAGACCAGTGAGAAGCCAAAGGTGTGGAATGAGACATCCAGATCATCTTCAGTATTGCCATATCCTTTCTCGCTGCTCTATTCATTTTGAGAGGAAAAAACTCATCATTGCCAATGGGCCATTTCTCAGGGTGTTTCTAAGGTTGACTAGCATCACAGTTGACTTGGCGTAGGTGTTTAAATACAGAATCCAGGTCTCTGCTGAATCCAGTTCTCCTGGGGCTGGTCTGGACATGCACATTTCAACACCATCCCTGGGTGGTTCATGTGCACACTAAAGTTTTGAAAACTGATGGTATAATGTTTAAGGAAAAACTGAACCAAGAGTTCTTTGCAAGTGCAGACGTAGCACCCTTTCCTGTAATTTGGTTAACGAGTATCAGTACCACCCTTCACTCTAGTTCTGCCTATCCCACTTCCACATTTGCCCTTAAAACGAGAGAGATGATCTTTGTTCTGTTCTTAAGAGGAGGATAGACTGTAGGTTCTGAACAACTGGGCTTGAAGTGCCATTAAAATTTCCTGGTGAAGGAGCAATTTCCAGTAAACTTTCTTGATCATCACAAACAGGATAAAATAAAGAGACTTTAAGAATATCAACAACCTGCTTGGTTTGCATTGAAAGTTTACAAATGCATTTTATTACTAGATAGAGAGAATATCCAAATGTGTCTCCACGTTCTATTTTTGATTGTGCGCAACTGTAAACCGCTGCCCTGTGTTATGCCCATCTCTCTCTCTGTGTCCCTATCCGCCAACTCCTGCCTTCTGTTGGCTTCCTCCTTCATCATCTGTTCATAATCTGTACATCTGTGCCAAACAGATTTCATTGATAACACTTTGCCCTGGTCACACAAGTGTTTAAAATACAGGAGTAATTCACACACGGGGATGGTCAGAGAGAAGCAGCTGTCATCACCTGACACCCGTGTTCAGGTGCCTCTCTCACTTTACACTGTATTTGTCTCCTTCCTCCCTGTCCTCAGCTGGGGATGGGCTGGCCAACTGAAGAGTTCTATCTAGTCTTCAAAGGGGAGCTCCCATGCTGTGGGCACTTGAAAACAAAGATGAGATCTCCAACAATGTCCCCTGTCCTCAGGAATTAATAAACCCACAGAAATACTTATGACTTGAATCAATGCTGTGGGACTTTGGGACTCTATGGGAAATGACTTAGTTCTAAGGTATCTCGATAAATGAAGGCCACTAAAAGTAAAGTTTACAAGTGGGAGATACCCTTTTAGAGGATATTAGAAAATATTCTTTATTGATTTAATATCCTAGACTAAAAATTACGTAAGTGAATGTTATACAAGTCAAACAGTCCCCTCTGAGTCATTCCACTTGATTTAAGGGCATGATTTAGTTCCAGTGTCTCTTGTAGAATTGCCTCCAGAAGTATTATCTTATACTCACACTGAGATTTAAACTAAGAACTATGTGAGTTCTCAATACCGAAAAGTCTTCAAAGCCTCTCCTTTGAAGGAAATAACTGATTTTTCTTCTCTGGTCTGAATAAGTGCTTATTCAAAGGTTATAGTCACATCCAAGTCTCAGGATTGAGAACCTACTTAATCTGCCACTCCTGACTGCAGACTCATCATAAAAGAATGAGAAGTAGTTGTTTTTTTTTTCTTTTCCCCACCTTTCACTGAAAGGACATTAAAGCCTTTCTGTTTTGAGAAAGAGAGATAGGCAGGGAAGATAAGCAGTTTCCCCATCACCCATGAGGGCTGGCCTAGGTTTGGGTTGGAAAGGTAGTCCTAGTTTTGCTTCTGGTGCAGTAGGGTTGGTATCTGTCACCCTGTATTTCACAGACTCCAATAATTCTGGAAATAACCCTCATTTGATTGGTTTTGGTAAAGGGGATAATTAATGCCTGCTGTAACCACAAACGATTTAACCCAGTTAGGTCATCATTTTTCATGTGTTTATGGGGGGCAAGAGGAAGATGGGGAGCTGACATGGGGAAGAATACATTCTAACATTGAAATGCTTATTCCCAGATTCACTTAGAAGAAATCAATGGGACTATAGCAGGCCAAGTGGTACAGCATTTCCAGGGATGCTTGCCATAGGAACAACAGAAACAGAATGAAGACTGAGGTCTGGGTATGATTTTTTTGGTGTCCCTGGGTAGCACAAACATATGTTGTGCCCTTCTTGTGAAGAGTTGAAAAGGAAAGGTAATAGATAATAAAGCGGATCACCTTATTCATCACAGTTCAGAGACTGTTCTCAAATTTTTAAAAAGGGTATTTGTGCTGATTTCTCAGGGGTGCAGGAGGCTGAGAGTCACAGGCAGAGAACAGAGTCATGTGAGCCGCACGGGCTGGAGAAAGAGGAAGTCAGCCCGGGTCTAGTCTAGTGGTCTTCTCATAGTCGAGAAGAAGGAAGAAGGAGGAGAAATATAAATAGGTACTGTGAGTGGAAAAAAATCGGGAACGAGAGAAATATATAGAGAAGATCTTGGAGTCTGTTAAACAGGCTGAGGAGAACATTTGCAGGAAATTCTTCAGAAAGCTTATGTATTATTTTTCAGTATTTCAGCTGTCAGTTTATATTTCCTTAGAAAGCCATTACATGCTTGGACTGAACCATGTGAAGCCTTGGTTTTATTCACTTTACACTCTGAAATATAATCACCCTTCGCTCCTGCTGAAAAAAGCTTTCCTTGACTCTGCTGCCCCCTTAAATTACTGTCATCTCCGATTACGCCACCTCATGGCACACCTCAGCAAACTATATCATCACTTTCTTCAACTATCAAATTAACAAAACAAAAAGCAATCATTATAGCAAAGATTAATATAGTAATAGTAAGACATAGATTTTGTACATGTCGGACACTGTCTTGGTAATTTCCATATATTAGCTTTAAGTTTTATCCTATGAGGAGGGTACCGTTATCACCCCTATTTCAGAGATATGGATACTGAGGCACCAGTGCTTAAGTAACTTGTGTAAGCTTCCACAGTCAGAAGTGGCACAGCCAAGGTTCAAACCCAGGCACTTTGGTGCCTAAGCTCTTAACCACTATACAAGTGTGCAGTGAAATTGGTATCCTTGCTTACTGCTGCTGGCACTGTGTATTTGTCCAACCTCAAGAAGTGAAAGAGGCAACTGGGTGACTCAGTCGGTTAAGCATCTGATTTGAACTCAGGTCATGATCTCACGGGTCATGGGTTCAAGCCCCACGTTGGGCTCTGTGCTGACAGCTCAGAGCTTGCCACCTGCTTCCGATTCTGTGTCTCCCTCTCTCTCTGCCCCTCCCCCACTCTCTCTCCCTCTCTCAAAAATAAACATTAAAAAAATGAAAAGAAACCTGAAACACGCTTGCTATCTGACCCAGTAATTCCACTCCCATATATCTATATCTATATCTGTATCTATATGTATATCTACATCTATATCTATATCTATATCTGCCTGAGAACTGTTCATAGTAGTGTTACTCATAATAACAAAAGATAGGGATAATATAAATATTCATCAATTTAAAACATTTTTTAATGTTTATTTATTTTTGAAAGAGAGACAGATCATGAGTGGGGGAGGGACAAAGAGGGGAAGACACAGAATCTGAAGCAGGCTCCAGGCTCTGAGCTGTCAGCACAGAGCCCAACGTGGGGCTCAAACTCATGAGCCGTGAGATCATGACCTGAGCTGAAGTCAGAAGTAACTGACCGAGCCACCCAGATGCCCCCAAAACATCCATCAGTTTTGAACAGATAAACAAAAGATGGTACACCCACACATTTGCATATTATTCAGCCATAGAAAGGAACGAAGCAGTATTATATGCCACAACTTGGATGAAACCTGAAAACCTTATACTATGTGAAAGAAGCCAGAGTCAAAAGACCATATATGTTGTACGACTCCATTTATGTGAAATGTCCAGAATAGGCAAATCTATTGAGACAGAAGGCAGATTAGGAATTGCCAGGGGCTGGGGGAAGCAGGAGAACGTACAAAACTCAGTGATGTTCTCTGTTGGTTCAAAGGTATAAACATGTTCCATGATTCAAGTGTAAGGTTGTAATTTAGACCGTGTTCCCCACAGCTTGGGAAACTGTTCCAGAATAGCTTACTACTGAAGAGCTTCTGGCCTCAGCCCACACTGTGCACCTAGATGCCTTCCTTCACAGACCGAGGCTCTTGGCTAAACCTCATTCTCAGATTAATGGAGAAATTCATAGTCCTTGGGAAAGCATCTCTGTTAAAAGGAAATACTACCATACATACCTTGAATTTTCAAAAATGTTGTTTTTTAAAAATTACTTTATGGTATACAGGGAAATGGTGAATAATTTTACGGTCCTGGGGGGAAGGACTTTCAATGAGTTGAGGATTTTACATCAATTCTAAAATATGTGTACTACTCAACTTGGTATTTACAATCAACATATTAAATGGTTATATATATGAAGCTGTTTATCACAGTGTTATTGACAGTAGCAAAAAAAAGAAAAATCCAAAAATGAAAATTGTATACACACTTGCAGAAAGTCATACACCTTTAAAAAATGGGACATATGGGGGCACCTGGGTGGCTCAGTTGGGTAATTGTCCAACTCTTGATCCCAGCTCAGGTCTTGATCTCAGGGCTGTGAGTTCAAGCCCCGTGCTGGGCTCCGTGCTGGGTGTGGAGCCTACTTTTAAAAAGTGGGATGTATGAATGCTATCTAACATGAAAATCATGCTACCATGCAAAATGATTAAAAGCACCTATTTGTGTGTGTGTGTGTGTGTGTGTGTGTATGTGTGTGTAAAAACATACAAACATTCAGTAATTCATACAGTTATAAATAATACACATACTCATTAAAGTTGTATTTTTTTTTTTTTTAAGAGAGAGAGAGAGTGGGAGATGGGAGGAGAGAGAGGGAGAGAATCTTAAGCAGGCTCCACGTCTAGCATGGAGCCCGACACAGGGCTCAATCCCATGACTCTGGCATCATGACCTGAGCTGAAATCAAGAGTCGGACACTCACCCAACTGAGCCACCCAAACACCCAAAGTTATATGTCATTTGATACTGAAATAATTTCCTTTAATCCTCTTACCCGTATTCCATTGTGTTCAATAACTATACGTAGATTTCTCTTAATTCCAAAGGTATATATTCTATGGTCACTTTTTTCACTTCTATCTTAAAATTGTGAACAATATCGGGGCACCTGGGTGACTCAGTCAGTTAAGCATCTGACTTCGGCTCAGGTCATGATCTCGTGGTTCGTGAGTTCGAGCCCCACATTGGGCTCTGTACTGACAGCTCAGAGCCTGGAACCTGCTTCAGATTTTGTGTCTCCCTCTCTCTCTCAGCCCCTCCCCTGCTCATGCTCTGTCTCAATAATAAATAAACATTTAAAAAAATAAAATTGTGAACAATATCATACATATAAGAGCATAATGTAGGTATATCGTTTGAAGTGCATCCATTGGGTTTCCACTGGGAACTGGAATTCTACTCGGTTCAACTGAAGAGATGTTAACGAATACACTATTTAAGAGGGTGTGGGTGAGATTAAGAGAACCATGAAGTTGGGCCTGAACCATCAACAACTAGCAACCGTGGGAAGTCCATACCATCTCTGCACTAACATGCAAAGGAGGAAAGCATTTCCAGAGCTCCATGAGCTAGAGCCACAGAAGAGAGGCCTCTGGTCAAGAGTTCCAATTGTGAAAGGACCCAGCCACTACTAGGTTATCAGTCCCAAACAGAGAAGGAAAGTAGAAAACATATCCTACCTCTTTCCTCCTGCTTCCAGTCTCCTTTTCGAAGTGTCCGAACACAAATGGAAACAAAACGAGCTGTGGTGAGCCCAGGTGATACTCTCCAAAAAGATCTGCCTCTAGAGGCATAGAACAGGGCAGGGGAGGAAGAGTGGATATGAGGAAAGGCAAACAGAAAACCCAAATGGTCTGCCTGTTTTGCCACTCAGCAATTATTCTTGCCATTGATCAGGTGAAGAGAAGCTCATCCCCTACACATGAGAATCAGAAGCCTACCAACCACTATACTGCTTTGAGGTGATGTCAATTTGGGTATACTTTGACCTAGAAACTAAATTGTAATATTTGTCTCCACCAGCACTCTTGACACAAGGTAACAAGGAAAGAGAGGCAAGGAAGAAATGATCAACATTTTACATGTCTGTCTGTCTCAACAGCTTGTTGCAAGGCTAAAATGGATAATTATAACTTCCTACTTCATTTATGTTTCCCTTGCCCTATGCGGTTCCTTTGTAGATCAGGAATTTTTTGCCTGGTGTGGTGATACAACATTTAATTTCTGCATGTTCTGAAATTTAAGTGGTCTCGACCTTATCAAGTTCCTGCAGTTATTTAATGACCATTAGAGTATTCAGATATGCCCAGTGAATCTCTGGTCATCGTGCAGAGTTCTCCTTGCCCTGATTGTATAGCTGCAACCCAATTTCTCCTTGGTAATTGGGATCAGTTATCCCAATTCCATCACAGTGAGAAACCAAAATGATGAAGGGGGCAGATCCAGCTTCCAATTCAATAGAACCACAGCTGAGTCCTGTAGTAGAAACATTCCTTTCTTTTGAACTAGGACTTCCAAACATGGTCAAAGTTTGTAGAAATGGTGTGCTGGACATTTTCCATTTGTCCCAGCAGTCTTTGTGCCTAGGAGGCTGACCTCTAAAAACTGCATGAGCCTGGTTTCCTCATCTTTGGCTTCGGGGTAGATCCAGCTAATGGAAGACCTCAGCAGGATATCGGAGCATGAGAGGACACAGACGGGCCTTTCTTTTCCACTCTGTCCTCAATTGGAGCTGAGGGTGTGGCAATGGCTCCAATGACAGAATCTCACCCTGCTGGGCTAATGGTCAGTACTGACTGCCTTCCTCTGCTGAACAGCATAGCTTCTGTTGGGTAGCCCTCACCTACAGCCACACCTGTGGCTCTTGCCTGGTTTTAGTAATTGTTCCACCCCTCTGGCCCCTTCTGCTCCCAACTATTGCTGGTTTTGACTGGTTATTGAATACAAACTATGTGCCAGACACTGTGAGAATTGCCTAAACACATTATGTCATTTAGTCCTCACAGTCCAATAAGTTCGAAGGCTTTTAGTCCTATTGTAGAGATGATATAGTTTTAGAGATTTATAGAAGCGACAGTGACAGAGTTTGACATAGAATCCAGGGGTCCCTATGCTAGGGTCTCTGCGCTCAAATACTATTCCCTGCTTCTTTTATCAGTTGATATCCTGCCTTAAAGAATCGAGGTTCCATATGGCTTTGCTCCTGTGGCACCAAGGATACTTTGACAACACACCCACTCCCACAGTTGGGAACATGAATGCTGGTAAGATTTCCCCATCCAGCCACTCAACAAACAGCGTCTGGAATGTAGGACCCAAGCTCCAGAATACTAAGGGTCAGTGCTGACAGCATTAAGGCAAGCCTAGGAGGTTGGTTTGGTGCTTACTCACAGGGAACAGGGAGCTTTGTGTCTATTATTGTGCAGTACCATACTATTGTGCAGTGACAGGATAGACAGCCCAGAAATAAACCCCACATTTATATGGCCAATTAATCCACAAAGGAGGCAAGAAAATACAATGGGGAAATCGAGTCTCTTCAACAAATGTAGCTAGGACAGCTACATGCAAAAAAATGAAACCGGGCTACTTTCTTACACCATACACAAAGATAAACTCAAAATGGATTATAGACCTAAATGTGAGAGATGAAACCATAAAACTCCTAGAAGAAAACATAGACAGTGATTTGTTTGACACTGGCCTTAACAAGGGAAACAAAAGAAAACAAACTACTGGGACTACTCCAAAGTAAAAAGCTTTTGCATGGCAAAGGAAATCATCAGCAAAATAAAAAGGCAACCTACTGAATGGGAGAAGATATTTGCAAATGATATATCTGATAAGGAGTTAATATTCAAAATATAAAAAGAATGTATACAACTCAACGCCAAAAGACACAAACAGTCCAATTCAAAAACGGGCAGATGACCTGAACAGACATTTTTCCAAAGCAGACATACGGATGACCAACAGACATGTGAAAAGACACTCAACATCACTAATCAAGGTAAATCAAAACCATGAAAATCAAAACCACAATGAGATATCACCTTACACTAGTAAGAATGGCTAGAATCAAAAACAAAAGAAGTGTTTGCAAGAATGTGGAGAAAAAGGAACTCTCATGCACTGTTGGTGGGAATGCAAACTGGTATAGCCACTGTGGAAAACAGTATGCAGGTTCCTCAAAAAATTAAAAGCTGAATTACCATATGATCCAGTAATTACACTATTGGGTATTTACCCAAAGAAAATAAAAAAACTGATTCAAAAAGATATATTCACCCCTATGTTTACTGCAGCATTACTTACAATAGCCAAGATATGAAAGCAACCCAAATATCCATTGACAGATGAATGGACAAAAAGATGTGGTACACACACACACACACACACACACACACACACACACACTGGAATATTACTCATCCATAATGAGATTGTGCGATTTGTAACGGTGTGGATGGAGATAGAAGGTAATATGCTAAGTGAGACAGGTCAAAGACAAATATCATATGATTTTACTTATATGTGGAATCTAAAAAACAAAACAAATGAATACACGAACAAAAGTAAAAACAGACCCATAAGTAGAGAAGAAACCAATGGTTGCCAGATTGGGGGGGGGGGGGGTAAGGGGATGGGCAAAATGGGTGAAGGGGAGAGGGAGACACAGGCTCCCAGTTATGGGATGAGGAGAAGTCACGCGGATGAAAGGGACAGCCTAGGGAATACAGTCAATGGTATTGTAATCCGGTTGTATGGGGCAGATGGCGGCTCCATTTGTGGGGAGCACGGTATATAGACTTGTCAATCACGAAATACACCTGAATGTAATGTAGCATTGTGTGTCAACTATACTTAAATTGAAAAAAAATGCAACTGTGGATCATATGTTTAAGTGACAACCTCTCATCAGACACATTCTTTTCTGGAAAACAGACCCAACTGTGTGGTTGACACCGCTCCTGGAGAGTAACAATGAGATGGCTCCTTAAACTCTTTAGAAGCTCAGCTGGGCGCGGGAGCAGGGATTTCTCTCATACATGGGTCACTTACGAACCTCACTGAGGCCTCTTCGTCCCCTCAAAACCTGACAGCTGAGCCGCTGTTGGTTTGAATTTGCCTCTTTGATCTCGCCATTCTCTCCCGGGCACCTGGCGGGACACAGTACACTAGGCCTCGGGCAGGAGAGGGGCGTCTTTCAGGAAGCCAAGGGCTGCGCTGATTGGCTAAGCCTTGGAATCACTGTCAAGGCCGTCCAATCCCGAGGCTCCGCCCGCCGAGTCCCGGTCGAGTCTCGGTGGAGGGGATTCCGGGCCTGGAGGCCTCCGCTGCGGTTACCGCCCGCACCTCGGCCGCCGCCTGCTGCCCAGTGAGTGAGCGCCGGGCCCGCGGGACTGGCCGAAGGCTGATGGGG
This sequence comes from Panthera leo, assembly GCF_018350215.1. Lineage (NCBI taxonomy): Eukaryota > Metazoa > Chordata > Mammalia > Carnivora > Felidae > Panthera > Panthera leo. Next base: position 6,441,607 of record NC_056691.1, read on the forward strand.
AGGGGGGAGTCCGCGCGGCCGCCTCTGCCGGCGACGAGCTCCGGGTTCCCGGGCTTGCCGGGCAGCGCGGGGCGCCCGCTCCTCGGGGGCACCCCTAGTTGGCTCTCCTCTCGTCCTCCCGGGTGCTGACCGCTATCCCCAACCTCGTTTCGAAAGAGCGGGCTCTCCTCGCAAGGAACCCTGGCTTCTCCAGAATCGATGTAATCGAGCTGGGAAAAGAGGCAGAGCATTATCCGCGGAACTCCGCATACCACTGCAGGAAATACCCAAGTTACGGCATTTGGGTCCAGGGAGCGCGGGTGGAGTTACCATAGGGAAAACCTCCCGGAAGCTGTGGGTTCTGAGCTGGAATTCGCGGGGGGGTGGGGAGTGACCTAATTTGACCGGGATGCAAAAACGTACAGGAAATTATTGTAATGTGCCACTAGTCTTAAATGTAGGTAATGTACCATTTGATCAGGAAATGAATCAGCACAGACATTTGGATAACAGGTCACGCATGGGTCATGAATCTTTCTTTCTCTTTTTCTCTTTTTCTTTCTTTCTTTCTTTTTTTTCTTCCTTCCTTCCTTCCTTCCTTCCTTCCTTCCTTCCTTCCTTCCTTCCTTTCGTAAAATCAAATCATAGTTCCCAGGGGTGACAGGAGTAGGGCTGCCCGGAACTTGCAGCCCCTACCTATTCTCCTCAGATATACCTCTTCCCATCTTAAATGATGGCATAGCTGAGGGCCTGAGGCATTGAAGAGCCCTTTCTAAGGTCTCAGGAGTAATCAAAGGAAAAATGAAGGCAGAAGGGACCCGAAACAGCATTCTCAGCCCCTTGAGACACACTGGTATCTAAGCTGTAAGTAGTAAGACATTTGTCACCAGTGATAAAGTTGTAATTTTTGAAAGACACCTTATTCAATTTGGTGAATTCAAAGTTATCCCTATTGCAAGATCACTCTTGCTTATTTTCTGATAAATATTTTGTGAATGGGAGAAAGCTGAAAGTATTCTGGACACTTTAAGGAACCGCTTAGATTTTGGACAATGCCTTTGTTAGGGTGGGGACGGAGGGGAAGGTTGAAGATACTGAACTCTGGGACATAGTTCACAAGGTGTGGTACACTTATTTTCAGGTGTGGGTTCCCTTGGGGACCACAGGGAACTTCTTCATCCTGATTGGATTCTACATTTAACCCTTGGGAGCAAGACCAAGAAACTGAGGCCCAGGAACAGGTAAGTCTATACCCTAACCTTCCAGATAGTTTCTCCTCCCTAGATGTCTGATGTGAGCACTGTCTCTCCACTTCAGGAGAGATCCCACCCCCTTCTCAACAGGGGCACTGCAAGAGACACAGTTCTATAATTTACAGGGTGAGAGTGTGTGTGTAGGAATGGGATTAGAGGACAGCTGTTTTCTTCATAAATGTTTGTAACATATGTAAAAATTCAATCATCTACTCCTATGTGCAGGAAAAAAAAAAAAGAATGGCGAGTGACCTAAGCTTGATTTCTCTTTTATCACTCGTGTTCTATGCAAACATTTATGGGAAAAAAACATCATGGGGACTTCCAAGATGGATAATATATTGCTACTTCCTTCAAGGAGGTTCTGGCCTGCTGTTGCAGACAACTGACTCGGGGTGCCAAAGTTCAGAAAAAGGAAAGAACTTCTGTTACATCTCCCTACCCTCAGTGGGTGGCCTCTAACTCTCTGGACAGGGGACGGAGTGGGGCTGTGGCAGAGGGGAAGAGAAACCTCATGACCTGCCTCTTCTCTCCAGTGAGTTGTTCAGCCTCCTATGCCCAGTACTGAGGCTGACTCTGGCTCTGAGGTCCCTGTAAATCAAGAATGCATCTTTGGCAAGAATACAGGGAAGTCACTGAAGTCTGGCTTGGAGTGCCCACTCGCCTGGAACCTAGTTAGCAAGGATAACTATTCTACCACCTGGCACAAAATTCCCTCCCTCCCCCATCATCTTCTCCCCAGCTAGCCAGAACCCACTATTTCATGATAAGGCTGTGAAAAACATAAGCTCTGCTGGGTTTCCTACATAAGAGTGTGGGTCCATTGGAAAGCACTGAGGCTGGTCGGTCCGACATGAGGTTCACAACCTGCTTGGTAGCCTACCAAAGAGAATCAGCACTGTTATTGAGGGGAGAGCGGTGGTAGCTCCCCTAAGTTTTTTTAATCTTCTGAAAGTAAAATTAATAATAAACCGAAGGCCTTCTGTACCTACCCAATTGGATTAAGAACAAAAAATTGAAATTTTGGCTCCCTAGAAGTGATAGAGCACTTAAGAACTTCCTAAGCATGATAAATAAGATAGGCAATACCATGTATTCATTTAAAAATTGCTTTTCCCAGGACATTTAAGTGTCATTATGGTCTTCCCCTCTTGAGACCTTCAGTAGAAGCTGAAGAGAAGAAAGGTGAAGCCAGAAGAGGATGGCCAAGGGATACCACCAGTGGCTGACACAATAGGGGTATATAGGAGAGGGCCAGGGATCACAGGAAGAGTGTTGACATAGTGACCTGGAAACACCTAAAACTTCCTAAACACAAATGCAAGGAGCACAGAGAAATCTGTCTTCAAGGTGTCCTCAATGCATCTTCTGAATCGTCCCTTCTCAGAAGCAAAGTTTCTGTCATCCGGTTGTATAGAAGGTCTATACAACTGTCCCTCACAGAAGAGAGAGTGATCTTTTAGTTTGTTTGTTTTTAAGTATTCAGTTCTTCAAGATTTACAGTGGGAAGCAAAATCAGGAAACATGGAGCTGTATACCTATAGAGAAGGAGGAGATTCTGAAATCATCTTCGTTCAGTCAGCTGGTCATAGGCTAGCAAATGTTGGCCATGCTGGTTAAGTTTGCCCAAGATCAGACAGCTACTTAGAAGGACTGTAATCCACACTGTGTTCCTAGCTCAGAATTTGATTTTTTTTTTTTTTTTACATTTTTATATGGTATCTGGTATCTGGTATTTGTTATATGGGCAGTCCAAAGCATCCTATATGAGGATACATGTAGAATATATCATTTTAAGCCTCATTGCTTTTTTACATTTTAGGTGAAGATGGGGTTTATATTCTCAAAATCTATGAATGAAAACATGAAAAACCAACAGGAGTTTATGCTTATGAATGCTCGACTCCAGGTACATTTTCAAATAATTAAGTTTTTATGTTGTTACAGTGGTTAAAGTTTCTATGACATACTCCAGCAGTATTGTTCTCTTTGGCCCCAAAAGGTAAAATGCTCTTGGGCCTCTATCCTTGGAGTCAAGATGAAATGGATTACTAATTATCTGGTAAATGGGCGTGTTTAAATCTCCAATCTAGATCCTAGTATAAAAATTTCCATACCAAAGGAAGACGTAACTGCTTAGAGTGTAGGGGAGGTAGAATGATGCCCCTCTCCTCACCAAATATGTGCATCCTAACCTCCTGTGGATATGTTGCCCTACATGGCAAAAGAGACTTTGAAATGTGATTAAGTTAAGGAGTTTGAGCTAAGGAAGCTCCTGGGTTATCCTGGATTATCTGGATGGGCCCAATGTATTCACAATGGTCCTTATAAGGGGTAGAGATGGGGCGCCTGGGTGGCTCAGTCGGTTAAGCGTCCGACTTCAGCTCAGGTCATGATCTCGCGGTCCGTGAGTTCGAGCCCTGCGTTGGTCTCTGTGCTGACCGCTCAGAGCCTGGAGCCTGTTTCGGATTCTGTGTCTCCCTCTCTCTCTGACCCTCCCCCATTCACGTTCTGTCTCTCTGTGTCTCAAAAATAAATAAATGTTAAAAAAAAATAAGGGGTAGAGAGAGGACAGAGGGTCAAAGTCAGAGAGAAAAAAAAAGATTTGAAGATGCTATACTGCTGGCTTTGAAGATAGAGTGAAGGGCCAAAGAAGGAATTCAGGTAGCCTCTGGAGAGGCTGGAGAAGGCAAGGATGTGGATTCTTTCCTAGAGCCCAGAAGGAACACAGTCCCACAGCCCGCTTGGGATTTCTGACTCCAGAACTATAAGATAATAAATTTATGCTGTTTTAAGCTTCAAGTATAATTTGTTATAGCAACAATAGGAAATTAATACACACTGTGAAAACTTGACACTGGATTTAGACATAGGCTGATAGCAAAGTAGAAGTAGCAAAGTAGAAGATTGTCTAATTGCCTGGTATTGTCTAACTGCCTAATTGTCAGGAAGTATTATGAAACGTTGTAAAGGTTTGACTGAAATTATTTTCCTAAGGTTTCAAACAAAGATCTCTTGGCTTCTGGGGTTCATTATGGCCCTGGGGATAGAAGGTCCTACTGTGAGGCAGTATGGTGAGTGGTTAAAAGTGAGGACTAAAGACAGACCAGCTAGGTTTGAATCCCATCTCTACCCCTAACTGTATGACTTGTGCCTCAGCCTCCTGGTTTATAAACTGGAGGTAACAGTATCCCCTTCACAAGGTTGCTTTGAGGATAATGATGGTCGTGTAAAGAGAGTATATAGGACAATGTCTCAAGTCCTCAGAACAGTGTCTTTCACTTTATAAGTATTCATGGTTGCTGCCATGATTGCTATTAAGAGTGTCCTGTGCAGGACAACGATTTCTTTTGGGGGAATGGGACAATTTAAAGAATGGAAACTGAATTTTTGTAACACAGAAAAGTGACCTAGGGGAGATTAAACATTAGGCATATGAACCAGCCAAGAATGTCATATGCCCAGAGAGTCTTTTGTCCAAGATCTTTGGAAACTATAGATTTTTACATCCATTCCCTTGAAGTCAGGATATGTGAAGGGTGTGGGATTTTATCCTATTTGCAAGATAACAAATTAGCCTGTTACTATTTATTGGACGCTGGCAGAATACAGGAGACACTTCCATCAGAGACTGAGGACTTCACTACTCAGAGCACAGTAAGCAGCATGAGCTTGAGGTTGGCATGAGTTTTCCCTGTGCCCCTCAAGTCTCAAGAGGGCATGCAGGTTGGCTTAATTGGATGCTGAGGTGGGTACAATGGGTTCGGGACACAGCGGAGGAACAGTGAGCTATGGAATCTACTACTTCTACCGTGACTGGTCAGCCAGGCTGCTCTTAGGTAAGACTTGTTACTTCATTTCTCAAGGTTTCTCACTGCAAACACAACCCTGAGTAATGGCCCATGTAAAGAACAGTCAGACCCTATATCCTTGGCCTACCCAGCAAAAAGTACAGGAATGGCCCATGCAGTTTGATTCTCCCAACATGTGTTTGGTTAGGATGATTAGTTTTTCTTTGTTGATCAGGATAGACTTTATTATTTATCTTCTAATTTCAAGGAAGGATGATAAAAAGAATGTAGATCAACACTATTAAAGCAGCTTTCCACCTTAAAGCTACTTGAGTTCTGATCTTAACTGGGACAGGCTAGAGAGAAACATAATCTGAAGAAATTTTGGAAGATTAGGTGGGTCCTCAAATATTTCCTGTTTAAAGGAATTAAACTTCTAACATCTTTCTTAGGGTTTAGAGCTATTCTTTTATTGAAAAAAAAAGTATCACAAAACATTTGATACATTCTAGAGAATATATTTATAAGTTATGAAGCATAATAAAATGAGTACCGATGAACCCATTACTAAATTGAAGAATTTTGTTATCACAATACACCTGAAGCTACCTATAGGTTCCATCCTATATGTTGAGTGAGCCCAAACAGTTAAAGCCGGTCTGGAATTGACCTCATATCCCAGAGCCCCTGGGACTGGGCAGGACTCAGAAAATGTAAGGAATGGGCCACTAGGGTAGAAGATTTCTTGTCTTTGTAAGTTCTTTAAAATATTTTTAAAAATCCCAGTTGAAACATCATATGTACTAATGCCTTTAGCCCATGATGGCATGTCTTTTGGTGCTTTTCCTATTTGATGGCATCTCAATAAAAGGGGTAAAGAGAAGAAATAAAGCAAAACTCTTATTAAAGAAAAGCCTAATGACTAGAATACTTTTCCCAGTTTTTTTTTTCTTACTTCTACTTTTTTTTTTTTTTTTTTTGGTAAAAAAGGAGATAAATAATAACTCAATCATTCCATATTATTCGGTTGTTGTTTTTTTTTTTTTCATTCAGGGAAAAGAACAAGAATTAGAGATTCAGCTACATCTCATACCAGTGCCCAGGTTCTTAACTGGCTGTACATTCTACTCACTCAGGGCTTTGGGATATTTAGGTCCCACCCCAGACCAATCAGATCTCTTCCTGGCCGGGCATGCTGTCACTGTTCTAAGCTCTCCAGGAGACTGTAATGCACAGTCTAGTTTGAGGTCTTTGCCCTTTTGCTTTCCATGATGCTACATAATTATAATCAATGATTGGCAGGGATTTAACACAATGCATATTGGAGATGAAACCAAATAGTTTTCAATTTAAGTAAGCTAATCAGGAAATTAAATCAGTCACTGGAGTCTGATTAATAAGAATTTGTAAAAGACTTCAAATCAGAAAGTTTTCTCTTCATTACAACTTTGGTTCAAGTTGAGCTAGAGGGGATTTATACTACTAGTTAGAATGATGTTTTCATATCATCAGCAAACTTCAGTTTCCCATTGCTTTGTTTAGCCTCTCTTACTCATGATGGTGGCTATACTCAAGTAAACGAAGTATCAAAGAAAAATGAATACTTTCTTAAAATGCCATTAGATGGCATACCTAAACTAATTTCGTATCACTTGAGTGGCCAGAAAAGCATTTTGATATTATATAACGGAATGGAAACTGAAAACGGAAAGCAGAAAGAATGAGGGAAGATTCCATAAGTCTTTGCTGTGCTCTAGAACTCTGTAAGCAAAGCAGTTATGATCCATGTAAAGATAAGTCAGGTAGTTTATTCACCGTTTACTGTGTATAGACAACAAACTCAAGATTTAAAAAATACGTGATTGTATGTCTATTGTTAGTTTGGTGTTAAAGAAATGAGGTATAGTTATAAACCAAAAAATACATATTTAATATATATAAAATAATGTGCTGTATGCTAAGCAGGACTCAGAAATGCCTAAGGTATGTGCTCTATATTCAAGGAACTTATCATCTAAATTCAAGGAATTTATCATCAAGGGTGAGTCATGCTGCAAATAACCAGATGTTTGTGTATATGTATGTGGTAAGCAGAACATTGGCTCCCTAAAGATGTCCACACAGTAGTCTCTAGAACTGTGAATGTATTATCTTGTGGCAAAATGGACCTTGCAGATGTGATTAAGGGAACAGACCTTGAGATGGGAAAATTATCCTTGGTGATCCATGTGGACCCAATCTAAACACACAAATTCTTTTTTTTTTTTTTTTTTTTTTTTTAGTTTTTTAATGGTTATTTTTGAGAGAGACAGAGACAGAGACAGAGAGAGACAGAGAATGAGCAGGGGAAGGGAAGAGAGACAGGGAGATACAGAATCTGAAGAAGGCTCTGGGCTCTGTGCAGACAGCTCAGAGCCTGACGCAGGGCTCGAACGCACGATCTGTGAGATCATGACCTGAGCCGAAGTCAGATGCTCAACTGACCACCCAGGGCTACCCAGGTACCCCTAAACACACAAATTCTTAAAAGTGGAGAGGTGAGGACAAAAGAGAGAGAGAGAGAGAGAGAGAGAGAGAGAGAGAGAGAGAAATACCAATGTGGAATTTAAGAAACAAGTGAGCAAAGAAAAAAATAGACAAAAAAATAGACTCTTAACTGTAGAGAACAAACTGAGGGCTACCAGAGGGGAGGCAGGATAGGGAGGAGTGAAATAGGTGAAGGGCATTAAGAGCACACTTACATGAGCAGTGAGGAATGCACAGAACTGTTGAATCACTATAATGACACCTTAAACTAACATAACACTATACATTAACTACACTGGAGTTAAAATTAAAAAGAGAGAGAGAGAGGGGGAGAGAGAGAGAGGGAGAGAGATGTGATGTTGCTGGACTGCAACATGGAGGAAGGGATCCCCCACAAGGAATGCAGGTGGCTTGGAGAAACTGGAAAATGCTAGGAAACAGATTCTCCCCTAGACTCTCGAAAAGGAGATTCTTGCAGACACCTTGATTTTAGCCCATTCACACCTGTGTCAGACTTCTGATGTCCAGAAGTATAAGATAGTAATTTGTGTTATTTTAAGCCACTAAGTTTGTAGGAATTTGTCTATATAGCAGCATGGACTCTTGATAGGATTGTTTCTGCAACATAAAATATAATGTATACTCAATACATGCTTTTTCAAATATATAAAAATTAGAGCAGCAATAACTATTATGAGAACTTTCTGAAATTGCTTAAACCCCTATAACTCCCAACAACCTGCCATTCTTATGCCCTCTCATCTGTTTTTTGCTTTTGTTTTGTTTTTTTGAGGCGAAAGCTTCTTGAAATAAGAAGGGTTTAATGTTCTGAGGAAAACAAGAGAGTACAGTGTCTGCTTGGTAGAGAGTCTTGTGGCAACAAGGAGCCCAAAAGGTAAAGTAGGGAGTGAAGAGGGAGGAAAGCAGCCAACTCTGTATGTGGAAGGACGAGCAAGTGGGAGATGGTTCCAGAACCAGAAGTGGCCAGGAAGTGCCCTGACTAAAAGATCACCATGTCAACACAAGCTCACCAACTTAGATTTGGAACTCTCTTCAACTTAACCCTCTGAAACTCATTGCTGTCCAGTCCTTATCCCCGTTACCTTTGTCCCTCACTCATGATTATTCTTGAGGTTTATTTTTATTGTGGTAAAACGCAAATAATATAAAATTCATCATTTTATAAAATTTTTAAGTGTTTTTTTATTTTTGAGAGACAGAGACAGAGAGAGAACAAGTGGGGGAAGGACAGAGAGAGAGGGAGACAGAACCCAAAGCAGGCTCCAGGCTCTGAGCTGTCAGCACAGAGCCCAACGCGGGGCTCGAACTCACGATCCATGAGGTCATAACCTGAGCCAAAGTCCGATGCTTAGCTGACTGAGCCACCCAGGCGCCCCTAAAATTCATCATTTTAAAGTGTACAATTCAGTGACATTTACAATGTTGTGTAACCATCTCTGCTACTGAATTCCATAACATTTTCATCAAAAGGAAACCCCATGCCCATTAAGCAGTCACTCTCCATCACCCCAATCCCTGGCAACCACTAGTCTGCTTTTGTATGGATTGATCTGTTTTGGACATTTCATATAAATGGAATCATGCAATATTATTTTTTTGTCTGGCTTATTTCACTTAACATAATCTTTCCAAGGTCCCTCTATGTTGTAGCATGAGTCAGAGCTTTATTCCTACTTATGGCTAAACAACATTCCACTGTGTAGATACACCACATTTTGTTTATCTGCTCATCAGTTTACAGACATTAATATTTCCACTTTTTGGCTGTTGTGATTAATGCTGCTGTGAAAATTCTTATACAGGTTTCTGTTTGAACATTTGCTTTTCAACTCTTGAGTATATACCTAGGAGTGGAATTTCTAGATCACCTACTTTTATATTTAACTTCTTGAGGAACCACAAAAATGTTTCCCTTGGTGGGTGTACCATTTTACATTCTTACCAAAAGGTATGTGGCTTACTATTTACCCACTTCCTTGCCCAAACTTGTTATCTTCCTTTTTCTTTTCTTTTCTTTTTTTTTTAATTCTACCCATTCTAATGGGTTTGAAGTTGTTTCTCATTGTGGTTCTGACTTGAAATTTCCTAATAACTAATAACATTTTTTCACAGACTTTTTGGCCATTTATATATCTTCTTTGGAGAAATGTCTATTCTGGTCCTTTGCTCATTTTTAAATTGGGTTGTTTTTGTTTTTGACTCTGCAGGAGTTGCTTATACATGATGGACACTAGATCATCATCAAACAAGATTTGCGAATATTTTCTCCCATTCTTTGGGTTGTCTTCTTACTCTCTTGACAGTGTTCTTTCATGAATACAAGTTTTTAATTTTTATGAAATCCAATTTATGTTTTCTTTTGTTGCTTGTACTTTAGGTGTCATATCTGAGAAACCATTGTCAAATCCAAAATCATAAAGATTTGCTTCTGTGTTTTCTTCTAAGAGTTTTATAGTTTTAGCTTTATATTTAGGTTTTTGACCCATTTGGGGTTAGTTTTTTATATGGTGTGAAGTAAGGGTTCAACTTTACTCTTTTGCATGTAGATATCCAGTTAGCAGGAGGCTCATTCTTTATGAACATAAAGAAGTCAGGCACTGCACAGTTAAGATTAGGAGTCACATACTAAATCTGTAACTGACTCAGATGACGAATCTGTTCATCAGGGTTCAGGCTCTCTGAAAAGAGCATCTTGGCCTATTAGTGGTCTTCAAGTACCTGAAGTTCAAGACAGTGACAACCTTCCGGTTTCTTTTTCTACTAAAGTTGAAATGGATAGAAATAAGTTAATTTAACTACATTATGAGGGATTCGGTAAATACATTGAATACATTATTTGACTTTTAAAGAGGTTGCTAAAAATCTTCAGCAAATCTCTTTAAATGTGGGGCAAAATATTAATCACTTAATGGAATCACTTAGAGGAGTTAACGAAAATAGTTATGATTTCCTATATTCTGTCCATATTGAGGAAGGGTAGGGAATGAAAGTGAAATAATGAGGTCATTGATGCCACAGGTACTTATCTCTACAGAGGGAAACAACTAAATGACAAGGGTCAAGCCACCAAGCTTATCTTGTGCTACCTAGCCTTTCCCTGCTGACATTGGGTCCAGGACCCTTCAATCAGTTCTCTAAAGGGGACACAATGGTTTTAGGTTTGTTCACAAACTTAAATGAGATCAATGAATCCAGTTATAGACTGCCAGAAGGCTTTTCTTTTTCTTTGCTTCCCTCAACTATAATTCTGTTTCATAAATCTGATCAGAGTGAATTTTAATTCATTTTTAGTTTTTCATTGCTTGAACAAGTGTGGTCACTTTACTTATTTATTAACTCAGTAAAGCATGTTCTGAATGGCCAATATATACAGAGTCTGGGACACAAAACTGTTAATTAAAAAATGGTACTATAGCTTTAATAATTTTGTTTTCTCTATAAATCTTCATAACATGTATTCTTTCTCCCTCTCACCCTACCTTACTCTTAAAAATAATTTAATGCAGGCTTGCTGTTAAAATCTTTACACTTCTCATATGTGTCTTGTTTCTACTTCATTTTCTTCCTTAAGATAATTAAGAATGTGGGGCAGCAGGAGGAGGAGAATTTTTAAGAGACAAAAAAAAAAATATCCCCTATAAATATCTCTAATAGTTAACATTAAGGTAACAATTCAAAGTGTCATTATTCTTCAATAATCTTACTAAGTACAAAATAATAGTGAAACCACATTTTAATAAATGTTTTAGTTTAAAATAATTTTAGGGGTGCCTGGGTGGCTCAGTTGGTTAAGCATCTGATTTCAGTTTAGGCCATGATCTCATGGTTAGTGAGTTCAAGTCCTGAATCGGGCTCTGTGCTAACAGTGCAGAGCCTGCTTGGGATTCTTTCTCCCTCTCCCACTCTCTCTGTTTCTCCCCCACTTGTTGTCTCTCTCTCTCTCTCTGTCTCTCTGTCTCTCTCTCAAAAAAAATATGAATAAACTTTAAAAAATAAATAAATAAGGCGCACCTAGGTGGCTCAGTCAGTTAAGTGTCCGACTTTGGCTCAGGTCATGATCTCACAGTTCGTGGGTTCGAGCCCTGCATTGGGCTCTGTGCTGATAGCTCAGAGCCTGGAGCCTGCTTCAGATTCTGCCTCCCTCTCTCTGCCCATCCTCCACGCATGCTCTGTCTCTCTCTCTCTCTCTTAAAAATAAAGAAACATTGGGGCAGTTGGGCGACTGACTTCAGCTCAGGTCATGATTTCATGGTCCAGTCGATGGGTTTGAGCCCCAAGTCAGGCTCTGTGCTGACAGCTCAGAACCTGGAGCCTGCTTCGGATTCTGTGTCTCCCTCTCTCTCTGCACCTCCCCCACTCACACTGTCTCTCTCTCTGTCTCAAAAATAAATAAATATTTCTTAAAAATTAAAAAAAAACATTAAAAAAGAACAAGATTAAAAATATAAAAATAAATAAATAAAAATTTAGATTTACAGAAAAATTACAAAACTAATACAGAGAGAGTTTATTGATACCCTTCATTTATTAGCTTCCTCTAATATTAACAATTTATAATATCAAAGTACAATGATCAAAACCAGGAAATTAACATAAGCACAATAAAATGAACCAAACAACTGATCTTTTTGATATTTCACCAATTTTTCTTCTAATGTCCCTTTTCTGTTCCAGGATCCAATCTAAGATCTCACACTGCATTTAACTGTTGTGTCTCCTTAGTCTCTTCCAATCTGTGACAGTTCCTCATTCCTTCCTTCGCTTTCATGATAAGTATTTTGGATAAGTCCTGGTCAATTATTTAGAAGAATTTATTTTACTTTGGGTTCTTTTAGTGTTTTCTGACAATTAGATTCAGGTTGTGCACTTTTTGCTATTATTCTTAAACCACAGAATGCTATTGTGTCTTTCTCATTGCACCATATCAGAGGATACCTGATGTCAGTATGTCTTATTACTGGTAACGTTAACCTTGATCACTTGGTTAAGGTGGTGCCTAGCAAGTCTCTCCACTGTAAACTTACTATTTTTGGTTTTCTAATTGATAAATACCTTTGGGGAGATACTTTGAGACTCAGTTAATATCTTGCTACTACTCACACTTGTGTCCATTGATCTCCGCACCCATTGGTGGGATCTTACATGCAACAATTATTACTGTAGTATCTGCCTAGTGGTGATTTTTGTATCTTCTTCATTCCATCTGTATTTGTTCACTGGAAAAGCTGTTCCTTCTTCACCCAAATTATTTATAGCAATATGGTCTCATGGACATTTTATCCTATGGGTTATAATCTAGTACCACCATTATTTACTTTATGGTTTAAATTATTGTCTTGGCTATTGGAAATTCCTTCAAGTTGGCTCCTAGGTCCTTTTGACATACCCCAACGTTTTTTGAATATTTTTTTATTTTCTGTGATCAAAAGATAGTCCATATATATTGTCCCTGTCCCAGGTCTGGAATTTAACCACTTATTCAAGGAGTCCTGGTTCCTCTTATTGGAGAATAGTACTTAGAAATCAAGACCTGGACTCTAGATGTGTTTGTTGCTATGGTCATTGTTCCTGGACCTATTCAGCAAAGACATGTACATGTACTAACCCATGCACATACACTAAACCAGGAGTTCATGCTGATATCTCTGATCAATCCATTATGACGCCTCATTCTAGTCTTTCCCTATCCTCATATGTTCTTTATCAGACAGTGAGAAACCTGGCTGTTATTTTCCATAATATATTCACTTCACTCCTAGTAGACAAGTAAAATAATTCTAAAATTGCCAATATATACCCCGGTGAGAAACAGATTCACTAACTAAAGTACATTTTTTGTTCTTTTCCCCTTTACAATAAATATCCACTCAAAATACTGTTTTCCTGTGAATTGGGTTAGTTCTTCCTGGGCTCCTTCAGAATGGTTAGGTTATTTATTTGTAATATTTATACTTTATATTCTCCCTATGTCTGGTCAGTTTTAATTAGTTGTAGGGTAGGGGGGTATATAAAACATAACTGTGTTCTACTAATCAAAGCTATACAGCAAGACACACTCCAAGAAGGGTATCTCCCTCCTCATTCCAGCTAACCTATTCCCACCCCTCTCTTTTATATAGCCCCTTCCCACATTCAACCTATAGGTGCCTAATTTCTCGTGCGTATTTTCTTTTGTCTCCTTCTTTCTTACATAAAGGGTAGTGTACCAATGATACCCTTTTATACCTTGCCTATACATTTAACAGTATATCACTCCAAAGCTGTTCAGAGGTTTTTCTCATTTTCTTTAATAGTTGCATAGTACTCCATTGTGTGGGCAATATTATTTATTCAAATGATGTATGGGCACTGTATTAGTTTCTTACTGCTGTGACAAATTTGTTGCAGTTTTAAATTTATCCAAACTGGCTTCTATCTCTTACAATGAGACCTATTATGATATAAATACAACAAAATACTACCTGTTTCTACACAGCCTTCCAGCAGGGATTACATAGAGTGCAAAAGCATTTTTCTGCTAGGTTTCAGTCCTTCCTAAAAAGTTCTTCATTTAAGGGGCGCCTGGGTGGCTGAGTCGGTTAAGCATCTGACTTCAGCTCAGGTCATGATCTCACGGTTTGTGAGTTAGAGCCTCGTGTCTGGCTCTGTGCTGACAGCTCAGAGCCTGGAGCCTGCTTCGGATTCTGTGTCTCCCTCTCTTTCTGCTCTTCCCTCACTCATGCTCTGTCTCTCTCCCCTTCAAAAATAAATATACTTTTTAAAAAAAGTTCTTCATTTAATATTTTTAAATGCCTTCTAGATGTTAAGAGCCTTTAAATGTAAAAATAAAAATAGCCTTTCATATGTGAAAATGTTCTATTTAAATACATTTTTTGGTCTTGCTGTTAGCATTCATAAACCACCCAGAGACAGATTCATTTAGAATTACAAAGTATGATTGAAGGTATTATGTTAAAGAATACAGCCCTAGTGCATTTATTAATAATACATGACCAAGTAAAAAACCCACTTTTGGGGGGAGTTGATGTGTACATGAGGATTTTTTGGGAAAATCAGAACCATGCAAATTAGGAATAAGAAACCACATCTCCATTTGGTCCTTAGTGCCTATTCCAAGAGATGGGCTTCCAAATTATACTGCAGAAGGACAAAGGAAAATGCAGTGTGAGGTAGTGAACAGAGATTATTACACAGAGAAATGTGCACTGTTCTAAAGATGTTCTTGAATATAATGTTTTCCTCTCAACTTCTCCTACATTATGCTCTGCTTCCTGATGCATACTTCTTACTCCCTGACAATCGCTGCCTCTCCTCCTCTTATTATGCTCTCCTCCTCTTATTCCCTGTCGATTGCTGCCTACATTATGCTCTGCTCGCTGATCCATACTTTCTTTTATTTTATTTTTTATTTTTTAAAATTTACATCCAAATTAGTTAGCATATAGTGAAACAATGATTTCAGGAGTAGATTCCTTAATGCCCCTTACCCATTTAGCCCATCCCCCCTCCCACAATCCCTCTAGTAACTCTCAGTTTGTTCTCCATATTTATGAGTGTCTTCTGTTTTGTCCGCCTCCCTGTTTTTATATTATTTTTGTTTCCCTTCCCTTATGTTCATCTTTTTGTCTCTTAAAGTCCTCATATGAGTGAAGCAATATGATTTTTGTCTTTCTCTGACTGACTAATTTCACTTAGCATAATACCCTCCAGTTCCATCCACGTAGTTGCAAATGGCAAGATTTCATTCTTTTTTTTTTTTAATTTTTTTTAATTTTTATTTATTTTTGAGACAGAGAGAGACAGAGCATGAACAGGGGAGGGTCAGAGAGAGGGAGACACAGAATCTGAAACAGGCTCCAGGCTCTGAGCTGTCAGTACAGAGCCCGATGCGGGGCTCGAACTCATGGACTGCGAAATCATGACCTGAGCTGAAGTCGGCCGCTTAACCGACTGAGCCACCCAGGTGCCCTGATTTCATTCTTTTTGATTGCCGAGTAATACTCCATTGTATATATATACCACATTTTCTTTATCCACTCATCCATCGATGGACATTTGGGCTCTTTCCATACTTTAGCTATTGTTAATAGTGCTGCTATAAACATGGGGGTGCATGTGTCCCTTCGAAACAGCACACCTGTATCCTGTGGATAAATGCCTAGTAGTGCAATTGCTGGGTTGTAGGGTAGTTCTATTTTTAGTTTTTTGAGGAACCTCCATACTGTTTTCCAGAGTGGCTGCACCAGCTTGCATTCCCATCTGATCCATACTTTCTTACTCCCTGATAATCGCTGCCTATGTTATGCTCTGCTCCCTTATCCATACTTTCTTATTCCCTGATGATCGCTGCCTACGTTATGCTCTGCTCCCTGATTCATATGGTCTTACTCCCTGATGATCACTTCCCTTATTTCCTAATGAAATTGCTCCATGTTTCTGTGGAGGTACCTATAGAGACATGGTCAGAACTGTGGAGGTACCTACAGGGACACAGTTAGAACTGTTGAGGTACCTACAGAGACATGGTTGAACTGTGGATGCATCTACAGAGACACGGTCAGAACTGCTGACCAAGCTTTCAATGACTTCTGGATTAAGTAACTGACTGTGAAGCTCTCTTGCCAATTATTGGAAACAAATTCATATCATGCCTCAGAGTAATGATCACCTAGTCAAGGTAAGATTCATTTCTTCAGACACATGTTTTTATAGCTTACATAATTAATTTCACCCAAGCCTTAATAAAAGTCTGTCCTCTGCCCCTGATCTCTGCCCTCGGAACCAGCAACACATCAGAATGTGGTTTGCAAAGAGTTCAACCTTAGGCTCTATCTCAGGCAAAAAGGGAGTTGATTAAAAAAACAGGCATGTTTAAGTCAGTGTTAGAGGGAAGTGATAGTGAATTTTGTTTGCAGCATCTAATGTGTGGTTCTTTTTTGTAAATGGAAAGTTACTTTAAAAAAACTCCTTATGAAAGAGTCCTCATATTGGGAAGCTTCATTCAATTATATTATTTCCAATTATTTTCCCCTCTTCCTTCATTTCCTTACATCTGAACCATTCATTTTTTCCCCTCAATGACTATGTTGAAAACCTCATAAATATATTTTGCCTCCTCTACTTTCTCTCCACCTTCCCTTCCCAACTGATCAGCAAGTAAATGTGGATCGCAAGTTCTTACTTCCCAAGAATTTAATAAACCTCAGCCACTACATCAAAAATTCTAGATCATTAGGCCTTTCAAAATTTTTGAAAAATTGACTTAACAAAGATAAATATAATTAATGTTCACAGTTCTTAAGAAAGGGATATATGTGGGGCGCCTGGGTGGCTCAGTCGGTTAAGCGTCCAACGTCGGCTCAGGTCATGATCTCGCGGTTCGTGCGTTCGGGCCCCGCATCAGGATCCATGCTCACAGCTCAGGGCCTGGAGCCTGCTTCAGATTCTGTGTCTCCCTCTCTTTCTACCCTTCCCCTGCTTGTGCTCTCTCTCTCTACCTCTCAAGAATAACATTAAACATAATAGTAATAAACATTAAAATAATAATAAAACATTAAAAATAATAATTGCCAATTTTTACCGAGTGCTTGTTAAATGCCAGCCACTATTCTATACATTTTATGTATTCTCTTATTTTGTTTCATAATAACCTGGTAAAGAGACCCTATTATTATGACCATTTTATAGATGAGGAAGCTGAAACCTAGAGAGGTTAAGGAGCTTGTCTAAAGTTACGCAGCTGGTGTGGAGTAGAACCAAGATTCAAACCAGGGAGTCTGACTACTTTTCGCACTTTTACATAACCATATTTGTCTCTCCCTGCTTCAATTATTCATTCATAAGACATACACAAAATCCAGGGCATTAACCAATATGAGAATGTAAGTTAACCTTAAACAATTTGGCTTATGCATATCTATGTAATAATTACACAGTAGTGACATAGTAAATGGGAAGCACAAGTAGAAGTTTTAAGATAAAATTTAGGATAAGCTGTGGAAATAAGAAATACACCCTTCTGGGACTTATTGTCAATGACAAGTTACATAAGCATATCAACCCTAAGCAATTACTCAGAATTATATAGCATCTTTATTGTTAACATCTATGACAACTTGCCAAGTATCACTTAATTTATCCCAAGAGGCCCTCCCTGGAGCAGTCCTGAGGAGAGCAGATTATATAATTTATCACAATGTCTAAAATATAAATGGAGAAAGGAAAAAACAAAGACACTGAAAAATCAAGAGGTTTGTTCCAAAATGTGCAGACTGTTTCAGTCTCGTTTTGATTAAACCCTAGTACCCGGCATTGTTGTTCTAAGAGATTTGTTGCCTTTCCTTCTGGACCTCATAGTGCAGATAACAGAGCTCTAAGTGGTGTGAGGTTCATTGCTGCCCAGGCCAGGCCAACTCCTCACCTCTGTGCACCCTTGCAGCAATGGAGATTGGTGTAGGATTACCTGATTGAGGAGAATGTGCCCCTACCCCCTTGAGCCTGGTAGCGGTGGGAAAGGGGAAGGTGCATTGAATTATCTGTGAGGCTTTTCCAACCAAACCTCCTTCCCACAGATTCTCTACTCAACCTAACAAGTGGCCAGCTTTAGGGTGTCTTGGCTTACTAAAAGGCTGAGGACAGCTGAGCTGGACAAAATATGAAAACAAATGAACATACCAGGGTGGCTGTGGGAATGCCCTTTTTTCCTCATGATTGAATACAATTAAAGGCCAACCTTACCTCTGCTCCAAGGCCACAGACCCTGCCTTTGATTCTGGAGGACAGTCTCAGTAATGTGTGCCACTGCTCACAGGGTGATGAGGAGAAGGCAGTGCTGAATCAACACCGAGTTTACCACTGCTTCTGACCAAAGACTAAGGAATAGCCAGTGTGACATCATCTTTTACCCAACAACACAATTCGTTACATGTGACAAACTAGTTTTGTGGAATTTTCTGACATAAAACCCAAAGTGCGCTGCCCTCATGAAAAATATTGTGATAATCTAGATAAAATTAGTATTGCAGTTGGTTATGACTTCCTTCTGTTATCTTAGCCCTTTCCCCCCAGGCAATGTTTTTGGACATCTTGGCTATTTTCTGTTTCACCCTGAATAATCAAATGTCAAAAATTGCAAATGCTTCAAAGATAAGTAATCTTATTTTGATTTAGCACAAATCAAAACCATATTGCATCATATAAAGTTGTGTTAAATCAATGATTATAGATAAACTGAATGATGCTTTAAGCACATACAAACATTTAATCTTTGAAGCCAAATTCCAAGGTCTTTTGGTGGCCGACATAAATTCAGCCAAGTATTTTTCTGTTGGTATATGCTATATATCCTTCATTTGTTTTTCTTAGAAAATTCTGCTACTTTGATATTTAGAGTAGGGAGACCTAGTAGGGCAAAAGAACAAATATCTCCTTTGCAACAATTTTCTGACAATTAGGCATTATAGTAGTCAACAGAACTTTTTTTTTTTTTAAGATTTAGTCTTTTTTGAATTTCAAAGACATTTAAAAAGTTCTCTCCTGAAATGTTCCTGTTTGACATGATACAGGGAAGGCAGCACACATGTAGATTTGACTGCCATCACTACACTTTATTTCCAACACCCTGGACTTGCCTTTTTACACTTACTGTCTCTCAAAAGATTTGTGAGGTAGGTGTGTAATCGCTGCATTTGATGGATTGAGGTAACTGCTGTGTAGAGTCCCACATCTAAGACCAGAGAGCTAACACCAAAGGAGCCTGAGGTCAGAGTCTGGATCTCCCTGGCTCCAAAGTCACAAACCCCACCTTTATTTGGTGACTTATGGAAGGCCACCAAGAATAAACACTGTAGAAGAAAGGCGAGGATGGTGTACTGGTGTTCACGTTCTGCCCTTGGATCCTGTGGGAGAGAGCCCATGTAGGAAGGGTCTCCAGGCCCCACAGCTACCTCTCTGAGTCTCTGCCTAAGGCCCCTCTGTTTGGCCTCTCCTGTGATCTTCAGATTTTGAAAATGGTCTAGCATCAGTCCGCCTTGGCCAATTCTGTCAACATGTCCAGATCTTCCCTTAGCACTCTCATGGTTTTACAGGTTAATTTTACATGGACAAAGGTAAGCAAAATAGAGACATAACTAGTTTATGAAAATATAAACTTAACTAGATACAGAGTGTGCTGTTCCTGAGATTCTAAGCCAAAAAACATCCTAGCCTGAGGCAGATGAAGGCTGGCACCGGGGTTTCAGAATCTTCTAGACAGCCTGTGTTGGTTCTTCAATGAATATCTAAATCAGATGATACCTTCCTGGTGCATCTGGCCACATTCACCAACCATCCTGGGTATTTTACACTTCGGGCCCCTGGAAACCTCACCTTTGCTCCTCACTCCTCCTTGACATTTCTCTTCGTCACTTAGGTTTTCCTGAAGCACATTCTCATTGAGAGCTCCCAGGGTCCCTATCCTTCAGAGGAGGTGAGTTTCACGTACTGTGAAGCAAGTCCCTCCACTTCATATTTGTAAAGGCTTTAGGTCACAAAGGAGAAGGCCATCCTACCCTGGAGTTCATGCCAGAATCCCTTCTCTCCGAGGGCCAGAGGCAAACTCCCGTCACTTCCTATTTTCTCTCTGGTATCACTGTGGATGACCCACTAACATTCTTTCCCTTTCTAAGAGCTTCTAGAGAGTGGGTCATCTGCAAAGCAGAGACGATGGGTACACTTAGGATTGAATCCTCAGATTTTTCCTAGATCAGTTTATCCTCTCTGGCCACCTCCCCAGGTCCTCCTTGATGACTCATTACTCAGATGTTATCTGAATAAATTAAAAAAATCTTCCCAGAGTCTTTTAATCACCCCCTGAAAGCACATGGCAGTTGGTACAGACTGAGAAAGAAAAATGTACCCCTGACAGCTAGGCCCTGGCACTACCAGTTAGGCCATGGTGTTCTCCTAGGGAACATAAGCAGCTTCAGAGAGCACCACCATCAGACAAGACCACTCTATAATCATGTCAGAAAATAGACAAAGAAATGGACATTGTCCAAACTACAGAGATGACTGGGCGACCCCCCCGCCCCATGCTGACTAATGTGAGGGCTGCTCCTTCTCTACTATTTACAACTTGCACATGCTTAGTACCTGCCACCTTCTAGATAAGAAGACTTAAAATATCCAGTCATGGAATTATTCCCACTTTCTGACAGCACTCAGTCCAGATGATCTCTGAACCTTCCCCCAAATTATTTAACACAAGTCCATGTCCTATAAATCTCTTCTAATAGTCTCTTACTGAGACACCCCACACTTCCTATGGTATGTTTCTCTTTCGCTGCAACAAGTCAATGGACTCTACTTTTTTTACTTTACTTTTCTGGTGGTCTTCAGCAGGAGGAGCACTAGGATAAGATAATAAATATCTAATGCTTATTTAACATTTTCTCTATGCCAAGTACTATTCTAAGCTCTCTGAACATATTAACCCCTGTAATCCTTGTTACACATACTGAGATTGCCACTATTACTATTTCCATTTTGTAGATGGGAAACCGAGGCACCAGGAGGTTGAGTAAGTGGCAGCCCTGTTTCCCAGAAGAGGAACACTCCATCACAAGTTTGGGCAGTCTTTAAACTATGGAACAGACAAGAAAACACTTCAGTTCTCCATGTTCTTTAGGACCAGGGTGATAGAAGGCTAGACTAGTTCCCTAGGACTATATACTTGCTAATTTTAAGCCAAAACTTGGAAAGTCAGAGGGAAAGAGTAGGAGAGTGACCTCATTTCTGAAGAATTTTTATTTTCTTCACTGCAAAAATATGATCTCCTGCCAAGAATAATGAGTTTATATCGGTTTTAAGGTATATTCCCCATGATATTCTCCACATAGCCTGTGATATTTGAGTGTTTACCAATGTGACAGGCATGGTTTCAGATTATCACTAATCAACAGAATTAATATCTCAGGGCTTGGCTCACTCGATTTCTCAACAACTCTTGATACAGTTGATCACTGATCACTCCCTCCTTGAAACTACTGTCCTCAATGCTGGGAAAGCCTATCTCCTGGTTCCCTTCCTCCTTCGCTAATGAAGCCATCTCAGTCTCTTCTGCCTCCTCTGCTCCCTGTTGCACGTTCCAGGAGTGGCCCTGGCTCCTATCACAGTTGTCTTCTCTGTCTGTGCTCATGTCATAGGGGATCTCATTCCATCTCCTAATTTCAAATACCACCTATATAACTGATAACTTCAGATTTATATTTCTACCCTAGACCGATCATACTGTCTACTTGACGTATCTACCTAGATGTCCATAAACACCTCAAACTAACATGTTCAAACCACACACAATTCCTTATTCTCACCCCACCGATCCCATTCTTAGCCATCAGATCTGCTCATCCTGGAGGCTTCCCCATCTCCACAAGTGCGACCACCATGCTGTTCTCAGGCTTCAAACCTGAGGTTACCTCTTACTCTTCCCTTTCTCTCACACCCCATTACCCAGTCCATCAGAAAATCACTTTCAGCTCTAAGTTCCAAAATATCCAGAATCCAACCACTTCTCACCACCTCCATTGCTACCACACTGCTCCAAACCCCATCTTTTGCCTCCATTCGTGCTATAGCCTCCTAACTGTTCCCCTACAACTTATTTCCTTCTTATACTGAAGCATGTCATAGACATAGTGAAGTACACAAACCCTATGTATCCAGGTCAATAAATTTCTACATATGTTTATACTGGTATAAGTATCACCAAGATCAATATATAGAACATCTTCAGCCCTTAGGAGGCTTCCTCCTGCCTCTCTCTCTCTCTCTCTCTCTCTCTCACTGCTTAAAGGCAACCATTATCCAGACCTCTATCCTCATAAATTAGTTTTGCCTATGTTAATGCTTCGTATGTATGCAATCACACAGTATGCATTCTTTTGTCTTTTTTTCCCATTCAATATTATGTCCACATTGTTTATTCATATTGTTGCTTGTAGCCATAATTCATTTTTTCCAGGCTTTGTAGCATTCAATTACACAAAACCACGATTTATTTATCCATTCTATTGTTGATGGGTATTTGGATTGGTTCCAGTTTGGGTCTATTATGAATATTGCTGCTATGAACACACATGCTCATCTCTCAGACTGGTCCTGTTAAAGCATCAAATCACACAAATTCCTGCTTATAACCTCCAGCAGCTTCCTATATTATTCAGAGTAAAAACTAAAGTTCCAGCAAGGCATGTGAGAAACTGAATTTTGAATTTTATCTTATTCTAATTAATATCATTAATTTCAAGTTAATATATTGCTAGTGGCTACCATAATGTACAACACACCGCTACAGTAACTCTGGATGTCTGGCAGGTAAAGCAATTTTCAAAATAGTTTTTTCTGGCATATTTTTCATCTAAGTAAATGTACAACAAGCTTGTGAAGTTCACTAAGATAATTCCTGATATGATTCTGGTTGGAATTTATTCTTGGGTATTATATAGTATTTATAATATTATGAATTGTTTTTAATGGTTTCTGGCATATAAACATTTTTAATTTTTGTATGTTGAGCTTATATGATCATATATTCAGCCATCCTGCTAAATTATCTTGTTGATTTTCATAGTTTTGGGGGGGGGGGTTTAGTCATTTTTCAACTTATTTTCTCAAATCTTATAAATAATCATTATCCATTTGTTTTAATTCCTACTTTTACTGCACTATGGTTAAAAATGGTCTACGAGATTTTTGACTTGAGAATTTATTGGGATATTTTATTGTGGCATAATACAATGTTCACTAAATATTTATAAAGAATATTTTCCTATGTTTATTGGGCTATACACATATACATAAAATTAACTTGTTAATTTAGTTGCTCAAATCCTCAATATTCCTACAATTTCTTTTTTTAAAGTTTATTTATTTATTTTGAGTGAGAGCGGGAGAGTGGCTGAGACCAACTGAGCCACCCAGGTGCCCTAAATTGATTTTCTATTGGATTTGATACAGGGAGTGCTGTCTTCCTCCAGACTCAGAATTAATGATGCCAATATCTTTCATGAAAACTCATGCCTTTCCCTTCCTACCACACTGTCTTTTATGTGGCCTTTCCCCTGCCTCCCACTGTGGGCTGATACTAAGCCACTATTGCTTTTAATACTTCACATCTTAGCTTGCTTATCAGTACTATCAAATTAGGTTTTAGTTTTCAAAAATGAGGTCAGTGTGAATAAACATCCCATCACAAAAAATGTATCTCTTTCTCATTAAGCAGAAACATTCATGAGGATTATAGAAGAACATTTTATAGCACAAACCTCTAATTACATTTATGTTTATGTTTCCCAATTTGACCTCTCCCTGTCTGTGGCTATTCAGTTTGGGTTTTTACTTAGCATTATATTGCAGGAGGAATGAGTATTTCTGCAGGGATTTAACAGCAGCAAATCGAAGATTTATTTGTTATGACTGGGTCAGGCTCACCTTTCTGTAAAACTCTTAGACCCATACACATCAGAAAAGGACAAAATGTAAAAATAACAATTTCTTCCATTTCAGGAATTAATGGTTATTTTCTTATAATAATGAAATGGTATTTTATTCTTAAAATCACATGTGAACATGAATATTGGAAGTATTATTTCCCAGAAACAGGAAACTAAATAATGGATTCTTTCTACAGCCTACTTCTGTCTTTATACTGAAATCAGGTTTAAATAAGAAACTTCCAATATAAGGTTTGCCAAAAATTCATAAGAACTGGAGATGACCTACCCCATGAATTCTTCCTATTAGCAATTATGTCGCTATATTAACTTTCTGATATTAATTGGATTCTGATTTTAGTTATTGTGCAAACATATTTTCTTCTAAATAAAAGAATATCCAGGTTAACAACCATACAAACTGAGCTCCCCAAATACCCTGTAAAAAATGGTGATAGGCTGATATCTAAGCAATGTTTTAAAGGAAGGCAGATCACTTCAACTCACCCTCTTGACCAAAAATTTACTATGGTGTATATGGCACCTCTATAGGGCAAGTAAGCATCTAATAGTCAAGGACGGTGATATTAGTATCAGACATAAGAAAACTTGAAGAAAATACAGAAACATTTACTGAGCAAAAAAACCCAATATTCTTCCCACCTCTTGCCACTGCAAGGAAAACCTGGTGTGTTTTGGTATGAGAATAGAAAAATATGGAATATAATGCTTGAAACTAATGATTTGTGAAAAGGAATATATATATATATAATGCTAAACAGTTTTTCCTTTCTTCTTTTATAAATGTAAAGATGGAATGT
Source organism: Panthera leo (assembly GCF_018350215.1). Classification (NCBI taxonomy): domain Eukaryota; kingdom Metazoa; phylum Chordata; class Mammalia; order Carnivora; family Felidae; genus Panthera; species Panthera leo. The sequence continues at coordinate 6,466,470 of NC_056691.1, forward strand.
TTTATTATAAAATTATTTATAATTTTTTGCATCTGACTAGAATTATTCCTTACCAAGTGGTTCAGATGTTTTTGAATAATTTACTGAGAGTGGAATACAAAAGGCCTTTTTAAGATACAGGAAGAGTTACGAAGTCAGGCGACTATATAACCACATATCTTTCTTATTTTTTATAATGATTTAAAATAAACACATGCTGGGGCACCTAGGTGGCTCAGTCGGTTAAGCATCCAACTTCGGCTCAGGTTATGATCTCACAGTTTGCGAGTTCGAGCCCCGTGTCAAGCTCTGTGCTGACAGCTCAGAGCCTGGAGCCTGCTTCAGATTCTGTGTCTCCCTCTCTCTCTGCCCCTCTCCTTGCTCACACTCTGTCTCTCTCTCAAAATTAAATAAACAGTAAAAAAAAACTTAAATAAACACATGCTGTCACTTACCTATCATGACTAATGCTGAAAGGGTAGTCTGTCCCATTTCTTTTTTTTTTTTAAACACCTTTGCTGAGGTATAATTGACATAGTATAAAATCCACCCATTGTAAGGATTCAATTCAGTTATTCTTAGTACATTTATAGTGTTCTGCAACCATCACCATAATCCAGTTTTAGAACATTTCCATCATCTCCAGAATTCCCTTGTGCTCATTTACAGTAAGTCTTGGATCCCAACACCCCACCTGGAAAATCACTAATCTACCTTCTGTCTCTATAGATCTGCTTTTTCTAGACATTTCAAACAAATGGAATTATACAGGACTGTATCTGTCTGGCTTCTTTCACAAAGTATAATAATTCTGAGTTTCATCCATGTTGTAGTATATTTCCTCCTCCGAGGGAATTTTAGAATCAGCTTGTCAAAAAAAAAATGTTTTATTTATTTTTTAACTTTATTTATTTATTTTGAGGGGGGGGGAGAGAGAGAGAGAGAGAGAGGCAGAGAGAGGGAGACACAGAATCCCAAGCAGGCTCCATGCTGCCAGTGAAGAGCCTGATGTGGGCTCGAACCCATGAATTGTGAGATCATGACCTGAGCCAGATTCAAGAGTCATAGACGCTTAACCGACTGAGCCACCCAGGTGCCCCTGTCAAAAAAATGTTTTAAAAACTCCTGCCAGCCAGGTGGGAAAGTCTTTGCTCAGCATAGCCTTTAATGACTCTTGTTTCTTGCTTGGATTCTCCATCTGCTGAAGTATTTTGGAATAATTATTTTAGATTTAGAACATTTCTGAATGTAATAAAACTACATGAAAGTACAAAAGTACTTTTTATTGGATAAAGACCTTCAGTTTCAGGATTCCCTGAAGACATCAACATGTAGGATTAGAAGCACTACCATTGAGAAGACAGAAAGGAAACTAAATAAAGAATATCTACATGGTTATAGTTGTATTCAGTGTGGTTAGTGTTATCTTTTTTTTTTTTTTTTTTTTTTTTACTTCTCTTTTGCTTTGGCTCATATCCTGAAAATAAATACTTTGCAAATTTCCTGGCTATCATGGTAAGAGGTGTTAAACAATATTATTCTCCATTTTATTGTGACTGTAATAGCATCTCATTAGACCAAAGTCATGTATCTGACAACTTCTTGTCTGGCACATGATGAGGAAACAAGGAGAAATAACTTAAAGACGAAAGAACCAAATAATTATAACAATTGTTATTAATAATTATAACAGGGGGCGCCTGGGTGGCGCAGTCGGTTAAGCGTCCGACTTCAGCCAGGTCACGATCTCGCGGTCCGTGAGTTCGAGCCCCGCGTCAGGCTCTGGGCTGATGGCTCGGAGCCTGGAGCCTGTTTCCGATTCTGTGTCTCCCTCTCTCTCTGCCCCTCCCCCGTTCATGCTCTGTCTCTCTCTGTCCCAAAAATAAATAAAAAACGTTGAAAAAAAAATAATTATAACAGTTATATTTATATACAATTGTATACATATAATATATGTAATTATTATAATAATTGTAATAAGTATAACATACTCATAGGATGTCCCTATCAGGTCCTCATTAGAAATTTATGTACTTCTACTTTTTTTTTTTTAATTTCTTTTTTAACGTTTATTTATTTTTGAGACAGAGAGAGACAGAGCATGAACGGGGGAGGGTCAGAGAGAGAGGGAGACACAGAATCTGAAACAGGCTCCAGTCTCTGAGCTGTCAGCACAGAGCCCGACGCGGGGCTCGAACACACGGACCGCAAGATCGTGACCTGAGCCGAAGTCGGCGGCTTAACCGACTAAGCCACCCAGGCGCCCCATATGTACTTCTACTTTATACACAGTTCTAACAAGCTTTGCTCTCTTACTGCCCCTAAGACAATCAAAAGCAACAGATCATTGAGAGGGAGAGAAAGAGAAGAAAGGGAACCAGGAGACACTGGTGCTTAGAAGAGGATTTACTACTAAGAGTGAGAAATAAGCACTTGATACAGGAGGAGACAGAAAATAGATGCAGAGGCCTGGGACCACTCAGCGAACTATGGCAGCACAGCTGGATTACAGCCCAGGAGAGCTAATGATGAGTCTATGTCTTTACTAAAAGAAGGTTCCTAATGTTCAAACCTAGAAAAAAGGTATGTAACTACTAGCTAACTAAATTCATAAATAAATAACCAAACTACTTTGGTTTGCTATATTCTATTATGAAGGCAGCAGCATTTATACCACATACTGCAGTAAAAGCAGTATATAGCTTTTAGACAAATGTCTGTTAAAATGGTTAGAAATCTTTTGCAAATTTCTTGCTAGAAGGAGTATATTTCAGTCCTCAGGATAATGCTTTTATTTTTTATTTATTTTTATTTTTTAATGTTTATTTTTGAGAGAGAGAGAAAGAGTGAGAGAGAGAGAGAGAGAGAGAGAGAGAGAGAGAGGACAAGCAGGAAAGGGCCAAAGAGAGAGAGGGAGACAGAATCCAAAGCAGGCTCCAGACTCTGAGCCATTAGCACAGAGCCTGACATGGGGCTTGAACCCACAAACTGCAAGATCATGACCTAAGCTGAAGTCAGAGGCTTAACCAACTGAGCCACCCAGGTACCTCAGGATAATGCTTTTAAATATGAACAGATGATTCCTAATATTGCTGAAAATGTAGCGTTTCTGCATTTCTTATTTTTTGGCCTGTCCTCATCAACTGACAAAAATTACGATGCTGGGCTAATCTTTGGGAGATTGCAGCAACCCCATTAATAACTAGATATTACAACATTTAAAGCCCATACTATAAAGAAGTTATTGATTATTGTTGGGTTAAGTTACATTTGCAGTAAACTAAACATCTGATGAATTAGGTTGTATAAAACATTTTTCTATTACTAAATGAACATGGGACTTATTATCTGAAAATAAATAGTACGGAAGATAGGTTTCACTGAGAACAATGGATCCACAGTCCAGAGAAGGAGCTTGCGCCCTGCCAACTACTCATTTGGCAAACTTGCACGTGCCTTTTAACCTTCTTGAGCTACAGTTTCTTCATCTAAGAGGTAAAAGAAAACCCAGTACAAACAGAACTACAGATACAGGTGAGTTACCTAATCATTCTTACCCCTCAGTTTCCTCTTTTGGAAAAATGGGGATGTTTGTTACCTCTGCCAAACAGACTGTTACAAGGAGTAAATGGCTCAATAACCATTAGCTTTTAGGAATCATATTGTCACTTGTGTGCAAATTTTGTCTTTTTCTCCTGAAACATATTTTTACTTCCCTAGGCTTCAAGATTTACAGAAATGTATTTCCATCTGATACTGTGTAAAGCTGCTTCTGTTCTTCCCATACAAACATCCTTTCCTCCACCAACCACAGGCATGTTTAAAAAAAAAAAAAGATGCTCTATATACATAATTTCTTTTTAGCCCCATAAAAAAGTAAACCCACGAGGTAGGTACTATTATTATCCCCATTTTACAGATGAGAAAACTAGAGCATACATATGTCGTGACTCACCTAGGTCACAGGGCTGGGAAGAGATGAGTGGAGTCCCACCTAGAAAACTGTAGGAGGCCAGGCTGACCAAAGCTGGGAGGGGCTGCAGCAGACAACAAGGTTAGGACATCCTGGGGCACAGATATGGTCTGAAGGACCTGGAAAACTGAGCAGAGAGGCAAAAATAGAAGCATTAGAAGTTTTCGAGGAGGGGAGCACCAGGGGCAGAATCGATATTTACAAATAATCAATCTTACAATTCTGTATCTATTTTCTAGGCAAATAATGGCAACTAACTTTTATTTAACCCTTATTAAAGCTCTGCTCTAGACCTCTGCATGTATTTGCTCATTGAATACTTATAACAACTCTAAAAGGTAGGCACTGTCATTTGCTCCATTTTACAGATGAGAAAACTGAGGCGCAGAAAGATGCAAGAACTCACCAAAATCCAGACAGCTTGCAAGTGATGGAACTAGGCTTCCCTGGCAGGCAGCCTGGCCCTGGTGTCTACTGTGGCCTCTGTGCCACAGTGCTTTTGTTAATAGATATATACCGCAGTCTAGACATATAAGGCTAGCAGGGGAGGCAGCAAGAATGGAGAAAAGGGGAAATTTTGAAAGAAAAGTGGGTGGGATTTCTGGACTAACTAGAACTTGGGGGGAATAGGAAGGGGAGTAAGTTGAAAATGAAATAAAAGTTTTCATTCCCCTGGGAGAATCACGGCGCCTCTGAGGAAGACAAGGAGCTGGTCTGAAGGAACCACCATGGAAATGCAGGTGGTGTTGAATTCAGGGTAGTGCCAGGAATGCTAGAGAGATGGCTGCAGCTGGCAGCATTGCTCAGTGAGTAGACAGCACTCCGGAAAGAGATGTGAGGGCCTCCTGCAAAGATAAACTCTCAAGTCAGGAAAACAGAAACTCTCCAGGGAAGAGAGAGCGAAGAAAGGAAAAGAGTAAGTCTCTAAATCTAGGTAACCACCAAGGACAGGAGATGAGAGGAAACAGCAAGACAAAGAGGCTAACACATACCAGTGCCCTTGGCGCACCAGCCCTTGCAAATACACCGTGGGATTTAGGAGAGCAGCCCTGTAAGGCAGCTAATGTTGCTCCTGGAGATAGAGGAATTTGAGTTAAGGCATTCAGGGGTCTTTCCCACAATCACACAGCAAGTAAGTGATGTAACTGGAATGTGAACCTAGTCCACGCAATCCCAAAGTCTGTCTCTTTCCATAAACAAAAATGTGTGGAAAGGGGAAAATGCCTGACACAGGTGAAGGCTGGTGGCTGGTGTCTAGGACAAGGGTGGCAGGACACAAAGCCCTAGAGGCGAAACAGAATAGGATTTTAAAAGGCTACATCATGTCTAGGAACTAAAGAGCCAGTGGAAGTTTTTCAGCAGGAAAGTAATATAAGAATCGTTTTAAGACAAGAATATAAACAAATATAAAAAGACAAGTATTAAAAAAGGGACAGGTTGGGGAAGAAACTAGGACCAGAGTACACAGATGGCGGTAACGCTGTACTTTTTTTGATGAGTAATGATGCTCTGGGCTGGAGCTGGAACAAAGGCAGCACAGAAGAAAGAGACTGGATTCAGGAGGTATGTATGCAGAGATATTACGGTAAGACCTGCCCATCCCTCTCCCAGGGGAGGTCCCCAGAAGGCAGCTGGAAATAGGATCTACCACTGAAAAGAGTTCTAGGATGGAGATTTAGAATTCAGAAGTCATCAGGAAGAGATGGTATCACCAGGAACTGGAAGACCAAGAGAAGATGACCAAGCAGGAAATTCTGGGGGCAAAGTAAACAAATAGAGGATCTGAAGGACCGTTTCTGGCAAAGGCTCCAGTGCTCATCTGCTCTTACGAGTTTCCTTTTCCTTTTGTATCCTGTCTACAGAAGGGGAGCAGGTCTTGACCTTTCAGAACTTCCGTTGCTCCCTGTTCTGCCCTCATCTCGAGCACAGACACTATTTTCCTTACAAAGCCATGGGCTGGCTTTGTTCTCTCTCAGGGAGAGATCCCAGAGCCCCAAACCCATGCCTGTGCAACAGGACAGGGGAGGTCACATCTCAAAGAAATGTTTAGACAGTCAAGTCTGCAGACCCTGGTCATTATTCGGAAGTGGTGGTGGCTACTGGTTCTCTGAGAAATCCGCCGTGGCACTGAAAAGGGCGTCTTGTAAGGACCATGAAATGCTCACATTCAGAGAGTGGTAGTTACCGAAATCACTGAGGAGAGGGGAGCATGAAATGCTGGTAAGAAATTGGAGGCAGTGAGTTGTTGAGGTTCTTTCAAAGAGATTTAAACAGAATATTCAGGTCAGTCTGTATCCCAGGTCAATTGAGAGCTTTATGCAATCTTTCTAAAATTATGGCATCAAATATATGGAAAGCTAAAGGTTTTTCAGATGATGATCACATACCCTGCCATTCACCCCTATTTTCTATACTGACTTGATACTTCAGTATACTTAACAGTAGACTGAAAATTTGGACTTTGGGACAGGCAGGTCTGGGTTAGAATCCCAGGTCTGCTATTTAATAACTGAGGCCACAGGGGAAATCACTCAAACTTTGAACCTCAGTTTCCTCAACTGTAAACTAGATAATACCTCCTGTGGCCGTTAATATTGACTGGATTGTTTAACTTCTGTTCCATTCCAACTCCCTTATCAAGTGCCTGTGGATACAACAGAGGCTGGAAAAGTCAAAGGCAAGTTTCCCAGACTCCCTTGCAGCTGGGTTTCATATCTAACCTAGTTCTGCCAGGTAGGGCATGCCTGAGGGAGACTGTGGAGGTAGACGTGGGTGGGGTAAAGCTCCAAGAAGACACTGGATCTTCTAGTAACCACTGTAGAAGTGACTGGTATTTTGGGAACGTGGAGGTGGAGTTTCAGCATTTGGACCCAAGTATGTGACAGGAGACAGTAGCTGTGGGGTTCCCCCAGAAAAGTCCCATGTTCTGGCTGAGCATTCTCCTGGTTGGGTTGTTCCTGACAGTACAGAATGCAAACTGATTTTCCCTGCTCCCCCAGAAATTCTTAAGCTGCTAACTACCCTGCAATAATTGTCATTTTGTTTAAACTACTAGTTGGAATGGATTCCCTTTTTTTCAATTCATAGACCAACCTCATAGGGTTTTGTGGGAAAGGCAATGTATGTAACTAGTACAGTGCTTAGCACCTCATGAGCCACGTTACTATTATTAGTGAATCGTATGTCCTCAATCGTATGTCACAATTAGCGAATCAGTGTCCACAATGAAGTAAAAATAAGCATCCTGCAATTTCTTAAGGATTTTCTGATTTTAGTTTTTGAAACATATTTTGGTTCTAAGATTCTTAGTTCTACGTATTATAGAGGTTTTAGTTTTGTGCACAGTTAGAATCGACAAAGTGAAACATTAATTATCAAACTAAGAAATACATCCTCTTTAAAATGAGGAAAACCAGGATAAAAGAAAACACCCGTATTGTTTTTTACTTAAGTTGTGGAATTGTCTACAATTTCAGTACCAGACACAGTTAGGAGTGATCTTAAAAGACTTTTAGACAATGGCTGAGAAGGTCAAAGGTCTTTTGTTCTTTCCCAGGCTCTGCTTACCTTGTTAGCATCTTCTGATCTCGTTGGGGAGATTCCATTTATTTTGGAATCCATAACTTAACATAAAAGGTTTTTGCCAAACTTGCATTCTTATCTTTTATTTAGGGAGACCTTACTGTTTTCAAACATTTGAGAGTAAGAATGGATTTAGTTGTGTTTAATCTTTATTGGAAGATATGTAACAAGATGCTGTAAGCAAAGCTTTTAAGCTTCTAAATACTACTGTGATTTTGTTTATGTTCAATTACTTTCATAAGTCATTGACCAAAAAAATAGTAGTTTTTTTTTTTTTTAAAACTTGAATTTATTACTCATTTTCCTTTCTGGATTCTCCCCAAACTATTTACTGGATGTTGAACATTTAAAATATCTGTAGAGCAGGGCACCTGGGTGGCTCAGTCAGTTGACTCTTGATTTCAGCTCAGGTCATGATCTCATAGTTCCTGGTTTTGAGCCCCACATTGGACTCTGAGCCAACAGTGCAGAGCCTGCTTAGGATTCTCTGTCTCCCTCTCTCTCTGCCCCTCCCCTGCTCATTCTCTCTCTCTCTCTCTCAAAATAAATAAACAAACTTAAAATATATCTATCTGTAGAGCCAATTAAAGACAAATCTACTTGTTACAGTTTTCATTGCAGATGCTTCATGTTAGCAGTCTTAGTCTATGTTCTATTTATCTGAAATTCTGATTTTGCTTTTAGTTTGGGGGTATCAATGATGTCTCTGTTAATTTAACAAAGGCCCAGACAAATATAAAATATTTTCAATTCTGATAAAAAAAAAACAAAACTTCTTTTGTGACAGGAGACATAGAATTCTTTTTGGCATTCCCCAATTAAGCAAATAAAAACACAACTTTTCTGTTACTTGGGAATATATTATGCATAAGTTAAAAGGCCACTTTTAAACTAAAAAGACAGAAGTAACTGAATTTTTTCATGATTGGCCTAATTATTTCTCAAAAATAGAAAAGGCTCCAATGGAAAAAAATGCAATGAAAATAATTTATAGGACAATGTCATTGCCTTCTTTGAGCTCTGAAAATATTTTCTGCATCCAAGTGAAATTTAATCACTTTATTATTGTATTAAGGGGAAACTTGCATTAAGTGGTCTGTGGAACTTTATGTAATTGTCCCTTCTGAAACTCAAGAGATTGATAAATTACTGAGGTCAGTAATTTTGTGACTGTTCTTAATATTTTTTAAACAAAGAGGGGTGCCTGGGTGGCTCAGTTGGTTAAGTGTCTGACTCTTGATTTCAGTTCAGGTCATGATCTCACGGTTCGTGGGACTGAGCCCCTGCAGCTGGCTCCTCTCTGGCAGTCCAGAGTTGGCTTGGGATTCTCTCTCTCCTCTTTCCCTGCTCATGTGCTCTCTAAGTAAATAAATAGATAGATAAAGCTTAAATATATATTTTTATATAAAATATAAAATATATTTTATTAAATTATTTAAATATAACAATTAAATATATTAATATGTTAAATATATATTTATTTAAAAATATATATGTATAATATAAATATATATATAAACACAGAAACTGAAGAATTAAAATACACAAGAGGGGGTTGCCTGGGGTAGCCCAGTCAGCTGAGCGACCGACTTGATTTCAGCTCAGGTCATGATCTCACTGTCGTGAGATGGAGCCCCGTGTCCAGCTCTGTGCTGGGCATGGGGCCTGCTTGAGAGTCTCTCTTTCTCTGTCCCTCCCACACTTGCCCATGCACTCTCTCTCTAAAATAAATAAATAAATTAAAATTAAATAAAATACACAAGAAAGAGCAGATATAACAGTTTTATGAATGTAGTCAGGATATGGTTTCTACTACTATGTACAATTAAAAAAATTTTTTTGATGTTCATTTATTTTTGATAGGGAGAGAGAGACAGAGTCAGAGCATGAGTGGAAGAGGGGCCGCAGGAGAGGGAGACACAGAATCCGAAGCAGCTTCCAGGGTCTGATCTGTCAGCACAAAGCCTAATGTGGGGCTCAAACCCACAAACGTGAGATCATGGCCTGAACTGAAGTCAGACACTTAGCCGACTGAGCCACCCAGGTGCCCCTATTACAATTATTTTTAATAAGCTAGTTCCCTTTTATTATGTTCTCTTTAAAATGAATTGTGGTTCTATAACTGTTAAACTAGTATCACATAAACCTATAAGAACATTAGAGTCTGAAATCATAAGAAGTAACATTCTAATTTCAAATTGTTTTGTAAAGCAATACCAAAAATAAGAGACAAAAAAACCCCTAGTATTATAAAAAGATCTAAAATTCTTTTAAAATAGGATGAAGAATTTTACATTTATGATTTGGGTTAAAAACTGCTAAGGAGGGGTGCCTGGGTGGCTCAGTCAGTTAAGCATCCAACTTCAGCTCAGGTCATTATCTCACGGTTCGTGGGTTCAAGCCCTGCATCGGGCTCTGTGCTGACAGCTCAGAGCCTGGAGCCTATTTCAGATTCTGTCTCTCCCTCTCTCTCTGCCCCTTCCCTACTCACGCTCTGTCTCTATCTCTCAAAAATAAACAATAAAAAAAAATTATTTTAATTAAAAAAACTGCTAAGGAAACTTACTGTACATGTTCTCTTTTTCTCGTATTTCTTATGTGTCAATATTTGGGGAAGAAGGGTGAAAATGAATGTACATTTATTTACATGATGCCTATTATTGGTAAATTAATAGAATTATCCCTTATGGCTGCTGAAAAAGTTTGTTAATAAAATTCATTAATTAATTTGAAGTTTGAAATGTATTTAGATCTAGGCCTATGATTTTAAGCATAATTTATGAAGCATGAGATAATTAATAAACTTAATTGGTAATTAAAATTATAGCTCAGTGATGTCTTTCATCAGGAATTTTTTTGCCCACAGAGAGGGTATGCATAGATTTTTTTTTAATGCTAGGCTCAGAGTTTATTGTAGATACACAGTCTTACTGATTATCACAATTTATGATATACAGAGATGAATGCCTCTATTCTTATTAGAAGAGACACATAAAATAAGATTTGTTCATAACCATTTTTAAAATAAACTTAAATTTTAGAACAGCTTTAGTTTTATAGAAAAAGAGGACAGGGGCGCCTGGGTGGCTCAGTCAGTTAAGCGTCTGACTCTTGGTTTCAGCTCAGGTCATGGTCACACGGTTTTGTGAGTTTGAGCCCTGCATCCAGCTCCGCTCTGACAGTGCAGAGCCTGCTTGGGATTTTCTCTCTCTCTCTCTCTCTCTCTCTCTCTCTGCCTCCCCCACTCATACTGTCCATCTCTCTCAAAATACATAAAAAAAAAAAAGAGGACAGGGTTCTTGAATACCCCATACTTAGTATACTCTACAGTTAATATCTAACATTATTTTAACTGTCACAACTAAGAAATTAACATTGGTATATCACTATTAAATAAATTCCATATTCAAATTTCATTAGTTTTTCCCTAATTTCCTTTTCTGTCCCACGATCCCATCCAGGATGCTTCATTACTGCATACAATGCGATTCACTCTTTGTGCGTGAAGTTTAAAGGTCTTTGGCAAATGCAGTGTCACCTTTCCACCACGACAGTGCCATACAGATTAGTTCCACCAACCTTACAAAGCCCTCTGTTCCCAATCTTTTGAGAATTCCCAGAGGATCAGTTTTCAGACTGATATTTCAGCTTGATCTTTGGTTGGGAAAACCTAGGCTGTGAATTTTTTCAGGCAGTGGTTCTCAATCCTAGCTGCACACTGGAATTACCTGGCAACCTTTAAAAAATATTAATGACTGGTCCTCACTCCAGATCCTAGTTTCACTGGTCCGGGGTGTGGGCCTGGGCATTGGGATTTTGAAAAGTTCCCGAGAGGCTCACAATGTGCAGGTACGATTCAGAACCACTGATCTTGTGTTCATCTGTTTCATGATTGGATTCAGCTGCATTTTGATAACAACACAAATGATTAATTGATGCATCTACATCACTTTGGGGGGGGATACTATGAACTATCATGTAAGTTTTTGAATACGTAATATAGCAAGGATGCATTTCACATGCTAACTAATCATGTACACAAAACACTCTGGCTGGAGGAGGCTTTTCTGCTGTTATTTCCTGTTTGACCAACCTGGGTAGCTCCAGGTTATTTCCTCGAAGGGTATTCAGCCATGTTTCAGGTTGGCTTGGCCATCATCTCTGGACTCTAGGATGCTGCTATTCCCCTGACATCCAGCCACTTTCCCTACCCAGCACGTGGTTTATGGCCCCTGCCTGAGTGTCTGTTAAGGAGTCCCCAGGCTCTAGGTTTTGTGGACTATCTGGTAAGCCCAGACCTGCCTTCAATTGTCAGCTACCTTCTATGACCCTCTTCAGGTTGACACAGGAACCCTGCAAACATTCTCCATACCCCCTGGCGGCTGAGGGAGACTGAGTGGCCTCTCTCAGGTCTGCTCTAAGCCTAGATCTGCCTTGCAACCATTTCTGCTCCACTTCAGTTGTCCCTTGCCAGAATTCCCAACAGAAGATAGGCCCACAGGTGCACTCTGGGGATCCCCAAACCCTAAATCCATCACAACCCTCCAGAGTTTCAACCCCTAAGAGGGGCCAAGGAGCCAAGCCCCATCTTTAAATCTAAAATCTCCCTTTCTTCTTCTAGTTCCTTCTTACAGTAGAAAGGCAGCAAGAAGGGAAAACGGAGTCACGTTATTTCCCATTCCTTCCCACCCTATGGTTTACATCATGAATTCTATGCTTGCTGTCCTCTATATTCTGCTAATGATACACAGTGCCAAGATTTTAGAATTTAAAAAACAACTTTTATCTCTCAAGAATCTGACTTTCTTGGGGTGCCTGGATGGCTCAGTCGGTTAAGCATCCGACTTCAGCTCAGGTCATGATTTCACGGTTCGTGGGCTTGAGCCCCATGTTCAGCTCTGTGCTGACAGCTCAGGAGCTGCTTTGGATCCTGGGTCTCCCTCTCTCTCTGCCCCTCTCCCACTCCCACTCTGTCTCTTGCTCTCAAAAATAAATAATAAAAACATTTTTAAAAAAAGAATCTGAATTTCTCAAAATAATGGGCTGTCAGACAGTTGCTTCTCTTGTGTTTTCTAAATATCCCTTCAGAAATCCAGTCTCCTTTTGTGCTCTGGGCTGTATATGCTTTCTGCTCCAATGAAGCGAAAGACACTGACTAAAGTGACAAAGCACTTGAGGCAAAAAGAAGATTATGGCAAAGAAAAATCTCTATTGATGTCTTAGAGTAAAACCCCTCTACAATCATATCATAAAATGATATGGACCTGCTACATCAAGTGAATGTCAATTTGCAGCCAGATAAATTTGGAAAGAAAAATGATTTCAATGCAATTTCTAATAATGGCCAATAAGATGTACTTGCATTTAAAAGCACATAGATCTTTCCTCACAAGTGACAGAATAGGCTGAACATATATTTTAGGGTTGAATAAAATTTCCAGATCACATGCATTCAAGACCTGAGGACACAGAAGAAGAATATCATATTCAGTCTGTATATATATTCCAGGAAGATTTCACTGCCAAGGTGACAGCTGTGGATAGCTGTCCAGAGGAACTTCAGTCAAAGTCTATTGAGATTAAAAAAAAAAAGACGAATAAAAACAAATGAAGAATGAAAATCCCTTGGAAGAGCAGATTATTAACTCTGTGCTCCAAATCAAAAGATGAGTAACCAGACTTTGCTATTTGTTTCTTCTTCAGCTGGAAAGACAGCTAATGATGCAGAATGAAATGAGAGAAAGGCAGATGGCTTTGCAGATTGCTTGGTCTCGAGAATTCCTCAAATATTTTGGAACTTTTTTTGGCATTGCAGCCATCTCTTTAACAGCTGGGTATGTTTGCTATTTACTTTAAACTTGTCTTAAGTAATTTACTTATTTTTTCTTTTGACATTACATATCATTATCAAGTTGACCAAGATAGGACTTTGTTGCAAATAGTGTATACGTAAAAACAGTAACACCTTATAGCTTAGTCCTTGGAGATAACTGTAGAACCAGGGTAGAAATAGTTAATTCTACCTCTAGTGTCTCAGATTCCTTCTATCCTTTTCTCCATTTTATAAGTTACAGGACTGACTTAATACCAAGATAGAAGAAGTCCTCTGCTAATTTATCTCCACAATCCATAAGGGGGATATAGCAATACTTAACCATTTTTTAAATGATTAATCTGAGCCTCAATGTCAAATAAAGACGAGCAAGTCATAGACTCTGCTCTTGAGAATTGCAGACTCTGGGGAGAGGTTGTGGGTAAGAAAATTCTATTTCTGTAAAATACTCAAACGTACTAAGTACCTTCTAAAATGGAGGACATTCGTCCAAAAGCAGGTAATTTTTTTTCATTGAGTATGGAGATAAGTATTTACATGCCATTCTTGATATTTATTCTTTTTTGTTCTTGAACCAGAGCAATAAGAAGGAAGAAGCCAGCCTTCCTCTTCCCTATCATTCCATTAGGCTTTGTCTTCACCTACCAGTATGACTTAGGATATGGAACCCTTCTCCAAAGAATGAAAGGTCAGTTTTTGATAAAGCAGAGTCTATTTCTGATTCATCTTCTGGTTCAAGGATCCTCTCCTTATGATCCCTTCATTTATGGGCATTTTGACAAGACCCCTCTCTGAGCTTCCAATGACCAACATATCTGCTCCCTCTCATAGCAGTGTGCTAGAGTCAACTCATACCAGCTCACGTGAACTATCAAATTTTCAGGAATTTGTAAGCTGGTTGTTAAATACAGTCATTATTAAAAATTAAATTATATAAACTTATAATTAAATTACAAAAATAATATTAAATTCTATTAAAAACAATGGTAATATATACTCAACTTACCAGTTTTTCATTATTTTACTATTATCAGTACTCCTAAGTTATGTGTATCTATTTTATGTGTATCTACTGTATCTGCATGGCAGAAATGCAGATACAATAGACAGACACAATAAGATACAGATACAACCCTGACTTCAGTGGCATCCCATTGGTAGCCTGAAGTTGGTCATGGTGGGAATATTTACACATGGAAATCTGCAAACACCAAATCAAGGCTTGACTTACTATTTTGTTGATTGTCTAAGCCAGGGGTTGGCAAACTATGGCCTGCAGGCTGGCCACATGTTTTTGAAAATAAAGTTTTATTAAAACACAGACATGCCCATTGATTTCTGAATTGTCTGTGGATATATTCCCATTACCACAACAGAGCTGAGTGGCTGCAATAGAGACATAAGGTCCCACAAGCCTAAAATATTTACTGTCTGGCCCTTTTAAGAAAGCTTGCCAACATGGTCTAGACTGAAGGAAGTGAAGAAGAAAATGTTAATACTGTAGATTGTGCTTAAATGTTTGTTGTGTCAATGGCTATTACACTGTGACTAGCACAAACAGTTGAGGAAATATTCTCCCAACATTTAAAAACTGTTATCTGAAAAATAAATAAATAAATAAATAAATAAATAAATAAATAAATAAAGTAAAATAAAATAAAAACTGTTATGCGATTCAGCTAAGTTGTTTACATCATTCTCAAACAAATAACATTCCAACATATGTTATTGTTTCCACTTTTGTCCTACTCATTAGTATAAATGAAAATACCAACAAATATTCATGTTGGAATTATACTCTCTCATCAATTACAACTGTAGATTAGCTATGAATATAATATTTCAGGAAAAAAACAATAAAAACATTCTGAGAATCAATTTGCTATGGGAAATTTATGATAAAGTATACAGAACATTTTATTATTTTTTTATAAATTGTGTGCTACATTTATTTTATATAAGTAAAATTTATAATAAACTTATGTTCATAATAAACTTATATGTTTTTTTTTTTTCCGGGAGAGCTGGTTGTTAAATAATCACCAGCACCATGCTGTTCGCACAGAACTCTGGATTTTATTGCCCTAGAAAATAGCACTGCCACTGTCCCTTCTTCTTGAGCCTTTGACCCAGAGCATATTGGAAACAGTGCTTTCCCAAGCCTTTCCTCTCATGGGCCCTGTGGGCACATCACTGTCTCTCAAGCTCTGTGGGGACTGATTTGGTACAGGAAGGGAAGAAGTATAGACTCCTTTGCAGGTATTGGAATCAGGGAGTAGAACTTCTCTTTCCCAAGCCTAGAGAGATACAAGGGTTATATGTTCTTAAAAATTCCCATTTGAAGATGGAAATACATTTTCCACACAAAAACTCTGCAAAAATGTTCCTTGGGGTCAAGCATTATTGGTATCATATCATAGTTCAGCTATATTGTGGGCTAAATAGTTTTTTGTTGATGGCCTAGAAATTTCTTGATTGCATTATTACTATGGGAAAATGCATTTTAAACACTGACCTACAAATTAAATTCTGGAGTGCAATCTCATTTTATGCAGGAGACTAACTACACAACTGATGTACCAATGTTAAAGCTCATTTCAATAACCTACTCAGTTTCATGCTACTCATCTGCTTAAGAATTCATTAGTCTGATTTTGCAAGATGAGGAGCTCTGGAGATAGATGGTAGGGATGCCTGCGCAGCATTATGAATGTTTTTAATACCACTGAACTGTAGACTCAACATGGTTAAGACAGTAAATATTATATGTATTTTACCACCATAAAAAAGAATGGGGGGGAAAACTCACTAGTCTTGAGTTCAATTGTTTCATTGTTTATATGGACATTAGAATTCTTAGCGCCTCATAAAAATTAATATGTACTATTAAATGTCAAGCCTGTTACACAGCATTCACTTGATCATATTACTAATAGAGAACAAGTTTATTTTCTAAGAACACTGTGATTGTATGTTTGGGAAGTAATTTTATTACAGGTCCATCAGAATCCACAGAACATATAATTTTAAAATTTCAAGACACACTGTCGGAATTTCCTGTTTAAAAAAATTACTGCACATGGGCAGCTCGGTCAGCTCTTCTCAGCTCAGGTCTTGATCTTACGGTTGTGAGTTAGAGCCCCATGTTGGGTTCCTCTAATCTACCAGGAAATGTGCCATCTTCGAAAGTTTAGGTTATAACATTTAGCCCTGTTAACTAGTGATGACCCAATATATACAACCCTTGTTTGACTGAATTTATCATCAGCCTTTCTGCAAACACATGGTGAGAATTTGCAGTATGTGAGGCCCTATCACATGGAAACATCTAGTATGTCATCAAAGGCTTGTCTAATTACATATAATTTATAATGATTTTTACTTACTACTTAAGACAGAGGCAAAAAAAAAAGATGTTTGCCGATGGTTGAAACATTATAATTTGAAAATTGTAAGCCCACCCTCTTGGGCCTGGGGTACAAATAAACTGTGTGCTAAAATAGAGGTACTTAAAGGAAACATTTGCCTTCATTCCCAAGGAAAGTTTATAGAATGTCAACAATGTAGATTATAATTTTTTTAATCTTGCTAATTAGTCTTCAACTGGGCCCAAGACAGTACTAGCTGTTATTTGAAAGAGGAATTGTTTATAAAAATGTATATTCTTGGGAAGCCTGGGTGGCTCAGTTGGTTAGGCGTCCAACTTCGGCTCAGGTCCTGATCTCACTGCTTGTGAGTTTGAGCCCCACCTAGGGCTCTGTGCTGACAGCTCAGAGCCTGGAGCCTGCTTCAGATTCTGTGTCTCCCTCTCTCTCTGCCCCTCCCCTGCTCACGCTCTGTCTCGCTTTCTCTCCCTCTCTCAAATATAAAAAATAAAACATTAAAAAAAATTTTTAATGTATATTCTTGTGTGTATGTATGTATACAGACTAAAGAACATTTAATATTATTTTGGGTATAAGTGGTTTCAGGTAAAAGATTAGCTTTTCTGAAAAAGTAGAATTTTAATAAGCTTTATTTTCTCTTATGTGTGTCACTTACATATTAAGGGCAATATAGCAAAGACTTTTTGGCTTCTCCATCCCAAACCCCTCCAAACACAACTAAGGCTTACCATCCTGACTTTCCTTCAAGGGATTAAGTATTACATGTGGTATTCTTTTTCTTTTACATTTTAAAATGCCGTCTTCTATCAAGTAAAATCTATGGCATATCATTTATCTCTGAGTCTTCAGAATTCCTTTCCTCCCAAAGGAAAGAATG
The DNA here is from genome assembly GCF_018350215.1 of Panthera leo. Classification (NCBI taxonomy): domain Eukaryota; kingdom Metazoa; phylum Chordata; class Mammalia; order Carnivora; family Felidae; genus Panthera; species Panthera leo. The sequence goes on from NC_056691.1 coordinate 6,484,100, forward strand.
GCCTTCCTTTGGGAGTTTCCTTCCCCTAAGGACAATGGGTGAAACATGTGAATGTGAGATTTAGGGGCATGCCTCCAACACTGTTACAGCTTGTCATTGCGATATAGCAATTTGGCCTTCTCACAAAACACTAATGGCCATTTTGTCACCTTGCATATTTCTGTACTTTATTTAAGGTGAAGCTGAGAACATACTGGAAACAGAAAAGAGTAAGTTGCAGCTGCCGAAAGGAATGATCACTTTCGAAAGCCTTGAAAAAGCCAGAAGGGAACAGAGTAAATTCTTCGTAGACAAATGAAATTATGTTTACCCACCGAATCTCAAAACACATCATTGTTGACTTGAATCATGGTTTTTACAATTTTTAGATGCTTGAGATTTTGATATAATGGATTTTATTTTAAAATATTAAAATGCAAGATGGGTTTTGTTAAATGATTTTAAAATAATATTTATAACATTCAACACAAAATTATGGAGGTACTCTAAATAACTTATTTCCTATATATGTGTGTATTACAAATATCTAAATGTATAATTAATAAATTATGTTGTTTTGAATTTCTGGAAGCAAATGTCCTGCTGCTCTCATTTCTCTGTCACACATGTTCCCTATCACATTTCTCTCCCACCAATACTTCTTTTATTTGGATTTGTCGACTGTCCTGTCTCTACATGATAGAAAACAACTAATGTTAATGACTAACATGAATATTGTACTTATTATGGCCACTTATTTTTTTGCATATATTATTGTAATCATCCCAACAATCCCATAAAGCAGGCATCATTTTACGGCTGTGGAAACTAAGACACAGAGAACTTAAATTACTTGCCTAGAGCCATATATAGACTTGAACCTAAATGGTTTGGCTCCAGTGAATATGCTCTAAAAGGCCTTGAAAAGGTTAGACCTTTAACACATTCTTGCCAAGCGAAGACAGCTGTGAAAGACAAAAGGTAAACACAGTCAAATGATGATTCAGGACAGAGCTGCTAAAGAGGTGGCAATGAGGGGAGGTTGATTAGGATCCTACCTTTTTACTTCCACTCACCAGGAAACCTATACTCATAAGATAACCCTATTTAGCCCCATTCCTACAGTTGCAAACCCTACATATAATAGAATAGTTACAAAGATATTTCCTGATACCTACTCTGTATCAAGCACTATTGTAGGCCCTAGGGTTACATGAGTGAATGAACAGACAAGGTTGGTGCATCTCAGGCAAAGGAATGTGTTCTAGTAAGGGGTGGAAGAACTGAGGAAAGGAACAAACAAACATGGAGATAAACAAGACCATTTCTGATGGTGATGAATGCTCCAGTAGAAATAAAACAGGATGATAACAGAGTGATTGGGAGCATGTGGGGAGGGGGGACTATGGATCTGGGACAGTAGGAACTGCCTCTCTACAGAGGTAACGTTTGGGCTGATACTTGAATGGTGAATTAACCAGTCCTGTGAAGAGCAGCTAGGGGGACAGGGAAAGGATCTCAGCAAAGGGAAGAGCCAGAGGAAAAACTCTGAGACCTGGCATGGCCAAAGAATAGAAAGGCCAAGCAGAATAGGAGGAGATGAAATCTGAAGGGGGAACACAAGCCATTGTTATAAACGATAGTCATTATACTCAAGCAACTGACCACATATCAACACATGGTTCTGACAGAATCATAGTTGTAGAGAACGTTGGGTGAGGTCTTAAAGGATGCACTGAAGTTCTCCATGAAGATAAGGAGGTGCAGAACAATGACATGCTGGGCAGAAGAAGAGGCTTGATTAAAGGCAAGACAGGATGTCACTTCCAGGGATTTGCTGCTGGTTCGATTTGCCTAGGCTGGGGGATTCCTCCTGTGAGGGACGTGTTAAGAAATGCACTTGGAGGCACAGATTATCTCTGGAATGGCTTTGGGTTTAAGGAATCTGCATCCTGAGAGTAATGGGCATGAAATATCTGCACTGGGTTTTACTGGAATTAGTCACTATAGGGGGAAGATCCCAGAGCCCATGCAATGAAGAACGGCAATAGTCCACCCGAGTACTGGCCAGGGCCTGAACTAAGGCTGTGGCTTTGAGCAGAGGTTCAGGAAAGTGACACAGAAGAATAGCAAAACTGGGAAACTAGTTTGAGTTTGTGGAGGGAGAAGAAAGTAAGTTCTCTTCATTGAATCATTAGCATGGATTTCCTGGAGGACATGGGAAAGTAGTGATTAGGAGGCACACTGGTGGTCTAAAGGATACTTAACATCTAGCACTGGTTCATAGACCATGCCAGAATCTGGAATTGCATTTCTTTTACCTTAAATTCAATCATTCTGTCCAAACATTCCTGACACGGTCTAGCCAGGGCCCACCGAGAATGGGCTTAAGTGTCCTGCAAAGACTGACTGGCTAAAGACCTTACACAAGATGTGTGTCAGTGTGCAACATATCAGGCTGGGGTCCCTCTGGACCACCAGGACATTCATTTGTATTGGCCTCTCACCCTGGCATTAACCCTGAGTTCGTTAGTAATTATTACTCAATAGAGCCTCTGCTAAACACACACACACTCACATTTTTGTTTGTGCCTATTGTGAGGCAAAAATCAAAGCAGAGCTATTAAATAAAGGCTTTGCAATTCAACTGTATTAAAATATATTCCAATTGTCTTTTGTATTACTGATTATCCAATGCTTTTCCCCTTATTATTAAACATAATAATATTTATATTATGAAATATAATAATATTTATAATTGAAAGGACAAACATTTTTGCTCTGACACTCGAGCTATTAGCCATTTATGTTAATACTTGCATTAATTACTATTATTATTATTATTATTAAATTCTGATTACCAACTAGACATCTGACATTTCTTTTTTTTTGAATTTTCTAATGTTTTTTTATGTTTGAGAGAGAGCATGAGCTGGGAAGGGGCAGAGAGAAAGGGAGACAGAGGATCTGAAGTGGGCTCTGAGTTGACAGCAGAGAGCCCGATGCAGGGCTCAAACTCACAAATTGTGAGATTGTGACCTGAGCCAAAGTTGCACGCTCAACCAACTGAGCCATTCAGGTACCCCTAGACATCTAACATTTCTAAATACTGAACATGATGTGGTCTTTGTTCAGGTAGCTTATATTTACAGATCTTTGTGATATTACAAGAAGAATAAGGAAATTGTTGTAAGAAAATATATTAGAAGAAAAATAAGAAACTAAGGTCTGATTATAAGCAAAGATTTAGAGATTTGAATAAGGGTAACCTCACCCAGTGTCTTTTCAGTGATTAGAAACAAAGCTGGGGAAAATCTCATCCCTATCCTATGTGGCTGTTCATCTTCCCCCAAGACACTGCAGACCTAACCAAAGCAATGCAGACATTCCCTCACCTTCACGTGGAGGTTAAGTCGTGGTGGGAAGGAAATAAATACGGGCCCCAAAATTTTCTGCACCAGAATGACCCTTATTGGAAATCAAATCACTTTATAATAATAAAATAATATAATAGCAAAAACAGTTTATAAAATCACAGTACTTAGCCATTTTGAACGTTTTTAACTCATATTTAAATGAGAGAACTGGGGACTAAAATTACAGTCACTAAAATTACAAATAAACTAAGTTTATATGATATTACACCCAACTCAGTTTGTGTTTGGGGGTAAAACTGAAGGGTCCTTTATGGTCCAGTACCTAACTTCACTTTGTAAAGATTATAAAAGTGTCCTAAATCTACTGAAAACAGTTTTAATGACAAATACTGAAGTTATTGTCCAGATGTTAAAAAGAGAAGACCCTTGGAAATGGTCTACTATAAGCTCCCATTTTCACATTTTCTCAAGAAAATGGAGGCTTTTTGTGATTTACCTAAAATTCCACATCTGGTAATGGTAGTTTGTACTAAAATGTTGGTGTTTTGAATTCCTGGCAGGATTCTCCCTGACTCTGAAAGAACAGTGACAATGAAAGTCAAAATCAAAAATATGCTTCTATAATATCATAGATACTCAGTCTCAGAGCCTTAGAAGAGGGGATTAGAAGGGCAGGGTTTAGGGCACCTGGATGGCTCAGTTGGTTAAGCATCCAACTTTGGCTCAGGTCATGATCTCATGGTTCGTGGGTTCAGACCCTGCGTCGGGCTCTGTGCTGACAGCTCGGAGCCTGGAGCCTGTTTCGGATTCTGTGTCTCCCTCTCTCTCTGCCCCTTCCCCGTTCATGCTCTGTCTGTCTCAAGAACAAATAAACATTTTTTAAAAAATTAAAAAAAAAAAAGAAGGGCAGGGTTTAGAAGAAGATGAGGAGGGAGCAGACTCAAATTACAAAGAATAATCTACAACCAATGTAATCTGAATGTGAGCAATCTGAAATTCATAATATATTTTATAGACTTTGACAATTTAATACATGCATGGTCAAAGGTTATATTCTAGAGACACTAGCCAGAACCTAGATAGTGTTTCTGCTCCACTGTTCTGGGAAAGGAACAAACTCTTGCTGGGAAAATATTATTATTTTTATTTATTTATTTATTTTTTTAATTTTTTTTTTTTACGTTTATTTATTTTTGAGACAGAGAGAGACAGAGCATGAACGGGGGAGGGTCACAGAGAGAAGGAGACACAGAATCTGAAACAGGCTCCAGGCTCTGAGCTGTCAGCACAGAGCCCGATGCGGGGCTCGAACCCACGGACCGTGAGATCATGACCTGAGCCGAGGTCGGACTCTTAACCGACTGAGCCACCCAGGCGCCCCTGGGAAAATATTATTAAATAAAGTCCACTAGCCAGGGATCACACTATCTCTTGGCCTTGGAGTGTGTTTGTTCTGCAAGAGGGTTGGAAATATTCCTTAGGTTTGGCCTTGTGGATGCCTACAGGGGATTTCAGGAATACCCGCATTCTACCAACTGTACAATTTGCAGAAAGTAGATTCTAGTATTCAGGGATGACTACTTAGCATCTCTGATGATTTTTCTACTGGTAACTTTGGAATTTATGAAGACTGGAGCAGTGCTTGGCCTGCAGGTGCACCAGGAAGCCCAGACTGACTAGGGGCGGGGGAGAGAAAGTGAGAAAGGCCTAGAAAATAAGAAGGCCAAAAAAAATGAGTAGTCTTCATGAAGGGATAAAGCTGACTCAAATGCCCCTCATAGTAAACAGCACAAAAATGGCTGCCAGGGGAGCCACTGGTAGGGGGAGTTGAGCCCCTCAGGGACCAAAGTCACCTGTGGGATTCTCTTGCAGCCCAGTTTATTTTGCTGTGCTAACTTGTTCCTCTGGCCACTTGGAAGACAGTAAGAAATGTGGCTGGGCAGGACAAATTCATCATGACTGCTGATAAAGGTAACTGGAAACCTAGGTCACTGATAAAGACTCAATGGTGCTGCTAAGTCTCAGGTTTAGATGACACTTCTGGTTCAAATTTTTCTGTCCACAGGTGTCACAGGATTGAATGATGGATTGCTAACCTCAGTTTATTTATTTTTTTCTTGGAGGACTTCCATTATGGCTAGCAGCACTCTGTGGATGTTTTCTGCTCCGCCTGGATGTGAGGGATAGGCAGACACTGACCCTGAGTTGGTATTAGGATTTCATTTGGTGTTAGAAGAACAGAGTTCAGGATGTGTCCACAATGAATTCATGTCCTAGAAAGGATTGGCAATCTGGGATTCTGGTTTGGTGAAGGTTTCAAAAAACTAGAAGGAAACAGTTGTTGAATACATGTGAAAGTCAATGGATCAGAGATACTAGTATACATTGAAATGTGTTAAGGGAGGTCTGTGAAAAGCTGTCAGAATGTCAGGATAATACGATTGGGATTTGAGGAATACAGGTGTTTTTTTTTCCTTCTCTTCATACCATCCCCACACCATTAATTTACTGCTGATGAAGATGTGACTTGAGTAGAAGATAGAACTACTTGGTGAATTCTATTCACCAAGGTGATTTTGAAAAGAGAGCGAGCTTGCTAGGGACCCAATATAGGTTAAAATACTCGACAAGTTCACATCTTCTTAAATTACTCCAGAGAAAAGTTGGCCTCTGGAATGCTTTCTTTTCCTCTTCAAGGATCTAAAACTTTTGAAAGGCTTCCAACTAATGCTACCTATTTCAAACTAGAAACAACAAAAAGACACTTGGGTTTTGAATAGAGTTTGAGCCTATGGATGGTTATGTCTCTGAATTCAATAACCATGGACTACGGACAGAGTACCGGACTGATCTTCCAGCCAGTTTCCTTGTCTGATCTGGAAGCTTAGGACAAGGCTGCCATCTCTGAAACAGCCTGAAAATCTAAGTAGGCAGGTAAAGGGGGTTCTGTTCAACTTCTAACTTTAGTAAGTTCTCTTCAGCAATTCAAGCAGAGACATCAATTTCCTACTAGGATTGTTTTAGGAAAAGAAAAAATTCAAATAGCCTCATGGGTGATGGATAAGACATTCCATTCTCCCTCCCATTTCTTTTTCCTCAGAGATAATCACTTTTATCTCTTTTAGCTGTCTCAGTATAGGATCTCCCTGAAGCAAATTTTGCAATAGTGCCTTGAGCAAGTCATTTACTTGGGCACATAATCCCAGAAACTCTGGTGGGGAATTGGTGGAGTAAGATAGGACAGAGAAAAAAGCTAGTAAATGAAATCTTACCCAGGAAGTTACCTCTGTGGGCAACTTAACCCTGCTGGGGAACTCTGAGAAATGGTTCAGAATAACCCCTTCACCCAGAGTTATCTGACCCCAGAAATGCAAGAGCTGGGGTATAAAAACCTACTTTTGAGTTCATTGGTGGAGGGCTGTTCCCAGTCCATTATCTTTCCAGCACTTAGGGTGTTTTGGCAAAGTGGGCGCTGGAGGCCAGAAAACCTGGAGGCAAGAGATGCAGGTGCTACAAATTGGAAGTCAGATCAACTTAAACTGAAATGGCATATTCATATTTTAATTCATATTTTAATACCAACAGTGTAACTTTAACTTTACATCTCTAAGTAACGTTCCAGTGTAGCTATCTCCTAATGTTCCCAACTTTTTAAAAATATAATTTCTTGACACATCATACAAATCATGAGGAATTGCTTTCACCTCTCCCACCTTATACCGTCTCACCTCTCCCACCTTATACCGTCTCGATACCACACACTTGCACCCTTCCCAATGATTGACCCGTCTTTCCAATACTCTTATGTGATCGTTTTGTTAGATCAATGTTCAGGGCTTACATTGTGATGATGACGAACACTTAGCAAAACTGTGCCACGTAGTAAAATATACTACGTTCTCTCTCTTGTTTGGCATCCTGCTTTTCTGGAATTAGTAAGTCTAGTTGTTTCATGTGCTTAATGTTCGATATATTTATCACTTCTGTGGCCATGAACTCTTTGTCAGTTTCTCCCAAGACGTCCATTCACATCAGTTAGTCTATCAGTATCTCCTTCTTGAACAAACTTGCAGACTCCTGACCTGCTCCCACCTGGACTGTTTTCCCTCTACACCTGGTACTCAGCTCTCCCTTCACCTATGGTAGGGGTTCTCTTCTCCTTATTCCTGTGTTGCATCTTTTGTTTCCTATATCCTATGTTGTGCTCCTTCATTTGCTGGAACTCATCCTCCTATAGCTTTCCGAGAAAGGGTAAATGGAGGAAACCTGTTAAGACCTTACGTATCTAAACTTAACAGTTCTTTTTTTCAAATTTTTTTAACGTTTATTTATTTTTTGAGAGAGAGAGAGACAGAGTATGAGCAGGGGAGGGGCAGAGACAGACAAGGTGATACAGAATCTGAAGCAGGCTCCAGGCTCCGAGCTGTCAGCACAGAGCCCAATGCGGGGCTCAAACTCACAAGCTGTGAGATCATGACCCGAGCCGAAGTCAGATGCTTAACTGACTGAGCCACCCAGGTGTCCCTTAACAGTTCTTTTCTGATGCTTGATTGATGCCTTGACTGGGCACAGAAATTCCTGGTTGTTAGTAATTTTCCATCAGTATTCCTAAGAGATCACCTCATTTTCTTTTTGCACTTCTCAGTCTGTTTGTCGATATCCTGAGCTGGGAAGCCTTCCATCACAGATCCCCCTCTTTACCCTGCTTGAGCTCCGACCACATGTGTTGGGCCACTCATCACATAGACAGATGTGCTCCTCACCCACTCACCCCACTCACCTGCCCCACTGGGCAGAAGCCATCCTTAGCCAGTCAGGCCCACACACCTCTCACTAGGCCACCTTCCCTTCCTTGCTGCCCCCAGTGTGGATGGCCTCCTTCACTCCTCTGAGCCACCACTGGACACCTCCTTTGCTCTGCCCTTCCTGATGGCTTTAGCATGGAATTATTCAGAAAGAGAAGGGAAGAAGAATGAAAGAACTGAATTTTAACATCTGTCATTTAATTTATATATTCAGAATTTTTGAAACAAAATTACTTTTAGATTTTATGTTAATGATGTTGATTTTATCGGCTAGATCCTTTGTTTTGAATATTTTGAGAGAGACAGAGAGCATGGGTATGAGTGGGGGACAGGCAGAGAGAGGGAGAGAGAGAACATCAAGCAGGCTCTGCACTGTCAGTGCAGAGCCCTATGTAGGGCTCGATCTCATAACGGTGAAATCATGACCTGAGCCAAAAGCAACAGTCAGGTGCTCAACTGACTGAGCCACCCAGGCACCCCTAGGCTAGATCCTTTTATTTAGAATTTGGATAGAGAGGTTTTCACTAAAGAGTATTTGTGTTTATTGGAGAAAAGTATCCCAGTGAGTTGTTTTGGCAATGTCAGTGAGCAGAGAGTAGGATTCTAAGGCCAAAGCAACCAAGGAACAAAACCCCTGGTAACCATGGAACCCCGTCCTCAATAGAATAGGACTGAGTCCTGGGCCATCAACCAGTTTCTATATGAGGTGTAGACACTTTGGAGAAGTGTATTGGCTCCTGAAATATTTACATATCTACTACTCTGCCAATTAATTGAGAACTTGAGTCTAAACACCAGCATTAAAGCAATATATTTTATAACTCACCAAAATATACTGTTACGTTCAATATGCCAGACCATTAGCCTCATAAATTTATTAAAGCAACCACCATTTCAGCATTTATAATTGCTTGAATAATTCTAACAGTAATTTTTAATAGCATATAATTTTAGTTATAAATGAGACTGTTCTGTTGCCTTAGTCCAGGGATTCTTAACCTCACTACATTTGGGGCCAGATAACTCTTTGTGGTAGGGGGCTGTTCCATCTTTGTAGGATGTTTACCAGCATTCCTGGGCTCTGCCCACTAGTCGTCAATAGCAAACCTCCTCTATCTTGGTTGGACCATCAAAGATGTCTCCAAATTATCCTTAGCTGAGAACCATTGCCTTGAATTGACAGTTCAATCATTTAGACTCTCTTTTTTTTTTTAAGTGTATTTCTTTATTTTGAGAGAGAAAGAGAGTGAGGGCGGAGCAGAGAGAGAGGTGGGGAGAGAGAGAATCCCAAGCAGGCTCCACACTGTCAGCGAAGAGCCCAACACAGGGCTCAAATTCATGAACCATGAGATCATGACCCGAGCTGAAATCAAGAGTAGGACGCTTGGACCGACTGGGCCACCCAGATGTCCCTAGACTCTCTTTTATCTTTGTTGTAAATGTATATTTTTGCCCTTAACAGTGATGAATAACCATTACTGTTTAGCTTTCCAGGTATACAAAATTAACAGATGACTACTAAAAGATAGCCAGTGATGCTAGGAGCATAAAATGTCAATTTAAAAGGTACTTAGCTTATATTACAACATTTCCACTATTGGGTGTAACCTGATTGTTGAGTGGGCAAAACGAAATCATGTTTACAAAGTTTCTCAGGAAACTGTAGTCAGTATCCAAGTGTTAACAGCCCAAGCTTTGCAGACTGAGTCTCAGTTTGAACCCTTCACTCCAGTGCTCACCAGACCTGAACATGTAACTGAACTTCTGTTCTTCTATCACTCAATTTTAGTTTGGTGATACTAATATTACTCAGCTCAGAGGTTGCTGAGAGTGATAAAATGAGATAATGCAGACAAAGTATTTGGCAGATAATAGGCATTCAATATTTCCTAATACTACTGTCCTATGTCCAACGCGTATTCCATGTCTGTTGCTGTTTTCACTCTAGTCTATAACTTGATGAGTTCTAATTGACAAAGGACAAGCATACAGCTGACTGCAAGCCCTTCTCTGTTTATCAATTAACTGTATACCCTATTTGTCAGAGAACTGACTATTCATTTTCTATGGACACAATGAACATATTTGAGAAATAAAACTAGAGAAAGTGATTTGGTCGGGGGCTATATTTGATAGGTGCATTTAGATGACACTTCATTAAAAAAAGGAATAAAAATTCAAATAACATTTAGTTATGCATTAAACAAATGATATTTATTGAAAAGAATAAAACTGAAACCAGGGCTGTAGAAAATCCAGAATTATCTGAGTTATCTGGACCTATAGACAAGAAAACCTGAAAGCAGGAAAACAGGGTTTTCAGAGAAAACTGTGCCTTCTAGGGAAGTGGTCCTACGTATTCAAAACAGCTGATTACTGGGTCAGATTCATTCATTCTCTGGAAGCAAGAAAGAAGATACGAAGAAGGTCTCTTCATTCATTGTAATTAAATGAGCAGATATTCTACACACACCAAACAGCAGGAAAAGCACCCTCATCAAAAATCAGTCACTTGTTAGAAACCACTGAATCATAGATGAAGAGAGCTCACAATAATACAGAGGCATAGAACTTGCCCTAGATTTTTCATCAGTTTTCTTCTCCACTAGTCAGCTTAGTTCAGAATGATTCCTTTTGTCAAATGCTTTTGGGCATCACCCTTACTTTTCAAAAAAAAAAAAAAAAGAATCACATCTATCAGTCAATATTAACCAAGAAAAAAAGTAGAATTAAACAAACTTCACTTTATTTATTTTATTTTTACATGAACTAAAATTTTAATAATCACTGATGTGGTCGAGTATATTAATATTTTTGCCAAATACTCTTGTGGCCAGGATGAAATTCCTTTTCAGGACTGTCCTTTCCTTTATTTTTATATATGAAATTTATTGTCAAATTGGTTTCCATACAACACCCAGTGCTCATCCCAAAAGGTGCCCTCCTCAATACCCATCACCCACCCTCCCCACCCTCCCACCCCCCATCAACCCTCACAAACTTCACTATATAAGAAGGGCAATTTGCAATTCTGTTCAACATTGTTTCCATAAAAATAATACTCCTTAAATATCAACAGAATTATATGTATTTCTAAAGCTTTAATATGTCCTCTCTCGCATGCTAATATGTGCTTCAGAATTGTTCGAGAATAGTTAGTAAAGATTATTCTGAGCTGTTTCAAGGTTGGTATATTGAGCCAGATACAAGTAAATATAAAATATAACTTGTTAATCTCTTCAAATATAAGTGACATGTGATGTCCTTGCAAAATACAAGGTTAACACTGAAAATCAAGTTGGAAGGAATAAAGTATGATTATTTGGGCTTAATAGTCATGACTGAACACCTTTGTATTAATTTTTCACATGTTCCATTGCTAAAAGATCAAAGTAGAATAATTACTGTGTTTCTATAAAACACTGGCTGGAACCTCAGACAAATTAGGAAACATATTCCCCTTAGCATACATACATATCTGTTTTCCACCATATTAGCATATCCTTATAATACTGACAGTTCTTTACAACACATTTAAAGTATTGCGTAACCCACTTAAGCTCAAGACTGGTATATTTAGGAATTCTAACTTTATTAATTTCTTCAGGATTGCATAAGTAACAACTTAAATAGCATTATTCCTAAAATGTTTCATCAGAGTCTTTGGGCAGTGGCTACATGGTAGTTTGTCAACTATTCAGCACACTGGAGACAACTAGTGAGCTTAAAAATACTGATGCCTAGTTCCCGCACCGGGATACACTAATTCAATTGTTTTAGCATGCAACATAATATTACTGTTTCTTAAAGGACCCCAGGTGATTCTAATGTGTTGAAATACTAGGGAAACTTTGGGCTGGATTAAAGGTCCAGATTGGGAGTGGGAGCCACGGACCATTGGCTAATCTGAAGGATCAGTCATCTTAATGAAGAAAAGATGCTAGATTAAGGGTAATGGGGAAAAGGGGTGCCCTGGGGTAAGTCTTACACAACTGCCCAGGAGTTTGTAAAAATGTACAGATGAGTCAATGGGGTCCCATTCTATCAAGCCAGTTTGTAAGTACCAAAACCCCCCTCCCCTCCCCTCCCTTCCCCTCCACTCCCCTCCCTCCTTTCTTTCTTTCTTTCATTCTTTCATTCTTTCTTTCCTTCTTTCAAAATCATGCTATCCCAAAGAAGGATGGGAAGGATCACATTGAAAATGCATGTCTTTTAATGCTTCTTTATTTTTGAGAGAGAGAGAGCAGGGGAGGGGTAGAGAGACAGGGAGATGCAGAATCCAAAGCAGGCTCTAGGCTCTGAGCTGTCAGTGCGGAGCCCAATGCGGGGCTCAAACTCCTGAACCGTGAGATCATGACCTGAGCCAAAGTTGGACGCTTAACAGACTGAGCCACCCAAGCGCCCCAAGACTTTAATTTTCCAGTTATTGGGTCAGAGCATCTATGCTCACTAAGATCTATTTTAGGGCAATTGGGTAACTTAGGCAAGGCAACAGTTCCAATGGTTAAAGTGAGACATACCTATTTGTTCTCCATTTCATATGTAGTAACCTCTGAGGATTATAGGGGGTACCATATTAATATGTAGTGGGATCCCCAGGTGTACCAGTAATTTGAGTCCAGTATTATGTCCATTTGGTACCAATCGGTACATTTCAGAAGATGTTAAAATTAACTCAGAACCTGTGCTGTAGAAGTTTAAGAGCCAATAAATATGCTTTTATCTCTTTGCCATTTACATCATTTTAATAAATTTTAGACTTCCAATTGGGTCTAACTGTGGGCCTCAGTTTTTCTTTTTTTTTTTCCTTCCCCTTCCCCTATAGCCAGGTTCATTTGTTTGTTTGTTCATTCATTCCTTCCTTCTCTTTCTTTCTCCCTCTCCCTTTTTTGGTTGGCTACTAAATATAATCTGGTGTCAGGGGGTGTCCTCTCTACCCCACGCTTATTTATAAATATCTTCCCCCAGAGTCTCAAGTATCATCAGGCTCAGTGGTCACCCCCATGGCAATGTTTGCTTTATAGGGTTTAAAGAAGTTTAAATGAACTCCTTTGCTGTGCCACAGGGATGCCACAGGTGTCTTTCCTTGTAACCCTGAGGATCAGGATCTTTGTTGTGACAACAGCATAAGAAGCAGCAGCAGCAGAAGAGGTATTTAAGGATCCTGCTGTGCTGTCTGCTATTGGATATGTGAATCACAAGCCACCTATTGGCTTTCTTTTCTGCATCTCTCTCTCTCTGTACAATTTCTCTCAAAAGTTTTCATCTATTTTCTAAAAAATACAATTTGTTGTCAAGTTAGCTAACATACTGTGTACACAGTGTGCTCTTGGCTTTGGGAGTAGATTCCCATGATTCATCGCTTACATACAACACCCAGTGCTCATCCCAAAAAGTGCCCTCCTTAATGCCTATCACCCATTCTCCCCTCTCCCCTACACCCCTCATCAACCCTCAGTTTGTTCTCAGTATTTAAAATTTTCATATTTCTAACTGCAAAAAGTCATAGCTTTTAGTTTCAGTCTTGATCCAATCACCCATAGTGCAGACCTTCTGAGTGGTTATGGGAAAAGTTCAAAAGACCGGCAGCCGGCCACCCTCTTAGGTAACCATCTTCTCCTCCAGGGAATGTCAGTTAATCTCCCTAGGGTCAAGGTCCACATACAATAAGGTCTTTGGTCTATGGCTCAGATGGAAGCCATCAAGTTCAGTGATTGTCAGATTAGCCCTTTGGCATGCTAGCAATCAGCAACACTAAGCAAAACCCAGGTATGCTGGCTTGGGATTTTGCATTAGGAGGGTGTTGACTTACTTACTCCTCTGGTATTTTGGCAGGAGCTGGTACCAAATGCTGCTTCACCTTTTCTTTTCTCATTAGCACCTGGCCACAGGCCTGCAACTGGGGTGCCATGCTTCATTCTCCCCAGGATGCTGGTCTCCTCCTTTTCCACAAAACTCACAGAAAACCAACTCTGAGCCTGTCCCAGGGGTGCACAGTCACAATATCCACATGGCTGCCCCTAAGCTGTCAGTGATGGTCACCAGGATGCGGTGACCACACTGTTGTAGCTGGACCCTTGGTAAGTGGGCCTCAAGAGATAATTAGTTAAAGTTAGTTTTCTCTGCCTTTACAGGTGGGATGCTCAGAGACCACCTGCCAGACAAACACAGGCCAAACCCAACAACATGTTAAGCTGTGGTATATTGTAAGTTAACAACAATTCTTATCTGGGGGACAAGAGCGTTTTAGGGTTGGAAGAGACGGCAATATTGACAAAGACAAAAAGTGTGTCCAAAACACAAGCATGCAGCAACTGGCGGTTCTGTCTGAGGGGGCCTTTGCCATATCATGATGGAACCAGTCAGTTAGCCAAGAGGAGTTAGTTAAAGCTGACTAGGTGTCCTTGGTCATGAATGGGCCGCCTTGTTCATGATCCAAATGTTTTAATTACCCCCTATTCACCCCATTGGTGAGGGAGGAAATTCTGCCCCAAAGTTACAAGGATGGCCACATACAACATTCAACGCCCAACACCGGACAGCTGAGACTGTCAGTTTATTAGTCACATATACTCACGGCTCAGTGTAGGAGGACACTGCAAGCCACACAAGGCGAAATGGGAGCTGCACTCAGAACACAGTGAACAGCCGGGGGCCACACGAGGCAGGCCTTGTAGTAGCAAGAGGGTGAGATAAAACTGTAGTTACTACGAGAGGATGTGATTGGCTTCTTTGAGTAATGCCATGAGCTGGCAGGAAAATGAAACCTACTACTGAGGGATGTGTAAGAACTGGGCCTGGTTCTCTTGAGGAGAGTTGTTTGGCTAGGAAAGCCAGACTCCGCTGTGGGAGCAGAGTGTGGTGGGGAACTTGTGGTTAGGCCATTTAAGTCTCTCCGTTTCACCAGGTGTCAAGGCAGCATATAAAGTTGGGTCTTAATTTTTTGCCCCAATATATTAATATTTATGGGGATCAATAAAACTAGCATATTTGGGGACCTATTACTGAGTGTCTACTATATGACAAACATGTATCATCAGTGAACAAACCTAAGGTCCCTGTTCACAAGAAGTATGAAGTATACAAAGAGTGGCATAATTCTTTCTCAACATTCGCTTAGCACATGCATTGTGGTTTGAGTAGAAATAAGAAAATATTGAAGTTATTTATCTCTTCTAATCTCTTAGAAAAATTTAGAGATTTCCCAAAGTTTTGCTGATAAGAGAACTTTCTGAAGATCCTAATTTCCCTTCAGTTTTTGTTTCAGTCTTCTTGATAAAGCAGCATAACCTGAAGTGAAAGCATAAATATCTAGAGTAGTCCAAGGATGTCTATGAGACATAGAGTCAGCACTGATTTCTGATCACTACTCTTGAAAAAATACAAAGGTTTACCTCTCCTTCTTCCACAGATCCCAATGAAATGATGGAAGAAACATACAAAACCAGATCTGATGCACTACTTATTATCACGGGAAATGAGGGGGATGGTTTGCTACTGACACATCAGAGAAAACAATGAGAATTTGCTACAAGATAGAAAACTGGTAGAAAAAGATTAATGGTGAAATATAAAAGAGCAGAATCTCATGTCTTTAAAAAACTGAGTTTCTCTTAGAACCACAGGCTGATCCCAACTGGATGGAGTGCAGGCAGGAGACCATGAGCAAGGGAATTCAAGAAGGGGCTGTAGAACTTCAGAGGTTGTCTGCCACCTGGAACAAAGTTCTGTGACACGGAGATCCAACCCAGAGAACAAGGGCAGCACCCGGGAAATTTACAGCCTTGATAGGACAAAGATGCGGTCCCAGACACAAAAGGCAATTCCACAGAAACTGCCCTGGCCCAAGTCCCTTACCACCTCTTCCACAAAATCCCTGGAGGCAGGTCTCCTGCTCCCAGAATCTACAGTCACTGCTTCTTATTAGATGACTGGCTTTTAAGAGGTACAAAGATAATCTGTGGTAAGCCATCTTGTAAAAGCACTCAAATGATTACTTCAGTCTTTAAAATATCTATCTCAAGTGCTACTAATATGTGCCTAAAACCCTCATGAGAAACTAATGAATGCAATCTTCATTTGTTTCTCATATAAAAATGTACTCTGCTTACACATATACTTATCAATTAGGATTGTGTTCTCTGTGAATAACAGAAGACCCTGCAACAGTGGCTTTAAACGTAAGCCTAGGGAATCACTCGTTTAGATGTGAATGAGGGTAGCAGGCTCTTCCCTTTCTGGTCAGCTATGCTTAGCATGCAAGCCTTCCTCCTTCTGCTGCTGAAACTCATGGTCCCAAGATGGCCGCTGCGCCTCTGGATCTCAATGTCCACTTTAGGACAAGAAAGGAACAAAAAAAGGCTTAGTGTCTGGATCAGAAAAGCAAAGCCTTTGCCAGAAACTTCCACTGCTTGCGTATGACTGTACTGACCAGAACTGTGTCACATGGACCCTGTTACCTACAAGAGACATCTGGAAACCATTTCTACAACTCAACAACCTCAAGAATCGATCTATAGTTCCGTTTACCGCTTTGTACCTACAATTAAAGGCATTCATGAGTATCTATTAACCTTCACCATGCAGACTAATTCCAACTGAAGCTGGCTGCAGGAGAACCAGAGAAAGGGGGCTTTGGAATCCAGAAGACATGGGCAGGAATCCAGCTCCAGCACTTACCAGATGTGTGTATGGCATACATTTGATTTTTCTCTTTTGAAAGGTTTCTTTGGGCTTTCTTGTTTTTTAACAACATGAAAGAAATGCCTTTTAGCCATGCCTACAAAGCCTGTGAATCCCACTGTTGTCTGTTACTCTTCACAGTAGAGTAAGCCCCCATCTGGCATGTGCGCTAGACAAACTTGTACAAGTTACATGACTACTCTCAACTTGCTTCCTCTCCCTGTAAAACGGGAGAATGGCCCTTTCACTGGATAACTGCAAGGACTCTACAAGACGACACAGATAAAGTAAAAATGCCCCTGATGACTGAAAGAAAACCAGCCTCAAAGCAGGCTAGTAAATCCTTTTATCTGTTGTTTTACTGAAGATGAGAGCCAAGGATACAGGTTTTCAGATTACTCTGTGGAACTGCCCCAAGTTTATTAGATACAGGGGACTCTACATGCAAAAGAAGAAAGGGTGTGCGTGCTTGCAAGCAGTTCTCCAAGTCACAAGGACAAAGACAAGTCACAAGGTAGAATTTGTTATGGTTGTAACAATTAAGGTTTTTTGACTTCCACAGAGACATGTGAAAGACCCTTAGGTCATCTTTATACATGTTTCTATCATATCTGATTGTTTAAAAATTTTGCTTGCATGCCTTTGCTTAACTGGTTTTCTGGCTCTTCCTGTATTTAATTGTTCCTTGAGGTCATCTGAGATGGTCACAGGAAGCTGGTATCAGTCACCTACTACATTTTTAATGCACTCCACCCCCTCCAAAGCTACCCTCCCCCCCAGAAATTTACATTTTACACAAGCAATTACTTTGGAGGGCAGCCTTGCAAATGGATTATTTTTTGCAATGATTGTGAACCCACAAAAAAACCTTCAAACCTCAGTTTTGAGAAGCCTCTCCCAAACTGCTTGTTTTAGCAAAAACCCATGTAAAAGCACTACCTCTGACCATCTCATAGCTTTGGTCAGGGCTGGTGTGTGTGTGTGTGTGTGTGCGTGTGTGTGTGTGTGTGTGTGTGTGTTTCATTACACAATGCTTAGCATTTGATCAATGCCAAGTGGGTCCTGTTGAAATTAGCAGCAACCTAGAAATGAGAAATATTCTATCCCATAGCTGTATCTGTAACTGATTGTTATTACTTTAACCCAAAGCTACCCTAACTTCCCCCATGTCTCTAGTTTACCTGGTGGAACTGAGGTAATCTGAATACATTATGAACACAAGGAAATAAATTATTGAAAAAAAGAACCTATTTACACTTAAAAGTTACTGTCCATCTAGAAAGATTATTTAATGAGCATATTATCTCAAACTGTTAAATTAGAAGCTCACTAAATACAGTAAACATAAAATACAGTAAAAAAATAGACATGATTTCTGTGCTGTAACCTATATTATCAAAATATTCTTTCTAGAATTGTGGCATTTTTTTGTTTCTGTGTGTGTGTGTGTGTGTGTGTGTGTGTGTGTGTTCTCCAGTCTCTAGGGATATAGAAACAATACAATCTGAAATTAAAATATTCAAGTAACTGGTTACAATTAGACTATCTCCCAGAAGAGTCAAGGAAAGTCAGTAGAGAAAGTGCACTGTAAACTTAAGATATCATACAAATTTAAAGTGATGCATTGATAATTTTAATGTTTTTAACCAGGATTTTTAAAAAAGTCATCAGATATCTCTTTTGTTAGTAATTTATCCATTCATTCATTGTATTTTTAATGACTGATATACCAGACACTATTCTAATGAACTTATTTAGATTAGGTTATACAACAAATGGTCATGCTGGAAAACTCTGAACTATGAGAGTATAGGTG
The DNA here is from genome assembly GCF_018350215.1 of Panthera leo. Taxonomy (NCBI): domain Eukaryota; kingdom Metazoa; phylum Chordata; class Mammalia; order Carnivora; family Felidae; genus Panthera; species Panthera leo. The sequence continues at coordinate 6,502,759 of NC_056691.1, forward strand.
ATTTCAATTTTATTTTTCTTGATATAATTTAGTGTAAGGGCCATGCATAACTTTATGATAAAGAAAAGTTTAAATCTTCACTAACTTTAGCTAAAGTATGTGAAATACTTTAAAGGTAAGAAAAGAAAAATATATACAGCTGCAAAAGATCCAAGAACAGAAAGATGGGCAAGCGGAGGAAAGTTGGGGAGGGTGAACGGAGGGCGGGTGGGGTGGGATAGGGGGTGGGGGTTTGGGAGGAGTGAAAGGGGGAAGTCCAAGGAGGTGGGTGGGGAAAAGGGTGGGGCTTGGACCACTGACTCAGGTCTAAGTGGTCACCCAAGGGTTATAAAAGCTTGGTTGAACCTGGCCAGGAAAGCAGCCCCAAAGTCCAGCATTGGAACACAGGCAGAGACCGGTAGGCGTCAGCGGCTGCAGGCTCTAGCGGAAAGCAAACGCCCAGGGCAGCAGCTTTCTGGTCCAAGATGCTGCGCCTGTTCTTATCCCACCTGCTGGGAGTCTGGCTGCTACTGAGCCTACGTGCCAGAGAGATCCCAGCCCAGCAGGAGGAAGTGTTAAAGGCATGCGGCCGGGAGTTTGTCCGACTACAAATCCGGATCTGCGGCTCATCGTCCTTGGGAAGAAAGAGTCAGCAACACCGGGAACCTCGGCAGGCACCCGCCGCACTCCCAGGTGAGCGCTCCGGCCCCCGCCGCTCCCCACTTCCCATTGGCTGTGTTCGGAGGCGCACCCGCGCTGGGCGGCTCCAGACCGCGCTGGCTTCCCGCGCTTAGCCCTGACTCCGAGGTTGCTGATGCCTAAAAGTTTGGAATTTTCTCTTGCAATGTGCTTTTCTAGTGAGGTCGCACCCGGGATCTCACCAGAGGAAGTGAAAGCATCGGGCACAGCAGAGGCCTTTCCTGAGAGGCACTTGGTGCCCTTCAACTCCTGGCAGTCAGGATGATCGGGATGGGGACGAGGGGGAGCCACAGAGGTGGTTCTGTCGCCCAAAGACCCGCTGGAGGTGGGGGCGCACCTGGGTTGGACACCACAGTCAAGTCCGCAGGGCACAGAGCAGACGGTCGTGTGCGCTGGTTTGAGTGCCAAAGTGCATGGGACCGAACTCGGAGACCACTGCTAGGATCCTGGAGTGGTAAATATGAAGGGTTTTCTTAACAACTCTCCTCCTTTGCAAAAAATCTGGACTGTGGCCCACACCATCGAAAATCTCTTTTAATTTTATTTTTATTTGTAAATTTCATTGAAGGGGAGAGCCTAGCCTCCCACCCTCTTTGCAATGGGCCTTGAAGTTCATTTGCGAGAGAAGGGATTGAAGAGAAAGAAAAAGGCCTGATCCCCTACAGGAGAAAACCTGACCCCTCAGAATTGAGTACAGCTCAAATCTGGAATGGTTTAAAACAAACAAAAAAAAAAAAAAAAAAACAAAAAACTTTGTTAGTAATACTATTTAGAGAGATAAAATGGAACCTAAGTTTAAGTAGCAATACAAACTTTCACATCTAATCAGTGTAATGGGTTATATTAAATTCAGAAAAGGCAAGCTCAATTATGAATAGTGTTTTATGTTTAAAACATGTATGCAATTTATGATAAATCACAACTATATTTTTTATAGGCTACATAATATATCCTATATTTAAGTGACCTTCACGTAAAATCATTGTGCACACTAAGCACGTTTACTTCTCTTTTATGGGATTTAAAGTACGATTATAAAGCTATTTACTTTATTTTTCTATACTGTTGGTCAGAGACTGATTTATTTAATGCAAGTTTTTACCTAATGCTTATATTCTACACTACAGAGTTTAGAAATTTACTCATTCAAAGTCGGCAAGACCAGACTGCATTGTGTTTCCTTTGTTAATTCACTTTTTCTCAGTAAATAATATGCTCATATTAAAGACTGAAACATACACATAAATACAATAAAAAAATAAAAAACACAGATACTAAAGACTCTGAAAAAATACGTGAATTTAATGAGAAAATGAAAACATCTACATTAAATGAGAAACTGACAGGCACTGTTAATGAGAAATGTATGGGCACCTGCCTGGCTCAGTGGGTAGAGCATGTGACTCTTATCTTGGAGTTGTATGTTTGAGACCCACCTTGGTGAATTTAAAAAATTTTTATAGTATTTTATGTCACAAATCTACTATATATATTTAACCATTCTTAGTGGACATTTAGGTTGTTTCCAAATTGTTACTTAAACACGATTTTCTGAGCACATTTAAATATAGCTATTTGGCCAAATTTCTGTTTCTGTAGCAGAGTATTGCGATTTTAAAGTTTTTTAAAAGGACTGTCTTCATTGCTACCCAGTACATAATTTAACTGGAAATAAACTAACAAAATATTGCCTGCAAGTGAAGATCAAGAAAAATGCTTAAATTACTAGGTAAGAATCATTTTGGAAGTATATATCAATCAAAATAACTTGTGATTCATGAGCTTATAAAACCTCTATTGTTAGTTTTTGTTTTGTATTATTGTTAGCTAGCCATTTTTTTTTTACCAGAGTGTATGCAGAAATAACACTCATTGCACCCCTTTAAAAAATAAGAGATATTTTTAACTAAAAGAGGTCTATGTTAGTAATTTTAGTTCAAAACACAGTAATTAAGAGGGCCCCTGGGTGGCTCAGTTGGTTAGGCATCTGACTTTGGCTCAGGTCATGATCTTGCTGTTTGTGAGTTCGAACCCCATATCAGGCTCTGTGCTGACAGCTCAGAGCCTGGAGCCTGCTTCAGATTCCGTGTCCCCCTCTCTCTCTGTCCCTCTCCTGCTTGTGCTCTGTCTCTCTCTCTCTCTCAAAAATAAATAAACAGTAAAAAAAGAGAGAGAGATGTTTATATGAATTCAGGTTGATTAGAATATTATCTTTTATTTACACTTGAGAAGGTAAAGCTGTTGATTGGAAAATGTTTCAAAATAAGTTTAAAAAATAATTTTAATAAATGAGTGCAATCAGGCAAAAGTAGACAAGTGGAACTACATCATACTAAAAAGCTTCTTCAGAGCAAAGGAAATAATCAGAGTAAAAAGGTAGTTTATGGATTAGGAGAAAGTATTTGCAAATCATATATCTGGAAGGGTTTAATTTCCGACATATATAAGGAACTCCTACAGCTCAATAGCAAAAAAGGTAATAATCCAATTACAAAATGGACTGAAGACATGAACAGACATTTTTGGCACAGGAGACATACAAGGGCCAACAGTTATAAGAAAAAAGCTCTATATCACTATCATCAGGGAGATGGAGATCAAAACAACAATGGTATCACTTCACAGCTGTCAGGATAGCTATTATCAAAAAAAAAGACAAGAATTGTTGAGGATGTGGAAATACTAGTACCTTTGTATACTGCTGGTGGGAAAGCAAAGCAAAATGGTGCAAGCACTGTGGGAAACACTGGGGAGATGCCTCAAAAAACAACAACACAAAAGAATTCCCATATGATCCAGCAACTCCACTTCGGCATATTCATCTAAAACAAATGAAATCCAAATTTTGAAGAGATGTTACCACTCCCACATGCATTGCTCACAATAGTCAAGATGTGAAAAAGAATGCCCAAAAACACAGCCTATGAATAAACACAGCAGAAACTACAATTGTTTTGCCTAATTCATTAACTGGCATTAAGTATATGGAAAGTTACTAAAGTTACTATTAGTTTTTCTCTGCATTCAATAAGGCCCCAACTAGAGAAGGTTTAAGTTTGAGCAAGGACAGTTTTATGGGGAGATTGAATTAAACTTGGGGTATCTTACTGAAGGAAAATGCAAAAACTTCTGACTACCAAAGAAATGGTACAAATTCTCATCTGTCAGGTTTAGAACATGAATGAGAACGAGCATCAGAAGGAAAGATAAAATACTAGAGTTTGTTTTCTTTCACTTGAAAACTCCCAACTATTGAAGTTTGTTACTGGCTGAAAGGAGAGCATGGAGACCCTTGCTAAAGAACTCACAGGAAAGGGGCCAGCCCCAGAGCATTCATGCCTGCCTGGGTGAGGGGGTGTGATTTCCTCTGATCAATAGTCATCAATGGTTACCCAGAAATCTACAGTCCATTGTTTAGATTTATATATCTTGGCTTCATTGTTTCCACTGTTTCAAGAGCCACACTTTATTAGTAAGCTGAAAAGGACAGTTGGCTGTCCATGAAGAACAGCAAGAACTGATACAGGTTTATACTATAATTTAAACTTCATCTGTGTTTCTAATGTTTCTGGTGCTAAAACTCTCAAAGTTGTGTACATGGAATACGTAAGGTTAGGAGAGAGTCTACATGACCGAGAGTTTTTTGAGAGCAGGAAATATGTTTCCTTTTTATTATATCTCTTACCTGGCAGTGCCAGAGACATGGAAACAGTCAATGCAGGTTCAACTGATCTAAGAAGAAAGATACCAGGGGCTCCCGGGTGGCTCAGTCGGTTAAGTGTCCGACTTCGGCTCAGGTCATGATCTCACAGTTCATGAGTTTGAGCCCCGTGTCGGGCTCTGTGCTGACCGCTCGGAGCCTGGAGCCTGCTTCGGATTCTGTGTCTCCCTCTCTCTCTGCCCCTCCTCCACTCGCTCGCTCGCGTGCTCTCTCTCAAAAATAAATAAACATTTTTTAAAAATAAAAATTAAAAAAAAGGAAGACATCAGCTAGTTCCTGCAGGTTCCCAGTCCAAGTTCCAACCTTCTTATTTGCCCATCCTGGGATGTGTTTAAGAACAGACTCCCTTAACATGCAGAACTTGCGTGATCCACAACACTGGAACAAAAGTCATACAAAGTACATTAGTTAGTACACGCAGCACAACAGATACCAATCTCTTCTTAAAGTCACTGGTATTTTGGTCACTGTTCTTTTAGCCCATTTCTCTAGTAAATGTAAAATACTACTGATTTGGAGTAAATACTCTGGAGAAAAGAAATTGTTAAATAGATGTATGAGGGATGTCAGAGACCAATATCTCTTTTTAGATCAGAGGAGCTGAAAATTCTGCCTTTTTAACTTTATCCTGAGGCACTAATCTGCCACCATGGAAGGTTTGAGAGGATTAAGTCAGAATTAAGTCAGAAGTTAGTAACAGAAAAAAATTAGTCAGGTAAGAAAAATTAATCTGGAGTCAAACTGAGTGTTTTCTTCGATGACCAAGATGACTTCAGAAATGTCAGAAGGAGTCAAAGACTATGATGAAAGCATTAAGGGGACATGAAGAAAGACAGACACGAGGTCTGCGGAGTAAAGCAGAATCTTAGTAATGCTGTAGTAATTTAAGCTGCCCAACTATAATCCGCTAAATTGTTTAATCAGGATACTTGTTAACTCTGTTTTGATGTTTAATTCTATTAAGACAATACGTTCTTTCATGTCTCTGCAAAATTTTTTTTTTCTGATGTTCCTTGAGTATTTTTCTCTACCCCCTCCTTTTTTTTTTTTTTAATTTAGAAATCGTGTCCTCCTCCATCACCAGTGGTGCAGAAGCATTGAATGGGATGTTGGAATACGTTCCTGATTTGCCACAAGAGCTGAAGGCAACACTGTCTGAGAGGGAGCCATCATTCAGAGAACTACAACCTTCATTGAAGGATTCTAATCTTAACTTGGAAGAAGTGGAGAAAAGTATTCTTGGTAGACAAAATGAAGCTGAAGACCAAAGTCTTTCACAATTAGGAAGATCAAGGTTAGATGCACATTCTCGAATAAAGAGATCAAACTATATAAGATACAGTGACAGGTGTTGTAACGTAGGTTGTACCAGGAAAGAGCTTACTGATTTATGCTGAGATGAAAGTATTGTGTATTTCATCCAGTGTTCACATGTATTCCTGACACATTCACTGATGGTTCTGTCACCCCACTGATTATTAAAATATGAGAAATCATTATTTTGTGTTTGGGTTTTTCATTTGGTGTGTAACAAAATATTCCTTGAATTGTTATAGTTTGTGTTAATAATAACTTTTTATTCCAAAAAATATTTTTGCCTTTTAAATTAATGGTAATTAAATTGGGTTATTGCCTTTTTAATACTGTTAACTTAAAATGACATAATCTTTATCATTTTAAACACATATAATAACTTAAAAAAATTTTAATAGATAACTTAGCAAAAACTTATGCTTTGCATTAGTGAATAAGGATAAGCCTATTTTTAAAATTTGTATTTGATAAATTATAATCTGTCACCCACTCTTTCTCCTCTAGACCTAATGTCCAAATGTTATTTCACTACTTAATATTAAACAAATTATTTTAATAGCAAAAGAAATAAAAATAAAAAATAACTTATACAGTGCCTAACACCAGGTACACAAAAAGGACCAAAATGTTTTTAGTGATTTTAAACTCAAATCAGATATACAGAGTCACAAAACTTGGACTTTTCTTATAGGTTTTAAAAGATGTTTGTGTCTTCTTGAACTATTAATTGCAAACAATCAGATTGGATACTAAATCCATTTAATTTAGTTGGATTTTTCAAACTAGGGTTCTTCTAATGTTACCATCTAAGACATTAAAAGTAAATTATTTTTTAAGAAGAAAAATGAACAGATATATAGAAGAGAGTGAACAACTGAGTGTCATATATTACAGCAGAACTGTTTAACAAGGGAACAAGCTTTCTGTTCACTGAGAATTTACAAGCCATTTCTATAACAAAATAACTGTGAAATGATATGAAAACTTGTTAGAATAGTAAGTTAACAAATATCTTAGTATTTAGCCAGTTCCTTTGACTTACACACACATACAGTTTTAGGTAGCATTTATAGAAAAGTACACTTAAATAGCAAGTTAATCTCTATCAAATATCTGTAAACAGAATTTAAAAATTTCTCCCAAATTTTAAATCTCCATAATGGTTCACCATAATGAGGCCTTTAAGGTTTATTAAGTCCTAACCAAGGCCACCTTGTAAAACTTCATAAACAGCTGCAGAACCTCAGAGGCTATAAGCCATCTTGGACAAAGCCAGGAAGAATGCTATCTGAAATGGGAAGTCCTTCAAAGGAGAATAACGGCAGTACCCAGGAAACTTACAGCCCCAACACATGAAGAGGCATTCTTAGATACAGAAGGTATCTCCCAAGACCCTGTCCTGGCCTGCATCCCTGATATGTACCTCCATAAAAGCCCTCAAGGCAGGGTTCCTGGTCTCAGAATCTGCATTCACTACCTCTGATGATACGACCACACTTTAAGTGGTACAGTCTATAGTGAACCAGCTACTATATACATTCAAATAATCAGTTAACAGCTTCAAGATATCTAATTCTCATGTTACCAAAGTTCTCCTAAAACCCTCATGCAAAACTAATGGTTGTATGCTTAATTTATTTCTCACATGAAAGTTTTTTCATAGTATTCTCTAATAATTGTATTTCTATGGTGTTGGTTGTGATCTCTCCTTTTTCATTCATGATTTTATCTATTTGGGTCTTCTCTCTTTTCCTTTTGAGAAGTCTGGGTAGGGGTTTGTCAATTTTTTTTTATTCTTTCAAAAAAACAGCTCTTAAACTTATTGATCTGTTTTTTTGGATTCTGTATCATTTTTTTCCACGCTAATCTTTATTATTTCCCTTCTTCTGCTGGCTTTGGGCTTTATTTGTTGCTCCTTTTTTTTTTTTTTTTTTTTAACGTTTATTTATTTTTGGGACAGAGAGAGACAGAGCATGAACGGGGGAGGGGCAGAGAGAGAGGGAGACACAGAATCTGAAGCAGGCTCCAGGCTCTGAGCCATCAGCCCAGAGCCCGACGCGGGGCTCGAACTCACGAACCGCGAGATCATGACCTGAGCCGAAGTCGGACGCTCAACCGACTGAGCCACCCAGGCGCCTCTTGTTGCTCATTTTCTATCTCCTTTAGGTTAGATTGTGTATTTGGGACCTTTCTTGCTTCTTGAGACAGGCCTGAAATGCAATGCATTTTCCTCTTAGGACTGCCAACGCTGCATCCCAAAGTGTTTGGACTGTCCTGTTTGCATTTTCATTTGCTTCCAGGTATTTTTTTAATTTTTCTTCAATTTCTTGGTTAACCCATTCATTCTTTAGTAGGATGTTCTTTAACCTACATGTATTTGGGGGCATTCCAAATTTTTTCTTGTGGTTAATTTCAAGTTTCATCGCATTGTGATCTGAAAATATGCATGGTATGATCTCAATACTTTCATACTTATCAAGGGCTGTTTTGTGACCCAGTGTGTGATCTATTTTAGAGAATGTTCCATGTGCACTCAAGAAGAATGTGTATTCTGCTGCGTTAGGGTGAAATGTTCTGAATATATCTGTTAAGTCCATGTGGTACAATGTGTCATTCAGAGCCATTGTTTCCTTATTGATTTTCTGCTTAGACGATCTGTCCATTGTTATAAGTGGAGTATTAAAGTCTCCTACGATTACTGTCTTATTATCAGTAAGTTTTCCTTATATTTGTGATTAACTGATTTATATATCTGGGTTCTTCCACATTGGGGGCATAAACATATATAATTGTTAGCTCTTCTTCATGGATAGACCCTTTAATTACATAATGCCCTTCCTTATCTCTTGTTACAGTCTTTGTTTTAAAGACTAGTTTGTCTGATATAAATATGGCTACTCCGGCTTTCTCTTGACATCCATTAGCATGATAGATGCTTCTCAGTCCTCTCACTTTCAATCTGCAGGTGTCTTCAGGTCTAAAATGAGTCTTTTGTAGGCAGCATATAAATGGATCTTGGTTTTGTTTTTGTTTTTGTTTTTGATCCATTCTGATACCCTATGTATTTTGATTGGGGCATTTAGTCAATTTACATTCAGAGTGATTACTCAAAGATATGGATTTAGTGCCATTGTGTTATCTGTAGGTTTCCTGTTCTTTGTGATGTTCTCTGGTCCTTTGTAGTCTTTAGTGCTTTCCACTCACAGAGTCCCCCTTAGGATCTCTTGCAGGGCTGGTTGAGTGGTCACAAACTTCTTTAGTTTTTGTTTGTCTGGGAAAGTCTTTATCTCTCCTTCTATTCTGAATGAGAGTCTTGCTGGATAAAGGATTCTTGGATGCATATTTTTCCTATTCAACACATTGAATATTTCCTGACACTCCCTTGTGGCCTGCCAAGTTTCAGTGGACAGGTCTGCTACTAACCTTATGTGTCTACCATTGTAGGTTAAGGACCTTTTTCCCCTACCTGCTTTCAGAATTCTCTCTTTATCTTTGTATTTTCTCAGTTTCAGTTGCAGTGTTGACCGGTCTTTGTTGATTTTAAAGGGAGTTCTCTGTGCCTCTTGGACTTGGATACCTACTTCCTTCCCCAGATTAGGGAAGCTCTCAACTATAATTTGTTCAAATAAACCTTCTTTCCCTTTCACTCTTCTTCTTCTCCTATGATATGGGTATTTTTTTGTTTCATGGAATCACTTAGTTCTCTAATTCTCCCTTCATTATCTAGTAAATTCCTTTTCCTCTATTTTTCAGCTTCATTATTTTCCATAATTTTATCTTCCATTTCACCTATTCTCTCCTATGCTTCTTCCATCCTCATTGTCACTGTATCTAGTTTATTTTGCATCTCAGTTATAGCATTTTTATATTAGTTCTAGTTCTAGGTCTTTGATCTTTGCAGCAAGAGCTTCTCTGGTGTCTTCTATGCTTTTTTCAAGCCCAGCTATTAGTTTTATGTTATTCTAAATTCTTGTTTAGATATATTATTTATATCTGTTTTGAACAATTCTCTGGCTGTGATTTTTTCCTGAACTTTCTTTTGTGGAGAATTCCTCCATTTTGTCATTTTGGCTAGGTTTCTGTCTTTGTGTGTTTTAAAACCTGTTATGCCACCCACACTTGAGAGTGTGACACATATTAATATATATATTAATATATTAAATATATAAGTTAATATATTAAAAAGGGATCATACGCTGTCCAGGGCCTCGCACTTCAGGAAGTGTTTTTTTGGTACATCTCATGCACTCTGTGTTGCATTTTGGCTGCTCTATCCCACTGACCAGTCCTCTGCAGAGTTCCTCCTTGCTCATCGTGGTGAAGTGTTTGGAACTTCAACCAGATGCACTTCAATTTGTTGAAGCAATTTGTTGGGGAAAAAAAAGGAAAGGCAGTGGGCTCAGCTTGATCCCATAAAAAGTGAAAAATGAAAGGGGAGCCAGAGAATCAAAAAACCATAAGTCTAAGTCCAGAGAAAGAGAAAGGAAAATAAAGAATAAGAAAGAGAAAAGATAGAACAAAAATAGAACAAAAATGACTTGTCAAAAAAATTTATATATATATATATATATATATATATGTGTGTGTGGTGTGTGTATATATATACATTTATACACACACACACACACACATTATATATTGACCAACATATATATTGATCAAATAATATATAATAGTATATATGACATATACTATATATTACATACAATATATAATAATACATATAATATTGACATATATATATACATACATAGAGAGAGAGAGAGAGGCACTAAAAAGAAACCAGAAACTATGAGCCTGATCCCAAAAGAAAAAAAGAAGAGGGAAGAAAGGGAAAAAAAAGTAAAACTAGCTGTCTGTTGGTGCCTGGGACCCGTGACTGCTGTTCTGGAGGAGAGGCCAGCTGCGTTGGGTCAGTCAGTCTTGCTCCAGTTGATAAGCAGTTGCCAGGCACGAAGGGGCGGGTTGGGTGTGTGTGTGTCCTGCCTCTGCCGGGGTCTGCTGCTCTCTGAAGTCCCACCATGTTGGCGTTGGGGGCGAGATGGCATCTCTCCACTCTATATGGGGTATCTCAACCCACACTGTTTAGGCAGCCCTTACAGAAAACCCAGGCGGTCAGCTTGCCCTGCTCCACAGTTCTCCCATGCCTTTTAGGCGCTTGGTTGGGATTCAAAACCCAGCTTGGTGTAGCTCCTCTCCCCTGTTCTAGAGTAGAGCCCCTCTGCCCTGCAGATAAAAGGCCTTTGGCTGGCACCTGCAGTGTCTTTTGTCCTGGGGGAGGCAATAAACCCTCTTCCCAAAGTACTCCAGGAAGGGGACTATTCTCTTCCAATGTGCCCCTGTGATCACTACTGTGCTCTATATACTCCAGACTGGCTCCCTCCTCCCCAGGAGCAGGCGCCAAGGCTCCGGCTTTGCTCCAGAGAAAGTCCTGCACTTCCCAACCTCCAAGTTTCAGCTCCTAAGGCTGTTTGCGAATAATAAACTGGCACTCTCTGTATTTCTTGTTCCCCAATCCATGGTCCAGAGAGGTTTTCCTCTTGTGCTCACTTGATGCCGCACTTTCACAACTGCTCTCTCCCTTTTGTCTCTCCAGAGAGACAAATTCACATACATGTGCCTTGATCCTGCCAAGCTGTCTCCTTCCAACTGTGGAGATCCTTTGTCACACTGCAGATCGATTCCCTGAGTGTTCCAAGTGATCTGACCTCAATACAGCCATGTTTGAGGTACAAAGAAAATCTCAGTCCTCCTACTCCTCCACCATCTTAACTTTCTGCCTCAACATTATTTTTTAAAGAAGTTTTCAGTTTACAAAAAAATGTAGCAAAAAGTACAGAGTTCCCATTTACCCCTCTCACTCACAGAAACAGTTTCCTCTATTATTAACATCTTGTATTAAGATCAGCAGTTTCTTCTTTTAATTCCAGTTAGTTAACATACAAGGTTATGTTAGTTTCAGGTACATAATATAGTGATTCAACAATGCCATACATCACCTGCTGCTCATCACAAGTGCATTCTTTAATCCCCATCACCTATTTAGCCCATCCCCCCCACCACCCTCCCCTCTGGTAACCATCAGTGTGTTCTCTATAATTAAGAGCCTATTTCTTGATTTCTCTCCCTCTCTTTTTTCCCTGTTGGTTGTTTGTTTTTAAAATTGCACATATGAGTGAAATGATATGGTATTTCTCTTTCTATGACTTACTTATTTCACTTAGCAATATATTCTCTAGCTCCATCCGTGTCATTGTAAATGGCAAATTTTCATTCTTTTTTATGGCTGAATAATATTCCACTGTATGTATGAATGTATATTAAGGAGTGCATATATCCTTCTGAATTAGTGTTTTTGTATTCCTTGGGTGAATACCCAGTAATGAGACTGATGCATCATAGGTTATTTTATTTTTAACTCTTTGAGGAACCTCCATACTGTTTTCCACAGTGGCTGTACAAGCTTGCATTCTCACCAACAGTGCATGAGTGTTCCTTTTCCTCCACATCCTCACCAACATCCGTTGTTTTTCTGTGTTGTTGATTTTAGCCATTCTGATAGCTGTGAGGTAATTTGTCATTGTAGTTTTAAACTGCATTTCCCTGATGATGAATGATGTTGAGCATCTTTTCATGTGTCTGTTGGCCTTCTGGACATCTTCATTGGAATACATGTATATTCATGTCTTCTGCCCATTTCTTAATTGAATTATTTGGTTTTTGGACATTGAGTTTTATAAATTCTTTACAGATTTTGGATACTAACCCTTTATTATGTAAGTCATTTGCAAATATCTTCTCCATTCAATAGGTTGCCTTTTAGTTTTGTTGACTCTTTCCTTCACTGAGCAGAAGTTTTTTTATTCTGATGTTAGTCCCAACAGTTTATTTTTGCTTTTACTTCACTTGCCTCAGAAGATATATCTAGAAAAAAAAGTTGCTATGGTTGATGTCAAAGAGGTTACTGCCTGTGTTCTCTTCTAGGATTTTTATGGTTTCAGGTCTCACATTTAGGTCTTTAATTCATTTTGAATCTATTTTCGTGTGTAAGAAAGTGGTCCAGTTTCTTTTGCATGTTGCTGTCCAGTTTTCTCAACACCATTTGTTGAAGAGACTATCCTTTTCCCATTGGATATTCTTTCCTGTTTTGTCAAATTTTAACTGACCATTTAGTTGTGGTTTCATTTCTGGGTTTTCTATTCTGTTCTACTGATCTATTTTTGTACCGGTACCTGCTGTTTTGATTACTAGAGCTTTGTAATATAACTTGAAGTTCAAAAGTTTGATGCCTACAACTTTGCTTTTCTTTTTCAAGACTGCTTTGGCTATTCAGGGTCTTTGGTGGTTACATACACATTTTAGGATTGTTTGCTCTAGCTCTTTGAAAAACACTGGTAGTATTTTGACAGGGATCACATTAAATGTGTTGATTGCTTTGGGTAGTATAAACATTTTAACATTAAATGTGTAGATTGCTTTGGTTAGTATAGACATTTTAACAATATTTGTTCTTCCAATCCATGAGCATGGAATGTCTTTCCATTTCTTTGTGTCATCTTCCATTTCTTTCACCAGTGTTTTATAGTTTTCAGAGTAGAGATCTTTCACCTCTTTGATTAGGTTTACTCCTAGGTAACTGGGATTGTTTTAACTGCTCTTTCTGTTGCTTCATTACTGGTGTATAGAAATGCAACAGATCTATGTAGGTTGATTTTGTATTCTGCAACTTTACTGAATTCATTCATTTATCAGTTCTAGCAGCTTTTGGTGAAGTATTTGGGTTTTCTATATATAGTATCATGTCATCTGCAAATAGTGAAAGTTTTGCTTTTTCATTACCAATTTGGACACCTTTTCTTTTTGTTGTCTGATGCTTGTGGCTAGGACTTCCAGCACTATGTTGAATAAAAGTGGGGAGAGTGGACATCATTGTCTTGTTCCTGACCTTAAGGAAAAAGTTCTGAGTTCTTCCCCATGGAGGATGATGTTAGCTGTGGGTTTTTCATATATGGCCTTTATTATAATGAGGTATATTCCCTCTAACCCTACTTTGTTGAGGATTTTTATCATGAATGGACGGTGTACTCTGTCAGATGCTTCTCTGTATCTATTGAAATGATCAGACGGTTTTTATCCTTTCTCTTACATGATGTATCATGTTGATTCTTTTGTGAAGATTGAACCACCCTTGCAACCAAGGAATAAATCCCACTTGATCATGATTAATGATTTTTTTAAATGTATTGTTAAATTTGGTTTGCTAGTATTTTGTTAAGGATTTTTGCATCTATATTCATCAGAGATATTGGCCTGTAATTCTCTTTTTTAGCGGAGTCTTTATCTGGTTTTGGTATCATGGTAATGTTAGCCTCATGGAATGAATTTGGAAGTTTCATTCCATTTCTATTTTTTGAAATAGTTTGAGAACAATAGGCATTAATTCTTCCTTAAATGTTTGGCAGAATTCACCTGTGAAGCCATCTGGCCCTGGACTTTTGTTTGTTGGGAGTTTTTGATTAGTGATTCCTTTTTTTTGCCCGTTATTGGTCTGTTCAAATTTTCTATTTCTTCCTGTTTCAGTTTTGACAGTTTACATGTTTCTAACAATTTATCCATTTCTTCTAGGTTGTCCAGTTTGTTGGCATACAGATTTTCATAATATTCTCTTATAACTATATTTCCGAGATGTTGATTGTTATTTCTCCTCTCTCATTTGTGATTTTATTTATTTGAGTTCTTTGTAATTTTTCTTGGTAAGCCTAGCTAGAGGTTTATCAATTTTATTGATTTTTTTCAAAGAAACAGCTCCTGATTTCATTGATATGTTGTATTTTTTCCTTAGTTTCTATCATTGTAGATTTGTTCTGCCAAGCTTTGGACTGCTCTCTGGCTTATTTACTTGGATGGGGATGATATCTAGTTGTAAACATGAAATGGGATGAGCTTAGGGTCCTCCTATGCCACAATCTTCCCCAGATCATCCGTTTAATCTTACATGAGCTTTGGAAGATTGTATCTATCAAGGAGCTGGTCCATTTAATCTATTATATCAAATTCGTGGGCAAAGAGTTGTTCACAGCATTTCTTTAGTATCTTTTTAATGTCCATAATATCTGTAATGATGGACTCTCTTTCGTTTTTGATATTTGTATTGTGTCTACCCTCTTTTTCTCTTAATCTAGCCAGAGGTTTATCATTTCATTGATCTTTTAAAAACCAGATTTTGATGTCATTGATTTTCTCTATTGACTTCCTGTTTTCATGTTCATTGATTTCTAGCCTAATTGTCTCTACTTGCTTTGTGCTTAATGTGCTATTCTTTTTCTAGTCTCCTAAGGTAGAAGGTTAGATGACTCATTTTGGATATCTCTTCCTTCTAATACATGCATTCAATGCTATAAATTTTTCTGTAAGTGCTGCTTTTACTACATCCTACAAGTTGTGTTTTCATTTTCATTAAATTCAACATATTTTAAAATTTCTCTTGACAATGTCTATTTGATTCATGTGTTTGATTCATGTTCTATCTTAGAGAGGCTAGAAAAAAGAAAGGTGTCAGGGTGACTAAGTGAGACACTAAAGGGAACCAGAATCAAGGGCAATGTGTCCTTCAGCCAATTACAGATGAAAGTAAGTTTGATGCTGTCAGGCATTTGGAAGTTCCAATGGATTTTCTTTAAAGGCAAGACTTTGGTCTGGAACCAAACCAGCAAGATCTCCAAAGTATGCCTGTAATATTTATTTCCCCTTCAATTTTCTTTGATTCATTCGTTGTTCAGAAGGTTATTGTTTAATTTCCATGTATTAGTGAATTTTCTAGTTTTATTTTTATTGATTTTTAGTTTCATACCATTGTAGTCAGAAAAAATATTTGGTATGATTTCAGTCTTCTTGAATTTACTAAGATTTGTTTTATGGGCTAACATATGGTTAATCCTACAAAATGTTCTACATATGCTGGAGAAGAATGTATATTCCACTGTTGTCAGATAGAATTTTCTGTGTAGGTCTATTAGGTCCATTTGGCTTATATTGCTATTCAATTCTTTGGATGGTCTATCCATCATTGATAGTTGGGTACTAAGTCCCCAACTATTATTGTATTTCTGTTTATTTCTCCTTTTAGTGTTGTTAGTTTTTGCTTCATGTATTTAGGTACTCCAATGTTAGTGCATAAATATTTACAATTGTTATATCTTCTTGAAATTTTGACCCCTTTAGCATTATATAATGATTTTCTTTGTCTTTTTTACCACTTTTAGATTAAAGTCTTTTTTTTTCTGACACAAATATAGCTACCCTTGCTTTTTTGTTGTAGTTATCATTTGCTTAAAATATCTCTTTCCATCCCTTCACTCTCAGTATAATGTGTCTTTAAGGGTAAAGTTAGTCTCTGGTAGGTAGCATATTGTTGGAACTTTTTTTTAATCCATTCAGCAATTTTATGTCTTTTGGAGAATTTAAGCCATGTTACATTTAAAGCAAATACTGATAAGTAAGGACGTACTATTGCCATTTTATTAACTGTTTTCTGGTTGTATTCTGGATTCATCATTCCTTGTTGCTTAACCTGTCGTCTTTGCATTTTGATGTCTTGTATCAATATGGTCTGACTTCTTTATCATGTTCTTTTATGTAATTAGTACAGGCTCTTCCCTTGTAGTTACCGTGAGGCTTACATAAAATATCTTAAGGTTATTATAACACCCTAATTTAAACTAAGAACAAACTAAACCACAATAGAATTCTTAAGCTTTACACTTTTACTTCTCTTCCTCACATTTTCAGTTATTAACGTTATAATTTACATACTTTTATATTGTGTAACTAATAATAGATTGTTTATTTATAGTTATTTATACTACACTTGTTTTGTAACATAACTAGAATTTTAAGTGAATTACACACCATCATTACCATATTACAGAATCTAACTTTGACTACACATTTACCATTACCAGTGAGTTTTATAATGCCTTATGTTACAATTTTAATTAGCATTATTTTAGTTCTATTCAAAGAATTCTTTTAGAATTTAGAATTTCTTATAAGGCAGTTCTAGTGGTGATAAATCATCTCACCTTTATTTATTTGGGAAAATCTATCTTTCCTTCATTTCTGAAGGACAGCTTCACTGGGTATAGTGTTCTTGGTTGGCAGGGTTTTTTTTCCCCTTTCAATAATTTGAATATTGTCATCCCATTCTCTTGTGGCCTGAAAAGTTTCTGTTGAGAAATCTGCCAGTAGTGTCTGCCAGTAGTCTGATGGACTACTCCCTTGCATGTACTTCTCGTTTTTCTGTTGCTGCTTTTATAATTCTTTGTCTTTGACTTTTGAAAGTTTAATTACAATGTTTCTTGGTATTCACTCTCTTTGGGGTCCTCTGGACCCCTTGGATCTGGATGTCTTCCCCAAGTTTGGGAAGTTTTCAGCCATTATTGCTTTAAATATACTTTCTCTCCCTTTCTCCTTTCTCTTCTCCTTTTAGAATATTGTTTCTTTCATTGTGTCTCAGAAGTCCCACAGGCTTTCTTTCTTCACTCTTTTTTATTCTTTTTTCTTTTTGCTCCTCCAACTGGGTAACTTCAAATGTCCTATCTTCCAGGCCAATGATTCTTTTTTTCTACACGATTGAGACTAGTTTTGAAGGTCCTTATTGAATTCTTCAATCTGGTTATGGTATTTTTCAGCTCTAGAATTTCTGCTTTCTTTCTTTTTTATGGTTTCTATTATTTTTGTTGAATTTTTTTTTCATGCATTTTCCTTATTTTGTTTAGTTGTCTGTGTTCAAGCAGTTGGCTAAGTTTAAGAGACTTTTTCGGAATTCCTTTTCTGAATTCTCATAAACCTCCATTTCTTTAGGATAAGTTATCAGAGATTTATTAGTTTCCTTTGGTGCAATATTTACTGATTTTTAAATAATTCTTGATTCTTGACATTGGTATCTGCTTATTTGAGTAAGCATTCTCCTCATATCCAAACTTTGCAGGTTTGCTTTGGCAGACATTTCTTCACCAGTCAGTTCAATCTGGATTTCTGGACATGTCTTTAGGTAACATTCAGGGGCAGGTGGTATCTCCTATTAGGGCTTATTTTTGGGTGAGGCAACTGTTCAAGCTCTTGAGGGCAGGTGTGGGGAGGTATGTGCCACTGACTGAGAATAACTGAATAGGACCACTGGCTTGGTTCCCTGCCCAAGTGAGGCTATAGGATAAGCTCCAGAGTTGCCTCAATTCTCTGGTCAGGCTTAGTAGATGCTTGGGACTGGATACTCGACTCAACAGTAGGTGGGGCTATGACTTATCTCCCCTGCCCTGATGGGGCTGCAATACAGAACTCAGAGCCTGCATGGATCATTGTTGTGGGACCTGAACCAGGAAAGAGTATAAACGGAATATCCTGGTCATGTGAGGCCACCAATTTTGCTCTGCAGAAGGGAAACCCACAAGCTGTGTTCTCTGTTCAAGTGCCACTGTAAGCATGGCTGATGGCTGGGCTATGCAGCTTCCTGTGTGCTCTGGTAAGGTTCTCTGGTTGGGCAAGCTGAAGGCTTGTATTCAACAATAAATGGGGCTATTAAATAGTTTCCCTCCCTAGGCATAACAGGAGAAGCAGCTCCAAGGCCACCAAGGTTCTTTGTATTCTTGACTCAAGTTCCTTGTCCAAACAGAAGCACTGACTTTGCTCTGAGGGCAATAAACTCTGCCCACCCATCTCTCAGTTTAAGCAATGCTAGATTACTGAGAAGCTTCTAAGTGTTTTCGTCAGCCCTTCCTGTCAGATGGGGCTGGAAGCCATACTCTACACTAGGTGGGGCTATGATTCAGCTCTTCTGCCTGGGAGTGAGCAGACTAGGATCCAAGGTTCACAAAACTCCTTGTTTGAGGACCTGAATCAAGCAGACCTGCACCCCACCGAGTTCCTTGGTCAGAGTATACTACTGACTTGGCTCTGCATATTAGCAAAATCACTGGTTAGGCCCACTACTTGAGCTCACAGATAAGAACTTGGTCCACCAAGATCCAAGTACTAACTGCTTGCAGCCCCTCCCCATGGTTCCAACACAGATTCACCCTAGTTGAGTACTGCAGATTCCCCAGGATACTCTTGGAGTGCAACCAGTGCAGGAACTCCCATGAAGTGACCCACAATGCTGGTGAAGCTGGATATCCCCCGTGGACTCTCCTGACCCACTGGAGGAACTGTAGGCTCAGAGGAGACTTCTCAGCAAGGTGCCCTGTGAGCCTGAGGGAAGGGCAATGCCATCAGGTATAGCTATTCCTCTTACTCTTCTATGTAGTCTTGGTCACTGTGGTACAGGGGGTTGTTTCAGCCTCATTCCCCTGTTAATGGTCCTAGTCCATGTTCTTTCAGCGTGTCTTGTCCATGGTAGGTGTCAGTTGCTATTCTTAGGAGAGGGAGTGAAGTCAGGAACAATCTACATCGCCATTTGGTGACATCACACCTCAGTTGTTTTTTAAACTAGGGTTCTTTCATTCTTCGAAGAGATTCTAGCATGCATTTTTAAGTGATAAAATAAGTTGTCTTGAAAGACTCTTTCTTCGTGTAACAGGTATGAATTTATAAGCACTCTCTGTGTTGTGTGAGAAATATTTAACTTCTTCATTTTAATCACATGAACATAAATTAAACTTCTGCCACTGGGTGGGAATATCATACTTAAACATTATTTTAATAGGACTCTGCCATTAAGCTGTGCCTTGAAACATGGGGTCTTAGCATCAAAGCATCAAACACAGAAGATATTTCTGAAATTCTCAGTTCCCCAGAGTCTCAGAGCTTTCAAGTGAGCCCACTTGAATTATGTAACAGATTTGTACACAAGTATTTGAAAAAGAAGACAATATGGATAGTTACTGAATACTAATCAAAGCAAGGGAGGTGAACTACACATCAACATGTCAAGTCCATTCAAAGACTACTGAGCAGTATAGCAAAACCCAAGAATTCAACTTCATATATATTTGATCATATTTTCCTTCTCCATATGTATATAGAGACAAGAAAAGTCAATACACTTATCCGTGTCTCTTCCTTATACCTTGTGAGAAGTATCTGCAAAATCTTTAGAATTACTGGGCATTTACAAATGATGGAAAGAGCAGTTTTAGGAAGATGCTCTTTAGTCCTTCTGATATTCCACTAATTCTTTCTAATGGTTGGTGTATTTATAACTTTTGTCATTTCTTGAGGAATATATAGGCAACTTAAAAGTAAATGGATTACTATTAAGATGTTGCATCAGGGTCTTGGGCAGTCACTAGGTGGTGATTCCTCAATTCTACAGCAAACTGGAGACAAGAGGAAATCCTTAAAAAAAAAAAAAAAAAAAAAGATGCCTAGCTTTGACACTGGGACATACTGACTTAATTGTTTTGACAAGCAACACAGGCATGGGATTTTTATTGAAAGTTCTCCAGGTGAATCTAATGTGCTGTAACATTGGGGAATCACTGGGCAGGGTTTTAGGGCCTAAGGTGGGAGAAGGACTATAGACCAGTGGCTGAACTCAAACATAAGTCATGCTACTGAGAAAGAGAATCCAGGTTATAGAAGATAGACTTCATTGGAAAGTTACTTTTTTTTCCTAATAAACAGCTAAAGATTATAAATCCAGTAAGTGTTTAAACAAAGTTTGGTACATTGTGTCATAGAATAATAATCAGCAATAAAAAGCAACCAAGTAGTGATCCATGCAAAAACCTGGGTGAATCTCCACAGAACTAAGCTAAGTGAAACAAGGCAGACCTAAAGGTTACATATTACATTATTCCTTTATAAAGATTCTTAAAATGACACAATTATACAAAGACCTATCTACTGAAGGTTAAGGCCGGGGGTGGGGGGGGGGGGGGTGGGAAGCCTGGGAGGGAATTTGGTATGACTATGAAGATCTTTGTAGTATTGGAATCATTTTATTTTTTAATTCTTTTTGTTCAATATATGAAATTTATTGTCAAATTGGTTTCCATACAACACCCAGTGCTCATCCCAAAAGGTGCCCTCCTCAATACCCATCACCCACCCTCCCCTCCCTCCCACCCCCATCAACCCTCAGTTGAAACCCCCATGGGTTTCTGTTAAGTTTCTCAGGATCCACAGAAGAGTGAAAACATATGGTATCTGTCTTTCTCAGTATGGCTTATTTCACTTAGCATAACACTCTCCAGTTCCATCCACGTTGCTACAAAGGGCCATATTTCATTCTTTCTCATTGCCACGTAGTACTCCATTGTGTATATAAACCACAATTTCTTTATCCACTCATCAGTTGATGGACATTTAGGCTCTTTCCATAATTTGGCTATTGTTGAGAGTGCTGCTATAAACATTGGGGTACAAGTGCCCCTATGCATCAGTACTCCTGTATCCCTTGGGTAAATTCCTAGCAGAGCTACTGCTGGGTCATAGGGTAGGTCTATTTTTAATTTTTTAAGGAACCTCCACACTGTTTTCCAGAGTGGCTGCACCAATTTGCATTCCCACCAACAGTGCAAGAGGGTTCCTGTTTCTCCACATCCTCTCCAGCATCTATAGTCTCCTGACTTGTTCATTTTGGCCACTCTGACTGGCGTGAGGTGATATCTGAGTGTGGTTTTGATTTGTATTTCCCCGATGAGGAGCGACATTGAGCATCTTTTCATGTGCCTGTTGGCCATCCGGATGTCTTCTTTAGAGAAGTGTCTATTCATGTTTTCTGCCCATTTCTTCACTGGATTATTTGTTTTTGGGTGTGGAGTTTGGTGAGCTCTTTATAGATTTTGGATACTAGCCCTTTATCCGATATGTCATTTGCAAATATCTTTTCCCATTCCGTTGGTTGCCTTTTAGTTTTGTTGATTGTTTCCTTTGCTGTGCAGAAGCTTTTTATCTTCATGAGGTCCCAGTAGTTCATTTTTGCTTTTAATTCCCTTGCCTTTGGGGATGTGTCAAGTAAGAGATTGCTACGGCTGAGGTCAGATGTCTTTTCCTGCTTTCTCCTCTAGGGTTTTGATGGTTTCCTGTCTCACATTCAAGTCCTTAATCCATTTTGAGTTTATTTTTGTGAATGGTGTGAGAAAGTGGTCTATTTCAACCTTCTGCATGTTTCTGTCCAGTTCTCCCAGCACCATTTGTTAAAGAGGCTGCCTTTTTTCCATTGGATGTTCTTTCCTGCTTTGTCAAAGATTAGTTGGCCAACTAATCTTTAGAATCGTTTTATAACTAGACTATAGCAATGTCAATACCCTAGTTGTGGTGTTATACTATAATTTCACAAGATGTTACCATCAAGAAAAACTGGGTAGAGCATAAACATGATCTTGCTGCATGACCTTTTAAATTTTTTTATTACGTTTATTTTGAGAGAGAGAGAAAGCGTGTGAGCGGGGGAAGGGCAGAGAGAGAGGGAAACACAGATTTAAAAGCAGGATCCAGGCTCTGAGCTATCAGCACAGAGCCCGACACAAGGCTCGAACCCACAAGCCATGAGATCATGACCTGAGTTGAACGACTGAGCCACCCAGGCGCCCCTTGCTGCATGATTTCTTACATTCACATATGCGGATTTCTATGATTTCAAAATGTAAGATTTTCAAATTTTACAATTTTAAAAATTCCTCAAAGCCCTAAGAATCAGAGGGAGTAAGTGTAGGTTGTTTCCTGTGGACAATCAGATAAAAGGGTAGGAATTCATGGAAGATATAAAGTAGTTGGAAAGATACTGACTGTGAAATATGAAAGACCAGGAGATTCACTCTTTAAATACCTACTTCAAGTGCTTACAAAGCATGCCTAATACTCTCATGAGAAACTGAAAAATGTAAGCTTATTTCACATAAAAAAATTATACCAGTTATACATTTGTGTCAGTTAGGACTGTATTCTCTGTAAATAACAGAATATAATGCAACAGTGGCTTAAAGAAGCCTATGGAGTAAACATCTAGCATGCCACTGATGCCAGCAGGCTTCTCTCACTTTTCCAGTAAGCTGTAAGCTTAGCATATAGGCCTTCTTCCTATGCTCCCACCTCATGCTTCCAAGATGACTGCTGCATCTCCCAGTATCAGCGTACATTATAAATAGGGAAAGAAGGGGACATGAGAAGGCTTAGTGCCTGGATCAGAAAAGCAAAGGCTTTGTCAGAAACCTTCACATATGTTCTTACACTGCATTGGTCAGAAGTGTATCACACAAGCACTGCTACCTGCCTGTGTTAATTTTCTAGGATTGCAATAACAAAATACCAGAGACTTGGTGGTTTGAAGGAAATAAATGTATTTCCTCATAGTTTTGGAAGCTGGAAGTATAAGATTAAGGTGCTGGAAGGATTGGTATCTCCTGAAGGCCTCTCTCCTTAGATAGGAGCCAGCTGCCTTCTCACTGTGTCCTTCCATGTCCTTTTTCTGTGTGCTTACATTCCAGGTATCTCTTCCTCTTCTTATAAGGAAACCAGTCACATTTGATTAGCGCCTTACCTACATGACATTTAACCAGAATTATTTCTTGAAAGACTCTATCTCCAAACACAATATATTCTAAGGTATTGGGGTTTGGGTTTTGGTTTTCTACATATTAATTTGGGGTACACAATTCAGTCTATAACATTCTATCCTCTAACCCATCAAAATTCATGACCTTCTCACATGCAAAAGACATTCATTCCCATTCCAACAGCTCAAAATTCTTTTTAATAAAAATTTTTAACGTATATTTTTTGAGAGAGAGTTCAAGCGGGAGGAGGGGGGACAGAAAGAGAGGGAGAGAGAAATCCCAAGCTGGCTCCACAGTCACCACAGAGCCCAATGCAGGGCTTAAACTCACAAACCATGAGATCATTATCTGAGACGAAACCAAAGTTGAATGGTTAACCAACTGAGCCACCCAGACGCACCAACAGCTCGAAATTCTTAACCCATTCTAGCATCAATTCTAGGTCTGAAGTCTTATCTGAAGATCTTCCAAATCACATATGGGTGACACTCAAGGTATGATTTATCCTGAGGCAAAATTCCTTTCTGCAGGACAACCTGTGAAATCAGGCAGTTTATATGTTCTAAAACACAATGGTGAGAAACAATGGGATAGGCATAGGATAAACATTCCCAATTCCACAAGGGAAAAATATAAAAAAGAGAAAAGGTGATGGGTTCCAAGCAAGTGTATATATAACATGACAAGGCAAATTCCTTTAGATTTTAATGCTCAAGTATAATCCTTTTTGGCTTGATGCTCTGCCTTTTGGACCTGCTGGGGCTCTACCTTGGGCAGCTGCACTTTCTCATAACTCTGGGCAAAAGTCTTACCCATGAGACAATGGGAGATAGCAGTCTTGTCTTCTGAAATAAAGGAGGAAGCAGCTTTGCCCCAGGACCTGTGGTGCAGAAGCAGCCCTACTAATCCCTGAATCATCATTAAATGTCTTGTAGGTAAGGCCCTACCTTCTTTTCCTGAAGAATAATATTCATAATGGAATAGTTCTACTCTTCCATTCTGTAGAGTCCCAGAAATTCAAGGCTTCTTTCATTTTGTTCCACATTTGTTCCTTTAGTCCAATCTGGACACATTTCTGCTGGCACAGACCGGTCACTATTTCTGGCTTCTGCTTAGATCCATGGGTAATCTCTTTATGGAGTTATTGCATCATCAAGCCATATTCTCGATGGCCTCTCCAGGAAAATTTCTTGTTTTTTTGCAATATGGATAGGTTGAGAATTTTACCAATCTTCAAGTTCTGGTCCATTTTCCTTAACAATTTCTTCAATTTATCTTTCTCCTCTAGCATTGTATTATAAGCACAGAGGCAAAAACAGGCAGCACCTTAAACACTTCACTGAGAAATCTCTTCCGCTAAATATCCACGTTCATCACTTGTAACTTCTACTTTCCACACAACATTAGAAGAAAACTCAGACAAATTCTTTGCAACTTTATAACAAGAATCATCTTTCCTATACTCTCAATAACATATTCTCCATTTCTGTATGAGATTTCACACAGAAAGCCACCATTACCATTCACGTTCCCACCAACAATCTCTTCAAGGCAATCTAAACTTGTTTTCGGATTCTCTTAAAACCTCTATTATCCAGCTTCTAACTATTATTCAGTTCTAAAACCACTTGCACCGTATTAGATTTTAATCACAATCACTTCTCCATACCAAAATCTGTATTCATTTGCTAGGGCTGCCATAATAAAGCAATACAGTCCGGATGGCCAACAGTAACTTTTTTTCTCACATTGTTGAGGCTGAAAGATATCAAGGTTCTGGCAGGGTTAATTTCTCCTGGGGCCTCTCTCTTTGGCTTGCTGATAGTTGCTTCCTTGCTCTATTCTCACATGGTGTTTTCTTGGTGTGTACACAACTCCATGTCCCTCTTTTTTTTCTTATAAGGGCACAAGTAATATTGGATTAGGACCAACCTTTATGACCTCATTTAACCTTAATTACCTTTTGACATGCCCAATCTCTTAAAATTGTCACATCCTAAAGTACTGGGGGTTAGGGATCCAACAAATAAATTTTGGGGAGGGAAACACAGTGTCTCTATTAAGAGACACTGGGAAATCATTCCTAGCACTGACAGACTAAAGAGCTGAGGTAAGCTGAAAGAAGAGATGAAAAAGGGGATTGGGCAAGTCAACCTAAAGTTTTGATCATGCCTGTGGCTCTTACACCACAAATGATTCATTCAAAGATACTGATCTGTATCTATTCACCTTCATCATTTTAGTTAACTCCAACACAAGTTGGATTCAAGGGATACAGTAGCAAAAAAGGAGATGTTAGAATCCAGTAGACATGGGGTAGGACTTACAGATCCAGCACTTAACAGCTATATTCATTAGAACATTTGTATCTTTTCTTTAAAAAGGTTTCTTTGTCTCTTTTCAAGGACATGTGAACACGTTAGTTGTGCCCCAAATTTGTGAATCCCGAATTTCTCAGTGACCCTCAACTGTAGGGTAAGCCCACATATTGTACATGTGAAAGCCAAAGTTATACTTGACAAGGTCTTTCACCTTTCTCAACTTGATGTCTTCTTTGTAAAAAAAAAAAAAAAAAAAAGGAAATGTCCACATCAATGGACGATAGTGAGAACTCCAAAAGATGAGTCATGTAGGATGCCCACAAACTAGTCAAGAATTCAATATATCTGTGTTCTTTCTCTCTTCTCAGTTCTAACCTTATGGTCTGCTTAGAGATGCTCTATGATCCATTTAACTTTCATTCATCAAGATGGCCAGGTCTCAGGAAATATGTCTAAACATTTTATGAGCCCTTGAACTGAAAACTTTATACTCATGTTCTTTACATCTTCTAGAACAGTGCCTATTACATACTAGGTACATTATAAATGACTGTCTAAACCAATAATTCTTTGATGCTTTATTCAATTATTTCTTACTCGAAATGAGTTGATACTGAAGTAGTTTCTTTTGCCAGTTGACAGAATTTCAAAGTCAAAAATAAAAGCAATTGAAAAAATTATGCTACATCAAAAAAACAATGTGCATGACCTTTCTTAGTTGCAAAAGAAACAAGATGCTTCTTCAGATAAAGCCAAGACATGTTAAAATTATGTATTATCATAAAACATATATGAAAAAGTAAAATTGTAAAAACTTGAAATAATTTACAGTCATATTTTCAATGCAAAGACTTCAATATATTTGTAGAGAATATTTTTCTATTTATGCATAGTATTATTTCCATTTAGGGAGATTAAAGATATTTTACAAAATGTCCTTTAATAATAGAAAATAGCAAAATGGCAGACTGTGAAGCTACAAGCTCTTGTTCCCCTGTGGAAACATAAGCAGAAACTGGCCAAACTAACTGCAGAAAAGTTCTGAAAACCATGAAAACAATCTAGTTATGATAGCTTAATGAATGTCACCTTCACAACATTAGTGATTTGTGGTATTTTAATTGTTCTTGTCCCACCCTCACATGAAGTGTTAGTCTTGGCCTGGAAGAGGGGGAAGTCTAGTAACTCCCTCTCTTGAACCAGAGTGAAGAGTTGACATTTGTAAGTTATTGTATTTGACAGCTATCCAAAAGACTGGCATTTGTTTAACCCACCTCAGATCTCAAGTGGGAAAGCAGAGGGCACTGCTTATGAAATCTGCAAAGAGTCTACAGACTCACAAAACACCAGAGGCAAGAGATTATGGGTGGAGACTTAAAATAGACAATCTCAAGCCTGGAGAAGAAGTGGGGCAAAACTCTTCATGGAATTAACACATTAAAGCACCTGCGCACACAGAGTAATGGAGAAACTCACAGGAAGGACAAGGCGAGACACAGGCTCAGAAAAGATATGAGAATAGGCTTTCACTTCTGGCTGTTCTCAGGATCAGAGCAAGTCTAGCTCATTGGTGGAAGGTCATATCAGTTCGGAGACAACCTGCTAAAACTGGTAGAGCAGTTTTTCCAATTGCCTCATTTCTAACAACAACAAAAAAATCACAAGGCATATATAAAGATGAAAACAAAGACCATTTAAAAGAACCATATAAATTGACAGAAACCATCCTTGCAGAAGCCCAGACACTAGATGTACCAAACACTTCAGTAAAACTGTTCTAAGTATACTGAATTAACTAAAGGAAATGACTACAAATATCTAAAGAAAATTAATAAATTAATGTGTCAACAAAATGAGAATATCAACAAAGAGAAAATATGAAAAAGCCAAAAAATAAATTACTAAGTTGAGAAGTTACCTATGGGTATCACTAGCAGATTTGAGCACTCAGAAGAAATAATCAGGAAATGTGAAGAAAAGACAATTGAAATAATTGAGTCTGAGAAACAGAATGAAGACAAATAAACACAGCCTAACAGATTTCTGGGACACTATCAAATGGTCACTATATACATTATGGGAATTTCATAAGATTAAGAGAGAAAAAGTAGCAAAAAATATATTTGAAGAAATAATGACTAAAACTTTCTAAATTTGATTAAAGACAAGAATGTATAATCCAGGGAGCTCAGCAAACTCCAAGCTGGATAAATACAAAATAAACCAAATATACACATCATAATGAAGCAAAAAATGAAAGGCAAAGGCAAGGAAAACATCTTGAAGGCAGCAAGAGGAAAGTTATTTGTCATATACAAGGGCCCCTCAATCACATTATCATTTTACTTCTCAGTGAGAACCTCAGAACCCAGAAACTAGTAGAATGACATATTTCAAGTGCTGAAAGATAAAAACAGACAACCAATAATTCTATGTATAGCAAACTGTCCTTTGAAAGTAAAAGGGGGTGTCTGGGTGGCTCATTCATTAAGCATTTGACTTTGGCTCAGGTCATGATCTCACAATTCGTGAGTTTGAGTCCCATATCAGGTAAGCTTAAGCCCTGCTTCAGGTGAGCTCGAGGCCCACTTGGATGAGCCCACTTTTCTCTCTCTCTGCCCCTCCTGGGATTCTCTCTCTGTGTCCCTCACTCACTTGCACCCTCTTTCTCAAAAAATAAAAAAGTAAAAGAAAAATAAGGCATATCAGATAAGAAAACATTGAGGGAATTTATTACCACCACACCTGCCCTAAAAGAAATGCTAAGGGGAGTTCTTCAGGTTAAAATTAAAAAATACTCGACATAACTCAAAGGCATATTGAAAAATAAATATTTCTCTTAAAAGTAAACACAAGGGCAAATATAAAAACCAGTATTACTGTCACTGTAGTTTGAAATTCCTTTTTTAAAATTTTGTATAGGATTAAAAGACACAAAGACTTAAAAAAATTCCAAAAGTATGGTAGTGTGTACACAATGTAAAAAGAGGTTATCTGTGACATCCATAATATAAAATGGTGAGAACAGAGTTATATAGAAATAGAAACTTTGTATGGGATTGAAGTTAAATTGGTATCAATTAAAATTAGATGTAATAATTTTAGGACGTTGTCTGCAGTCACCATGGTGAGCACAATAAAATACAGAGAGAATATACACAAAAGGAAATGAGAAGGAAATAAACATATATCATTACCAAAAAATCAGAAACAGGAACGAAGATAGTAACAAAGGAAATAAGGACAAAAAGAGCTTTACAACATACAGAAAACAAATAGAAAAATAGGAAAAGTAAGCTTTTCCTTATCAGTAACACTTTAAATATAAATGGATTAAAGTTTTCATTCAAAAGGCTGAGATTGGCAGAATGAATGAGTAAATATATTGTAAGTACATCCAGTCTACAGTAGACTCACTTTAAATCTAAAGACACAAATAGGTTGAAAGTTAAAGGATGAAAAAAATTTTCATATAAATATGAACCAAAAGAGAACTAGGACTGGTATACACTATGGTCTGAATGTTTGTGTGATCCTCAAAATTCTTATGTTGAAATCTTGATCCCCTATGTGATAGTATTAGGAAGTAGGGTTTTTGGGGAGGTGCTTAGGTCATGATGGTGCTCATGAATGGGATTAATATTGTATAAAAGAAACCCCACAGAGCTCCCTAGCCCCTTCCACTATGTGAGGACACAGCAAGGAGCTGACACTCTGAAACCCAGAAGACAGCCTTCACCAGAACTGAACTATGCTGGCACCCTGAATTCAGACTTCCAGCCTCTGGAACTGTGAGGCAGAAATGTTGCTTATAAGCCATGCAGTCTGTGTTGTTTTATTATAGCAGACCGAACAGACTGAGATTCTATACTCCTATCAGATAAAATAGATTTCTAGTCAAAAATTGTTACAAATAACAATAAATATTAAGAATGGGGCTTATTCATTCAGAATATATAACAGTTACAAACATATATGTAACAATCTCCAGAGCCCCCAAATCTATGAAGTAAACACTGATAAAATTCAGTGAATAATTAGCTCTACCACAAAAGTTGGATATTTCAATTTTTGTTGAAAAGATCAACAAAAGTGACAAACACTTAGCATGCTGATTAAAAAAGAGAGAGAAGACTCTACTTACTAAAATTAGAAATGAAACCTGGGATAATGTTACTGATTGTAGAGAAGTAAAAGGTACTGTAACAGAATACTACTTACTACTGTATGCACATAAAAGGGATAACAAGATGAAATGAATATATTCCTAGAAGAAAATTAATCTACCAAAATCAATCATGAAGAATAGAAAATCTAAATAATTTTATACCCAGTGGGGATACTGAATCAGTAATCAAATTCTGGCAACAAACATAAAAGCCCAGGACAAGATGGTGTCACTGGTAAATTCTACCAAACCTTTAAAGAAGAATTAAAATCAAACCTCAAAATTTTCCAAAAACTTGAAGAGGTAGAACACTTCCTAACTCATTCTCAGGGACCAACATTACTCTGATACCAAATCCAGACAAAGACACTACATAGAAAACTGCAGACCAATATCCCTTATGAATACTGACAACAAAATCCTCAATAAAAAACAGCAAACTCATTTCCACAGAGTATTAAAAGGATACCCACCTCATGACTGAGATTTATTCCTGGAATGCAAGGACAATTCAACATACAAAAATCAACTAATGTAATACACCACATTAATAGAATGATGGCAGGAAAACATGTCATAAAAGAATTTGATAAAATTCAACACCATTTCATGATAAAAAAAAAAAAAAAAACTACCAACAAACTAGGAATAGAAAAACTCTTCCTCAAGATGATAAAGTGTATGTGTGAAAAACCTAACTTAACATCATTCTCAATAGTGAAGGACTGAAAACTTATCCCTTAGGATCAGGAACAAGGAAAAGATGACCACTTTCAGCCTTTCAATTCAATATCGTAGCCAGAAAAATAATATAACAGAAAGGGAGGACAAGGCATGCAGATTGGAAAAGAATAAATAAAATATTATATGCCTGAAGACAATATGATCTTATTCAGAGAAATATCTAAAGATTCCACAAAACTGTTAGAGCTAATAAAAAATTTCAATAAAGTATCAGGATACAAAATCAACATGTAAAAATTGGCTATATTTATATACACTAACAATGAACATCCATAAATGCAATGGAGAAGACAATTCCATTTACAAGAGCATCAAAAACAATACAACACTTAGGAATAGAGTTAAACAAAGAGAAACCTACAAAACATTTGTTAAAAGCAATTAAACAAGGCATAAATAAATGAAAACACATATGTTCATGGATCAGAACACTCAATATTGTTGAGAGGTCAATACTATCCAAAGTGATCTACAGGTTCAGTGGCATCCCTATCAAAATGCCTATGACTTTTTTTTTTGGCAGAAATAGAACTAAAATAAATAATAATAAAGTTATTTTTCCCTTAAATTTGATTTCAAAACTTTCTACAAAGCTTCAGCTGCAGTAATCAAAACAGTGAGGTACTGACATAAGGACAGTCATATAAATCAATGGAACAGAACAAGGAGGCCAAGAATAAACTCTTGGTTTGGCCAAATGGTTTTAGAAAAGGGTGCCAAGACGATTTAATAGAGAAAGGACAATCTTTTCAGCAAGTGGTGCTGGGAAAACTGGATATCCACCCGCAAAAGAAGGACTTGGACACTGTCCTCACATGATACATAAAATTTAACTCAAAATTTATCAGAGACATAAAGGTAAGAGCTAAAAATAAAACTATTAGAAGAAAATGCAAGAGAAAATCTTGTTGACATTGGATGTGGCAATGATTTTATGGATATGACACCAAAAGCATAGACAACAAAAGAAAATAGATATATTGGACTTCAACAAAATTTAAAACATTTGTTCTCTTGGACGCTGTCCTGAGCAACATATTTATGGATATTTTCCTTAGGCAAGGGAAACAAAAGCAAACATAAACTATTGGGACTACACCAAAATAAAAAGGTTTTGAACAGGGAAGGAAACCATCAACAAAACAAAAAGGCAACCTACTGAATGGGAGAGGATATCTGCAAATGATACATCTGATATGAGATTAATATCCAAAAAATATAAAGAACTTAACACAAAAAACAAACAATCCAAAATGGGCAATCTAAAAATGGACAGAGGACCTAAATAGACATTTTCCCAAAGACATACAGATGGCCAACAGACATTAAAAGATGTTCAACATGGGGTGCTTAGGTGGCTCAGTCAGTTAAGCATCTTACTTTGGCTCAGGTCATGATCTCACAGCTCATGAGTTCGAGCCCCACATCAGGCTCTGCGCTGACAGCTTGGAGCCTGGAGCCTGCTTTGGATTCTTTGTCTCCCTCTCTCTCTGCCCCTCCCCTGGTCATGTCTGTCTGTCTGTCTCTCTGTCTCTCAAAAATAAATAAACATTAAATTTTTTTAAAAAAAAGAAAAGATGCTCAACATCAATAATCATCAAGGAAATGAATATCAAAACCACAAGAGATATCTCATACCAGTCAGAATGGCTAGTATCAAAAACACAAGAAATAATAAATACTGATGAAGATGAGAAAAGGGAACCCTCATGCACTATTGGTGGGAATGTAAACTGGTGTAGCTACTGTGGAAAACAGTATGGAAATTCCTCAAAAAAATTAAAAATGGAAATATCATATGATCCAGCAATTTCACTATTGGGTAATTACCAAAGAAAAAAAAACACTAATTCTAAAAGATATATGCATCTTGATGTTTACTGAACCATCATTTACAATAGCCAAAATATGGAAGTAATTCAAGTGTCCATCAATAGATGAATGGATAAAGAAGTGTCCATCAACAGATGAATGGATACACACACACACACACACATACACACACACACACACACACTGGAATATTACCCAAGCATTAAAAAAGGATGAAATCTTGCCATTTGCAACAAAAGGGATGGACATAGAGGGTATTATGCTAAGTGAGATATGTCGGACAGAGAAAGACAAATTCCCTATGATTTCACTTATATGTGGAATCTAAGAAATAAAACAAACAAGCAGAAAGAGACCCATAAATACAGAAAACAAACTGGTGGTTGCCAGAGGTATAGAGGGTAGGGGTATAGGAAAATAGATAAAGGAAATAAAGAGATACAAACTTCTAGTAATAAAATAAGTTATAGAGATGAAGAAAGTACAGTATAGGGAATTTAGTCAATAATATTATAATAACATTGATGGTGACAGATGGTGAATACACACTGTGGTGAGCAGTGAGTAATGTATAGAATTACCAAACCAATATGTTGTACACCTGAAATTAATATGACATTGTATGTTAATTATACTACAATAAAAATAAGTCGATTTCAAGAAAAAAATTTTTAAGTTTATTTTTGAGATGGGGGTGAGGGGAAGGACAGAGGATTTGAAGTGCGCTCCACACTGATAGCAGAGAGCCCAACATGGGGCTCAAGCCCACACGGATCATGATAGTGATACAATAGAGATCATATCTTGAGATCATGACCTGAGCTGAAGTCGGATGCTTAACCAGCTGAGCTATCCAGGCACTCCCAAAGAAAACACTGAAAAATATTTTTTGTAAATAGCTTTTCCTGTCTTTTTTTTAGTTTATTTATTTATTTTGAGAGAGAGTGAGAGTGGAGGAGGGGCAGAGAGAGACAGTGAGAGAATCCCAAGCAGGCTCCACACTGTCAGCGCAGAGCCCGATGTGGGGTTCAAACTCATGAACTGTGAGATCATGATCCGAGCCAAAGTCAAACACTCAACCAACTGAGCCACCCAGGCACTCCCCAAAGAAAACATTTTTAAACATTCATGTATCAAAGGACACTATCAAGAGCATGAAATAAAAACTCACAAAATGGGAGAAAATAACTGCAAATCAAAAACAAGGTTAATATCTAGGGTTAATATCTAGAACATATAAAATTGAAAACAAGGTTTATAAAGAATTTTCAGCATGATATGAAGAGACACCTGGAAATTCATTTCTAAATAATCAATTACAGGGGAACCTGGGTGGCTCAGTCAGTTAAGTGTTTTGGCTCAGGTCTCATGGTTTTTAAGTTCGAGCCCCAGGTCGGGCTCTGCTTGGGATTCTCTGTCTCCCTCGCTCTCTGCTCTTCCCCCACCACCTCGCGCTCATGCTTGCTCTTTTTCACAAAAATAGACTTTTAAAAATATACATTAAATTATCAATTACTTTGCAGAACTTTATGGCACATGGTCTGTTATCCAAATTGGTCAAACCATAAAAATACCTTCAAAACGTCAGTTTTTAAAAGCGTCTCCTAAACTGCTTGTCTTAATGAAAATGTATCTAAAATGACTTGTCTGACCATCCCATAGCTCTAGACAGATATTATGTGAAGAGTTACACAATGGCCAGTATCTGACAAATAGTATTCCTCCAATTATGAGAGATCTAAATCATATATTTTTATTGGAAACTGAGAATCTTTATTAGCTTATTCCAAAAGTACTATAACTTCCCCAGTAAGCCCTCAGGCTTACCTGAGTGGAGCAGATCTAGTCTGACTGGATTTTGAACAAACAAAACAGGTTTATAAACATGTGATCCAATTTGTATTTAAAAGTTGATGTATACTCTGAGAGTCATCTAATGAGCCCATTGCCGCCAAATGTGTTACTTATTTTAAAATTTAAAAAGTGACAAAAACCTGATCACAAAATGCAACAATCACAGAATACCATAAATCCATCATAAAGATAAAAGGGTTTTATACAAATATGTGTCACCAACATATTCTTCCTGGAACTGTGAAATCCTATTGATTTTTCCTTGGGGTGTGTGTGCGTGTGTGTGTGCGTGCGTGCGTGTGTGTGTGTGTGTGTGTGTGTGTGTGTTCTCCGGTATCTAGAGATGATAATTACAATTTCAAATAAAAAATATTCAGATAGCTAGTAACAACTCACCAACCACCCAGGGAAATCAAAAGAAAATGAAATTGGTAGAAAGTGATACAATCTGATTACCCACCACTGTAAGATCCTCAATCTGGTGCTAAGATTGAAGAGACAAAACCAGAGGTCCACGTGTTTTCCTAACCCTTATCAGGATCTCCAGAGAGCAGAAGATCCCTCTAATCTTAGGATTCCCGTCCCCTGCAATATGGAATAGAAAAGTCCATGTAAACTTTACACATTATTGTACAAACGTAAAGTGATATTTTAGGAATTTTAATACTTTTCACAGGACTTGGTTTAAACATCATCAGGTTTCTTTCTTTTGTGAACAATTTTCTGTCCATCCATCACAATACTCTAGACTAATGTGCAAGGAACTACAGAAATCAATCTAACTGTTGTACGGTTTTTTAATGCTTGAAGACGAAATACATATAAACAGGGTAGTTTGTAAAAATAATAGGTTGTGCAGCAAGTATTAAACTAAGATGATCTCTAGCTGATGAGTTTACAAGGTCCATTTTATTTTTTTAACTATATTTTCTTTTTTTAATTAAATATAATTTATTGTCAAATTGGTTTCCATACAACACCCAGTGCTCATCCCAAAAGGTACCCTCCTCAATGCCCATCACTCACTTTACTCTCTCTCTCAAACTATATTTTCTATAATAACCATAACATACCTTTAAATAAGAAAATGGCATTAAAAATTA
The DNA here is from genome assembly GCF_018350215.1 of Panthera leo. Lineage (NCBI taxonomy): Eukaryota > Metazoa > Chordata > Mammalia > Carnivora > Felidae > Panthera > Panthera leo. The sequence goes on from NC_056691.1 coordinate 6,537,990, forward strand.
CAAATATTTAAGCATAAAAAACAGTTGTAGAGGAGGGAAGAAGAGGTAAATTCAAATTTTAAAACAAGCAAGGAGTAGAAGAATATTGAGAGCACGTAGGGAAACGGGATGAGGGGAGGGGAGGGGAGGTGCAGAGGGAGAAACAGTGTTGAGGAAGCAAATTTTGTGGAACCTGTTGGAGAAATAGGGTGGGGCTGGGACCCTTGACTCAAGAGCTGAGTGTTATTAAACCGAAGGCTATAAAAGTTCCCTGGAGCCAGGAAGGGAAAGTATTCTGAAGCCCAGGACAGGTACACAGGTGAGGGCAGTAGGCAACAGCGGCTGCAGTCCCGAGAGAAAGACTGAAACGCCAGAGCAGGGGAGACCCGATCCAGGATGCTGGCCTGTTTTAATCTCACGGGCTGGCGGGCAGGGAGCCTGGCTGCTGCTGAGCCTACTCTGTAGAGAAAGCACGGCCTAGTGGTAAGCGACGAAAAGGTGAGGTTACCCGACACCGAATTCCTAGATAACATAATGACTTTGTGTGAGACACACCACGGGAGGATCTCCAACATCCCGGAGGAGATGCTAGGGGATCTGGAGCAGCCGGGAGGGAGAGCTCCTGCCCCTGCAGGTCTGCATCTCCCCTTGGTTGCTGTCAGGCTGTCAACTAATGGGGACGGCGGCCCGTGGGGCCTGGCTCCAGACCTCACTGACTGCCTGAGCTCAGCCCCACTCTACACGTGCAAATGCAAGCAGCAATCTATCCAAATAGTGTCACCGTGCGAGCGGGGTTAAAAGCATCATTGTGCAAGCATTAGCACCAGGGGGAAGAGTACGAGGCGACCGAACCCTGGAAATACTGTATAGTAAGTCACGGTGAGCTTGTTGCTGCTCTTGCAAGTTTAATTATCTTGAGGCAATGGTTAACTTTTGGCCTATACAAAATTTTATAATTTTCCTGATTCTCCTTGACACGGATTCATTTTTCCAGATCTCCCACCCATCTTTCTTAACCACAAGTCTTATCACCCTCCATCAGCCAACATGCAGGAACCTTAAAAATGATGTCACAAAACATTCCTAATTTGCCACAGAAGCTGAAGTCATCACTGAGAGGCACCTCTCTGTGAGGGAGGCACTACTTTCCCAACAAAAGGACAAGGAAGTTATCAATATAATTATGTTGTAAAAAAGGTTGTAACAAAAAATTTTTCTGAAAATATGCACAATAGAGTAATTGTCGATTTTTCACCTATCATCATGTATATTCTCCATGATGCATCCATCAACGCAATCAGTCATGAATGGTTACTAGAACATGAGGAATCATTATTAGTGTTTACATTCTTCATTTGTTCTGTAACAATATACAGTCCCTCCACAATGTGCTTCCTTTCAATCTTTTTAATGCTAAAAAAGTCTGTTTGTTTTTAATTAATGGAATCACTGCATCAATTACATTTTTAACTTTATTAACTTCATAATGATTATAAAAAGCTTAATTATTTAACCCAATATAACTCATTTTGTACACACCTAACACCAGGTACACACAAAAGTAATAAGATGTTTTAATTGATCTTGCCAGGATAGACCACGTGAACATTAAACCACAAAACTTGCAATTTTCTACTTAAGCCCAATTATAATTTTTGTCTTGTTGAAATCATGTTTGACTGTTGGTAGGAATGCAAATTGGTGCAGCCGCTCTGGAAAGCAGTGTGGAGGTTCCTCAGAAAATTAAAAATAGACCTACCCTATGACCCAGCAATAGCACTGCTAGGAATTTATCCAAGGGATACAGGAGTACTGATGCATAGGGGCACTTGTACCCCAATGTTTATAGCAGCACTCTCAACAATAGCCAAATTATGGAAAGAGCCTAAATGTCCATCAACTGATGAATGGATAAAGAAATTGTGGTTTATATACACAATGGAATACTACGTGGCAATGAGAAAAAATGAAATATGGCCTTTTGTAGCAACGTGGATGGAGCTAGAGAGTGTGATGCTAAGTGAAATAAGCCATACAGAGAAAGACAGATACCATATGGTTTCACTCTTATGTGGATCCTGAGAAACGTAACAGAAACCCATGGGGGAGGGGAAGGAAAAAAAAAAAAAAAAAAAAAAAAAAAGAGGTTAGAGTGGGAGAGAGCCAAAGCATAAGAGACTGTTAAAAACTGAGAACAAACTGAGGGCTGATGGGGGGTGGGAGGGAGGGCAGGGTGGGTGATGGGTATTGAGGAGGGCACCTTTTGGGATGAGGACTGGGTGTTGTATGGAAACCAATTTGACAGTAAATTTCATATATTAAAAAATAAAAAAAAATAAAATAATAAAAATAAAATAAAATAAAATAAAAAAAAAAAAGAAATCATGTTTGAAAACAGTCAGGTTCAGTACCAAATACATTTGGAACTTGGGGCCCAAATAAACTCAATTATTTTGCAGGTTAGGGTATTTTCATGCTTCTAAGAGAAGTGACATAAATGAATAGTCCTCTAGATAAGTGAATAAATAATGTTTTATCCTAGAAGAGAGCTAGATTGGTAAAGGAGCACATTCAGGCTCACCATTTCAGAAGTTAAAGAACATTTATGGATGCAAAATCATCTGTGAAATGATATGAACATTTGTTAGAATGGTATCATCTTAGTGTTTAGTCAGAATTGTAAGAGTTGAAGACACCAATTCCCATATTCCAAATCCCAAGACATGGCTAATTACAACCTAGCCTCTGAATTTCATCATGTCCTCCCTGAGGCCACCTTGAAGAGCTTCTTCTCATTAAGGAAGCAGAGACCTATACATTATAACTCTTCAGGGAGAAAGTCAACATTTTTCAAGAGTCACACTTTCACCATGGAAACTTTGTTGCTGATTTTAACACTTCCATTTGTATCTTATTTATTCCCCAGCACATTGCTCATTGTCAATTCCAAAACTCCATTTGCTCCAAGGTCCCCTCTGCACCCCACTATTCTCCCATCATATTGAACTGATTACACTGAGGTCCTTCGCGACCATCTGGTGACTCAGTTACTCTCATCTTCCATACATACCACTTCTCCTACCCTATCTTTCCTCCATTATAGATGGAAAAGTGCCCCCAAAATATAACCCTTCTGCCTGCCTGTGTGAGATGTAACCCATACCTTTATAATTCCTAAAAGAATGTGTCTTTGATTAACAGGTATGAATTTGCAAGCATGGTGTTTGCTGAACAAGAAATACCTAGCTTCTTTATTTTTTGTTTTGTTTTGTTTTGTTTTGTTTTGTTTTTAAGTAGGCTCCACGCCCAACATGAAGCCTGAACTCATGACTGAGATCAAGAGTTGCATGCTCTACTGACTGAGCCAGCCAGGTGCCCCTCTTCTTTAGTTTTAACAAATCAATATAAATCCAATTCTGTCACTGGGTTGAGAATTTAGCATCAGACACTATTCTAATGGAACTCCCCCATTAAGCTGTGTTTGAAACCCAGGGTCTTAGCACCAAAGCATGAAGTCCCCATAGGTTTCAATGGCTCACCACTGTGACACCTACCACCCAGCCTGCATGGTCCCCTCAATTCAGGTGCTTGCCTCCCTCACTGGGGATCAACAGAACTCTGCCAAGGGTACTTGTTTCTCTGCTCAGAATCCTGTTTCCCTAGGTATATCACAAAGCCATCCCTTCTGAGGTCTCCACCTCTCCACAGCACTGTCACTGAGCATTAACACAGCAGTAATTTGTCATTTCAGGAATCCAGGACTTCAACCTCTTTCTAATGTAAATCTTCTCTCTCTCCTCTCCCTTACTCTTATTCTCTCACTCTTACTTGTCCATTGGGCATGCTTCCATACTTTTTGGTTGACTTGGGTATTTATAGGCCATGGGGGGAACAACTTTAAGCAGCTTCTGCTTTCTGCCACACAAAAGTCTATCAGAGAAGTAAAGACTTAGGCTCTGGATACTTGGTTTAAATTTGAAGTGAAAAGATGGTATGGGAGAAAATACACAAGAAGAAAATACAAGCAAAGAGATATCTAAGAAGAAAAAGTAATAACCCAGTTAATTATCTTGCTATGCACTTTGACCTTATACATTATCAACTTCCCCTTCTGCATAGGAATCTTCCTCTGTTCCTAACATTTTTTATAAGCAAAGAAAACTGTCTTTGCATCAACCCTTCCTCTGCCAAACCAAGAGAACTGCTCCAAGCACTTTAGCACCCACTATGAACTGATCCTGTGAGATTCTACACTAGCCTCCAATCCCAAAATTCAATCTTAACTCTCATCTTCTTGACTTCTCTTTGATATTTCACTCCATTAATGACCCTCTCTTTACATTTACTTCCTGTTGTGCTTTTATGAAATGACATCATTGTGTTTACATCCTTTCTCTTATCTTCTCTCTTTTAATTCCTTCCTTGCTTCTTCCCACATGAAAGTCCCTCTTCTGTCTTGAAACTGTATACCCTACTCATCTATTAAAGAGATGATGAATTGTTACTGCTTCATCTCACAACTCTTTGCTGTTGACTTCCAAATCTGGATCTCCAGGCTGGAAATCTCAGCATACCTTCAGCACCATATTCCCATTTACTGTATTAGGTAATTCCTCTTCAATGTTTTATAGTCATCTGAAACGTGTCATGTCTAAATTTTACTGTGCAATTCAATTCCCCTCATTATTTCTCCTCAATGTCATCAGCATTTTTCATTCTCCATAACTCAAAGCCCCAGTCTTTTTAAATTCCTCTCTCTCTCCTACCTCCAGCTTACATTCAACCAGCCACCAAATCCTATGATGCTTCCTTTAAAAATCACTCTTATCAGTCCTTTTGGCTTATTTCCACTCCTTCCATCCTATTCCTAGCTCTCACCAAAAATTCATGGATCAATAATGTGGACTTCTGGTTGGTTTCTTCACTTTCTTTTCTTCTCCATCATCTTCTGTATAGAGTTAAATTATTTACCTTAAGCTTTAATTTCACCATGTTCAGACCTTATCCCAATTAGTTGATAACTTCCTACTTGCCATAGGATAAACAGAATAAAATCCAAACTCCTTAGTCTGAATTTTAAAGTCTCCTTTATTCTCTTGCCATACTTCATCTCCTACTAATCCCAAACATAAAGTATTATCTAGGTTATTTCCATAGACTATGTCTCGCTCAGTTCCATCCATGCCTTTGCACCTGCCATGTTCCCTTCTTCCTGAGATGTCAGCCCTGCCTCTCTACTGCCTACCTTTCCATCAAAGCCCAGTTAGTTTCTGTCTCCTAGATGAAGCCTTCCAGGGCCACTGCAGCCTACACCAGCCCTTCCCTTCCATAAATTATTTTAGTTAAACTCTCCACAGTTAATTTCAACATTTAACCAGTAATGTTTTTACTCCATTATGTTTTCAACATAATTAAAATAAGTTTAAGCTTCTTATACTTAAAGTTATTTCACTTATTTCATTTATAACTCCTAAACACCAAAGACTTTTTCCCCCCAACCGAATTAACAGAAAATCTCTTCTAGGACTGGACCAAGACTATATAGACTGCATACTATCCTTTTTGTACTAATAATAAAAACATGAAAATTGACTTCAAATGCACTCTCTCAAACCCTTGCCAAATTAAAAGTCTGATATCTGATATATAATAGAATACAACATTTTTAGAAGAGTATTATACATATTATTTTATTTGATTCTCACATTCCAACAAAAATAGAGTTGGCAATAATTACCACAGCTGATAGTTACTGAGTATTATGTGTCAGGCATTGTATTTTCTCATTTATTGGCTCATGTATTATCTCATTTTAATGCATTATCTGATTTAACCCTTTAATAGCTTTATCAGAAGGTACTATTATTATCTGCCTTTAACCTCTGCCACATGTTCCTATACTCACGAGACACATAAGTAACCTGTGGTATATGATTTCTGCAGGTTTGTATAGCTACCTAATCTGATAGCTGGGATCAGGCACTAAGTGTCTTTACTATCAATGGAGTGAATTTTTTTTTTTTTTTTTTTTACATTTATTTATTTTTAAGAGACACAGAGAGACAGAGCACTAGTCGGGGAGGGATAGAGAGGGAGACACAGAATCCAAAGCAGGCTCCAGGCTCTGAGCTATCGACACAGAGTCTGATGCGGGGCTCAAACTCACAAACTGTGAGATCATGACCTGAGCCGAAGTCAGATGCTTAAATGACTGAGCCACCCAGTCACCCCTCAATGGAGTGAATTTTTAAACCCATTCTGAGGCCACTACCTTAGTTTTGTTTGTTTTTGTGTGACTTTTTTTCCCCCCGAACTATTGTTTCCTTTCATATAAGGTTTTGGTCTCAAAAGATTTGCTTTGATATTATGATATCATGTACCATCATCACCAAACCACATTCTTTTTATTTTTTTGACAAATTATGGTTATATAACGTAGGTTAAGAGTTTGGGCTCCAGAGCGAGACTATTTCTAATCAGGCCTCTGCCCCTTGCTAGCTCTGTCATCTTCGGCAAGTTTCTTAATCTCTTTATGTCTGAGCTCCTTCATCTATAAAATGGGGACAGTTACAGTACTATTTGATATGATTGCTACAAGGATTAAATGGGGTAAAACATGGACAAGCACTTAGATTAAATGGGGTAAAAATGGACAAGCACTTAGTAATCACTCAATAATGATGTTATTATTACCGTTCTTTCAAAAACACATCTTTGGATATGTATTACTTGTATGTATTCAAGAATACATATAAATGAATATGTATAATAATTCCTGACATGGTAATTCCTCAACACATAAGTGCTTTATTAACATTCTTTCAAAACATATCTTTAAATACATACTATTGGTATGTATTCTGGAATACATACCTGAAGTAAACACCAAAAATAAAGTGTTAACAAGACCAACATTATAGTAGGAGACACACAATAAACTGGACAGAAAGCAGAAGGTAAAGAAGACATTACCTGTATAACAATAATCAAGCAAGCTTATAATTATTATAATTAATTGTATCCTACAAATTTTAAACCTAAAAATTGAAAGAATTAAATATGGGAATCCTAGTTCCCATATTAAGGTATCAACATAAAATGCTAAAAATAACTTGAGAAACGAATATTCTAGTATAATTCCTAATAATCCCATATTTTATCTTGCATAAATGAAATTCTCATTTATAAATACTCAAGGGTCGCCTGGGTTAAGCATCCAATTCTTGGTTTCGGCTCAGGTCATGATCTCACCGTTCCTGAGTTCAAGCCCTGCATCAGGCTCTACGTTGATAATGCAGAGCCTACCTGGGATTCTCTCTCTCTCTCATTCTCTTTCTCTCCCTCTCCCCCTTGTGCACACTCTCTCAAAATAAATAAATAAACTTTAAAAAAAAGTATTTTTTTTTTAAAAAAAACTTATACATACTCAAATGTGGTTTATTAGGTAGCTCCCACTTTATGGCAATAACCTGGCATAAAATAGGACAGGATACTAATGAATAAGTTGGGAGTTCATTTAGTAATAACTGTAACTCATTCATTCAAAATAAGTCACTTCACTAATAATTTGTTCTGTTCAGTAAATTCATTGGATCTTGTTAATAAGAACAACAATGAGCCAACCAATCTTTCACAAAGCAGGAAAGAATACCCAATGGAATAAAGACAGTCTCTTCAGCAAGTGGTGCTGGGAAAACTGGACAGCAACATGCAGAAAAATGAACCTGAACCACTTTCTTACCCCATACACAAAAATAAGCTCAAAATGGATGAAAGACCTAAACGTAACACAGAAAGCCATCAAAATCCTTGAGCAAAAAGCAGGCAACAACCTCACTGATCCTGGCTGCAGCAACTTCTTACTCAACACATCTCCAGAGGCAAGGGAAACAAAAGCAAAAATGAACTATTTGGGACCTCATCAAAATAAAAATTTCTGTACAGCAAAGCAAATAATCAGCAAAACTAAAAGGCAACCGATGGAATGGGAGAAGATATTTGCAAATGACATATCAGATAAAGGGTTAGTATCCAAAATCAATAAACAACTTATCAAACTCAACACCCAAAAAACAATCCAGTGAAGAAATGGGCAAAAGACATGAATAGACACTTCTCCAAAGAAGACATCCAGATGGCCAACCAACACATAAAAAAATATGCTCAACATTGCTCACCATCGGGAAATACAAATCAAAACCACAATGAGATACCCCCTCACCCCTGTCAGAATGGCTAACATTAACAACTCAGGCAACAACAGATGTTGGCAAGGATGTGGAGAGAGAGGATCTCTTCTGCACTGCTGGTGGGAATGCAAACTGGTGCAGCCACTCTGGAAAACAGTATGGAGGTTCAAAAAATTAAAAATAGAACTACTCTATGACCCAGCAATTGCACTGTCAGGTATTTATCCAAGGGATACAGGTGCGCTGTTTCAAAGGGGTACATGCACCCTGACGTTTATAGCAGGGCTATCAACAATAGCCAAAGAATTGGAAGAGCACAAATGTCCATCAATGGATGAGTGGATAAAGAAGATATGGTGTATATATACAATGGAGTATTACTTGGCAATCAAAAAGAATAAATTTGCCATTTGCAACTATGTAGGTGGAACTAGAGGGTATTATGCTAAGTGAAATTAGTCAGAGAAGTACAAATATATGACTTCACTCATATGAGGACTTTAAGACACAGAAAAGATGAACATAAGGGAAGGGGAGCAAAAATAATATAAAAACAGGGAGGGGGACAGAACATAAGAGTCTTAAACATGGAGAACAAACAGAGGGTTACTGGAGGGGTTGTGGGAGGGTGGATGGGCTAAATGGGTAAGGGGCATTAAGGAATCTACTCCTGAAATCATTGTTGCACTATATGACAACTAACTTGGATGTAAATTAAAACAAATAATAATAAAATAAAATAACAAAAAGTAAAAAAAAAAGAAAAAAAAAACTAAAAAAGGTAAAAGAACAACAACGAACATTAGTAGTTAAGAATGTGTTCATTCATTCCAAAAATGTTTATTAACGGTCTATTTAGTAGGTATTCTCCTAGGCACTGGATAATAAATATGAGACAAAAATGGTTCTACTTCTTAATGATCTTACAACTAGTAGATAAGTACATAATTAAAAGAAAATTTCACCATAGTGCAGTAAAGAACCAGAATTATGACATAACTATGAAACAGGGTATAAAGGGGTGCGGGGGCGGGGGGGGGGGGGAGCTCAGTCTGTTGAGCCTCCAACTATTGATTTCCGCTCAGCTGTGATTCTCTCTCTCTCCCTGTGTCCCTCACCTCCTGTCTCTCTCTTTAGCCCCTATGCACTCTCTCTCTCTAAAAGTAAGAAATAAATAGGGTATAAAAGGAACAAGTAGTCAATTCTCTAGGATTCATTAATCGATCCACTAAATATTATACGAGTGTTAATGCTATTAACATTTCACTTATTATTTGCTATATATATTATCAGTTATAATTATTAACATTAATGTATTATTGAGAACATAGTATGTGCCAGACACTGTTCAAGGCAGAGGATATCAAAGAAAATGAAACAGAAATCCCTGCCCGCACGGAGCTTACGTTCTGGTAGGAGGAGACAGACAGTAAACAAGTAGAGAAATAAAATATATATAGTATGCCAGTCTGCAATGAATCGCATATGGAGAAACACAAAGCAGGGCGCGGATACAGAGAGTGCAAAGTGAGTGAATGGGGGTATAAACCAAATTGGCCAGGTTCTGACATACATTGCTTGAGAGGCTTTTTTGTGGGCTTTAAACCTTCCTCTCAGTCTAATGAATGTCTTCCGTTCTCGCAGGGCTCACGGCCCACTACAGTTTGGACATTCGCTGTGCTTCCAGGAAGGTCATGACATTGTGCTAATCAAATCACATAGATCTTAAAAAAAAAAAAAAAAATCCGAGCCCAGCTAACTGAACAGCGCCCCCTGACGCCAAGGGGAAGCAGGGCAACGCTGGGAGAAAGGAAAAGGGAGAACGGAGATGAAGACGCAGAGGCGGGCGGCAAAAAGGAGAGGGAGACGGGGAGTCTACACTGACGGCGCGCGCGGGTCTGCGCGGGTCTCGGGCATCCAGGGGCCGCTCACTCCTCCTCCCGCACGGCCCCCGACTGCCCCCTGCTGGCCGGTACTGCATCCTTCCGAGCCACTGCACTTATCCAATCCAATCTTCTCCACGGACCGAGGACCGGTACCCACCGCGCTGCCTGCCCTTCCCCGCCGCCCCGCTCCTACTTTAGCAAAATACTGTTACTCTTAGAAGGCAAACCCCGTAGGGGGTCCCCGTCGCAGGCTTGTTACAATTTGGCAACAGACAATCCTCTGTAATCTCTCGCGACGGCGGCACATTAGCATCCCAGCTGCCCTCCCGGAGGGGCGGGCGGGGTTCTCCTCGGGCCGCTCGGAACCCGAATCGGGCCGGGGGAACTCACACTCGCACATTCCAGCGCGCCCGGGGGCGCCAACACCTCTGACGCCAACCGCGCCAGGCCCTGGGGTACAGGGGGAAGCAAACATGCCCGCACGCAGCTGGGGGGCTTGGGGGCAGACGGTATCAAACAAGCGCACGAACAAACCGAGGTGCACCCCGACGGGGAGCCGAGAGAACGTGTTTCTGAGGAAGCGACGCCCCGGGACCAACCAGGCAAAAGGGCGGCAAAGGCACTCCGCTAGAAGGAGCAACGCCTTTTCTGATTTTACCAGTTAACCGGCGCCCCACGGCTCGCGGATGCGTCTCTCTACAGGGGAGGACAAGAAAAACGAATGAAGGACTTCAAGAACTACGGCCCGCCACCTACCTGGCTCTGAGAGCCCACGCAGGGCGGCCGCCTCGCACCTCACGCCTCGCGCTTCAGCGTTCTCGCGAGGTCCGCACGCGCTCGGAAGCCGGCCAGGTGCGCGTGCGCGGCGCCGGTGGGCGGGGGCGCGGGCACGAGCGCAGGTGCCGGGAGGAGCCGGGCGGCCCGGAGGCAGTTACACCGCGCCGCGGACCCGGCTGCTGGGGCCCCGGGATGCCGCGGCTCCTCTGCCTGTGTCTGCTGTGGCTGGGGCTCCCGTTAGTTCGGTTCTCCCGTGAGCTGAGCGACATCAGCAGAGCTAGGAGGCTGTGCGGCAGGCACCTCATGAAGGAAATAATAAAACTCTGTGGCAATGTCAGCTGGCACTTCTTGAAGGAGGAAACCCCCAAGATCCAGCTGTTTCCCCAGGCCAACGAGAAGATTGAGACCTTCATTCCCGACCGGTTGGAAAGCTCCCAAACCACTTTCCCAGCCTGGGCGAGAGGCACAAACCCAGGTAAAAATATAAACCAAAGGCGTGGTTGTTCACCCTTGTACATTTCTTTACCCCAAATCTGCTCTACCAGGCGGTGAGCTTCCTCGGGTAATGGAATTTGTGCCTAGTACCGAGAAAAATAAAAAATTTTATAAGCCAATGTATTGCCAGCAGACAATGAAGCTTTTTTTTTTTTTTTTTAACTTAGAGGAAATAAGTATACACACATAAATCTATACATTTATGTAAGAATGCTGCTGCTTCTCGGGGCGCCTGGGTGGCTCAGTCGGTTAAGCGGCCGACTTCGGCTCAGGTCATGATCTCGCGGTCCGTGAGTTCGAGCCCCGCGTCGGGCTCTGTGCTGACCGCTCAGATCCTGGAGCCTGTTTCAGATTCTGGGTCTCCCTCTCTCTCTGACCCTCCCCCGTTCATGCTCTGTCTCTCTCTGTCTCAAAAATAAATAAATGTTAAAAAAAATTAAAAAAAAAAAAAGAATGCTGCTGCTTCTCTAGCTTTCCCTTTCTGGAGTACACTTGTCACCTGGCAAACTCAGCTTTGTCTTTCAAAAACTCTTAGGTTTCATTTTCCCTGTGAGGTCATCACTGACTCTTTCGTAGCTACTCACTCCATTTTCCATCTACCACAATGCCTAACACAGTAGATCTATCATCAGGACCTGCCCCATAATCTGCCCAGCCCTGTGCAGAAGAGAAATACAGGGCACCTTATTCAAAAGCAAGAAAGGGCCATTGAAGGTACTAAAATAAAAAGCTTCCCCCACCCCTTTTTTTGTATCTCCTCTGCTCACATACATGGTCCATTGTCCCGTCAGACTTCACTTAAAAGTTCCCATACTTAAGTACACTTCAATTGCAAGATAAAATTTTTGAGACGTTCAAGACTGCGACAATAGAGCATTAAGGAAAATGCAAAGTTCCCCTAAGCACTGGGTCTGTGTGACTGCACGAGTCTCACCCCCATAAGGCCAGTCCTGTATACCATACCATATTATAGGGATTATTTCATGCATGTTTTTATCTGAAATGCCTAGCAGAGGGCCTGGCACATAGTATGTGCTTAATATATGCTGAATGTATACTTAATATTTTTACAGTCTTTAGGAAGAATATTCTTGTTTCAGATTCACTGGTCTCCTCCAACTGTAGTTGTACATTTTAGTACCAACATGGTTTGCCATTTTAAAAGAAAATGAACTTTATGTATAGGTTGTCGATAGCACAGTGTCATTGAAATTATTGCCTTTAAAGTAATTAATTTGATTTGGACAAATTTTGCTACAGGCAAGATTTCTGAAATTAAGGAAGGAAACGGACTATCATGCCAAAAAAACACCTTCCTGTGGATGACTGAAACAAATTAAGTTGCCTCCCACATCATAGGTGCTTGTTAACTTCTTATTTAATAAATGAATGAACAGAACTCATTCCATTCTTCCTATTGCTGCTAAGGGGATGAAAACTTTGAAAGACATAGCAGAAACCATCAGACTGAATCTTGATCATTTTCTACCACTAAACCTACCTAATGTAAACTCACTTTATTTTGCTCTTATAATGGAAGAAGGGTCTCTCCCCAGCCTTCCACTTGTACTTTAATTCAGTGATTCTCACACTTTAACATGCATATGATTCACCTGGGGAACAAAAACTGTGAACACACAGGTTCTCATTCAGGAGGGGCTGGGGGGAGGCCCTGACAGTCCACATTTTTGCAAACTCCCAGAGATGCCTGACGTTCCCACTACCTATATTATAGTCCAAATTTTACGTTCAGACATCCAAGCTTGAGTTGGTTATTTATTTATTTAAGTGTTTTTAAGGTTTATTTTTGAGAGACACAATTAATGGGGGAGGGGCAGAGAGAGAGAGGGAGACACAGAATCTGAAGCAGGCTCCAGGCTCTGCGCTGTCAGCAAAGAGCCCGACGCAGGGCTGGAACTCACGACATGACCTGAGTCAAAGTCAGACGCTTAACTGACTGAGCCACCCAGGCGCCCCAACAAGCTTGAGTTTGTTATTTAAAAGGAGCTTTGGAATCCCTTTTCTCATCAAAGCCTGCTCTGAAGACTATTAAGTTTAAAAAAAATATTAATGTTTATTTATTTCCGAAGGAGAGAGAGACAGAGAGTGAGCGGAGGAGGGGCAGAGAGAGAGAGACACAGAATTGGAAGCAGGCTCCAGGTTCCGAGCTGTCAGCACAGAGCCCGTCGCGGGGCTCAAACCCACAAACCCCGAGATCATGACCTGAGCGGAAGTCGGATGCTCAACTGACTGAGCCACCCAGGTGCCCCAAGGCTATTAAATTTTTTCAGAGTAACTTTAAAACTCAGAGCTGATTAATGACCCCTTTGTTTCAGGTATTATTCACACTTCCCTGGAGGAATAAATGCCAGTAATTCAATGAGGAGGGAGCTTCAGTGGAACAAGATTTGTAGGAAATAAAAATGTATCTTCTTTTTAAAAAATTTTTTAATGTTTATTTATTTTTGAGAGAGAGTCATAGTGCAAGGGGGGGTGGGGCAGAGAGCGAGGGAGACACAGAATCCCAAGCAGGCTCCAGGCTCCAAGCTGTGAGCACAGAGCCTGAGGCGGGGCTCCAACCCACAAACTGAGATCATGACCTGAGCTGAAGCTGGATGCTTAAATGACTGAGCCACCCAGGCACCCTGGAAATAAAAATGTATCTTACAACGTTTTAGAACTGTCATGTCCATGGAAACATGTTATTGTGGGAACTATGTAAAGGACAGTTTTCTGAAGTGGAAATGTCATGTGGCAATAAAGCTACAGTTGTTTTAAAATGTGTGGGAGAATGACAAATGGATTTAAGTTATCAATACGAATTTGCGTCAAGTTCATTTTTTTAATTTGCAAATTAGTTAACATACAGTATAGTCCTGGCTTCAGGCGTAGAACCCAATGATTCATCTCTTACATATGACACCCAGTGCTCATTCCAAAAAGTGCCCTCCTTAGTGCCCGTCACCCATTTAACCCACCCCCACCCCCACCCCCATCAACCCTCAGTTTGTTCTCTATATTTAAGAGTATCTTATGATTTGCCTCCCTCTCTGTTTTTATCTTATTTTTCCTTCCCTTCCCCTATGTTCATCTGTTAAGTTTCTCAAATTCCACGAGTGAAAATTATATATCTGTCTTGAATTTGTGCCAAATTTTTTAAAATTATTAATCTATAAGGAAAGATGACAATCTATCCTATTAATTTCCAGTGAATAATTATAAGTTGTAGAGAGGTATGTGTTTCCAATAGAGAATGTATAATTATGCCATTTCTTTTGCATTTGAATGTGGCTTGAAAAGTTGATTAACTTTAACTTGTACTAGCAGGACACATTTCTATGTTAGATCAAGTCAGTTACCAACAATTTTAATCTTCTGATGATCTATTTGACTCTGACATAGAGAAAGATAGTTTGGTGCAGTGATATCAAAAAAACTTTTTGGGGGGCGCTTGGGTAGCTCAGTCAGTTGAGTGTCCAACTTTATAGATTTACTTTTCACATTAGGTTCTTAATTCTTCTGGAGACCACTGTGTCTGTTATGGCAAGGATTACTATCTTAGTTTTTTCAAGAAGTCTTATTTTGCTCTACAAAAGCAGCTAGTTTTCTGAACACCATCTACTATATAATAATTTTTTTCCCATTGACTTCTAGACTTACCTTTATTGTTTATTGTTTGCCCGAGTTTTCCTATTCTATTTAATTGGTCTTTTTGTTTGACCTCGTACAATTACTATACTGTTTTTAATGATATGACTCTGTAGGATGTCATTTATAGGAGGGCACATCTCCAATGTTGTTTTTTTTTTCCTCTTAAGATCCACTAAGCTAATTCTCGACCTTTATTCTTCCCTATATATTTAAGAGTAAGTGTACTGAATTTTTTAAAAAATCCATCTGCCAAGGAGTGCCTGGTGGCTCAGTCAGTTAAGCATAAGGTCTCAGCTCACGTTATGATCTCACAGTTTGTGAGTTCGAGTCCCACATGGGGTTCTCTGCTGTCAGCGCAGAGCCTGCTTTGGATCCTCTGCCCCACCCCTAAAAAAATAAATAAGCATTAAAAAAATCTGTCTGCCTCAACAAAATATTAGCAAACCATATTCAACAATAATTAAAAGGATCACCCACCACAATCAAATGAGATTTATTCTGGGAATTCAAAGATGATTCGGTATTTGCAAATCATTCAACATGATACATGAATAAAATGAAGGATAAAAATTGTGATCATCTCAACAGATGCAGAAAAATATTTTGACAAAATTCAACATCCGTTTATGATAAAACTCTCAACAATATGGATTTAGAGGGAACATACCTCAACACAGTAAAGGCCATGTATGAAAAATCCAGAGCTAACTTCAGACTCAATTGCGAAAAACTGAGAGACCTTCCTCTAACATCAGGAATAAGAAATGGATGCCCACTCTCACCACTTTAATTCAAAATAGCACTGGAAGTCCTAGCCACAGAAATCAGACAAGAAAAAGAAATAAGAGCCATCCATATTAGTAAGGAAGAAGATAAACTGTCACTATTTGCAGATGACATGATACCATACATAGAAAACTCTAAAGACACCACCAAAAAAACTATTAGAAGTGATAAATAAATTCAGTAAAGTTGCAGGGTACAAAATTAATGCACAGAATTGGTAGTGTCTCTATGCACTAATAATGAAGTAGCAGAAAGAGAAATTAAGAAAACAACCCCATGTAGTTTTGCACCAAAAGGAATAAAATATCTTGTAATAAACCAAACCAAGGAGGTGAAAGACCTATGTTCTGAAAATTATAAAAACATTGATGAAAGAAATTGAAGATGACACAAACAAATGGAGAGATATTCCATGCTTATGGATTGGAAGAATTAATATTTTTTAAATGTACATACTACCCAAAGCAATCTATAGATTCAGTGCAATTCCTATCAAAAAATCAACAGCATTTTTCACAGAACTAGAACAAATAACACTAAAATTTTTATGGAACCACAAAAAAAAAAAAAAAAAATAGCCAAAGCAGCCTTGAGAAAGAAGAATAAAGCAGGAGGAATTACAATTCCAGATTTCAAAATATACTACAAAACTATAGTAATCAAAACAGTATGGTTTCAAAACAGAATGGCAGAAAAATAGACACATAGATCAATATAAAAACAAGCTAGGAAGCCCAGAAATAAACCCATACCTATATGGTCAATCTATGAGAAAGGAAGAAAGATATACAATGGGGAAAAGATAGTCTCTTCAGTAAATTGTGCTGGGAAAACTAGACAGCTACCTGCAAAAGAATGAAACTGGACCATACACAAAAATATATTCTAAATGGATTAAAGACCTAAATGTGAGACCTAAAACCTTAAAACTCCTAGAAGAGAACAGGCAGTAATTTCTTTAATATCAGCCAGAGGAACATTTTTCTAGATCTGTCTCCTAAGGCAAGCAAAATATTTTTGCAAAAGCAAAAATAAACTATTGGGACTTCACCAAAATAAAAACTTTTGCACAGCAAAGGAAATCATCAACAAAACAAAATGGCAACCTACTTAATGAGAGAAGATATTTGCAAATGATATATCTGATAAGGGGTTGACAGTCAAAAAATAGAAAGAACTTAGACAACCCAACACCAAAAAAATAAACAATTTAAAAATGGCCAGAGGACCTGAGTAGATATTTTCCCAAAGAAGACATATGGCCAACAGACACATTAGAAGATGCTCAACATCACTAATCATCAGGGAAATGCAAATCAAAACCACAATGAGATGTCATCTCACACCTATCAGAATAGCTAAAATCAGAAAGACCAGAGGGGTGCATGGGTGGCTCAGTTGGTTGAGTGTCTGACTCTTGATTTTGGCTCAGGTCATGATCTCATGGTTTGTGGGCTCAAGCCTGCATCAGGCCCTATGCTGACAGCACAGAGCCTGCTTGGGATTCTCTCTCTCCCTCTCTTCCTCTGCCCCACCCCGCTCTCTCTCTCAAAAATAAACTTTAAAAAAACACAAAAAGACAAGAAATAACGTGTTGGTAAGGATGTGAAGAAAAAGGAACTCTTCTGCACTGTTGGTGGGAATGTAAATTGGTATAACCACTGTGAAAAACAGTATGGAGTTCCTCAAAATTAAAAATAGAAATACCGTATGATTCAGTAATTTCACTTATGGGTATTTACCCAAAAAAAACAAAAAACACTAGTTCAAAAAGTTATATGTGCCCTTATGTTTATTGTAGCATTATTTACAATAACCAAGAAATGGAAACAACCCAAGTGTCTACTGATAGATGAGTGGACAAAGAAAAAGTGGTATACACACCCCCCCCCACACACACACACGAATATTATGTAACCATAAAAAGGATGAGATCTTGCTATTTGTGACAACATAGATAGATCTGGAGGGTATTATGCTAAGTGAGATAAGTCAGACTGAGAAAGACAAATACCACATGATTCCAGTGAACATGAATAAACAAAATGAATACACAAATGAATAAATGAATAAACAAATGAATAAACAAAAATAAATGAATAAACAAAAATAGAATCAGACCTATAAATGCAGAGAAGAAACTGATGGTTGCCAGAGGAAAAGGATGTGGAGAGAATGGGCAAAATCAGTAAAGGGGAGTGGGAGATACAAGCTCCCCGTTTTGGAATGACTAAGTCATGGGAATAAAAGGTACAGCCTAGGAAATACAGTCAATGACATCGTAACAGCATTGTATGGTGCTATATGGTAGCTATACTTGTGGTGAGCATAGTATAATAAAAAAATAAAATTAAAATCCATGTGTAATTTTAATTGAGATGCATAGAATATATAGATTAATTTGAAGAAGATTTATATCTTTTGAAAATAAAGTAAGCATGGGGTGCCTGGGTGGCTCAGTCTGTTGAGCATCTGACTCCAGCTCAGGTCATAATCTCAAGGCTTGTGGGCTCAAGCCCCACATCAGGCTCTGTGCTGACAGCCTGGAGCCTGGAGCCTGGTTCGGATTCTGTGTCTCCCTCTTTCTCTGCCCCTCCCCCACTCACTCTCTGTCTCTCTTTCTCTCTTTCAAAAATAAACACACAAAAAAAGTTTTTAAAGTAAGTGTGGAATATTTTCATATTCTATCATTAGAATTTTAAAGTTTTCTCAGGAGAGACTTTCTGTATTGTATAATCCTTAATACTTTGTTTTGTTGCTAATTGTATTTTTGTGAGTGATTTTTGGTTAGAAAAATGCAAAGGATTTTTACAGGTTGATCTTTATTCAGTAATTATGCAGAACTATCTTCATAGTTCGAAGAGTTTGTTTCTATAGATGATTCTATCAATTACAAATGATAGTTTTGTCACTTCCTTTCTAAACCTTACACCAGTCTTTTTTTTTTTCCTTCTAGCATTGGCCAGGTCCTGTAGTGCTGTTAAGTAGTAGTAACAGTGTGATGTCTTGTCTTGTTCCCAATTTTAAAGGGGAATGCATTTAAATATCTCCATTAGGTATAATGTTTATAGGTTTATGTTATATCATCTCCACCAAGATAAAGGAGTTGCTATTTTTTTAATCATTAAAAGTAGGGCTGAACTTTTTTAAGGCCTTTTGGGGGACATCATTTTGCATATTAATATGATTTTTCTTTTACTTGTTAATTCACCAAATACTTCTTGGGTACCTGCTAAGTGCCAGGCACTTGGGATATAGAAGTGAACAAAGCAAAGATGTCTGGCCTCATGGAGCTTGTGTAGGAAGTGAACATAATAAATGAGTAAATATTCAGAGGTAATAAGAGCTATAGAAAAATAAAGAGTGAAGGAGGATAATAAGGGAGATCAGGAGTGAGGGCAGCTGGAGGGTGGGTTATAGGATTAAATAGTGTAGTCATGTCAGGGCTCACTGAAAAGGTGAGGTTTGAGAAAGGAGGAGGTAAAAGATTCAGGCAAGCAGACAGCTGGGGAAAGGGTGTTTAGGCAGAGGAAAGAGCATAGTAAATACATCTCTGCCCCGTTTATGCAGGGAACAGCAAGGCTAGTGTGGCTAGAGCAGAGGGAGAGGTACTGGGCAGGCCTAGGGCGATTGTTTAGACCAATCTTAAGGATTTTGGCTTTACTCTGAGTAAAGGCTTTCAAGCAGAAGAATGACATTAATTGGCATTTTAAAGGGATCACTCTGGCTACTGTGTTGAGGACAGGTTGTAGGGAGGCAGGATCAGAAGCAGAGCCCTGCTTTGCAGGGTGAGGTATTTGATAGAGAGACAGACAGACACCAGGGGAGGGACAGAGACAGAGGAGACAGGATCCCAAGCAGACTCCATGCTGTCAAACAGAGCCCAACATGGCGTTCGATCCCAAGAACGATGAGATCACGACCTGAGCCAAAAATCAAGATTAGGACGCTTAACTTACGAAGCCACCCCGGGGCCCCCCAATAATTTTTTTGAAATATGATCCCAGAATTTTTGCTTTGAACACCTGGAAGCATAGGGTTTCTATCAACTGAGATAATAAAGGCCCCACGTGGAACAGGTCTAGAAGACTATCAGTAGTTCAGTTTGGTGCATGTTGACTTTGAGACGCTGAAGTGGAGACAGTGAGTAGGAAGGAAGTAGGACATAAGAATCTGGGGGTTGGAAAAAATCTTACTTGAAGATAGGAATTTAGGAATCATAGGTACATAGATGATTTTTAGAGCCATAAGACTGGATGAGATCACCAAGAGAAGAGGTGTAAATAGAAAAGAGTACCAAGGACTGAGCCCTAGGGGATCAAGATTAAAAAGCTGAAGAGGAAATATTTGCAAAGGAGACAGAAAAGGAACAAATAGGTGGGAAGAAGAGAGAAGGTGGTGTCCTGGAAACCAAGTGAAGAAAGTGAGTCAGATGAGAATTGGCTGTTGAATTTAGCAACAGAGAGATCATTTGTGACCTTCAAAAGAGAAGTTTGGTGCAGCAATGCAGGAAAAGCCTGATTAGAGAGGGTTTAAGGCAGAGTGAGAGAAAAGGAATGAACAAATAATAGAACACGATAAAGGAGTTTTGCCATGGTAACTGGCAAGGTAAGCAAGGCCAGGAGACATGGTTTTGGCTTTTTTTAAGTGGGAGAAATAACATTTTGTGTGCTTATAGGCGTATTCAATAGGCATGAAGCGTTGATGATGAAGGATATAGAACAGCATTGCTGGAGTGGTGAGAGGAGATGAGATCCAGTCCATAAATGGAGGAACTGGCTTTAGAGTGCGTAGCTCACCTGTGTAAACCGGTAGGAAGGCAGAATGTATGGGTGCAGGCTGTAAAGGTGAGTAAAAAAAATGGTGAAGGAACCAAATGCAAGTCTCTTATGATTGCTTTCCTTTTCTTTTAGGTAGAGAGCAAACCCAACTGAGAGTGAGTAGGGAGCTTAGTAATTTGGTAAATTGCATTGATAGATTTTTAGGGTATTGACCTATCTTTGAATTCCTGGAATAAACACTTTCTTAATATGTTTGTAAAATACGTGTATGGATTCAGTTAACTAATATCTCATTTAGGACTTCCACATAAACATTTATAAGCAAATAGGCTCGTGTGTTGTTGTTTTTTAAATCGTGTTGCTCTTATCCAGTTTTGGAATAAAGCATACACTAGGTTCACAAAAGATGCCAGGTTTTGCCTTTTTCCTCTTTTCCTGGAACAACCTGTATATGATTAGAATTTACTGTTCCTGAAAAGCAGGTAGAACCTACTTCTAAAACCACCCATGTCTGTCTTTCTAAGTTTTCTGTGCCAGTTAAGGCATCTCATATTTTTCTCGTGATTCATCCATTTCATCTTGATTTTTAAATGTATAAGCATTCCTCATATTCATTTATTTAAAAAACACAACTATTGTTCTTTTTTGTAGTCTGTTTCATCTCTTTTTTCTTGATTAGTCTGGCTAGAGTTGTATCTATTAATCCTTTTAAAGAACCCGTTTTGGGTTTCTAAACACAGTGTTTGGGTTTTGTATTTCACTGATTTCTTACCTTTTCACTATTTGGGTCCCCTCTGTTACTCTTTTTTCAAATCCATTTATCTGAATGCTCATGTTAACCTTTCTTGCTTTCTTGTGAGTACAGCTTGTTTCTCCTTAAATTCCCTCCCCAATTTGACATGTAGTTCATTGACTAGTCTTTAGCTGCCTTTACTCGTGAAAGAGTTTCCTTCTTCTTGTTTTTTCTTTACTCTTTGAGTGACAGAACCTGGCACATCCCAACAGGAAGCTCTTCCTTCAATGTGCCTAGACAACCTAATTTACTTTCTCCCTTCAGTGTACTCTGTTAATTATGACCCATTTTAATCAATCACGTATTTATCTGTCTTAGATGACTTACTATTCAGTATCTTTAATATCTATCCTAAAGTTTAAATGTTCCACAATTCAGCTTCAGCATTTTAAATACAAAGTTAGTGGGGCACCTGGCTGGCTCAGTTGGTAGAGCATGCAACTGGTAATCTCAGGGTAGTGAGTTCAAGCCCCATGTTGGGTGTGGAGCCTATTTTAAAAATAAATACATGCATATATACATATATAAATATAAAGTTAGTAAAAGGTGTTCTAATAGGACTCTAACTATAATTTATCTAAATAACCTTAAGAAAAAATGATAGGGGATATAGTTATTATAGAAACAAGAGGTAGGAAAAGACTTGGAAAGACTCTGGAAAGCCTAAGGAATTGCATCAGCTTTAAAAACCACTTTCTCTCTTTTTCTCTCTCTGAATCTTTTCTCCTCTAGTATTTATGTTCCTTTTTGGCTTTAGCTTGTCATGACAAGCTTCACAGTCCCCTTTCAGTTTTGGTTCTCACTAATCTTTTTCTCATTACTTCTTGGTTGTAAGTTCACAGAGAGGAAATTGGGCCAACTCATGTTTTCACATGGCATGGATTGTTGGCCACCATAGTTGATTGGTTTCTTTGGGGTCAGGTACTAACAATCTCCAGTCTGTTCAACTGTGGCTATAAGGTAGAATCATGTAGTTCAGAACATGACTGTCTAAGGGCTGGCTCCACAGCAGTGATTATAGGCAAATATATCCTTCTAGAAGGGATAGTAGATAGGCAAGGGCAATGATGGAAATCCAACAAGCCTCCAAATAATTACCTTCTGGATTGTGATTTTTTCCAATAATACTGAGTTAAGAGCAGTATAATAGCAATCAGTTCATTGAGCATATCACCACTTCTTCATTTCCTTGTATTTCAACAAAGACCAAAATGGCTTCCACTAGCCCCTTAGTTATAAGATGTGCATAAAAAGACAAATACAGCAATCCCACTTTATCTGCAGGGGATGTACTCCAAGACCCCCAGTGGCTATCGGAACCAAGGATAGTACCAAACTCTACATATGCTGTTTTTTCCTATACATACATACCTACAATAAAGTTTAATTTATAAATAAGGCACAGTAAGAACTTAATAATAAAATATAACATAAAACAATATACTGTAATAAAAGTTATGTGAATGTGGTCTCTCTCAAAATATGTTATCTGTCCTTACCCTTCTTGTGATGATGCGAGATGATAAAATGCCTGTGTGCTGAGATGAAGCGAGGTAAATGATGTAGGCATTGTGATGTAGCATCAGGCTACTACTGACCTTTTGATGCTCTGTCAGAAGGAGGGTCATCTGCTTCCAGACCACAGTTGACTACAGGTAACTGAAACCAGGGAAAGAGAAATTGCTGATAAGAAGAGATTACTGTAACCCAAGTTAAAAATGGGCGAAGAGTTTAAATAGACATTTCTACAAAAAGGATATACAATAAGCACATGACAAGATGCTCAACATCATTAGTCATTAGGTAAATGCAAATCAAAGCAACAGCAGGCACCACCTCACATCTCACTAGGATGGCTATAATCAAAAATGGAAAATGCCAAATGTTGATGAGGGTGTGGAACAACTGGAACCCTAGTATATCAATGGTAGCTCTGTAAAATAGCGTAGACACTGTGAAAACAGTTCGGTGATTTCTCAGAAAGTTAAATTTACTGTATGATCAAGCAGTTGTACTACTAGGTATACACCCAAGAGAATTACAGACATACATTGAAACAAAATCTTATATGTGAATATTCATAGCAGCAGTATTCATAATAGCCAAAAGGTGGAAACAACCCAAATGTCCATCAACTGATAAATGGATCAACAAAATGTGGTATATCCATACAATGGAAAACTATTCAGTCATAAAAGAAATAGAATGCTGATACATGCTGCAACATGGATAAACCTTGAAAACATTTTGCTCAGTGAAAGAAATCAGACATAAATGGCCACATGTGGTATGATTTCATTTCCAAAATAGGCAAATCCTTAGAAACGAAGAGTAGATTAGTGATTACCAGGGGCTGGAGGAAGAAGGAAATGGTGACTGCTAATGGGTATGGGGCTTCTTTTTAGAGTGATACAAATGTTCTGGAATTAGACAGTGGCGATGGTTGCATAACCTTGTGAATACACTAAAAACCACTGAATTGTATGCTTCAAAATACTGAATTTATATGTGAGACTGATATCTCAATAAAAAATGTTTTTGCATAAAAAATGTGTAAAGGTTTCTAAGCTTTTTTGTAGGAAAATACTACCTACAGCTGTTTTAGTTGAAATACATATATTGCTTTCAAAAACCATTTTATTATTTAAAATGTGATTCTTTTTAATAATTAGCAGACTTTAGTATTCTAGTATTATTAATTTTTTCAGCTAAAGGAAGATTTTAACAAGGTAGGATTTTCTTCTTGTCTCTCAACAGTTTCTACTTCTGCCTCTGAGGAAGAAGCAATAAACAGTTTGGAGATGTCGTCACTGCCTAAGTACAGATATAAAAGGGCCAACTTGCCACCAGATAAGACAAGAGAATTGTCCTCATCACAAGATATCAATCAATATATTCATGAGATCTTAGAATTTCAGAAGATGAACAGAAACAAAATTAAAACCTTAAGCAGTGTGTTTTGGGGGAAACATCCCCAAAGAAAGCGCAGGGGATACTCAGAAAAGTGTTGTCTTAAAGGATGCACCAAAGAAGAACTCAGCATTGCATGCTTTCCATATATTGATTATAAAAACTTACAGAAACATGCACCATCAGTTGTGACTGAAATATACTAACCATCATAGGAATGATACTAACTTAATAAAAGCTTAATATATTTATTTTACTTTATTTTTGGTAATTGTCCTTGTGGGTTCTTTGCTGTGAATACCATCTGAATGTACTTGCGGGCACTTAATAATACTTTCTGTGTTAATAGGAAATCTTGGTATTTTCTTTGGTAACCCCTATTTTTCATATATTTTTATATTTGAAGAAGATCTTACTGGCGGTGGCATGATCCATGTAGACACCTTAAGAATTATCTGTTCATGCTTGTCATTGTGCTTGAAACTCTCTCAGGCTGCATTTAAATGGAGTATGGAATGTTCCGCATTCCATCTGTATGACATACAGACTGATGCCCATGACCATTAGGCTCACTCCAGTATGCCAGTACATCTGTCCGACCACGTTAAAAATAACTAACCAACTACCACTCCTAGTAGGAGCTCTTATACTGCAATAGTAGGTACACTTTTAATTCCTTGAGTTTTATTATAGTAACTGGTCAGAAAGTTCCTTGAGGACTTAAAGAGAGTTCAGTGAATGTCTCGAGATTACACAAATCTCTCCAGGATACTATGTCTTTGCTGTGAAGGTACTGATATAATGTGATACTCCCTTTTGGCTTGGTCAGAATAGAGTGCTGACCTAGTCGGCAGTCTTAGCATCCCCTGGGAACCTGCTAGAAATGCGGGTCTTGAGTCCCACCCCAGAACTACTGAATCAGAAACTCTGGGTGTGGGGCACAGCAACCTGCATTGGTACAGGCCCTCCAGCTCATTCTGATGTCGGTTAAAGGTCAAGAACCACTGGCAAAAGTCCTATGGAGTATTGTTGAAATCCTATATTTATGTGCTTGCATATCTCAACTCAATATGATGTTATAACACGAAGTTTTTGGTGTATTTTTTCCACTCTTTGTCCACATGTGAAATATTTTTAATGGTACAAATCAGAGAAAAACTTAATCCGTAGAATCCAAATTGGAATTCTTAACTTTCCACCGTTAATTAGGAAGTAAGCATCATTTGAAATATTTCTCAGTTTCTCAAATATGTACTGTTAATGTTCTTTACAATTAAATTTTTTATTCCTATTTGGTGCTGTTATTTCTTAGGACAAAGGTTCTTTTTCACACGTATTTATATCATATACGCTTATAATGCATTAATAAATATGTCTGAACTTTTTGAACAGTTCCTGGGTAGTCTACATTCAGTTACCTTTCTAAATATGGGGAGCCACCTGTTTAGATACAAAATGACAGATCACATCATGGTTTAGTGGTGGATTAAGTCTTCTGAGCGTTAGATGAAAATGCAACAGCAAGAATCGCCTGTGCTCAGACCAAAACGCGGCGATGCACTTGAGTCCAGTTTGAATTATAGGTTTGTCCTTATAGTGTAAGAACAAAAATACAGGAGACAGAGGAGTTGAGATGGCAGAGAATAGGGGGACCAGGATTTCCCTCGGCCCTCAAACACAGCTATGTTGAGGTCAGATCACTTGGAACATCCGGGAAATCAGTCTGTGGAGTGACAGATCTCCACAGGTGGAGGGAGACGGCTTGGCCGGGACAGAGGTGTGAGTATAGGAATTAGAGCTAAAACGGTGTAGGCGCGAAGGGAAGGGAACCCCTTCTGCGGAGACACAAAAGAGACAGGCTGTGGAAGTGTGGTATTGTGTTAGTACAAGAGAAAAACGTCTCTGGACCAGGGACTGGGGAGCGGGGAATAAGGAGAGTGCCAGTTTCGATTTTGCAAATAGCTTCAGGAGCTGAAGATTGGAGTTTTCAGCCCACCTTGTGAGCACACTTCTGGTGGGGAGGGAGCTGGCCCGGGGTGCAGTGACGGTCTCAGGGGCACACTGGGTGAGAACAGTTTCCTTTCTTGAGTACTGTGGGAACAGGGTTTATTGCCTCCCCAAGGATAAAAGACCCTGCAGGCACCAGCCAAAGGCCTTTTTTTTTTTTTTTAATTTTTTAAACATTTATTCATTTTTGAAAGACAGAGCATGAGCGGGGGAGGGGCAGAGAGAGAGGTAGACACAGAATCGGAAGCAGGTTCCCAGGGTCCGAGCTGTCAGCACGGAGCCCAACACGGGGCTCAAACTCACAAACTGTGAGATCACGACCTGAGTCGGAAGTCGGCCCGCTTAACCGATTAAGCCACCCAGGCGGCCCTTTAGGCCTTTGATCAGCAAGGCTGAGTGGTGCTATGGCAGAACAGAATCTGCCAGGTGCAGGGCCCTTTGAGACATAGGGTTTTGAATTCCAGCCCAGCGCCTAGGACGGGTGGGGGACCACAGAGCAGGGCAAGCTGACTGCCACTATTCGGGGAGGGCTGCCTGAACAACATGGTTCAAGATACCAGGTCTGGGGAGGAGAGACTGGGGTGTCACCATAGCCATTGTTCTCCCCATCACCAACACGGTGGGGCTTCAGGGAACGATACAGCGGCCCCCAGTGGAGGTGGGACCTTTAACACTAAACCCTGCCCCTCCGTGCCTGGCAACTGCTTATCTACTAGAGCGAGACTGACAATGAGTGAACAGACAGCCTCTCCTCCAGACCAGCACGGCCACGGTCCCAGGCACCAACAGACAACTAACCTGTGGTTTTGTATGTTAGTCTGCTTGCCTTTTTTTTTTTTTTTCTTCTCTTTTTCTTTCTACCTTCTTATTTCCTTTGGAATAAGGTTCATAGTTTCTGACTTGATTTTTGGTTAATTCCTATATATATATCTATATATATCTATATCTATATCTATATATATATTTCTCTGTTTTGTTTGTTTAATGAAGCATTTTTACTCTATTCTTTTTGCACCTTTTCTATATCTCCTTTACTTTCCTTTCTCTCTCTCTGGATTAAGCCTTACAGTTTCTTTGATGCTCTGCTTGGTCTTTTTTTTCCCACCCCTTTCATTTTTCTCTTTGTATGGTATCAGGTTCCCCTCCCCCCCCCCCCCCCCCACACACACACACACACACACACTTTCCTTTTTTTCCAGGGTTACTAAAACAAACAAATCAAAGCGCACCTGGTGGAAGGTCCAAACAATCCACCACAATGAGCAAGCAGGAGCTTTGCAAAGGACTGACCAGTGGATCGAGTAGCCAAATACCCAACAACAGATACCTGCAAATTGAAAGTGAGGGGATGGAGAACCATCTATCACACTACTAGATGTCAAAAGAAAGCCAGAGTAGCCATACTTATATCAGACAAACTAGATTTTAAAACAAAGACTGTAACAAGAGATGAAGAAGGGCAATACATCATAATTAATGATATCAAGAAAAGCTAACAATTATAAATGTTTATGCCCCCAACATGAAAGAATCCTAATATATAAATCAATTAATCACAAACATAAACAAATGTACAGATAACAATACCAAGATTGTAGAGGACTTAAATACCCCACTTATAGCAATGGACAGATCATCTAAGAAGAAACCAATAAGGAAACAATGGCTCAGAATGACACATTGGACCAGATGGACTTAACATCCAAACTTCAGAACTTTTCACCCTAGCAGCAGAATACACATTCTTCTCAAGTGTACATGCAACATTTTCCATTTGTGGGTCACAAAACAGTCCTCAACAAGTATAAAAGGATTGAGATCATACCATGCATATTTTCAGATCACAACACTACGAAACTTGAAATCAACCACAGGAAAAATTTGGAAAGCCCCAAATACATGGAGGTTAAAGAACATCCTACTAAAGAATGAATGGCTTAACCAGGAAATTAAAGAAGAAATTTAAAAATACATGGATGCAAATGAAAATGAAAACATGACAGCCCAAACCTTTTGGGATGCAGCAAAGGCAGTCCTAAGAGGAAAATGCATTGCATTTCAGACCTATCTCAAGAAGCAAGAAAGGTTCCAAACATACAACCTAACATCACACCTAAAGGAGCTAGAAGCTCTTAAAGGAGCAAAAAAAGCCCAAAGCCAGCAGAAGAAGGGAAATAATAAAGATTAGAGCAGAAATAAACAATATAGAATTAAAAAAAAAAAAACAGTGGAACAGATCAATGAATCTAAGGGCTGGTTTTTTGAAAGACTGTACAAAATTGATAACTCCTAGCCAGACTTCTCAAAAAGAAAAGAGGACCCAGATAGATAAAATAATGAATGAAAGAGGAGAGATCATAATCAACACCACAGAAATACAATTATTAGAGAATACTATGAAAAATTATATGCCAACAAACTGGACAATCTAGAAGAAATGGACAAATTCCTAGACACTCACACACTACCAAAACTCAAACGGGAGGAAACAATTTGAACAGACCCATAACTGCAAAGAAATGGAATTGGTTATCAAAAATCTTCCAACAAATAAGAGTCCTGGACGAGATGGCTTCCCAGGGGAATTCTGCCAGGTATTTAAAACAGAGTTAATACCTATTCTTCTCAAGCTATTCCAAAAAATAGAAATGAAAGGAAAGCTTCCAGACTCATTCAATGAAGCCAGCACTACCTTGATTCCAAAACCAGATAAATACCCCATTAAAAAGGAGAATTATAGTCCAAGATCCCTGATGAACATGGATGCAGAAATTCTCAACAAGATACTAGCAACTCAAATTCAACAGTATATTAAGAGAATTATTCACCATGATCAAGTGGGATTCATTCCTGGGTTGCAGGTCTGGTTCAAATCAATCAGTGTGATACATCACATATGTGATACATCACAAATATTCTCAAATCAATCAGTGTGATACATCACATAGAAGAAAGGATAAGAACCATATGATCCTGTCATTAGATGCAGAAAAAACATTTGACAAAATACAGCATCCTTTCTTAATAAAAACGCTCAAGAAAGCTGGGATAGAAGGAACATACTTTAACATAATAAAAATCATATATGAAAGTTCCACAGCTAATCTCGTCCTCCATGGGGAAAAAAATAACAGCATTCCCCCTGAGATTAGGAACATGACAGGGATGTCCCCTCTCACCACTGTTATTCAACATGGTGTTGGAAGTCCTAGCCTCAGCAATCAAACAAAACAAAATAAAAGGGATAATCCTGTGAAGAAATGGGCAGAAGACATGAATAGACACTTTTCCAAAGAAGACATCCAGATGGCTAATGGACACATGAAAAGATGCTCATCATCAGGGAAATACAAGTCAAAACCACATTGAGACACCACTTCACATCAAATCAGAGTGGCTACAATTAACAACTCAGGAAACAACAGATGTTGGCGAGGATGTGGAGAAACAGGATCCCTCTTGCGCTGTTGGTGGGAATGCAAACTGGTGCAGCCACTCTGGAAAATGGTGTGGCGCTTCCTCTAAAATTATAAAAATAGAATTACTCTAAGACCCAGCAATTGCACCACTATGAATTTATCCAAAAGAAACAGGAGTGCTGATTCGAAGGGGAACATGCACCCAATGTTTATAGCAGCACTATCAACAATAGCCAAATTATGGAAAGAACCCAAATGCCCATCAACTGATGAATGGATATATACATATACTAGAATACTACTTGGTGATGAAAAAGAATGAAATCTTGCCATTTGCAACAACGTGGATGGAACTGGAGGGTATTAAAAGTAATACTTTTAATAGTATTATTAACTAGCAAAGTAGCAAAGTAAATCAGTAAGGGAAAGACAAATATCACGTATTTACTCATATGTGGAATTTGAGAAACTTAACAGATGACCTTAGGGGAAACGAAGGAAAAATAAGATAAAAAGAGAGGGGGAAAACCGTAAGAGATTCTCAAATACAGAGAACAAAGTGAGGGGTGCTAGAGGGTGTTGGGGCAGGGGGTGGGTGATGGGCATTGAGGAGAGCACTTGTTGGGATGAGCACTGGGTGTTGCATATAAGTGATGAATCACTGGAATCTATCCTGAAGCTAGATTCAAGCTAGTTAGAAGTTAGCTACCTTGAGAACAATAAAAAGAATAAAAGTACAGTTTATTAGCATACTGATATACACACATGAAAAGTCTGAATTAGAAAAGTATGAGATTAATAACCAAGTGTGTTATTTGCATAGCTGTATATGTCCCTACTCACTTTAATATTTTGTATGTTAGGATGATTTAAATGTGTTCTTTGGTTTAATGTCTACCTTGTAATATTTATAATTGTGCTAGCAATGATTTTGTGCATTTGGAAGCAATACTCACATTTTTCTTATAGACTCCTTAGAACAATCCTGAAGCAGGAAAAAATGAATGGAAGCTATGATACCTTGAGAGTAACCAACTTTTTGAGGCTCCTTTATGTTATTTCCTAGTTAGTAGAGCTGGGTCAAGATTTTGATCCCAGCATCTTGTTCAATAACCCTCGGGTCAATAAAATCATGAGCTGAAATCATTCACACATATTTGTTTGGTGTTCATTGATTTGGTCTCTGCTTTGATTTCTACTTTGATTTGTTGGCTAGTAGTCGTTGGCTCTCAGCCCTAAATCTCCTGTATTTTTCTGTGATGTTGCTACTCGGATCCTGTACACCACATTTTGCCTTTACTGGCTGGCTTCCTGTTAGATTCTGCCAGTGGGGCACTAGAGGGAACCCTTTCCCCTCTCGCTCCCTATTTCTTTCAAAATCACCCAGCAGCATTTCTACCCATTAGCAGTGACAGCTTTTTTCATTTTATCCTCAACTCCCACAACCAGCATCATCACCTTCCCTGAGAGATACCAATGCCAGCTGACTGCCACCCCTTCCTCAAAAATGTGAGCCCCATCTCTGTGGGGGCCCTTCCCCAAGCCCCTGTAGTACCAGCACCAGCTGGGCAGACAATACATTCTCCTCAGAGATCTGGGTCCCCACTCCATGGGTGCCCTTCCTCTAAGCTTCCATGTTCTGATAACCTTAATGTCTTTCCTTTGTGTAGGCATGGTAGCTGCCTCCTAAAGTTTGTTTTATGTGTTTTTTTGTTTTGTTTTGTTTTGTTTTGTTTTGTTTTGTTTTCTAATCTCTGTGTTACTTTGCTATTTGACTTCTTTTTTGGTCCTCTAATACAAATCTAACTCTTTGTGTTAAATTTACTGTTCAAATACCTGATGTGATTCATATTTTCTTGGGTGGGCTTGAATGATAAAGCCCCTGACATTGGTTTAGAAAGTGGTTTTGAATTGTTTTAAGGCAAGGATGGTAGTAAACGGATTTCATCTCAAATGGAAATTCGAAATGCTTAGTAGTGGCTTGCCCATTTGCAAGTCAGTCCTGGCCCAGATTACCATTACCAGTATGGATGTCTTTCCTTTTGTAGAATTTAAATGGAGTCATACAGTACATACTCATGCTGGGCTAATTTCACTCAGCATAAGGTTTCTCAGATACATCTGTGTTGTTGCACGAATCAGTAATTTGTTCCTTTCAATTTTGGTGTAGCGTTCCATTACATTAGGAATAAAGCTGCTATGAAATTCATGTACAAGTTTTACTGTGAACGTGTTTTTATTTCTCTTGGGTAAATCTGTGGGAGTGGCAATGCTGTGGCATGTGATAAATGTATATTCAACTTCGTAAGAAATTGTCAAGTGATTTTCCAAAGTGAGCTCCAGTTGTCCCACCTTTTCACCAACACTTAGTGTTATCAGTCTTTCAAATTTTTACGTTTATATCTTTTACAAACCTGAGTTTTGAATATATTTAGCCATAAAGTGCAAAAGACTGGATCCTGACTTACATATGTCTTGACATAGTCTTTTCAATCTTAGCCACTGTAGTGAGGATGTTGTGCTATCTTACTGTGGTTTTAATTTGCATTTCTTCATGAGTAATGGTGTTGAGACTCCTTTCATATGCTTATTGGCCATTCACACATCTCCTCTTATAAGGTGTTTGTACAAGTATTTTGCATCGTTTTAGGTTTTTTTATGAATGAATTGTAAGAGGTCTTCATAAATTTTGTTTGCTTTGTTTCAGGAGTAGAATTTAGTGATTCATCCCTTACATAGAATACCCAGGGCTCACTCCGACAAGTGCCCTCCCTAATGCCCATCACCCCACTCAACACCCCTCCAGCAACCCTCAGTCTGTTCTCTGTTTTAAGAGTCTCTTACGGTTTGCCTCCCCATCTTATTTTTCCTTCCTTTCTCCTATGTTCATCTGTTTTGTTTCTTAAATTCCATGAGTGAAATCATACATTTATCTTTCTCTGACTGACTTATTTCACTTACCATAATACATTCTAGTCCCATCCATTTGTTGCAAATGTCAAGATTTCATTCTTTTTGATCACCAAGTAATATTCCATTATGTGTGTATGTGTGTGTGTATACACACACCATATCTTTTTATCTGCTCATCAGTTGATGGACATTTGGGCTCTTACCATAACTTGGCTATTGTTGATAGTGCTGCTATATAAACATTGGGGTGCATGTGCCCCTTTGAATTAGCATTTTTGTATCCTTTGGACAAATTCCTAGTAGTGCAATTGCTGGGTCTATTTTTAATATACTATTTTCCATACTGTTTTTCAGAGTGGCTGCACCAGCTTGCATTCCCACCAGCAATGCAAAAGGGTTCCCTTTCTATGCATTCTCACCAACATCTGTTGTTTCCTGAGTTGTTAATTTTAGCCATTCTGACAGGTGTGGGGTGGTATCTCATTGTGATTTTGATTTGTATTTCCCTGATGATAAGTGATGTTGCACATCTTTCCATGTGCCTGTCAGCCTCTGGAGGTCTTCTTTGGGAAGTGTCTGTTCACATCTTTTGCCCATTTTTTCACTGGATTAGGTGTGGTTTTTTGGGTGTTGAGTTAGATAAGTTCTTTATAGATTTTGGATACTAACCCTTTTTCTGATACTTCATTTGCAAATAACTTCTCCCATTCTGTAGGTTGCATTTTAGTTTTGTTAATTGTTTTCTTTGCTGTGCAGAAACTTTTATCTTGATGAGGTTCCAATAGTTCATTTTTGCTTTTATTTCCCTTGCCTTTGGAGACATGTCAAGTAACAAGTTCCTGCAGCTGAGTCAAAGAGGTTGTTGCCTGTTCATAAATTCTTCATACAAGTCCTTTGTCAGCTATAGGAAAAGCAAATATTTTCTCCCACTCTGTGATTTGCTTTTCATTTCCTTAAAGTATCTTTAAAAGAGAAATTTTAAATTATGATGTTCAATTTATCAATTTTTCTCCTATAACTGGGGTACTCTGCATTTTGTAGCTAGCAAATCTTTGCCAATTTTGTTACAATATTCTAAATTTTCCTCTAGAAGTTTTATAGTTTTAGCTTTTATGTTAGGTCTATAACCCATTTGAGTTCATTTTTGTGTATGGTGAAAATAGAGGCCAAGGTTCATTTTTTCCAAGTGGCTAACCAGTAGTTCCAGCACATTAATTGTAAGACTGTTCTGTCATCCAGTCGCCTTGGCATATCTTACAAAAATCAAATGACCATATGTATGAGTGGGTTTATTTATGATACGGTATTCCATTTCATTAATCTCTACATTTATTCTTATGTTGACATTACACTGTCTTATTACTATGGCCTTATTTTAAGTCTTAAAATCAGGTAGTCTAAGTCCTCCCACCTTCGTTTTCTTTTTTAAAAATTGTATTGCCAGGGTGCCTCCTGTTTGGCTCAGTTGGTTAAGTATCTGACTCCTGATCTCAGATCAGGTCTTGAGCTCAGGTCTTGCTTGAATTCAGGGTTGTGAGTTCAGACCCCTTGGTGGGCTTTGCATTGGGCGAGGAGCGTACTTTAAATAAATAAATAAATAAATAAATAAATAAATAAATAAATAAAAAAAAATAATTGTATTGGCTATTTTTGGTCCTTGCTATTTCCATATAAATTTTAGATTTGTTCATTTTTATAACATTCTGCTGAGATTATGATTGGTACTGCACTGAATCTATAGATCATTTTGAGAATTGAGTTTTCTGATGTATGAACATGGTATGTCTTTCTATTTAGAAATAAAATACTTAGGGATACACTTAACAGGATATTTGTAAGTACTGTACACTAAAAATTACAAAATAGTGTAGACCATTTTTTTGGCCTTCAATTTCAACATGATTTTGTAGTTTTTAATGTACAGTAGTTACAAATATCTTGTTAAATGTATCCCTAAGTATTTTATTTCTATGTTAAGTGGTATTTTGAATAATTTTACTTTTTAATTGTTGCTAGTATATAAAAATAAATTTTTGTATTTTGGTCATCCTACAATATAATAAATTCACTTAGTAGGTCTAGTAGGTTTTTGTTTTGTTTGGTTTTGTTTTGTAAATTGCTTAGGATTTTCTACACAAATAACGTCATCTATGGGTAGAGGCAATTTTATTTCTTCCTTTCCAATATGAGGTCTTTTATTTCTGTTTTCATCCTCATTGCATTGCCTAGGACCTCCAGTACAATGTAGACTAAGGAGTGAATATCCTTGCCTTGTTCCAGTCCCAGGGGGAAAGCATTCATTCTTTTACCACTAAGTGTGATATTAGCTTGATTTTTGCAGATGCACTTTATCCAAATGAAAAAGTTCCCTTCTATTCCCAGTTTGCTGAGGGTTTTTTATCATGAGTATTGAATTTGTTTACTGCTCTCTCTGCATATGAGATGATTATATAGGTTTTCTTCTTTATCTTGTCAATATGGTGTGTATTTCATTGATTTTTTTTGAAGGTTAAACTAACTTTGTATTCCTCAGATAAAATCTAAAGTATCTGTGGTGACATATTCATATCATATTTTTTCCCTTTTTCCTGGATCTTTTTGCTACCCGTTAAGGGTTTTTGTGTCAATACTCATAAGAAATATTGGTGTATAGTTTTCTTATATCTTTTTGTTTCTGGTATTAGAGTAATGGGGGCCTCATGAAGGTAGTTGGGAAGTGTTGGCTTTTATTTTCATAAAGAATCTGTGTAGGATTATCTTATTTCTTCTTTATTTCCTGAAATTTACAGTGACTTTGGATTCAAGTTTTTAACTATAATTTTTTTAATGTTTGTTTTTTGTTTGTTTATTTATAGAGACTGTGAGTAGGGAAGGGGGAGAGAGAGAGGGAGAGAGAATCCCAAGCAGGTTCTGTGCTGTCAGCATGGAGCCTGAGGTGGGTCTCAATGTCACCGTGAGATCATGACCTGAGCTGAAATCAAGAGTTGGCCACTTAAACACTGAGCCACCCAGGCATCCTTTTAAGTTAAAAATTTTTTAGTCTATTTGGCATTTTTTCGTTCAAGAAATCAGTTGTGTCTAAGTCCTTAGTCATATTTATTGGCATAAAGTTCATATTTCCCTCATGATCCTTTAAATGTTAGTAGGGTATGAATAATAACCTCTTTAATTACTGATTTTGGTCATCTATGTCCTTTTAAACTTTTTCTCTTGATAATTCTACCTGAAGTTTATCAACTGTATTGATATTTTCAAAGTAGCAGCTTTTGCTCTCACTTGTATTCCTTCTTTTTTTTTTTTTTTTTTTTTTTTTTTTTTCCTGTTTTGTTGAATTATACTTCTAGCTTTAGTTCTTCCTCTTTACTTACTTGAATTTAATTTCTGGTGCAGTTGGTGTCTCAGTTGGTTAAGCCCCTGACTCTTGATTTCAGCTCATGTCATGAACTCACATTGGTGGGATCAAGCCCCACACTGTGCTAGGCATGGAGTCTTCTTGGGGTTCTCTCTCTCTCTGCTCCTCCCCCACTTGTGCTCTCACTCTCAAAATAAATGAAAAACATTTTAAAAATGTCCTTTGTTTTCTTGTTTCTGAAGTTATTTATACTTTTTTTCCTTATTAATAGAGGAATCTAAAGCTATAAATGTCACTCTTATCACAGCTTACCTGCATACGTATTTTTATGTTTTCATTACAATTGTTTTGAAAGTAGGTTTTATGCCCAACATGAGGCTTGAACTCATGAACATGAGATTAAGAGTCATGTGCTCTACCGAGTCAGCCAGGTGCACCTACAAAATATTTTTTATTTTCTCTTGTATTTTTTCTTTGACTCAGTTTAAGTGTCCTGTGTTTCACAGCATGTACTGAATATCTTCCTTTTATTGATTTGTTACGTTGTTGACAGAGAAGAATATTAATCTTTCAAGATTTGTTGAGAATTGTTGTATGGCTCAGCAAATGCTTCATCTTGATGATTATTCTATGTGTACTTGATATGAATGTGTATTTTGCTCTCGTTGGGTGGAGTGTTCTATAAATGTCATTTAGGTCAAGTTGGCTGATTTGCATTGTGTTCGATGTTCTATATATTTACTGATCTTGCTCTCGTCTTACTGCTTTGTCAATTAGAAGTGTTGAAATTTCTAGAACTGTGTATTTGTTGATTTGTCCTTTTAGATTACTTATATTTCATGTCTTTCAAAATGCTGATAATACTAGGCGCATGCCATGTCTTCTTGACAAATTGCTTTTGGTTATTATGTCTCCCTTTATCATATTCCTGATATTCATATAGTCACTCCCAACTTGATTAGCATTTACATTGTATATAATTCTTCTATCTCTTTTGTTTGTTTGTTTTTGAAGTAGGCTCCACACCCAGTGTAGAGCCCACTGCAGGACTTGAACTCACAATGTTGAGATTGAGACCGGAGCTGAGATCAAGAGTCCAATGCTTAACCAACTGAGTCACCCAGGTACCCCTCCACCTGTTTACTTCTTACGTATCTTCATCTTTAACATTGGTCCCTTGTGAACAGCATGTAATTGGTTCTTGCCTTCTCACTGAATTTGACAATATGTCTTGTATTTGGAATGTTTAGATCATTGATTAATTTAATTATCAATATGATTTGGGTTTAAATCTACACTCCTGCTATTTTGTATTTGTCTCATTTGATCTTTATTTTTCTCTCCTTGCATTCTATTGGGGTGATTTTTTTTAATAATTCCATTTTATCTCCTATATTACTTAGCTATTTCTCTTAATTTTTGATATTTAGTAGTTAGATAATTTTGATATTTAGTAGTTGCTCTACAGCTTACAATATACATCTTTATCGCAGATTACCTTCAAATAATAATATATCACTTCACGGGCAGTTTAAGACTTTTTCAGCAATATTTAATTTCTCCCTCCTGTCTTTTCTATTTGTTATATCTTTTACTCTACATCTATTACAAATTGCATAATAAATTTTCATTACTTTGTTTTAAATAATTTTTATTCATACATTTTTAATCATTATTGCCATCGCATACATACATCTATAACTGATTATTACATTAAGCCAATGTGTCATATAGCTATCAAAAATCTCCAATCCAATTGATACTTTAGCTTCTTGGAATTCAGGTTTGTAGTCCAATCTAGACTTTAGCTACTTAAAACCAGCTACTTCTGATTGCTTTCATGAAGTCTTTCTATACTACCAACTCATGATCGGCATGAATTATAAATATGCCGGCTTCAGTGCAAACATTTTTCAGGTCTGCTCCATTACAGCCATCTGAAAACCTTATAAATGTTTCTAATAATCTATTTTATCATGCTTTGTAATGGTACCTCCGTAGATTTGGGGGATATCTAAACTTGCTTATAAATAAATGTATATTTTTTCTATTTATCTGGAGACAGCAAAGCAGAATCCACTGTACTTGTTGATAGCCATGATCATTTTAACTATGCAGAGTATCACATCCATCCATTTGAGTAGCTCATAAAGTCCTCTCAACCTATCAGCTGAAGTACTTCCGGGAGACCAGTATCCATGAATGGCATTTTTTTTTAATCCATAAAAATGATGCATGACTGATGATTCCTAATGTAAACATTTCTTTGATCAAATGGGTGCTTTCACCAGTGTACTTGTCTACAGTACAACTGTATACTACGATTAAGATATTGCATTCCAGTTGGTTAACAGCAGCTCTTGCCATTAGTGTTTTTCCTAACTGTTGGCCCAGATAACAAACAGCCTTTTGGAGATATTATTCCTATACTGGAATAATTCTAGGTTTGTAAGAGGTACTTGTATTGCCTCTGAATTCTCCGATCTGTTCAGATAATCCCTCCACCTCAGAAAAAGAAATATTCCTTACATCCTTATGAGACATGCTGTAAGATCAGTGAATCTTGGCAAATATCGATGTAATCATATCCAAAGCAACTCTTGTTCCTGGATGCCGCTTTTTTCAAGCTAACCATGACAACTGACAATATATTTTGGCTCTTCCAACAACGAATTTTTCAATTAACTTCTAAAGTACTTCACGCAGTTTGACCCGACTTGGGTGATTGTAGGTCCCTTGGTCATTTTCAGACTTTTCATACTGATCGGTAAGTTCTTTTAATTGCTCCCTTAACTGTTTAAGACTGTTGTTGATCTTCTTGTGCTCCACCATCTTTTTTGCGACAGCACTGAAGCTCAGGATCTCTATGGTCTGCCCTGATGAGATGTCATCACTCATAGGGGATGCCAAGAATGGCCATGGCCATTGGGGTGGAAGAAGTGAAATGAAGGAGGAGAGCAGCACTGGAAAGTGGGGGATGGATGGCTCTGCTCAATCCAATTCTCTTTCATGGAAATCAGAAATAAAACATTTTATATTTGCCCTCATATTCACCAAAGGCTCTCTTTATTTCTTTGTTGTCGGATCAAGTTCCCATGTGGTGTAATTTTCTGTCTGAAGAATATCCTTTATTATTTCTGGGAGTACAAGTAAGTGGATAGATCTTCTCACCTTTGATTTTCTTTACATTTTATTTATTTTTGAGACAGAGAGAGAGAGAGAGCACAAGTGGGGGACAGGCAAAGAGAGAGGGAGACACAGGATCCGAAGCAGGCTCCAGGCTCTGAGCTGTCAGCAGAGA
Organism: Panthera leo; assembly: GCF_018350215.1. Classification (NCBI taxonomy): domain Eukaryota; kingdom Metazoa; phylum Chordata; class Mammalia; order Carnivora; family Felidae; genus Panthera; species Panthera leo. The sequence continues at coordinate 6,577,229 of NC_056691.1, forward strand.
GCCCGATGCAGGGCTTGAACCCATGAACCGTGAGATCATGACCTGAGCCGAAGTCAGTTGCTTAACTGACTGAGCCACACAGGCGCCCCTGATTTTCTTAAAAAGTCTTTAAGGATTTTTAAAATATAATTCTAAGTTAACAGTTTATAATGTGCCCTGATGTATTATGTTCATTCTGCTTAAGATTCATGATCTTCTTGACTTTGTAGGCTTATTGTTTAGAAAATTTCATTCTTTAAATAATTTTTAAATTTCCCTTCCCCTTTTATTTTGGGACTCCAGGGCACAGATGTTATACTGCCTGATAGTAACCCACAGCACAGTGAGACTGGTTTGTTGTTGTTTTTCTCATTGTGCTTCAGTCTAGATACCTTCTATTGTTGAAACTATCGTAAGGCTCACATCATTTATTTCTCTTCCCTTAGGGATCACAGTTGAGCCAATTATCCAATGTCTGTATTTAAATGTTTCCTATTTGACCAGTTTTCTAGTTGCTTATAGGGGAAGGGCACATCTGGTTCAAGATCCTCCATCATGGCCAAAAGCAGAAATTTTAGCTACATTAAAAAAAAAAAAAGGCAATCAAACCAGACATGGGTGCACCATCAAATTACCAGTTTTGACTAGTATTTCACTTTAAACTTCAGTGAGAATAGAGTTAATCAGAGGAAAATGCTCTCATGTTTCTACTACCAAATCTAAACCCTACTTGTATTTACCCCATTTTACCATCTTCCTTCTGGTTACAAATGGAGACGTGTCCGTGATGTATTAAAGACTCATTTTTCTCTTGTGCTCTGGATCCCATTCAAAATTTCACTCCTTTTAAAATTCTCACTCCATCGGTCTCTTTCTTCATGGCTCACCCCATCAGCATATAAACTTGATGTACTATCTCTCAAATAAAATTCAAGAATTTTCTCTTCTTGCCCACTATCACTTTATTTTCCCGTTCCCCTTCATGGAAAAACTTCTCAAAGAGTGATCTACAGTTACTGTCTTTACTTCCTTACCAACCTCGTAACCTCTTCAACCTGATCCAGTCTGGAAGCTGTCCTCCAACTATACTGAATTTACCCATCAGTTCACTGTGGCCAATTCACAAAGCTCCTATTACTTGATGCTTCAGTAAACACATTTAAAATGATGGACCACTTTTTCCCACTTAAACCCATTTCTCTTGCTTTCATGAAATTCGACCCTGCTTGTTTTCCTCTTATTTCACTGACCACTCTGTCTTTCTTTGCTGACTCATCCTCAACCTAACCTCTAAATATTAGATTGTCTCAGGTCCCGATCCTCTATTCATTTCCTTTCTGTAACAACACTTCCTTATGTGACCTTAACTATATCCATTATTTTAAATGATTACCTACATGACATCTCTACTTGGAAAAATAATGGACATCTTAACATGTCCCAAATGGAATTCTGTCCAAATTCCCTCCTCCCCCACATAAATAAATAGCTCATCCATAAACCAAAACCAAGGAAACATTCTTGATTTGTTCCTGTCATTTCTTCCATCCAATCCATCAGTTGGACCCATTTCTACTTTTTTCCATTTCTTTCCACACCTCCCTAGTCCTGAAAGTACAAGATACTTCCAGGGAATGAATGGTGAATAAACCAGTTTGGCTGGATTGGAAATTACTGTTGAGGAGTATTAAGAGATAAATCTAGGTAAGTCAGTTTGGGACTCATGTTGGAGGACTTGGAATGACAGACAGAAGCCTGGTTTCTGGGAGAACAGAGGGAGTTATCCCTCCTGGGGATAATTCTCCTGAAAAGTGGTGCTTTTTCAGTAATTTAAAGTATGTTGACATAACGGTTGTTAAGATTATGAAAAAAAGATGCTAGCGAAAGCAGTGTGAAAGTAATATCAGGAGCCAAGTGGAAAAGGTGGTCAAAGGATGGTGTCTTTTAAAAAGGGGGGAAACACTTTCTTCCTCTCCAACCCACAGGGCAAGCCCTACACCTATTGATGTTAAACTATGGCTCTGCCTCTAGTGACAGCCTGGGGTGCTGGACTTCATGCTCTAAGAAATGGGAAGAGGTGTAAAGCCTGAGCAGAAAAGGGATATGGTTAAAACTGTGCTATGGGAAGAAAGACCTGACAGTGATGTGCAGGACTGAGAAGGTAGGAAGACTAATTAGGTTATTATGATAGTCCAGGTAGGAAGTTACAGGGGACTGGTGAAGAAGACAGTGAGAAGAAAGAATGCAAAGAGAGTGCAAGAGATAAAAACCACAGTCAAAGGTTTTTACTCAGGGGTTCTGAGCTCTGATGACTTAAGAGAATTGTGTTGTCATTGTTACGACTAAGTACCTTAGGAAAAGAAACTCTTGTGGAGAAAATACGATGAGTTCTGAGAGTTTTGAACTGCTAGCTGTGAACAGTTCTTAGTATGGCTTTAGCTGGTGTAATTCTCTGGGTCATTCAATATCATACAAAATAGATTTGCAATCTTGGTTCTAGGTTAACATTTCCCAGATTATTGATTTGATTCAAATATATTAAATACCCACCTGCTATATTATATGCATAACTGATGCTGCTTCATTTTTTACCTACCACTTATTTTCCTGTACTGTTCATCACAAGTAACATTGTTTTAGAGGTGTGTTGCTGCTTAATGTTCTGCTTTATTCCCCTGGACATATTTGCAAGTTGTCTTTTCAAAGCTAAGGATACAGGGGCACCTGGGTGGCTCAGTCGGTTAAGTGTCTGACTTCAACTCAGGTTGTGATCTCACGGCTTGTAAGTTTGAGCCCCGTGTTGGGCTCTGTGCTGACAGCTCGGAGCCTGGAGCCTGTCTCAGATTCTGTGTCTCCCTCTCTCTCTCTGCCCCTCCCCTGCTCATGCTCTGTCTCTATCAAAAATAAACATAAAAAAAAAAAATTTAAAGCTAAGGATACTTCTTGGTCCCTCCTCAATTAAAAACCCCATCTATCTGAACATATTTGTTCACCAACAATGTTTAGCATACGTCTCCACGGTAGGTCCTCAAAAAAAGGTTTGTTAAAAGATTAAATAAGTTTATGGCTTGCTTATAACCCTGGCTCACTTCTTTAAAAATAAGGTAATGTAGCATGTTGAGTATCAAATGCATTCAATCAGGGGCGCCTAGGTGGCTCAAATTGGTTAAATGTTCAACTTTTGATTTTAGTTCAGGTCGGGACCTCACGGTGCAAGAGTTCAAGCCTCATGCTGGGCTCTGTGCTGACAGTGCAGAGCCTGCTTGGGATTCTCTCTCTCTTCCCCTCTCCCGCTCACTCATGTGCACGTGTGTGCACTTTTTCTCTCTCTCTCTCTCTCTCTCAAAATAAATAAATAAACAAACATTTTAAAAAAATGTTTTAAAGCATCAGTCAGAGCCAGAAGACCTGGGCTCTAGCCTGGCTCTGCTCCTGACCAAATCTGTGACATTTGCAAGTTAGAGTAATTTCCTTGGATTTGGCTTCTACAGCCATAATATGGTTTCATCTAAATGTTGGATTCTCTTATCACATTTCAGTAATACTTCTTCATGTAGCAATTATGGTCACTTTGGAAAATATGGTTCAGTTCTTCAAGCAACCAAAGATATGTCTTGACTTGAGAATGTACTATTTATTTACTTAAAATTTTTTTCCCTAAGTTTATTTCTTTTGAGAGAGAGAGAGCAAGGGAGGAGCAGAGAGAGAATCCCAAGCAGGCACTCAATCTCACAAACCATGAGATTATGACCTGAGATGAAAGCAAGAGTCAGATGCTTAATGGAGTGAGGCACCCAAGTGCCCCAAGAGTGTTCAATTTTTTTTTTAAAGTGTATTTAAAAAATTTTTTTTTAACGTTTATTTATTTTTGAGACAGAGAGAGACAGCATGAACGGGGGAGGGTCAGAGAGAGGGAGACACAGAATCTGAAACAGGCTCCAGGCTCTGAGCTGTCAGCACAGAGCCCGACGCGGGGCTCGAATTCACGGACCGTGAGATCATGACCTGAGCCAAAGTCGGCCGCTTAACCGACTGAGCCACCCAGGCGCCCCAAGAGTGTTCAATTTAAATAATGCTTCCTTGTATTTTGGCAGAGTACTCTCACAGACAAAGGTCGCCTAGTCCAAACTTTTTAAAAATCCATTTACTTTCTTTTTTTAATTTATCCATTTGAGACAGAGACAGCATGAGTGCGGGAGGGGCAGAGAGAGAAGAAGAGAGAGAGAATCCTAAGCAAGCTCTGAGCTGCCAGCACAGAGCCCGACGCAGGGCTCGAACTCATGAAACCATGAGACCGTGACCTGGGCCGAAACCAAGAGTTGGATGCTTAACTGACTGACCCACGCAGGTGCCCCCCAAATTCACTTACTTTCAACTTTCTTTCATCATCCAGCAAAAAGTAGTATTATCCCTTATACTGCTCCTTCTGTAAAGACTTACTTTCTACAGCTTATCAAATTGTTGTCCACTTAAATTCCTTTGTTTGGAGCATGGGATGTGCAGTAATACAACTAAAAATATATTCAAATAACATCCACTGGGAACTGAAACGATTTTGTCTTGCTACCTGGGCTGTATAACCATGGGTCACTGCAGAAAGCTTATCTATTTTTTTTAATGTTTATTTATTTTTGACAGAGAGAGACAGAACATGAGCAGGGGAGGGGCAAAGAGAGAGGGAGACACAGATTCTGAAGCAGGCTCCAGGCTCTGAGCTGTCAGCACAGAGCCCGACGCGGGGCTTGAACTCACAGACCGCGAGATCATGACCTGAGCCGAAGTCGGACGCTCGACCGACTGAGCCACCCAGGCGCCCCAGAAAGCTTATCTATTTTATTGCTGCTTTATATGTATGCTACCAAAGCTGCGAAAGGCAACAGAGTGAAACGGTTCTAAACCCTGGCATTGGAGTCAGACTGCCTGTGTTCAAAATGCAGCACCTCTTCCTTCTACATGTGGGACTTGGAATTTATTGTATATTGCTAAACTTAAGTTTCCACACACTTAAAATGAGAAAAATAATAGCGCCTGCCTAAGAATTGTATGGATAAAATGAGATAATCAATGTAAGAGGATCCTAACTGTTCCCCAAGTGATACACAGATTTAATGCAATCCCTATCAAAATCCCAACATATGCAAAAATCTATATATTTTTTTGCAGAAACAGAATAACCTAAAATTCATATGGAATTTCAAGGGACATCAAAAAGCCAAAATAATTTTGAAAAAGAACAACAAAGTTGGAAGTCTCACACTTCCTGGTTTCAAACTTACTACAGAAGCTACTGGTAATCAATACAGTATGGTACTGGCATCAGGGCAAATAGACTAATGGAATAAAACAGAAATAAACTCTCACATATACGATCAAAGGATTTTCAACAAGGGTGCCCCAAGATTACTCAGTGGGAAAGGACACTCTTCAACAAATGCTGCTGGGAAAACTGGAAATCTATATGCAGAAAGATGAAGTCGGACCCTTACCTTACACCATGTGGAAAAATTAACTCAAACTGGATTGAAGACATAAATGTAAGAGCCAAAGCTATAAAACACTTAGAAGAAAACATAGGGAGAAAGTTTCCTGACACTGGGTTTGGCAATGATTTCTTAGATATGACACCAACAGAAGAGATAAATTGGAATACAATGAAATTGAAAACTTGTGCTTCACAGGACACAATCAAGAGGGTAAAATGGCAACCCACAGAATGAGAAAAAATACTTGCAAATTACACATCTCATGAGGGGTTAATATCCAGAATATAAAAAGAACTCCTACAACTTAAAAAAGTTCAATTTTAAAACGAGCAAAGGACTTAAACAGACATTTCCCCAAAGAAGATGCACAAATGGCCAAAAAAGTGCACATTAAAAGATGCTCAACATCATCCATCATTAGTGAAATGCAAATCAAAACCACGTTGCTGTAACACGTCAGACCACACCCTATGGCTACCAAATGAAACCAAACAAAAAGTGTAGTGTTTTTTTAGTCAAAAATGAGTACTTTGTCTTCTGGGTCAATTTCACAGCATACATATGATCTTTATTTGGCCTTGCTTCTTTCCTTCTCCCCTGTGGAAATTTCATTTTGGCTTTATATACAGTTACATGACATGGCTTTAATATCAAAAAGTACTTTCTTATTATCTCCTTGTATAACTAAGAAGCAAAACTGTTAATGCTGCATATGATCAAAATATGCTATGTTAAATTAAGTTTTTAACAGGATTATTATATCTGATTGACTTATTGTGAGATGTAAAAGACAAGACAACAAAATGATACTCAGGGATTTATCTCCAACTGAAGAAGACCAAAGTTTTGTATCTGTTAAGGAAAATCTTTCAACTCAGGTTAAAATCACATGACTTTTTAGAAAGATCACATGCCAGCTAATTGTTAGTTCAGATACACTATTTGGAATATTTCTCCCTCATTTTCTCCACCATGAAATTTTAAAAGCACTGCATATGTTTATGTGCTGCATGTATTTTCTAAACTTAAAAAGAGTAAGACTTTTCATCTTCCAATACCAATATTCATCCTCTTAGAGGTGACAGCTCTTGAAAAAGCGTGTTCTAAAGAGAAGCAGTATATGAAACCTTAACTCTCATACTAAATCCAGGCCCAAGATACCTTCTTATGGTTCCTTGCTATCTGAGATTGGGGCCACATCAAACTGGGTTCCCTGAAAACACCATGATTACGGATAATATCCTCAGAGCTTCAGCGTCACTAAATTTTTTTTATCTCGGCTTTGTTTGAATGTTTATTTAACAGAGAATTCTAAGTTGATATACCATTGTGATTCAACTTCACATAAGGCTATCCAGGATTCCTTTGCCCGTATCCATATTTTATTCTCTATTCTCAATACATAAGTGGGATTTAGGATTTTACCAAGTCACTTAAGAGGTGATGGCTTCACTACTACAACTATTAACATGAATTACTTGATGCAACTTGAAAGTTGTAGGTAGCTTGCAGTGTTAGTACTGATAAGTGAGTACATAGGTAGGGAGATCTGAAGTGATATACACGCTCACGCTCTGTGTCTGTCTCTCAGTAATAAATATAAACGTTTAAAAAAATTAAAAAAAAAAAAGAAATTTCTTCCTCTGTAATAGTAGTTTGGGAAAGACATGGGGCCTCTTTTAGGAATTACAATGGTATACTCAGACTCTTGGAATCTAACATTCAATCCAAGCCCTTTAATTTTTTTTTTTTAATGTTTGTTTATTTTAGAGACAGACAGACACAGTGAGTGGGGGAGGGGCAGAGAGAGAGGCAGACACAGAATCCAAATCAGGCTCCAGGCTCTGAGCTGTCAGCACAGAGCCCGACATGGGGCTCAAACTCACGAGCCATGAGACCTAGCTGAAGTCGGATGCTCAACCGACTAAGCCACCCAGGCGCCCCAATCCAAGTCCTTTAATAAAAAGGCAGGGTTCAGCTTCCGTTTTCCCTGTCAACAATACCTTTACTCATATTATCAGTAACTCCTACTCAACAAGGTGCAATGCACTTAACCAATAACAGAAAGGAAAAGAAGTGATACCAGGAGATTCATACTATCCTCAAAATTCCTGATTGAAACATGGATTTAAAACATTTTTTAAAGAGAGAGAGGCAGGGCGCCTGGGTGGCTTAGTCACTTGAGCGTCCGACTTCAGCTCAGGTCATGATCTCATGGTTTGTGGGTTCAAGTCCTGCATTGGGCTCTGTGCCGACCGCTCAGAGCCTGGAGCCTGCTTCGGATTCTGTGTCTCCCTCTCTCTCTGTCCCTCCCCTGCTCACACTCTGTCTCTCTCTCAGAAATAAATAAACATTAAAAAAAAATTCTTTTAAAAGAGAGATAGTCTGGGATAGTTTTCCTGGGTTTCTCCCATGTTTACAGGAGGTATACATGTTATTAAACTGTTGTTTTTCTCCTGTTAACTTTTTTTTTTTTTTTTTTTAATAGTGGTGGGATCTCACCCAAGAACCTAGAAAGGGAGAGGGAAATTCTTTTTCCTCCCCTACAGTTTAGTGACTCATGATGGGACATTCCCTCTGAAGCCTGCAGATAAGTATCCTGGAAAACTGGCAGAAGCTGTTAAAGGAAATGCTTCTTCTTATTTAAATACCTGCTTGCACCATGGAGGCCTAACTGAGATCTCACCTGCGCCACCTCCTCCTGAAATGAGACCCAACTTTTTAACCAATCTAATCTATTCTCAAGACTGAGGAAAGCGCTGCTGTCTGTAGCAGGCATCATGGCTTCAAGGTGCTGCCCAGGCCCTCAGGACTTGTGGTCCCAAGGGAGTCACCACGGTGTGCTCCGTGCCATCTGGAGGTGGTGTTCCTACAGATGATGAGCAGGCTACTAGGCTAGAGAGGGAGGTCATGATGGCTGCACAGAAGGCACTGGACCCGTACAATATGCTAGCCCCAAAGGCAGTTTCAGGCACCAAGGAACACCCTAATTTAGTCCCATCTATCACCAACAAGCATCTGTGAAGAGGACAACAGTGCCCTCATCTGGTTCTGGCTGCACAGAGGCAAAGCCTAGCAAATGCCCTGGCTGTGGAACCCCTTATAAGCACTAACTTATAGGTGTGTGCTGTGAACTTTTTTCTTTCCAATCAAGACTGGCCATTGCATTGACTCCTTCTCCCCCCGCCCCCACCAAAAAAAGACTGAGACTAGTTCAGTGAAACTATAGAGCAATCTATCAATCAACTCAGCTTCTGGACTATAAAATGAATCTGAAATTTCAAAGGCAGACCCGAAAGGAAGCAGACTATGGCACCGCAAAATACGCTTCTTTGGCATAAGGATTATTTTGAGCTGATCATTTTTAAGAAACAGGATATACAGCAAAAGCTCTGGAAATCTAGTGAAAGCTCTTTTATATGGGAAATCTCCATTAGTAAGGGTATTTTCCTTACCAGAAAGACAAAGATGACTCTACATCATAGCAACCTTACTCCTGTTTAGCTGAAGAAGGTACTCAAGTGAGAGCCTGGCCTATTTGGGAAGTTAGTTCTTTTGGGTATCTCACGTATATTGGAGGCGTACATGTTATTAAACTTCTGGTTTTTTCCTGTTTAAAAAAAAAAAAAGAAACGTTCTGGCAGGATTTCTAGGAAATAGTGACTGTTATTTTGTTTTTAAAGTGTTTTCTGAACAGTAGTCAGTAAGTGCAGTCATTTAACACAAACCACTTCCCATTCGGCATTTAGCTTTGGGCCACCAGCAGCTTGCAGATCAAGGGCTTAGACACCTTGGTTATGCAAATTAAAAGTGTTAGAGAGTTCAGTTATTTGTTCCTAAGAATCAAAATGAAGTCTTTGATTCTGTAAACAATCTTCCTTTTTTCTCCAACCAAACATTGAGGGGTCTTAAAAGTTACTAAGGACATAAAATAATAAACTTTGTTTTAATGTACTTAAAATTTGAGATAGCTATAAAGATTCACTGTTATAGCAACCTTCAACAAAACTATTATGCAGAAAAAGAAAGTATCATCTGTGTATTTCAAGTAGTCAAAAAAGAAAATTTCAAGTACATATTTTCACAACTGAGTGCCTTAAGGATTAGATTTATCTTTCTCATTTTATTTTCTTTACTAGAATTTCCTTAATCTCTAATATTTTTAATTCTAGTGAATAAATTCTGACTCACAATATTATACATGCTACTGGCAAATTCACATTCAGAGATTCATATACACTCCAAGCATTTAAAAGAACCTAAGCCTTTTCATTAAAAATACTACCCACCTAATTATCTTTTGTGTGTGAAAAGCATCTAAACATTTTCATCTGTGTATACAGCTGTACTTGAAAGGGCAACTGATCAAAAGATTTTCCTACTGTATACTTTTCACTTGTCTTTCTAGCACTGGTTCTGATAATGTCTTCTCACGTGTGCTGACGATCTGCATTCTCACCTGCCTGCTGTCTCGGTCATATCTTGCTATAGCATCTTTGCCTTGTGACCTCGCTCTGTTTACTGTTATTCACCAAGAGTCATATCTAAGAGCTATGCTTCTGTTCACATTGCTCGAAACCGACCTGCTTGACCCCAGTAAATAGCATCTATAGGCGTGCTTCCTAGGCAAGTATTAAAATTAAAACCATTCACGCAATCGAAGAATATGGATAACTGGAACAGGCCCTCTCAAAGCTCTTCTAATGCTTATTTTATGAACCTGCTATAGTTACATTAAAAAAACAGGATGTTAAGCAATCTGCTATGCAAAGAAAGGACTTATGATGGAATAATGATCGTTAACCACTTTTAAAACCATATTAATAAAGACTGGTGTTTCAGTTAGAAATAAGGCATCTCCTTATAGGTTTGGAAGACTGAAAAAGAACAGTATTCTAGGGCCTGCACCACCCAAGCAATCCCATATGGCATAAATACAATAGAAATTAACTTCTTAACCTAAAAAATAATACACAGTAATAAAGTAAAACAAAATTGATAAATCACAAAATTAGGTAATTTAATATTTAGGCTATAATGCGCATTTTACTAAAAATTTGATTCATATGAAGAGTTAAAGGCTATATGATATGCATATCACATAAATTTGATTAATATGAAAGTTTTAAAATTCTCTTGTCATTCTGAAATCTCTCTGAATGTTACTGTCAGCATCATGAAACACTTAGTGCTAGTTATCTTGAAATTAAGTACAACCAACCCAAATCTGGGAGTAAACGCCAAGTATTTTCTCAGATCCGTACTGTGATATTTTTCTCAAATAGAATGAAGCGTGTCACATATAACCCACCCTTTTGTCTGGCTAATCCTGCTGACTTATGCTTACTGTTATTACTTATTCTAATACAGAAAACCCAAAGATCTGTAATAAGTGGTACCGAAAAATTAGAAAAACTTTCATTAGAAATAATTTAAATACCAGAACTGGAGTGGATACAGAAATGGTCATAAAGAGCACAGAGTAGTTGATAGCAGTCTTAGGAAGTGCTTCTTAAAAAATTGAAAGATATGTTTACTATGATGAAAGGCTTTCTCTGCATATCCCTAAATCAGGGTGTGCGCCCCACTTCCTTGGTTAGGTGACAATACAAAAGAAAATAACTTCGGAATATTTATTACGTCGGTATTTCAGTTTTGTAGGAACATGCTAAATGCACGATGAAGAAAATAACACAGTCTCAATAAAGTGACCACGTAATGCCACCCCATGGAGAATGGCTCCCCAGGTTTAGAACTGTAGGTATTTCCTTATGTCTACTCCATAATAAAACTATTTAAATAAAATTTAAACATCAGAAGTTATAGTTGTGATAAAAATTTCACTCGACTTTGAAGCAGAAGTCTTGAGTCATGAGAAAGCACTCTTTCACAGCAAGTTATAGTATTACTGGCAGCATATACATAGGTGACGTGAAACGATCACTATTTCCCAAAGTAAGGAGCCATGGACGTATCGAATGATTTATATAAAGACTACATAACTTAATATACTGCAATAATTACAGAATTGTAGAAATCTAAGAAGACCTTTATCCTCATTTCTTAAGAATATTCATTTGAAGAAACATTTTGGCATTAATTGATACAATAATTACTTACCTATTTCTTGTGCAGAACCAACTGAACAGGTGCAGGTTAATTTCTCTTTATGTATAACCAGAATAAAAATTTAAACACTGCAAATCCTCAGTGAATAATAATTCTCTTGCAAACTCAGAATTTTATAATAAGGTAGTCATCCCACTCTAAAAACTTCAGAATGTTTATATGGGATTACTCTCCCTAAAACTAAAAAGTGAAACATTAAGAAAGAAAAATTTAAAGCAATCTAGTTAATACCTTTGTTTTTAAAAACAACCAAAATGTTATAAACCTTTAAAAATCCACTTTTCAGCACTTAAGTTTCCGAAATCAAGCATATTATACGATGTGCTACTTGTGACTTATAAAGTAGCAGCATGGGGGATCTCTTAATTGCATTATGTACACAGGTCCTTGAGGAGTCTACAAATAAAAATCATATTCAACTTTCATCACGATATCAGAAATCTTTTAAAATCTAATATACTATCATTTTAGATGTTTTCTGCATTTGGTTACCACTAAAATGCTTTAAAGATAATGTAAAAAGCATTTCTTCCCTTTTCTTCCTTCCCACCAAAAAATTTCAAACTTTATGTATGAGGCATTTTCTTATATAATTTGCATTTCAAAGCCAGCTCCAAAAAATAGATAATCCAAAGCCTTAAGTACAAGTTTAAAAAAAATAGCGTATACCACTGAAAATAAAGTAAGAAACTATTTTCTTTTTAACTGAAATACTAAGTATTTTAAACTTGGTATAAATAACACACACAGACTGCCCCTCTACCATACCACACTCCTTATGTACAGTGTCTAAAGAGGAGTAGCGCTAAAACAAAGGACGACAACAACCAACACTTACATGTATACTCTCATTCTTCTTAGACACATACATTATGAATTTTCTACTGGCATTCTTGAATAAAGTTAACAAGCATACTTTTTCACCAATTTATTCTCATTTCTCCCTTGTATATAAGAATCTCTAACAAAAGGAAATGTCTTCAAGGATTTCTGAAATCCCTAAAATATTCTTTAGCAAAAAAAAAAAAAAAAAAAAAAAAAAAAAAATCCTAACCTATCAGGCATCTCAATAAGCATATACATTTAAAAAACAATCTATTTTATGGCTTATGCTTCAATTTAATGCATGACCAAAGTCCCAGGGATTGAAGAATCTTATTAGCAGCCAAGAGCTAAACGGATGACAATATTCCTCACATTGTGATCTCAAAATTTTTAAAGAAAACTATTCACTATAGTCTTAGAAAAACTTGGAGATAATTCTATTTTAAAAACACACTTACCACAAACAAATACAAGGGAGACAAATAAGAAAATAGATTGTGTTGTATCTTTGTAAACTTGTTCCATTTCAAAATGTATTCTTTAGAGGGTCGGGGAAACTTCCTATACAAGTGAAACTAAATATTTGTTCCCTTTGCTTTGAAAAATATTTACAGTACATAGAACTACAAGCTAAAAGTGTACATCTGCTTATATTGCTGGCCAGTGATATAAATGAACAAGAACACAAGGTGCTTATTCAATTATCTGAGCATTATAATTTGTATAGTGATGTTATTGTAGGTCAACTATGGAAAAATTAGAAAACATTAATGAACACCAGCCCTTGTGTAAAACACCACACAAGATGCCAAGGTATTATACATTCACTGTGGTAAAAACTGTACATATGTATTCTGCGCATCTTCAACATTGCAAAATTTACATTACAATTTTTTCATCTTTCAAAATTCTGAGTTCAAAAAAGTCTATTTTTTTCTTTTGCCAGAGAAAAGTGATGTTAACTGATTGATTGGGTCTGTGAAACTGCTTATAAAATTCTTTGCTAAGGTCTTTTCATCAATGTCTTTTACTGATGTCCTCGTGAAGAAAAACTAAATTTTGCAAGTTTTGAACAGATATTTCCACATCTTTGCTGGCTAGCATCATGATGTACATAATAATTGTATATGTAATAATAGTCCACAGTAATGTGAAATACAAAACTTTGTTCTGTTAAGTCTATTTTGGTCTCAGAGCGAAGTTCATTTCTTTCATCCAGCCATGTTGTCCCTTATTTGATCAACTCGAAGAGCTAGGTCTCTAAAAGAGGGGCGCTGATTTACATTATTGTTCCAGCATTCAGTCATAATCAAATAAATCTATAAAAGAGAAAGTAAACCAAAATTATAATGAACACAAGGTGCCATCTTTTAATTGATGAAGACATGAACGGAGAACTAGCTTAATTTTCCTATGTAGGCTTATGTCATGGCTATGCCTAGATCCACAGTCATATGATTATCCAAAAGCTTAGCAAATTAAATGTCATCAAGTGACGTGAAATCCTTGTGAAAAGGGAATGAAAACATCTGATGAATGTGGATAAAAAATGTTTTGTGGGGGGCGCCTGGGTGGCTCAGTCAGTTAAGCATCCAACTCTTGATTTTGGTGTGGGTTATGATCCCGGGGTGTGGGACTGAGGCTGACTTCAGGCTCCAGGCTGAGTGCAGCCTGCTTAAGATTCCCTCTCCCTCTCCCTCTGCCCCTCCGCCTCTTGAAAACACGGGCTCTTCTCTCTCAAAAAAAAATGTTTTTGTTTTTTTTTTTTTGTTACCTCATCTGGGCATCCATCTGGTCTTGGTAATCTTCCATTATTCTTTAGGAGTTCTATCAAATGAAACACAATCATCTGTCCTTGTTTGTCATTGCCAATCATACGCATAAATTCCTGCAATATAAATCCACTTTTCAATAAGTTTTTTTTTTTGGTATATTTAATGTGAACCAGAATTCTTTCTCAACTTCTAGTAAATGTGAAAAATTCTGTATATGTATGTTTTACTATATGTTTGAAACCTTTTAAAAACAGATTATTTTGAAGATCAAACCTTCCTTTTAGTCATATTTCAGAAAAGACAGTGCCATTTCCATAACTATAATATATTTGACACAAATTCCCTGAGAAGAGCCCAAAAGAAGTGAACTAAAGGATGTTTACTTTGGTTTTTTGATAGTTGTCTTAACACATCATATTATATTTCAGCTGAAATAAAATTTAGATTGTAAAAGAGAACATAATAAAAAGAACACAGAATGAATATTTAAGCATAAATGCAATGGAGATAAAATGCTCGTATGTACAAAATTCCTAAAATTAAAGTCTGAACTATGAGCTAGAGAAACATTTACAACAAACGCATCGCTTATTTAAATACAGAGAATTCTTACAAGCTGGTAAGAAAAATTACTAACATAATAAAGGGCAAAAGCACATGAGATAATGCACACACACATATACTGATTTCAAATACCCAAAAACTATGTACTCAATCACACTAATGGGAGAAATACAAATTAAAATCAAATAACTATAACTTCTATCAATTTGACAAAACTGCATAAAATACTAGCAAATGATAAAATGTATGCTCTTATGCACTGTTATTCGGAGTACAATCTGGTATAGCTTTTCTGAAAAACATTGTGAAATAATCAAAAACCTTTGAAAGAGTTCCTAATCTTTTACTTACAATTACACTTTTATTCTAAGGTGATAAGAGATAAATATTTATATATAACAATGTTCACTATGTTCACTGAAGTATTACTTAGAAGACTGAAAAATGGAAAAGAACTGAAAAATGGAAAAATGGAAAGGAACTATAGCATGGATATTTACTTATATTAGTAAATATTTACCACAAATACAATTTCAAACTTTTGGATAGCATTTTATTGTAAGGATATAGTTTCTGATATTTTCCTTTTTTAATTATCCTTTATTAAAAAAATATAGAATAGACAGGGAAAACTATTTTTAAACGTTTAACTTTTTCAATAACTTCTGGAATGAATCAATTAATTAGGTTTACTAAAAACCTTTTGAAAATGCAAGTTAATTTAATGAACAAGTTTAGGGTTGTTTTGTTGGATGTTGTCTTCAAATCACCAATAAGAGGGTATAAAATGAGTCCTAAGCTTACTATTATTCTCTGGGAGAAGCTTTTCCCATGTTAAAAAGAGCCGACGGTAAATAAAAAGCACACTGACCGCTGGTGGACTTTTACTCTTCTCGATGTATGTGAAAAGTTCATACAGAACCACTCCAAAGCTCCAAACATCTGAAGCCACAGAAAACTTGCTCTCTGTCAGTGATTCTGGAGCATACCTATAATGTATGGAAAGCATTTATCAGACAGTTTCTTGAATTATAATAGTACTGTATGGTGACAGATGGTAGCTATACTTGTGAGCACAGTGTAACAGACTTGTCGAATCACTACGCTGTACAACGAATGTAATGAACTAGACTTCGTTAAAGAAAAAAAAATTATGTGATATGCCAACTCTAAATTTAACCTGAAAATCGTTGGATTAAAAAGGGTATAAAGAAAAGTTAACATAAGTAGGCCTAAAGCTGCCATCCTCAAAAACGCTCGCTTGCAAGGTTGACAAGTGACTGGCGCCTGGGAACTAGATTTCTGAAGGGCTGCCGCAGCTCTTAAATGGTAAGGGAGGCTCACTGTGCCTGAAATGTTTCTGCAAACAATATGGTTTACAATGAACACCTGCCTTCCTTCTGGCAGTCTGGAATTGTGGTACATGCCAGGCAGAGAATTACATGTGTCCCGTGTGACTTTTCTGGGACAGGACCCTTGAAAGTTTGTGTTTTCCTCCAGGTGTTGCCTCAGATGGCTTTTCCCTTCACTGATTTTACTTTATATCTGTTCTCTGAAACGCATCACAGCCATGAATATGACTGTATGCTGAGTCCTAGGAGTCCTCCTAGTGAATCATCAAGCCTGCGGATGGTCTTGGGAAACTGCCAAACAAAGATAACTAAGTACCTTCCTGGAACTCTAAAGTACCTGCTAAGTACCTTCCAGGTACTGAAATTTAAAAAAAAATAAAATAAGCTGCTCTTTGCAAGCTAAAACTTGAAATGAATCGAGATAAGTTTCCAACTGGAAGAAAAAAAAAAGCTTCTAAACTGAAACAAGACTAAAAGCTATTAATATAAGCACCTGTTAATCAGAAGGGGGTAGGGAGGAGTGCCTGGGTGGCACAGTCAGTTGAACATCCAGCTTCTGCTCTGGTCATGATAAGATCAGATCATGATCTCACGGTTCCTGAGATTGAGCCCTGCATCAGGCTCTCTGCTCTTGGCACAGAGCCCGCTTTGGATCCTCTGTCTCCTTCTCTCCCCCTCTCCCCTGCTCACGCTCTTTCTCTCTCTCAAAATAAATAAACTTAAAAAAAAAAAAGTGGTGGGAGAAGGAAGCAAAGTCACTGGGGAAAACAGTGTCATTGTCTACTCAAGTCTCAACACTATCCAAGGGAGGATTTGGGCTAATGGAATGTGAATATCATGGTTCCATTGTTAAGTTATCCTTATTACAGAAGATAGCGACAAAGATCTGTTTTAGACTGGTGAGATTAACTATATGAATTATGCAAATTTAATACCTCCTTCAAAATCCGATTTAAGCTTCCTCACTTCCACAGATCCTTCTCTGACTACTCAAGGTCTTAATGAGCTCATGTTACTCAGTTTCTATAGTATTTATTGTCGATAATATATATAAAAAAGCATGGCTAATTCTATAGTAAGTTTTTAAAAAATTCTTATCTTTAAATGTATGTTAGTTTTATCCCACAAATGGAATAAAACATTCTTGAAGACATTCTATTTCCCCAACATTTGCAAAACAGTCTCTTCCTTTGGTTTTCATGAAAGCACTGTCTACAATTTCCTCCCTCATCTCCAAGGCTGTTTTCCTCTCTCCCATCACTTATGTAAGGATAAATACAAATCACAAAGGAAAAAAAAATCAATTCTCCCTGTGGAAAATGAGGGAAAAGACTCTTTCTCCTCTTAGAGCATTTACTTTAGAAAATTTATCATTGTAAATTCTTTGTGTCTTTTGAAATATAGGTAATTTTTTTTTAAAGCTTTTGCTTAAAAGCCTCTTGCCAGCTGTATGATCCAAAAATGTTTCTCAAGAACCTGGGAACCACCTCTCCGGAACGTAATCATCAAAGAAATAGCACCCAACCTCCCAGTTTTTGCGGGACAGTAAGAGTTTAACTTCCGGCAGGTGCCTCCTTCCAAGTTGCAAAACTATCTCCTCCCATAAAAATATGAGAAGTCTATCTGTCCTGTAGGTGATGACAATTAGTTAACACAGACAGTCACTTAAGATAAACTATGTGTGATGTCAAGTTCTCTTACTTGAGGACTAGCTATTGTTTATCTTGACAACATGTACATAATGGGTTGAATCTGCTTGGCCACAGAAGGAGGTGAGATTTCTTTCTTGTCTTTACAGTCTCTTAGCAGATCACTTGTGTGATGCACATGATGCTCAGGGTTAAAGCTTATTCAGTAATAAAACTTTCTTTTCTATCTTTGTGCAGAGGTTTACTGAATTGGGAGGAGATTTCATTTCTAATTATATTTCCCCAACACTTTCCTTCTCCATTTTCTAAGTTAGGGTTTCCCAAGGTTCTATCATCAAACCTCTTTTTGTCAAAACTTTCCATTAGAGAATATTCATCCACCTATATACTAATGTCTCCTAAATTTATAACCATATTTTTGAACTTTCTTTTGTGTTTTGACTTACTGAACATTTCCATATTAAATAAGGTTCTTTAGGCAAAGAGAACTCCATTCCCACTTTTCCAAAACCTGCTGGTGATTTTACTTTCCTTATGCATTGAATGCCATCAACAATCTAGCTTACTTCCCAGGTGGAAATCTTAAGATTTGTTTTTTTTTTTTAATTTGAGAGCGAGAAAGAGAATGCACTCATATGAATGGGGGAGAGGGGCAGGGGGAGAGTGAAAGAATTTTTTTTTTAATGTTTATTTATTCTGAGAGAGAGAGAGAGAGAGAGAGAGAGACCGACCAAGCAGGGGAGGGGCAAAGAGAGAGGGAGAAAGAGAATCCCAAGTAGGCTCTAAGCTGTCAACACAGAGCACAACGCACAGTTCAATCTCATGACCATGAGATCACAACCCGAGCCAATATTCAGAGTCAGACGCTTAACCGACTGAGCCATCCAGGCACACCCCAGGAGAAAGAGAGAATCTTAAGCATGCTCCAGCTCAGCGTGGATCCTCCATGAATCCAAAAGCCTGCTTCAACAGAAAAATATTCTAGCAGGAGCATTTTTCCTTTTTTTTTAATTTTTAATGTTTATTTATTTTTGAGAGAGACAGACAGAGAGACAGAGCGTGAGCAAGGTAGGCGCACAGAGAGAGAAACAGAACCTCAAGTAGGCTCCAGGCCCTGAGCTGTCGGCACAGAGCCCGATGCGGGGCTCAAACTCACAAACCGTGAGATCATGACCCGAGCAGAAGTCGGATGCTTAACCGACTGAGCCATACAGGTGCCCCTCCTTCAGTTCTTAACACCAACACTTAGGACAAGCTAAAACATGTTGTTAGCTTAAAACAAAGAGCACTTTTGAATAACAAAAGCAATGTAGATAGCAAGATCACATGAAATTATAACTTTAAAAGATATGATGGCTATATCTCATGTATAAAAACTGTATGAGTTCTCTTTAATACTTCAGATTTAGTGTTCATTACTCAATAAATTAGTTAAAACCTATTTTATCAACTCATACATCTGAAATATTTGTACAAAATTTAGTCAGTCTCATTTCATTATATAAAACATTTAACACTTGCTAATATAAAAATAAAACTATTCCAACGGCCTAATTAGTTTTTGGCAGTATATTGCTTTCCATTCCATTAAATACACAGGAAAATTCTGATCATGATAAAAATGATGTTATTTCTGATTTTTACACTAACTTATTTAATGTTTCTCCAAAGTCAAACATCAGTTTGATACATACGTCTCCCCAACACAATTACTAAAGGAATAATAAACATTTTACCATATACATTACTTCATACATTCTAATCTTAGCTACATTTTATTCTGTATTATTTATTGCAAACTAAGTAATAAGAAAGGACTTATCTTATTTTCATAACAGTATAAAATTAATTATACAAGATATGTATCATCTTAAGCTTATCTTGGCTGCCCTTGTGATTTATTTTTCCAGACATGCAGGGAGAAATAGAGGGCCCAAAGCTTACATAATTTGGGACCTTTCTTTATAACAAAAAATACAAAATTAAGTATGAAACTGAATATTTAAAATTAGAAAAGAAGGAATCTTGAAAGGAAGGTGCTCTGGTGAATATGCTTTATTATAAACATGCCTCCACACGTGTGTCCTGCAATTTATTTTTTTAAATAATATTTCACAGTTTTTTCTTTTTAATGTTTTATTTTTATTTTTGAGAGAAGACAGAACCAGAATGCGAAGCAGGATCCAGGCTCTGAACTCTCAGCACACAGCCTGACGTGAGGCTCGAACTCACGAGCTATGAGATCATGACCTGAGCCGAAGTCGGACACTCAACAGACTGGGCCACCCAGGAGCCCCTAATATTTCACAGTTTTAACACACTTACTTCTAGAGTTGAACAATAAAGTCAGATTTTTAAAAAACTTTTAGTATACTTCCCAGAAATTGAGAAAAGGAATGACTTTAATGATTTCACTTTTGAAAATCAAGTGGTTTAATTCTTTACTTTCAATAAAATTCAAAAAAAGAATGGATTTAATGAAGTTGCCAGGTAAGAGATAAATTTTAATGGTACTTCATTGTATACTTTTTTGCTCCTTATCTCAGAAAGAGTCACAGAAATGAATATTGTTATAACAAAACTCTTTCCATTCCTATATACCTATTTACACAACTTTTCTCAGTGTTCACATCTACAAAAAGGCAAAATAAACAGAATTTAAGCTGAATCTGGTCCCATGATAGAAATTAATATTCATACAGGGATATATGAACTAATCGGAGGGGAAAATAGCTCCATTTATCTTATTAAGAAATACCTCCAGGGGCACCTGTGGCGCTCAGTCGGTTAAGCGTCTGACTTCAGCTCAGGACAGTTCCTGCTCCACATAGGGCTCTGTGCTGACAGCTTTCGGAGCCTGGAGCCTGCTTGGGACTCTCTGTCTCCCTCTCTCTCTGCCCCTCCCTCGTTCGTGCTCGCTTGCTCTCTCTCTCTCTCTCTCTCTCTCAAAAATAAACATAAAAAAAAGAAATGCTTCCAATAAAAAACTTTAAACAATTATCCAATTTGTAATTTATTTATATTGCATTGGAACACTGTATCCTGATAATAACTTCAATGATAACCCAACCCAGAAGAAAAATGTAAATACTTCTGAGTTTTGTGGTCACAGGAAATTTAAAAGTTAATTTCAATTTACAGTAGTTCCCCCCCCTCATCCACAGTTTTGCTTTCTTGGGTCTCAGTAACTAGTGGTTAACCACAGCCCAGATGCAGATGATCCTAACGCCACGTCACAAGGCTTACGCCATCCACCTCACTTCATCTCATCATACAGGCACTTTATATATAACTCACAGAGAAAGGTGAGTTCAGTACAAAAAGATACTTTGAGAGAAAACAAGAGAGAACAATTTCACATAACTTTATATTGTTATAATTATTCTACATTATTAGTTGAAACAATGAGAGTGAAAACACAAATAACCTCTTAGTGTTATTATGGAAATACCTTTGACTTCCTGGACCCCCTAAAACGAGAACCTGGTGTCCCCACACTTTGAGAATTTCTGTTCTCCACCAAAAGTAGATCTCTCTTCCTAAAATATGAATCTCAACATGATATTCCCTTGGATGAGGCCTATAATTTCCTACCTACACACGGTCTACTGAATGAGGCTTGAACTCATCAACACGGCGCACCAGGCTCAATCCCTTTCCGGCCGCCATCACTCCCCGTTTGCTCTGGGACTGTGCCACTCACTTCCAAGTCCCTGCCCCTCCAGTTCTAGTCTTCCTCCTCAGGGAACACCTTTGCTCTTCTCTACCTGGTAAACTATTAATCAATAATTGAAATGTCACTTCCTGGTTGTAGTTTTCTCTGATTAAACCCTCAGGGGAATTATCCACATTCTTATGTTTTCCCATTATATTCTTCATTATTGCACTTATGATATAATGATTGCAATGACTGGCCACACTGCAATGACTGACCACACATTTGATTTTTTTTTTTTTTTTTTATCTATGAGCTCTGCAAGGGAAGGGATAATGCGTAGTGAACCTGTCGGCTGAATATGCCTGCCACATCAAACATTTCCTTTTTGGTTCGGTTTTCTTAGTAACCAGGCACAGTTGTTTGTTGTTGTTGTTGTTGTTGCTTTTCTGATGCTGACCCTATCTTCATATCCCAAGCTCCTTGTATGGTGTTTGGAACAGTAGAAACTTAATAAATGTTTATCAGATTGTATTTATTAAGTATGCCCAAACTGCTTAAAATCCATATAACTAATCTTTATGGATTTCTAGTTAATTCCATTTAACTTCTTTAATTTCTCATCCTGGAAAAAAAGAATTAAATTCATGTATCACTGGACATGTCCAAAGCAGATAAGTTTAGATGAGTCTTATTTTCTAGTTTCCTTATACTCTAAAAATAATTAGATGATGATATCACCAGGATATTCCTTAAAACTGTTATTATTATGAAAAATTTCAAACATACACAAATAGAGAACAATAGACATTCATTTCCTGCCTTGTTTTATTAGCCACCCCATTGAATTGATATGAAGTGAATTATGGACATGAGAGTATTTCAGTCATAATTATTTCAGTATGCATTTCTAAAAGATAAGGGCTTTTCTTTAAAATACTCACAATGTCATTAAATATTACTCTTCTGTATAATAAGATTTTATTTTAATACCAGTTAATTAACTTACAGAGTAATACTAGTTTCAAGTGTAAAATATGGTGACTCAACATTTATATATAACACCCACTGCTCATCACAAGTGCACTCCTTAATCCCCATCACGCATTTAACAACCCCCACATCCCCCTCTGATAACCATTTGTATGTTCTCTGTATATAAGCATATGTTTCTTGGTTTGTCTCTCTCTTTTTTTTCTCCCTTTGTTCATTTGTTTCTCAAATTTCACATGAATGAAATCATATGGTATATGTTTTTCTCTGAGTTATTTACTTAGCATAATAATCTCTACCTCCATCCACGTCTCGCAAATGGCAAGATTTCATTGATTTTATGGCTAATACTCCATTGCACATATATACCACATCCTTTTTTATGCACATTAATTTTATTTCCAATGACACTGGGGTGTATAAAGTGAAATGTGAAGTCTCTCCTCATCACATTCCTCAGTAGTAATCAGTATTTCTAGTTTCCATTCTTTTTTTTTTTTCTTTAGAAAGAGAGAGAGTGATCCCCTCTCTTCAAAGAGAGAGAGGATCTCAAGTAGGTTCCACACTCAGCAATAATCCATTTGTTCTAAATCACTTGTGTTTTCTTACCTAATTTCCTTCCAGACTAACAATTTGTAATAGCTGGGATAAGTTGTAAGATTTACAGATACAAAATAAATGAAGATAACTAACAGATATGGATGGGCAATGAACTTAGCAGTAGCTAACTAAATAATCTATATATTTCTAATAAGTCTGATGAATCTCAAATTTTCATAAATGGACAGTTTTAGTGTTTATATTAGTAATTCTAACTTGCAAGTCAGAAACCCAAAATGTAAATAAAACATAAAAATGCAAATAAAACCAAAACAAAACCCATCCCTTAACAGAAACATCCGATTTAAACAACATAATCTTAATAGTATTATTTTAGCAGATAAATAAACCAGAATTAAAGTCTATTTAGATTTTATCACAAATCAAAACATTTAAATACATTTTCAGCGATTCATCCCTATAAAACAAAATGCACCATTAATGAACTAAGACATAAAAAAAGACCTTGCATCGAAGCACAAATCAATAAAAACAACAATGTACTCCACATAAAAAGTCAGGTTTGTATGGTCCTCACAATTCACAATTCTAAGTGAAGATCAAAAATTACCTTTAGCTTTGGGGCACCTAGGTGACTCAGTCGGATAAGCATCTGACTCTTGGTCTCGGCTCAAGGTCATGATCTCACAGTTTGAGTTGGAGCCCTGCATTGGGCTCTGTACTGACAGTGTGGAGCCTGCTTGGGATTCTCTCTCTCCCTCTCTCTGCCCCTCCCTCGCTCACTTTCTGTCTGTATCTCTCAAAATACATAAACTTAAAAAAACTACCTTTAGCTTCAAATTGCTATAAAATGTTCAGCTAATGCTAGATTAAAGCACCATCATGGTTAAGAATGCTTAGGGGAGCCTGGGTGCCTCAGTCAGTTAAGTGTCTGACTTCAGCTCAGGTCAGGATCTCCCGGTTCATGAGTTCCAGCCCCACATTGGGCTCTGTACAGACAGCACAGAGCCTGGAGCCTGCTTCAGATTCTGTGTCTCTCTCTCTCTCTCTCTGCCCCTCCCCCACTCACACTCTCTCTCTGTCTCAAAAATAAACACTAAAAAAAAATATTAAAAAAAAAAAAAAAAGAAAACTTAAAAGCACAAATTCTGAGAACAGACTATCTGGGTTTTGAATCCTAATTCTGCCATTTGTTGGTCTTTTGACCTTGAGCAAGCTATTTAATCTGTCTACACTTCAGATATGCTTAAAATGGACAGAATACATATTCTCCAAGGGTTGCCGTAGAGATTAGATGAGATAATCCATGAAATGCATTTAGCCCAATGTAAGCATGATAAATTTTTGCTATTATTATAAACATATAAATGATAAACTATGAATAATAGTAAATTTTCGTTAAAATATACTCACCAGAATATGGGACTTTCACCAGGTTCTTTCACTTTGTAGTATTCTTTGTCTTGTGGCAAGACTTTGGTTAAGCCAAAATCTCCAATTTTAACCCTGTTTTCATTCTCCACCAATATATTCCTTGTTGCCAGATCCCTGTGGATATACCTTTTTGTACCAAGATACTCCATGCCCTATGGATGAAATAACATTTTTATTTCAGCTAAGTTTTACAAAGATAAATAATGTAAATGATCTTTCCTCTATATCTTTCCTTAATTATCAAAGAAAAACTCTAGAGGACTTTGTAACAATTACTTTAGCATGTTCTCTTTACTTACAACAAATAGGCAGGATATTAAGTACCTTGCATATCTGAGATGTATACTGCAGAAGTTTTTTATGATCTATCCGTTCTTTATGTTTTTGGAGATAATCTCGTAAACTTCCATATGGTAAATATTCCATAATTAATCTTAAATTACGCCGGCCTTTTAACATACAAAGGGGAACACAATATTTTACTTTGTCACATTTTATTGTTAAATAATAGAAAACAAACATACATAAAAATGACTTAAAAATATATAAACTCTGAGTCTAAGGTGACAAAACTTAATTATAAATTAAGTGATGTAATAGTTAAGAACACAAGCTTTTTGAATCAAAAAGTTTAGAGTAAATTCCTAGCAGTGCTATTGCTGGGTCATAGGGTAGATCTATTTTTAATTTTTTGAGGAAATGAGAAGGGCACCTGTTGGGATGAGCACTGGGTGTTGTATGGAAACCAATCCGACAATAAATTTCATATTTAAAAAAATAAATAAATAAATAAATAAATAAATAAAGTTTTGAAAAGAAGCTTTAAAATAGTTATGGTTTAATCTTATGTAACCCTTTCTGCAAACCCAAATAGGCTGATGAAAATTTCCTTTCTCCCCATCTGTAATGAGCAAAAAGTATCTAATTTTAAAAATATTTTCATAGAAGGGTGCCTGGTTGGCTCAGTCAGTTAAGTCTCCAACTCTTAATTTTGGCTCAGGCCCTGATCTCACGGTTTGTGAGTTCGAGCCTGTCATCAGGCTCTGCACGGACAGGTCAGAGCATGCTTGAGATGCTCTCTTTCTCTCTCTGCCTTCCCCACACCCTCAAAAATAAACAAACATCTAGCCTACAATCACCAAGCACAATCTGCAGTGGCATAAACACTTCTCTCCTTGGTCACTGGCATATTAGAAGTCCAGACCTTGAGACATTATAGGTTTCTATTACCCAGGATGCCAAGGACATACCTTGAGTTCAAACTAGGTTTCAATGGGCAACATACCAGCACTGTAGCACACTCCCTTGTACTTGACAATGTTGTCATGCTGCAGGGATTTAAGGATTTCGATTTCTCTTTCAAAGTCTCTCAGGTGCTCCTCAGTACTGTGCTGGAGCTTCTTCACGGCCACCACCTCCCCAGTGTTGTCTTGTAGAGGGTCATACCGGCACATCTCCACACTGCCAAAATTGCCCTAAAAGGCACATCACAAGAGGATAGAAATCTCAAGTTTTCCAGAGAAATTACTAATGAAGTTTAATTAGGCGAAATTCCAGTAGCTAGAATTAGCAGACATACCTCTAAGCTTACATTAGGCAACTTTCAGAATAAGAAAAGGAAATAATATTTCAACAGGTAGGTAGTAAATCTATAAATTTGATTTCTTCAAAAGGAATTATAGGCTGAAATATAAACAACTTCAAACAAACATTTAAACAAATCATGAACATGATTTATTAAGATAAGCCAAGATAATTCCTAAATCTCTATCACTAATTTCCAGGATGATCTTTGCTTCTTCACAATATACCCTTTGATATCACTGTCAGTGAGCTGGATGGAACAAGGAAGGGTCTGTTACGGACTGAGTGTCTGTGTTTCCCCCAAATTCCTATGATAAGCCCTAACTACCAGTGGGAGTGTACTTGAAGACAGGTACTTGAAGACTGTGAAGAGGTGATCATAAAGTAAGGCCTTACTCCGATATGGCTGGTGCCTTCGTAAGAAGAGGAAAAGACACCAGAGCTCTCTACCACATGAAGACACAGCCAGGAAGGTGGCCATATGGAGGCAGGCCAAGAAGAGAGTATGCAATAGAAACTGAACCCTGCCAGCACCTTAACCTTAGACTTTCAGCCTCCAGAACTATGAGAAATAAATATCTGTGGTTTAACCCCCAGTGTATGGTATTTTGTTACAGCAGCCTGAGCAGACTAATACAAGGTTGATTTATTTGCTAAAAGTGGAACTCGCAGTTGAAAGAATATGGACATTTCAAAGGTCCTTCACACATGCTGCAGCAGACACTTTTGAAGGGGTCACCTTCACTAGATTTAAGCTCTAATAAGCAGTGGAAAAAATGTCAATTTTATCATATTCCTGCCAACACTAACCATTGTTAATATTTCTAAATCTTTGTCAATTTGATAGGCACAAATCAATCTCACTGTTTAAATTTGGAATGCCTGTACTTTCTTTTGGAAGAAGAAGGTAAAGGCAAACACTGTGTGGGAAGAAAGATTTAGGACAGGAAACCAGAAGAGAATGAAAATGTTTGGAATGGGCAGGCACCACAGAAGAAATCAAATAAGGGAGAATAAAAGAACTATCAATTAAAACAGTCCTAAGTACCAGCTAATGTTGGAAATCAATTTGCAATGGAAACAATAAACATTTATTGATGTTTATTGATCTGATTTGTTTCTTAACAGTGTTCGAGAGTTGAAAACACAAATAGAAAAAAATAATTCAGAATTTTATTGTTCCTGCACTAGGAAATGACGGGGAAAGTTAAAAGAGACAATCATGGGAGGGAAGGTGACAGCACTGTGGATAGCAGTGGAAGCAGAGTGTAACCGCTGTACCAGGAGGTGTACCTCCTCTGGAAAACGAGAGTTGGATCTAGAAGGTGGCTCACAGGCTTCAGGAACAAGAAAGGGTCAAAGACACTGGCAATGACAAAGACACCAAAGGAGGATGTATGTGTTGGGAAGAGTCTAAAGATACGAAGTTATAGTCAAGAGGGAGATTTCAGGGTCTGAATTCCATAAGTAAGATTATTATAAGGGATTACAGAATTCAAAGTGCACTCATTAACATGTTCACAGATTGAGATTGGGAAATTTAAAAAGGTATTCAATGGATGCCCCAAATAATAGCAGGAGTAAGGTGAAGATGAAAACAAGGAGTACCAAAAGTACTTGAAATGTGGATTACCAACCAAGATGTTGGCCAATGATGAGGAGAGACTAACCATATTCACATAGGACTATATATGATGCTGGAGATTCTAACTTTGGAAAAGTAGCAGCAGGGTCCAGATCTGTGTGTCCCAGATCTGCATCATAGAGTAATAGGTAATAAAGAGGATTTCCAAAAAGCTAGGTTTTAACTGAGGTGACGAGTAAAGAATATAAGTATATGAGGACGTGAGTATAAAAGATCACAAAAATACTCATTTTAGAATTCTGATAGCAGAAGAAAGTTTTCACGATATTTTCTTAACTCTTTTTATGAATATTAAAATATACCATTATTTCTGTTGGTTTAAAAAATATGGAAATAGTCTTGAGTACTCCTTTGAATATTTTTACCATGCTGCTAATTGAAAAGAATAAAAGAATGCAGTACACCAAAAACTGTGCTTTTATAAAATGAAAAAGTGATACGCACTTTTATAGAGATGGTGTTTTAGATTGCTTCAATAAGGCAATACAAATAGCTAGACCACTGAACAATCAATTCTTTCAAATAAGCGAAGATGAAATTAATATTATATTGTCAAATGCAGCTAGAAAATATCTACATTAAAAAACTACCACTAGGGGAGTCTGGGTGGCTCAGTCGGGTAAGTGTCCAACTCTTGGTTTCTTCAGGTCACGATCTCAGGGTTCTGCTTCCTTGGCTTTGAGCCTGCCTGGGACTCCGTGCTGTCATTATGGAGCCTGCTTGGGATTCTCTCTCTCCTTACTCTCTGCTCCTCCCCCATTCACGTGCACACACGTGCTCGCTTTCTCTCTCTCTCCTTCTCTCTCAAAATAAACAAATAAATAAACAAACAAACTTTAAAACTGAAAAAAAAAAAAATGCTACCACTAAGTACCATACCATTTTTCCTTTAACTTCCTACAAACTAAATTACTGAGAAATACATACGGTTGTAAATATATTTTGAAAATGTCACCCTTACAGTCTCCTCAATTTACATTATGTTTAAAATAATGTTAAATCCAAAGAACTGTGTAAAAAGCTAAAAATGTTATAAAAAACAGGGAGGGGGACAAAAGAGAAGAGACTCATAAATATGGACAACAAACTGAGGGTTGCTAGAGGGGTTGTGGGAGGGGGGATGGGCTAAGTGGGTAAGGGGCATTAAGGAATCTACTCCTGAAATCATTGTTTCACTATATGCTAACTAATTTGGATGTAAATTTTAAAAAATAAAAAATTAAATTAAAAAAAAACTAAAAGTGTTAAAAATCAAAAGGAAAAAAGCTCTAAGCTGCAATAATGGGGAATGTTGTAAATATATTACAGTATATTCACTTACAAAATTATGTTTCAAAAGAATATTAATAATGGGAAAATCCTGATATAACAAATGAAAAATAACGAGAATTATATATATATGTATATATTTTTTTAATTTTTAAAGTTTATGTATTTGAGAGAGACAGCATGAGCAAGCAGGGATGGGGCAGAAAGAGGGAGAGAGACAGAGAATCCCAAACAGGCCCTGCACTGTCAGCATGGAGCCCAATACAGGGCTCAAACCCACACAGCAAGACATCATGACCTGGGCCAAGATCAAGAGTAGGATGCTCAGCTGACTGAGCCACCCAGACACCCTGAGAAAATTGTATATATAGAATGATCTCCCTTCTGAAGCAAAGTTTGTGTGTATGTGTACAGAGACTGAAGTGAAAGAAATGCATCTGTATTTTCCAATTACTCTGCAACAAATACATGTCGCTTTCATAACCGGAAAAAAGTCACTCTAAGAAAATATACTTTATAATTCTATAGTCTGATCTTTCCTCCTTGCTCATCTAAATTAGCGATGTTTTAATGTATTCTTTGTTACATCTCTTTCTTAAATACTAGCACATATCGCTAAAATACGTTCATTATATTCATTATATCCATACACCAAGATCTAATAAACAACAAAGGACTGAAATTAAAAGCTAAATTGTGTGGAGAGACAATGAATGTATGAATGCTATATGCTTCCAGAAAAGAGGAAAATTAATGACAGCTGGAGACATCTTAGGAAAATCTTTATGGCATAGATAACACTAACATGGCACTCACTATGTAAGGAAACACTAAACACAAATATTTCTTTCTCTTTTATTTAGGAGTATGCTTAGGTTAAAAGTTTAAAGGTGTGTCTGTACATATTTTTACTTGTTTTAAGAAGAGAAAACTGGTGACGTGGGAGAGACTCACAAATGCCACAGACAGAATCTAGGGTAAGTTCTGATTCTAAAAATCAAACTTTAAGATTTATTGTATCACTTTATTTATTTTTAATTCTTTAATGTTTATTTAGTTTTGAGAGAGGGAAAGAAAGAGAGAGTGCAAGTGGAAGAGGGGCAGAGAGAGGGAGACACAGAATCCAAAGCAGGCTTCAAGCTCTGAGCTGTAAGCACAGAGCCCGATGAGGGGCTCGAACCCATGAACCATGATAGTGGTTTAGATAGCCAAAAGATAGTGAAGGTACACACTTTGCTGTCTGGAACATTCATTTTCCAAAAATGGGTGAAAGCTTAAGGGGAGGTGTGGCTGTTACAATACCGCTCCATACCTCCCAGTTTATACTTCCTAATTCATTTCTACCCCTAAATCAGTCTCAACCGCCAGCTATGAGAAAGCACATCAATATTTAATAAAGAATAAATAAATAAAGGAGAAATACACAGTTTGGATTATATAATAAGGTAAATGAGGAGGGAAACACTATAATGATTTTTTAAGGAAGTTCAAGTATCTATTACTTTTAGAAAATAATGTAAGAAATCAGAAATTTAAATAAAAGAGTATAGTCTGAATAGGCGGAGAGTAAATCATAGGTAATTACTGAACTAACGTAGGCTTGTTATATTAACTTAAACTTTTTTTAAGTAACTCCCATCTATGAATATATGTAGATGCATCACATTTATAGGCCTAAGTGTTCTTTTATAAAAGTACATTTTAATAACATAATTTACATACATACTTAAATCTAGCTGAATTTGAATTAATGCAAATATTGAATGAATTATGCTTAAATTAATGAGACTTTAGGGTAATTATGAATAATAAGGAATTGTATAAAAAACAAAACATACCCCAATAATGTCAGATAATATTCCTGAAAATAATTTTATAATATTCTTGTATAGGTAAGTATACTACAATTCACTGCAGAACTGTTTGACTTAGAAATATTTATTGGGTAATTTTATTTTATTTTTTTAATGTTTATTTTTGAGAGAGAGAGAGAGAGAGAGCACGAGTTGGGGAGGGGAAGAGAGAAAGGGAGACACAGAATCTGAAGCAGGCTCCAGGCCCTGGGCTGTCAGCACAGAGCCTGACATGGGGCTCGAATCCACGAACCACGAGATCATGATCTGAGCCGAAGTCAGCTGTTGAACTGACTGAGCCACCCAGGCACCACTTTTCTGGGTAATTTTAAACAAATTCCAATCAAGTACTGAATAACAACATAGTGTTGTATCCTATTTTTTAAAAATTCTTACAACTAATAACCAAAATTATGTAAGGGCCATATTAATAGAATTTTACATGAAAAAGCAATCTTTAATTAGAAAACTATGTGATATCTCAAGTAATATTTGAATAGTTCATAAATATACATGAATTACAATGTTGACACTTGTACCAATTCACACATTATGAAAATCTTAGAAGTTGTGATCAGTATGAAATTTAATTTAAATAGTGAATGTACTTATCACACTGTTAGTTGCAATCCACCTCCTCCAGCTAAGCTATAAACTACCAAGACAATGGCTACATCCTATATCCATAGTGACCAGTCGGGCACCTGGAACTTAGTAAGAACTCAAATATTTGTATATTAAAGCCACATGAGGGGCACCAGGGTGGCTCAGTAGGTTAAGTGTCCGACTTCAGGGCAGGTCATAATCTCCCAGTTTGTGAGTTCAAGCCCCGTGTCGGGCTCTGTGCTGACGGCTCAGAGCCTGGAGCCTGCTTCAGATTCTCATTCTCTCTCTCTCTCTCTCTCTCTCTCTCTCTCTCTCAAAAATAAAAATAAACATTAAAAAAAAAAAAACCCACATCATTTCAGGAAAAAAACTAACAACTAGAAGTAACGCAGACCCTCCCAATGATGTCTGGTTCCTAGATTACCCTTTAGATTTTCATGCACTGGCTTAAAAATTTCTGACTCCTAAAGTGAAGGAATCTACAGTGGATTTTGGAATTTGAAACATTGTTTTCCTAGAAAATGCCCTTATTATATACAAATGTTCGTATATTCACGTTCATATTGAAACCTGGGAAAATACAGAAGTATAAGTATTAAGAAGCTTATTAAAAATACCCACATCAACTGAAGATAATAAAATTTCACTACACATTGTTCCCTTTACTTCAAGTAAGTTGCATGTTATTTTCCAAAACTTTCTGTACAGTCTACCAAAAAACAATCTCTGGGAGATAACATAATTCACATTAAAAGCTGGGATCTATGGATGAAAGAAATTAAGTGGCTTGTTCAGAACAATAGAGAAAAAATAATTTCAAGGTTTTCATGATTTTGTGACTAGTGACCATGTTACTAATCTAATGACTAATACGTCTGGTCATGAAAATATTTGCATATAACTAACAATAAATCAAGATGTATTCAACCACAAACATATAAGTAATAAATATGTAAGTCATATTACAATAGTTTCTGCCTTTTCCATAAGCAATTTATTGTTTCCAATGTAATCCCTGGTGAGAATAAAATAATTATTTTCTTTATGTCTTCACAGTATATGATTTGCCCCAAAAAGACAAAATAGAAGACGACAATAAAACTGAAGCATACTCAAACAAAATCAAATATATGCGTGAGATAGCAGAAATAACATGGAAATAGAAATAGGGAAAGGTTCTGATCTCACAACTACTATGTAGTTGTTTGACCACAGACAAGTTACTTAACTTCTTTGGACCTTAATTTTTCTCACTGTGAAATGAAGAGGTTAACTAAGTCTAAAGCACCGTTTCCCAAACTCTTCTGGACAACGTTTTCTGAACTGTCCACAGATAAATTTTAGGAGTGGGGAATTGGAGGAGTGGATGACGAAAGGTTTATTAAGTTTGGACACACTGCATACTACCAAGAAATTGATGCTGTCAACACAGAGGTGTGGCCAAGATGCCCAGTGCGGTTGGCAGCCTTTAAGTTATCTTCCAATGTTCTCCACCTATGACATTCATGCTCTTCTATAATCCCTTGCCCTTGACTGTAGGCGGAATTTGTCAACTCGTTTAAAATGAACAGAATACGGCAAAAGTGATGAGATGCCATCCCTGAGATTAGGTTATAAAAAGACCATGACTTCCACCTTGGGTGTCTGCTCTCAGCTGCCATGCTGTGAGGCAGCCCTGCAGAAAGGCTCACATAAGTGAGCTTGGAGGCAGATATTCTGAGCCTGTCAATAACCATGTGAGCGAGCCTGGAAGTAGATCGTGCCCTTGCCAAGCCTTCAGATGAGAATGCAAGGCCGGGGTGACAACTTGATTGCAGTCTTGGGAGAGACCGGGAGCTGGAACCACCCAGTCGCTCCCAAATTTCTAATTCCTAAACTAGGGTGAAAATAAATGTTTGTTGTTTTCCTCTGTTAGTTTTAGGGTAATCTGTCACACAGAAACAGATAACTAATACACCCCAAATACCCACATCTTCTATTTCCAATTTGTAAGCCACATGGTACAGAACTCTACACTAACAAGCTTAGGGGAAGAAAGAGAGCTTACCACTTTAATTGGACCTGTAAAGAACTAAGCTTTTCCTGGTCTTACTTAAAATATGTAGGCTATGTATGACTGTGTGACTTTTAGCAGATAGAAGACTGTCTTGCTAATGAACATGGTCCAGTCAGACAGATTATTTCTTCCTGATACGACTAGAAAAGGAGATAGGTAGAAAGGCTTACTTAGTTATTCCTTTCTCTACTGCATAACTGAAGTGCCTCTACCAAGAAAGACTCCCACGGTCAAATCAATAGGGGAAATACTAATTATCATCCTCTTAAAGATGTTCAGTGCACACTACATGTAAAGTTCTGAGAGGTTCTTCAGTAAAAGGAGCTATTTATTGAACACGGCGTTTCTCCAACATGTGATGACTAAGCCTTTTTTCTATAGATACTTCCTAAAATTTTGCGGAAAGTGAAAATTAGAGAATCTTTAAAGCCTTTATTTTCTGAATAAAATGTTCTATGATTATACGTTAACCCTTTACACTTGATCTTAGCCAAAAGGCCGAGAAGCGATACATACGTTAGCTATGTAAAAAAACTCTGACACCTCACCTTGCCAAGCTGCTGTAGAAATTTCAAGTGTCTCTCTTCAAACTGTGTCGGGTCTCGGTCTTCAAAAGCTCCAGAAAACCCGAGGGTGCCTATCCTATTTGGCAACATGTCATTTTCTGTTAATAGCTCGTAATCTGGAAAGAGAAAGTACATGAGTACTGTGGGCTGGCAGATTACATCGTCTGGGTTAAAAGGTATGTATACAAGCTAACCAAAATAATCAGAACGATCTAGAAACACTAAATACAAATTAATACAGGACAACTCTAATAGTTTAAACTATATTAACAAAGTCTTTATTACCCATAACCTAACAGGCTTTCAAAAAACACTTTTGCAAAGGAAAATTACTTGCTAAAAACAGGCAGTTTTAGTAGTATTTTTAAGTAAGATTATATTATTTTGACTTCTGCGGTGAGAATGGTAAGTAGTACTGGAACAGGAAATACCTATGGGTCAGATATATGTACATTTAGCTACATATTTTAAAGGCAGAGCGGGCAAATAAAAACAAACCTACTTCATGTTTAGAAAACCACTCAACTATAAAATATAGCTAAAAAAAAAAAAAAGAAAAATTGCTTTTAAAAAGTCAAATAAGCCAAATAAACTTATACAATATACATTAATTAATTGGTAAAGTAAAACCGGGTTATTGAAGAGGCCTCTGTTAAAAATGGAGAGACTGCTGAATCAAGAAAACTAGAATATGTACGAAGTAGGAAAAGTCATATGAACATAAGAGACTAAGTCTAAAAGGCATCAATGTTCACTATATTGTACACTTGAAACTAACATAACACTGTATGTTAACTAACTGGAATTAAAATTAAGACCAAAAAAAAAAAAAAAAGATATCGAGGAACTTCTTGTAAGGGATTACAAAATTGGTAAAGATTTGTTAAAACCTATGAAGATAGAAAGGGGACCCGGAAAAGCAGTAAGACTATTCCATCAATACATACCTGGAGTAAACAAACTATTAAGGTCTCGTATGATGGCTCTGAAAGAAGGTCTAAAATCTGGTTCATAATCCATACAATTATTAATAAGATTTGCTAATTCTGTCCACTTTGGTGCAGGAAGCTGGTGCCTATCTTCATAAAACTGGAGCTTCTATAATGAAAGAACCAGATGAGAAATTGTATAATGTGATAATCAAGCTTTTTTTTTTTTTAAACATAAAATAGGCTAAAAAGTATCAAATCATAGGAAAGAAAATCAAGGGTCACAAAGTAAGTCCAACTTCACAGTGGATATAAACTCACTCTTTGAGAATCCAAAGCACTCAGAGGCTTGTCTCCTCCACTGCAGATTTCCCACAAAGTGGTACCAAAACTCCATTTGTCTGTTGCCAAGTTTAGATTTTTAGGATTTTCAATGCATTCAGGTGGTACCCATGGTATTCTCTCCTGAAGAACTTTGAAATGATAGCAATGAAGTATGGTTAAATAGTTCCCACAAGTAAATGATTCTTTAATATGCAAATAATTTCAAACTGATTTGGATAATCTGGTCTTTTTTGCGTGGCTGTGAGTTGTGTGCACCACACAAGCAAATGTACACATTTACGAGCCACAAGGGACCTTTGAGGGCATCTAATTCATTATCTCAGCTTTAACAATGACAACACTGAGACCCATAAAAACTGAATAATTTGCCTAAAGTCACAAAATTTGTTAGCAGCATGGAGAGAATTAGAATCTTAGACAACAAACTGTGGATCAACTAAACTTCCTTTCATTGAGCCATAGTGTTTCAACTCGTGTCTAACTCTCTCTACCCTTCCTAGTTGTGCATTCGATAAAATTTTTTTCCCGTAACACTTGTCCTAAATTGCCTTTTGATTTTTGTATTTCTTTACAATGCGTAAATAGTAAAGGTAACGTTAACATCATTCTGAGCTAATGATTCAGGAGCAGTGGCAATTCCAACTTGTACACGAAAATACAAGGACCAACAGACAGATGAATTACTTAATTATCCCAAGATATTCTGAATACGGAATTGATACAGGTAGTCTCTGCTAAGATCATGGAATTTCACAAGTAAAGGTGCTAGGGTCTTTTTTGACCTCATCAGAAAACCGTCATCCAAGGAAGGAGACAGCACTTTTAAATCCACCTTCTGGTAATCTGGTATGGATAAATAGAAAAGTAAATAAAATGATATAGAAGAATGAAGGATAATCTGCTGCATCTTTTAGTATATTTTGGTAAAGCAATATGAATATTTTTGCTAATGAAGAGATTAAAGAGTACAGGTTCCTTTCTCTTTCACCGTATGAAGAAATTTTCTCCTTAATTTCCATTCCAAAGAATGAAATTTCCCTTAATATAGGTTCTAAGATCCTATAACATTTTCCGCCTTATTGTCTGTCTTTACTGTCAGAGAAGCTATCAAGTTTCAATACTGTTGGCTCAAATAGGATACATCAAGGCACAAATGTTGATCAATTAACAGTCTACATCTAGTACATTCAATTAGAGAAACTAGCTAAGATAATGAAATACAGTTACAACATTATTTGTACCAAGAAAACTCCTTTCAACCATGTGACTGAAATTTTTACTTTGTTAAAATAGAAAGCTAACAAACACAAAAGATTTTTTTTTCAAGTTTTAAAAAGTCAGAATTAGCTGAATAATTAAACTAAATAAGATCTCAAAGTAGGTAATAGGTCTTCTCAAAATTTTATTTAGTGACTGAAGGAAAGAAAAATTTAGATAATTTATTTGTGTCTCAAAGAATATATCAGAAAATTTCACATTAAAAAATGGATAAAATCTGAACTTCCATACAAGCAGGGATTAAAACTGTTTAAAAAATCATTTTACAGTCCATGATAACATGCATATAAGAAAGGAAAAATGGAGACTGGGATGTAACTATAACTTAATTTGGATTGCTAAAAATGGTAGTTGAATTTTATTATTAATCAAGAACATGTCAATAAAAGAGTTTGAGAAAAAAATTAACAACATGCTTTTTGTACCACTGTCCAAATAGAGACGTGGAATCACTATGTCGTTCACCTGAATCTAATGTAACATTGTGTGTCAGCTATACTCAAACAAAAAAAATCAAAAAGAAAAAAAAGTTAAATGAGATTCCTGTCGAACTTACTGTCCTTTGGCAAAACTGTAATACTAATGCCAGGATCACTAAGTTTGATGAAAGGAGGATTTCCTGTCTTTCTGTCTTCTTCTCTGATAAGCAGAATATTTTTGGCACACACATTCCCATGAATAAGGGCTTTTTCTTCCTGTCAAAGTTAAATGCACATTCAAATATCAATCCACAAATATTTGAACACTTAGTATATCCAAAGTCCCAAAATGGATTTAAACGAACAAAATAGGGCAGTATTAACTAATAAACATTAATTTGGAAGCGTGCTTTGACATAAAAGAAAGTTTTACGGCAGCACTGTGCTTTTTGTTTTACTTTTCAAATGACACACCAATCTGCACCCATGATGAAACAAAGATCTTAAAATTACTCAGTTCCACTTCATTTGCCAAAGCTGCGATTTTAAACAGTAATGAGTACTGTTCCTGTTCAGCGGCAGGACACGGGTGCACTCTGAGGGGCCCGATCACCGGCGGCCCCTCTGGTATTCTGCTCCTCTGGCAGTGCTGCTTTCTCACCACACATAAGGGCCGGTTGTCCGCAGACCTATAACAAGGTATTTTCTGCAGGGATTTTCTGCTATCCGTAGCTGGCAGAACGTGTTTCTGCGTAATTTTTTATTAAATTCTCTAAACCCAACTGACACAAACTACAGATTGTCTACCAGCGCTTTTAAGAGATAGGATGACAAAACTCTTTCAGAAATGATTTTACATAAATAAATATATGCCTAAAATAATCTCTTTCACCAACTAATAGATTCTTTTAAATGACTCAACATTCATTCACAGATTTCTTTCTTATTCCTGGGTCAAGATCCTTTCTACATTGCTTCGGAAGACAGAATGTTTTTGATAAAAAATTACACTTATTACTTACTAGAAAATGCATGGCCCATGCCAACTGTTTAGCCACTTCAAGTTTCCATAATATACTTATAGAATTTTTATTCTTTTTCAGGTATGTATCTAATGATCCAAATTTTACAAACTCCTGAACCAGAATATCTGCATTAAAATATACAAACAATAAGGCTCAAGTACAAATACAATAAAAATACATGTAATTTTAAAATTTCATAAAATATATTTATAATATATGAGTATTATAGGTAAAGAGATTAAATTATGCAAAATCTACTAATTTAAAGAAAACTTAACAACGATATACCATTGTATTTTTGGGTTTTAGTTTATTCACAAAAGCAAGACATAGGTATCTAAACAATTACGTATATATATAATTTATAATATATATGTTATGTACTTTTCTTATAATGTTAATATACATATGTAACTACTCCAGCATACCTCCATGTATTAGTACTGAATTATGGCTGCTTTTTTTAAACAAATGAAAGTTTCTCAGAGTTAACTTCTCTTGCCTGATACTATAGTAGCATCCCCAGTTTTTTTTTTTTTTAAGTTTATTTATTTATTCTGAGACAGAGATAGTGCCAGTGTGAGAGGGGGTGAGAGACAGAGAGAGAGAGAGAGAGAGAGAGAGAGAGAACGAACACTCCAAGTAGGCTCCGGGCTGCCAGTCCAGAGCCTCAGGTGGGGCTGAACTTAAGAAACTGTGAGATCATGACCTGAGCTGAAGCCAAGAGTCAGGCGCTTAACCTACTGAGCCACCGAAGTGCCCCAGTGTCCCCAGCTTATCTGTGGTTTTGCTTTCCACAGCTGCAGCACCCATGGTCAACAGGTTCAGAAGCAGATGATCCTCCTTCCGACTTTCTGTCAGAAGGCAGTAGCCTAATGCTATGTCACAATGCCTACGTCACTCACCTCGTTCCATCTCATCACATACATATTTCATCATCTCACATCATCACAAGAAGAAGGGTTAGTATAAAATATGAGAAATCACATTCACATAAACCTTTATTACAGTATATTGTTATTACTGTTCTGTTATTATTGTTATCTCTTACTGTGCCTAATTTATAAATTAAACTTTATTATATGCATGTACGTATACGAAAAAAACATAGTGTATATAGGGTTGGCTACTGTCCTCAGTTTCAGGCATCCACTGGGGGTCTTGGAACAATATCCTGCAGATAAGAAGGTACTACTGTATTTAGACATCAAAACTTCCTGAAATTCTTCTTCTACACATAAAAATTTATAGCAATGTCTATTCTATTACAGGCATTAAGGAGAATGTGAGTTTGAACTCCATTCATCCTTTTAATTTATGCTGCAAAAAAGCAAAAATTTGTTTTGCATGGCTTTATCTTTAAAAGTATATTTTTAAAATAGTATTAAGATATATTGTCAGAAAAACAAGGGTTTGCTTCTAAAAAACTCCTGACTGCCTTTAAGACATATAAAAATTTCCAGCCCTGTCAGTATTGACCAAGTTCCCCAAAGCCAAGACTATTTCTACATTAAGACATGTTATTTAATAATTAAACTGGGTTTAGGATTTATTTACAGTCATCTAGTACTAATTTGTAATATAATAAGCTCAGGTTCTCAATTTCAAATATAAATTTATTGAGATTATTTTATTGTTTCTTAAGCATAAACAGTAAGTTCTATAAATGAGAAAAAAAGGACTTCATCTTTTTAATCATAAAAAAGGAAAATTAAGATAAAATAAAAACCAAAAAAATTCAAGCAAAAAATTTCAACATGGCATCGTGATACATATCTTTAAAGAAATTCTGACAGACTTTCACACTGTAATCCATGTTAGCTCATGGCCTAGTGAGCAATTCGGGGCCTATGCTACATACAGGTCTATGCTTCACATTATTTGTTTTAAAATGCGTACTGTAGGTCTTACCTCAAATTGTGATTCTGCCTGATCTAATATTACAATTACTTAGTTCTCACTTGGTATACATCAGTTTTGGACCTTGCTGGGTAACTAAGACAAATTTAATGACTGTTTTGCTACCCATAGTTAATTTAGAAAACACAATCCATATACTGATAATTAAGAACTGACCACAGGTAAATTTATGTCACAGCAAGTGTCAAAAAAAGAAGGAAATGAAAAAAAAGAATAAATATCTAAGAGTTACAATGAACAAAGCTTAATGAAACTATTTTATGTGGCACTAAAAACCTACTATGTTTCACAGATACCAACTGACTGTCATAAGTTCCATTGTTTTCTGTGTCATAAAAGAAAAAAATTGCCAATTAAATAATGACTTATCATTGATTATATCACACATCCCAATTTCAGGTATTTTTAAATGTGAAAAAAGTGTTTCACAGGATCAGTGAAATATACAAGCAAGCATAAGAACTGGAATTACATGCTCTGAAACACTGTTGTCCGACTTTTTAAAGAAATGTATTCTTTCATCCCCCTTAATGAAAAATTATGAGAAACATCATTAAAAAAAGAGAGAAATTCAGAACCACTCTAGTCAGGGATAAGTGAGCAGTAGTCTCATTATTGCATTTAGGTTTACTCTCACTTCATCAACCCCCTGAGGTACCTAAATACCTCCACAGAACAGATTTGAAAATCACTGTCTTTGAAAAGACAATCGATTTTCAAAAATATGAAGACATGTTATATAAGCATGGATGCATATTTACTCCACATTACTAATAGAAAATAGAGAATTATGTAATTTTCTGAATGTAAACTTGGTTTTTATGAACAGTCTAAATTTAGCCATAGAATATATCAAATATCAACATCCAATCATTTCAGTCAGTTCCACTACAAATTCAACCTATAGTTTATGTTTTTTATGTAATTCCAAATAAATTTGTGCTAAAATGGCCAGTTATTCCAATGACATATTGAACCAGCCACAATCTGTATTGGTATGGTTAACAGAAAAGATTATAAGACATGTTTACTCGAAGACTCTGCTGTTTGGACATTTTGACATAAGGCATATTAACTGTTTTCTGCATTTTAATTTCACTCATTCATTTCCTTTTTTAGAAGACATTGCTGAGCAGTTTACAATGTTTTTGGTTTCAACAATATTTAATTCCTTTCAACATGGTTTATACTGATACTTAATTATGATCCTGAAATTGAATTTTCTATATACACAATAGATGCTCTGAGAAAGACATGATATGAACATAAGGAAGCCCGTAGTTTTACTTACTTTCCTCTCCACAGACACATACTCCATAATTTAAAACCAGGTGCTTGTGAGAAAGCTGGCTCATCATGCTTGCTGCTTCAAAGAAAGACTAAGGAAAAGAAAAAAAAACATACAAAAAATACAAAAGAATTATTGTTTGTGTCTAAAAATGTTCATAGGTCAGAGAGATCCCGTCTGTCATAAGAGAAATGCACTTTTTCCTTATTCTCAGGACACAGACAAGGCTAATGCGCTGTGGTTCCCTTAGATGGACTTGACACTTCTATCAACCTCGATGCTAGAGTTCATTCAGAGAAAGCCCCTGAGAAAGCCTGGAATAAGAAAATATCAGCGAGAGAGAGCAATAGTGGCACAGGGCAATATGAATGATACAAGATCAGCAGCCTTAGACCCACAGCACCTGGAGGAGAGAACAGAGGCAGATGCCAGACACTAAGTAAATGGACGAGAGCTTCAAAAAACTTCTCAAAGAATTAAGACTGATCACTGTGCAGATAAAATACCATGACAACTATGTCAGGCATGTTATTAATATCACTCTAACTCAACTAACCTCTGAGTAGACCTTCTGGATACAGTTGTGAAGGATCACAACCACCAACACTGTGGTATCCTGGGTTAGAAAAACTTTCACTTGTATGCTTCACGTCACCTTCCGCTAACATCATTTAAGACATGTTACTCACCACAAATGTTTATTATGTCATGTTTGGTGATGCTTTGCTATGTAAAGGACCCTGACAACTGACAAGCAGGTTTCTGCTGGCTGGCATCTCCAGATCATGCCCAGAGGCATCCGCATTTCACCTGAAGCATTCTTTAGGACAGTGCCTTTCAAAAATTTTTTAAAAAATAGATTAAACCATGGAAGAAATCTGTAGAAACCCATAAAGCTCTGGAGAACCAAGTTTGAAAGCCACTGGCTTAATATATGCAGAAATGTAGTAATACCCATAATACAATATTATGAGTAATTAGTTTAGAAATAAGTTATTATTTTTTTTAATTTTTTTTAATGTTTATTTATTTTTGAGACAGAGACAGAGCATGAGCAGGGAAGGGGCAGAGAGAGAGGGAGACACAGGATGTGAAGCAGGCTCCAGGCTCTGAGCTGTCAGCACAGAGCCCGACACGGGGCTTGAACTCACGGACCGTGAGATCATGACCTGAGCCGAAGTCCGACGCTTAACCGACTGAGCCACCCAGGTGCCCCGAAATAAGTTATTATTTAAAAAATTCTAGGGGCGCCTGGGTGGCGCAGTCGGTTAAGCGTCCGACTTCAGCCAGGTCACGATCTCGCGGTCCGTGAGTTCGAGCCCCGCGTCAGGCTCTGGGCTGATGGCTCGGAGCCTGGAGCCTGTTTCCGATTCTGTGTCTCCCTCTCTCTCTGCCCCTCCCCGGTTCATGCTCTGTCTCTCTCTGTCCCAAAAATAAAAAAAAAAAAAAAAAAAAACGTTAAAAAATTCTATAATTCTCTACACCCCCACCCTCAGAAAGCATCCTCAGAAAGGTCCTTGATATGTATACTTTTAAAAATTACAGTTTTGAAAAGCTGCATGCATGAATGTGCTGTGTCCATATGATTGCATATGTTTAAATGTCATGAACTACATGAGCTATACAAAGAATATACACACCTCTGAATAGTTTCTGTGTGCTTTATCCAGAACTTTTAAAAGAACTTCTGTTTCATGCAGTTGACCATAGTCTCCTACTTCTCTTCTTAGACCTTTAAAAATTTTTGTAAAAGTGCCTTGCCCAAGGCTTTCATTCTTTAAAAGAAAAAAAGGAAAAATAAGAATCAGCAAAGATGAAGAAAATATAGGAATTAGGAAATATGTTTAATGACAAAGGGTTTTTAAAAATCCATAAGCAAATATTAACTGTACTTTGTAATAAAAGACAGAACATAGGGATTAATGAATAAAGTGCATTTTGGTTCCACCATGTTCTTAAACCCCCTGAATTAGCTATTAACTATCACTTTTTCATAGTGTCAGTGTTTACCTACATTTATTTACATACGAATATTCTTGTTTGCCTTTCATAATAGTGAAAGGCAGTACAGCCTGATCTGTGGAGGCAGAGTGTGGAACTCCTAGTTGCATGACCTTTTGCGGCTGTTTGGTCTCTGTGCTGCAGGTATCCTGGTTTCCTTATCTCAGGAATGGGGATAATCAATTTTGCATATTCTTGTTATGAACAATAAATTAATAAATACATGAAAGCACTTAGTACAGTCCATACCACATGGACTAGATAAGCGTTAGTTATTACTGCTATCACTAGTGTTTCTTGCTTATCCTTACAAAACAGTTGTTGAAAGACTGCACCCTGAAGTTGGGCTGTCGGTGTTCAAACTGAAGCTCTCCTGTTACTAGTTTTGTAATGTTAGGTCACGTAGCAAGTCTCTGCTTGCTGTTATTTACAGGAAGATTCAAGTCTTTATAATTCTGTATAATTCCATCTATTGTATCCTTACGGAACTCAGACATCATTTATTCTTCCTCATTCCACTCTCTGTGTCCCTTAATCTCTTTCATAATTTCCATTTCTTTCTCCCTATCTGCTGCACCTGAAAATTTTTCAGATTTTGCAATTCACTAATTCTCCCTTCAACAATGGATAATCTGCTCCTTATTTTGTTTTAACGTCAATGAGCATATTTTTCACTTCTATATTTTCCTTTCTCCAAATTGTTCTGGTCTTTTTGATAATGTCTTGGTTTTTTCCCCATGTTTTCCACTCCATTTGTGTCTTTAAACATACATATATATTTTATAACCTCAATCTGAAAAGTCTGTTATATGAAGTTCTTAAAAGGTCTAATGTAGATGTATGTTGGTCTGCTGACTCTTGCCTAATTCTGAATTATTTCCTTGAATCTTTTACAATTTTTGATTAAAA
Organism: Panthera leo; assembly: GCF_018350215.1. Taxonomy (NCBI): domain Eukaryota; kingdom Metazoa; phylum Chordata; class Mammalia; order Carnivora; family Felidae; genus Panthera; species Panthera leo. The sequence continues at coordinate 6,621,321 of NC_056691.1, forward strand.
GCTCATGTTTATTTTCTTTGTGGGGATTCTGGGTGGCCTAGGGTAAGAGTATGTTCTTCCAAAAAGATTTTGTATTTGCTTCTTCCAAGCATCACAGGGTAACACTTTTATTTTAATGTATTGGCTTAGGGTTTCTCAGACTATGCAGATGGTATAAAGAAATCGAAACTGGAAAGCTTATAGTTACAAATTCTCAGGAGAGACTTTTTTTCTCTAAGAACCCAACAAAAGCAGACAACACTCCTTTTCCTCTTCTTTTCCTAGTGGATGAATTTTTCATAATCCATGTTGTTTTACTGGGGATGTATTTATTTGAGGGTCCTGGTTTTATTCTGAGATGGTCTCACTTTTAACTCCTGGTCTTGTGGAGGCCTTATAAGGCTTGGCCCTTCTTCGTGTTGCTTGTGATCTTAATTCCCTTGTTTAATGAAACAAATCCCAACCCCCAACATCATCCTGCAGCCCAAACATCAGCTCTTATGCACACTTTGTTTTCAGTTCCTTCTTTATTTTTAACTCCATGCATTTCCCTTACTTTCTTGAGAACTTAAGAATTAAGACATAGGTCTTTTGTAGAAGAGGATTTTTAAGTTTTAATTTAAGATTTAAAAAGAAATATTTTTAATTTTTTTAAGTTCATTTATTTTTAGAGAGAGAGAGCATAGCAGGGGAGGGGCAGAGAGAGAGAGAGAGAGAGAGAGAGAGAGAGAGAGAGAGAGGAAGAGAGAGAATCTCAAGCCAGCTCTGTGCTGTCAGTGCAGAGCCTGATGTGGGGCTCAATCCCATGTACCCATGAGATCACGACCTGAGCCAAAATCAAGAACTGGACACTTGCAGTGCCTGGTGGCTCAGTCAGTTGGGTATCCAACTTTGGCTCAGGTCATGGTCTCACAGTTCATGGGTTCAAGCTCCGTGTGGGCTCTGTGCTGATGGCTCGAAGCCTAGAGCCTGCTTCAGATTCTGTGTCTCCATCTCTCAACTGCCCCTCTCTTGCTTGCACTCTGTCTCTCTGTCTCTGTCTGTCTGTCTCTCTCTCTCTCTCAAAAAATGAATGGGCATGAAAGAATGGGAGGGGAGTGGACACTTAAATAACTGATGCCCAGATGCCCCTTGCTCATTTCTAACTCAAGTTTGGTATCACATTTTCACAAGAAATAAAAATATTTAAACTGAGATAAAATTTTGATAATATAGGTTATAATAGGATAGTTCCAAATGTCACATGAATATAATGTGGGATAGGAAATCAAGAAAACCGCTGTTTTACAAGGACAAAAAGGACAATAATTAGCATCTAATGACTTACAAATATCAAATCTTCATTTCTGATTTTGTGAAACACCATTTGGTTCACATTATTATGCCTCTGTAATGTTGGTGATGTTGGTACATCAGAAACGCCATTGGTTCTAAAGACTAGAAGATTTGATTTATCTGTTTAAAAAAAAAAAATGAAAAAAATATATATAACCAAACACACTGAGGATATAAACTGTTCCAAAGGGGTAAAATAAAATGTGTTCTATACATAAGAAACACAACTTGTTCATTTCTCCAACAAAGAGAAATTTATTTTAGGAATTTATTCATTGGGCTTTGATGCATTTTAACCAGTTATTTCAAACATTCAAAACTGTAATGATTTCCTTAATTAACATAATTTTTCAGGAATTTTAATAACAATTTTTAATAAACCTCTTATTTCAAGGGATTTATAATCTTACTATCGTTATTTTAAAAGTATAGAAATTAAAATTCTAAAAGAGTATGAAAGTTTTTACTTAGAACAACATACGAGATTTGACAGAGGAGTCTTTCAGTAAGTGATTTTATACCAAGTGATTGTCATTTCTTAAATGTCATTTCAGCATTATGGAACTTCAAGTGACATATAGACTTAAACTGAATAATCCTATCTGAGGATCCTTATACAAGAGAACAAGACAAAATTAATTTGTGTTTGGAGCTGCTTCTCTCATATTTCTTTTGTAATCGATACACTGAAGATGCCTTTTACCATATACACAATCCATGACCAGTATTTTAATACTAACTAGAAAATTATTTTACCTTTCAACTTTGGGGGGCAGCATTTAGTAAACTGGAAAATTATACTGTCGGAGCGAACAGTTTCCATCTGGTAGCAATTCAAAAGATCTTTAAGATTACTGAAGTTCTTCTTGGTCCCGCTGAGGTTGTATTCTCCATTCTCATTTTTTGTAATCAAACAATGCTTATATTCGATGACATTATCTCGCTAAATAAGTTTAATTACACAGACAGAGGGAAAAATCACAATGGTCGCCACAGTAATTATTGCGACAAAAATGTTATCACAGAAACAACCAACAGAACATTTAGACATATGAACTGTGAATCCTAACACAGTACTGGTATAGGGTGAGAGAAGTGCCTGGTTCCTCAAAAAGGTATCTGATGATAATACAAACCTTACATAATGGCTCAACAGTTGATTTTCTTAAAAAGCAAGTAAGAAAGCAATGATAATTATAAGACCATCCTTAAAAACTTCCCATCATTTACAAGACAAAATCTAAAAGTAACTTATAAATAAGGACTTCCAAGAGCAGGCTTCAGCCTCTCCCTCCAACCTCACCTTCTACCGGAGCCAACATATAACCTGTTCTAGCTGTATTAAGCGACTTTAAAAATTTCAAGCAAATGTCATGCTGTTCTCTACGTATGAATATACATCCTCTCCTTCTGAGCAATGGACTTTTAGACACTTCTTTTTTATTTAATTTTTATTCTTGAGACAATGCGAGAGACAGAGTGCAAGCAGCGGACGGGCAGACAGAGGGAGACACAGAGTCTGAAATAGGCTCCAGGCTCTGACCTGTCAGCCCAGAGCAGGACGCGAGGCTCGAACTCATGAACCGTGAGATCATGACCTGAGCTGAAGTCAGACGCTTAACTGACTGAGCCACTCAGGCGCCCCTAGACATTTCTTAACACTAGGGTCAAGTATCATCTTTTCTGTGAGGTACTCCCTAACAACCCTGACCCCATTTCATACGCAAAGACGATTGCCCGTTCACTGTACCACTACTGTATTTGCATAATTAACTCTCCTGGTGATTTTAATATTTTCAGTTTTTCAGTGTTTGTTTTATGTGCTATACTATGAACTTCTTTATTCACCTATTTTTTGAGCTACTTATTAGCATATTCAACCTCCTTAAAACCACTTATGAAATGAAACTGACAAAATACCCCAAATCTTTCCTACTCCAAAAGCTCTTCCTTAATTGCAACCCTTTTTTGTTATTGTCTATGTTTGTCTATACTGACTAATTACAATGCTCAATTTAGTACTTCTTTGGTATATCTTCCTATTTTTGTTTTCCCAAAAGATACATTTCTTAAAGCAGGGTTATGCCATACACTCTCTAGTATACAGCCCTCATATTAGGTTGAGCAAATAAAGTAAACATAAAAAAAATACATTTTGAATTGATGGTTAAATATGTTGGACTGCTATATATTACAGTAAAAAGATACAATGAAATTAGGATAGATTATTAGTAATATTAAATGCTAAACTTATCAAGTAACCCACCTTATATACTTATGGACAATTAATCTACTCTATATGCTAAATATAAAGTGACTGAATTTTATAAAAATTAAAATAATTGAATAACCAAAACATTACTTTGTATACTTTTGTAAGTAAGAAAATTTTGGAAGCTGCTATAAAGTTTCTCAAGATTTATACTATGAGGGGCGCCTGAGTGGCTCAGTCGGTTAAGCATCCGACTTGCACTCAGGTCATGATCTCACAGCTTGAGACTCTGAGCCCCGCATTGGGCTCTAGGCTATGGCTCAAAGCCTGGAGCCTGCTTCAGATTCTGTCTCTCTCTCTCTCTCTCTCTCTCTCTCTCTCTGTCTGCCCCCCACCCCACCACACTCACACTCTGTCTCTTAAAAATGAATAAACATTAAAAAAAAAAATTTTTTTTTTAAAGGGAGGGTTAATGGGGGAGTGGGAGGGAGGGGAAAGTGGGTGATGGGCATGAGGAAGGCACCTGTTGGGATGAGTACTGCGTGTTGTATGAAAACCAATTTGACAATAAATTTCATATTAAAAAAGAAAAAAAATTTTTAATTAAAAAACAAAAAAAAGGGAAAAAGAAAAAAAAGGTTTATACCATGAAACTGCCTTATAAGTAAGAGTATCTTTTTAGATATTTGGGGTAGTAAACAATGTTAGATGAGATTCAAAATTGCCTGTATTAACAGTGTGGTTTCATTGTAGTTTTATCCTTAAAACATATACATGGTAGATCATTATTCTTAATACTGGAAAACCACTAGTTAAACAAATTATGTTTATTTGTTATTGACCTATTTCATTCTAATTCTATAACCAATTACCATAAAAGGAAAATTTGCTTCTGATTCATTTGGTTCTGTGCTTTGGTAAAGATCTCCATTTTTGCAAAAAGAGACTTGAAGAGACTTGGTCAAATTCGACACGCTAGTAACATCCAAATGTCAAAAAATAAAATAAATTTCAGGGGCAACTGGGTGGCTCAGGTCATGATTCGTGGTTCGTGGGTTTGAACCCCCCCGTCAAGCTCTGTGCTGACAGCTCAGAGCCTAGAGCCTGCTTTGGATTCTGTGTCTCCCTCTCTCTCTACCCCTCTCTCACTTGTGCTCTCTCTCTCTCAAAAATAAATAAATAAACGTTTAAAAAAAAGAAATAAATACCAAATGAAAAGACATTATAAATAATTTTATATAAATCCTAGGAATTATATCTTATTTTTTTTAAGTTTATTCATTTATTTTGAGAGAGAGAGTGAGAGCATGAGTTGGGGAAGATCAGAGAGAGAGAGAGAGAGAACCCCAAGCAGTCTCCTCACTGCCAGCACAGAGCCTGACGCAGGGCCCATCTCACCAACCGTGAGATCATGACCTGAGGCCAAAATCAAGAAATGGACGCTTAACCGACTGAGCCACCCAGGCGCCCCCACATCTTGTTTATTGATACAGAATCTCTGAGCTTAACTAAGCATTATTATTCTAGTTATCATATCCAGAGCTGTCATTCTGAGTATTAAAAAAAAGAAAAAATTGTAGATAAACATGAGGGGGAAATTATACAGGCTAAATAAAGACGTTACCTTTGCCAGAGGAGGGGAGTGGGATGGGAAATGAAATTTTACAAAAAAAGTTACCATTTATTGTGAAATACTAACCTCGACAGCAAAAGTCAGAAAATATTTATTAAAGTCCTTAGGACTGCATCGAAGTACATAGAGTCCAGTCTGATTACCTGCTTTCTTCAGTTTACTGATGGCAAAATCCATTCTAAAGGTAAAGAAGTAATTTGAATAATATAGCAAGTCCCATGACACTAAGACCAAAATGTAATCTAAGAGATCAAAAGTCAAATCTAAAAGTCTCAGACTTTTTATAAGTCTCCTCTATTTTATATGCTTATCAATTACCTTATAAGGAAAAGTATTACAGTACTTTTTGCGATAAGTTCAAATCAATTTTTAACTATTTCAAAGCTATTTTGCGATAAGTTCAAATCAATTCAAGGGTTTTAAACACAAATAAAAGGTATAGTAAGATACAGAAAATCACTAAGAACATTTTGTTCATTTGAATTTTCTGTCTTATAATTAAAAATTTAGTTTCTTTAAAAACCATGTTCACTCCCAGAAAACTTCATTTAACTATGCAAACAATATATCATAAAACACTTATGTCTTTGCTACCATCGCAATTACTAGTATAAAAATTTATATGCCTTATTTTAGTATTTAATACCAAAGTATAATAGAAGACCTATGGCAAGTGACAAAGATTACTGATTTTCAAATTTTACTATATGTTTTATTGAAGCTGGACATCTTGAAAGAAAAGTTAAAAGGTCATCTATATGAAAGCAGGAAAAATCTGTTTCATTCATCACTGTATTTCTCATACACAAACCAGTGGCACATATTAGGCACCCAGCAAATGTTCTATAAATAAATGAAAGAATGCTTGAATGGATGGATGAAGAATGAATGAATGAATGGTAGGAGTTTTTAAATACTAAATACGTAAGTTATAGAATGTTCAAGTAGTGCAACTTTTTCATAACAACCATACTTACTATTAAACAGATTAGAGGTATAGACAGAAACAAGTCTTAAACATCAGTCCGGATACGTTTTTTGCAAATATTTAATTAAGGGCAGGTTAAGGTCAAGACACTTCCAGACTCTTTCTTCTTTACAAGTCTTTCAAGCCTGGTACCAATCCGAAAGTACATACAGGCTGAGCGATAACTAAAACTCGGGCTAAACAGATGCCGTGCGGGACACTTGGCTTTATCCAGTACTACAGTCAGGGTCTGTCCCTGTGTGGATCCATATGGAGCTAGCAGCCACAGGGCACTATTTAGGTACAAAGTTATTAAAACTACATTCAGTTTCAAAACCCAGTCCCTCAGTTGCACTAGCTACGTCATGAATGCTAACTGGCCACAAGTAGCTAGCGACTACTGTATTGAACAGCACAGAAACAGAGCGCTGTCACTTTCATCCCTGCACAAAGCACTGCACGCCACTCACTCATCTTCGAAACAGGGACATCACAACACATCTTGTGAACACAAGTTTTCAGTAAGAGGAGCTGGATTATCAAAAAATAATGATTACTAAATTTTGCACTGTGGTTCCTCTGCAGTATTTCAAAATTAATGAAATATAAATTGGATGATTTTTTTAAAAAAAATTAACACTCAAGAGTTACTTAAACACACCTAGGCAGCTAAACACCAGGCTCAATTTAAGCCTTATAGGCTTAAATTAATTAATTAATTAAATTTAAATTTAATCTCAATTTAAGTCTTATAGGCTTCGATACAGAAAGCAAGTGACATCCTAAATGATTCTAATTATTATACAATCTGATTGCAAATCAACTTTTGTTAAGGAAAAGAAAAACCTACTTCTGTGAAATTAAGGTTAGTATTTTGTTCCTAAACTCCTAAACCTATGTATATCATCACTTCGTTGTAAAAAATTCTTTGTCAGTATCTAATTGACTTTTTAAAAAAATTACTTTTAAAGTCTGTATTACTCACAAAATTGGGCCATGACAGTTGCTTTGTATATTTTCAAGCACCATCGGAGGTGCTACTTCTTTACAGAGGTAATGATGTGCATCCGCGGTTAATCTGTAATAGCCATCAATTAATGACACAAAGGATAAAGCTTCTCTTAATGAGCTTAGTTCAATTTCCTAAGCAGAGAAAAGAAAAGGAAATAATAAGTATCATTTAAAAGGTCAACTGCATGTTACATATTGAACATTCTCTCCACTCCATGTCATTAGATGAATTCTCTTAAATTAATTTTCTTATAAATTGCTCAAATGTCTTTTATGCCTCCCAATTACCCAATATGGATTATAAATTCTTATGTATGAGATTTTACACTCCTCAAATATGGGCTTATCACATCTTTCTAGTTCACTTTTATCCATAATTCTGCTGTATTTCCCAATACCCCAATTAGACAAATATGCCAGTCATCTCAATTAGAAATCTATCTGGTCTGACATAAAAGTTGGTATTAATTAGAAATAATAAGTATTTATTTTTACATACCAAGTATACACTACTAAGGTTAAAACATTCATGCTGTAAACTCAAATGTATATAGTATAAACTAAAATCATATATAGCTATGCCATGATTGTATCATACATACGTAAGCGAGCATATAATCAGCCTAAAATGCAACATCTCTTACAATGGAAAAACCCTTATTTAATAGAAGCAACTTCGCCTAAAATCAGGAATAAGATAGAAAGCCCAATACTTAATACTGTGTTGTACTGTATTTAGTTAACATAATTAGGCCATAGAAAGAAATATAAGACTAGAAGTATCTCTATTTGGAGATTATATGATTGTGTACTTGGGAAACCCAAAAGAAGACAACTACTAAACTACTACATCACAAAGATAATTCACTGGGAGATAGGATATACAAGTCAATAGCTTTCACAGATATAAAAAGTACTCAGATTGTGTAATGAGAAAATAGACCCATTTATAATAGCAACCCACACATAAAATAGTACCTAAAATTAAACTTAACCAAAAAATGTACGAAATCAATTAAAAGCAGAAAAGAAAATTAGTCAAAGGTTATAAAAAGACAATCTGCAGAAGAAGACATACAAACAGCTGGTTTACAAACACGTAAGAGCTTGCTCAATCTCAGGTTCTAATTAAGCAAATTAAATATAGCACAGGACAGCAATTTTTATCCATCAGTTTGGTAAAATATTTAAAACCTGATAACATTCAAGGAATCTCCAATGAACATGAGGGTACCGATCTCTCTTCAGGGTAGTGACTTTGTTTCCTTTGGATACACACCCTGAAGTGGAACTCCTAGAACAGGATGCTAAATTTTGTGTGAAGTGTATTTTACCACACTTTTAAAGATAAAAAGAAAAGACGGGGCACCTGGGTGGCTTAGTAGATCAAGTGACCGACAGCTGATTTTGGCTCAGGTCACGATCTCACGGTTCGTGAGTCTGAGACCCACGTCAGGCTCCACACGAGCAGTGCAGAGCCTGCTTGGGAGTCTCTCTCTCCTTCTTCCTCTCTCAAAATAAACTTTAAAGACAAAACAAAACAAAAATTTTTAAAAAGGGTCTCCTGGGTGGCTCAGGCAGGCGTCTGACTTTGGCTCAGGTCACGATCTCACGGTTCATGGGTTCGGGCCCCACGTCAGGCTCCGTGTGGATGGTGCAGAGCCTGGAGCCTGCTTCCGATTCTGTGTCTCCCTCTCTCTCTGCCTTCCCCTGCTCACTTTCTCTCTCTCTCAAAAATATTAATAAACATTAAGAAAGTAATAACAAAAATAAAGCCAACAAGTCCAAATACCATCCCATAAAGTACATTATGTTACTACAGGATGTTCATATTAGCATCAATAAACTCTTCTAGAAATACTTATTGTTTTATAAACACCACATTTACAGAATGAAGGCATCCCCTGACAGAACCAGGTAAGCAATTTAAGAGCAGAGTATAAGGGAATTTAGTTCCTCCCTTTCAGTTAAAATAAGCAGGCTTTCTAACGACACTTATCATGCTGAGCACTGTGTGATGTACAGGATTATCAAATCATTATGTTGTACATCTGAAGCTAAATAACATTATGTGTCAACTATACTTCAGTAAAAAAATTTTTTTAATAAAAAACAAAATAAGTGGGTTTTCTGAAGCTGACCAAATAAAGAGAAAGAACCATCTTTTAGAACCAATCACGTGTTACAGCTTAGGTAGGGCTAACCTGGGACTGGTTTACGTTTTGTTATGTGAATCCCAGAAAGCACTGTTTTAATGAGGCAGCATGACTGGCATTATGCACATCCCTACTGATAAAAGGAATGTCGTCAGGACTGAGCATTACAACGGGGAACTGACACAGCCCACAGCAGGGGAGTGGAGGAACTGCTAACTTGCCAATCATAAAAATGAGTGAGAAACACATTAATGCTCAAGACATTCTGGGAAGATTGTGCTGGTAGCGATACAAAAGCTAGCTGTACCCAAAAACTTGCTAAACTGATGTTTACATTTAGAGTTATATTTAAAACCATCATCAGAATGCCTACAAGAAAATAACTCTGGTTTCAGGACTCTAAAGCACTTATTTCTGACAACTGTTAAACGTAATCATTATGTAACTACAGAGCAAACTCACCAGATTTTTACCATCTTGCTTATGGATAGTTACAATTCTACTTTCATTTGAGCCTTCTTGGTTTCCTTGTTTAATAGTCACATCAATGATATCAGGAAAGTCACAATATAACTGTAAATCCTATAATTAAGAGCATTTGAAATTAAAAACAGGCAGAACTAAGGGAGCCATTTTAAAATAAGACTATGAAGGACATAACGTTCATTCCAAATTCTTTAAAATAAAAAAGTATTGACAGCAACAGATCAGCATTAAATGGGATTCCCTCCCTCAATAGTCTAACCCTAAGACTTACTGTGTCCTGTTTACCAAGAACTAATTATGCTACAGTACCCTTCAATCCAATCAACATGGATAGGAACTATTGCCAGAAAGTTGAAGTTTAACCAAGAAAGAATGAACGTAATCTAATAATAATCCAAGAACATAGATATGAACAAACTTAAAACTTGTAGTGTAAGACTTAAAAAAATAACAAGTAGACATCATCTTAAAATCAATTAAAATTAAACTTTTCCAATTAAACTTTATGATTGTGCTTATTATCAATAATGGTAAAATTTCAAAAAGAGGCAAAACTACCTTAAAAATCACTTTTAGAATTCAAGCCCTTTTGGAAACTGTAAGAACACCATTAGTAATATTTGTCATAAAAAATAAATAAAAAACCATTTAAGAACAATAAGAAAAGAATTATAGACATGACCTTGATGGTTTCACAGTATTAAAAACTTCCACTTTTATCAATGAGAGAAGAGAATCGCAAGTTCATGTTTCAAATGAGAAAAATTACTTTGTTTCTATTGGCATTCACTTAAATTAACAAAGAAGGAGAACATATCATTAAGGATTACCTGTTCTGTCAGTGTCTCACTTTCTTTATGTTTCCCTCTTGACCACTGAATTCCACCGTTTCCAGTTATTACAATGGTTGCAAAAATCTCCTCACCTGAAGGACCTCTTCCAGGTTCTTTTACTTCAAATTGCTCTGTGTAGAAGGCAGACTGAAGTGTTTCCAGATTTATAAGATACTTAAGTTTCAAGTTTCTGGCAGTGGCTTTGCAATGGCTGAACTGCTCAATAAATCTGCGAAATCTATACCTTATTCTCTTCCTTGTCAAAATATGATAGTCTTGGATCTTTGCTCGAACACATTTTGGTAAGAATGTCTTGTAGCTATGGATAAAGAACACACAGAGAAAGACAAAACAAACTGGAACACAAATCTAAAATGAAACTGAAAGAGAAATTAGCACCTTTCTCCACGACAGGTAAATGCAGCAGTGCAGGAAGTAGTCAAGTGGAGAAAGGGGACAGGGCTGGCACCGATATAATATAAATCCTGAAGGTTTTGTCTGAAGACGTGAAAATATACAAAAATTCTGAGTTACCACAAATGTTTAGAACAGGATATGTTAATTTTCTTCCCCTAATGAAATGAAGACTTAGTCTAGTTAATAATGGAGTCTCTAAAAATTTGTTTTCTCTGACCATCTTACATATCATTTTTTGGGCACTGTGTTGCAAATACTTCCTATGATGCCGTACACCAAAATGTATCTGAATTCTGGAAACTGTTACATTTTGTTGGAAGCCAGTGTTGTTCCTTATGCAAACATATTTCTTTGGTATACATTATTTTCTAGGTCATTTTCAATAACTCCTAATAATTCCTTTGCAATCCAAATGATTCCACTTAGAAATGACTCTTTGGTAATTCTGCCTCTATGTAAAACATCCTAAAGAAGAGAGACAACTTCCCTCCTGCTCAAATATCTGACAAATGAAGAAAATTTTATTTCTGAAGGTACATTAAATTTCCATGCCTTCCCATGTGCTAATCCTTCTTCCCATCACCCGTCTCCTATCTGGTTGGCTCTTACTTATTCCAAAAGTCCCAGCTCAAGCATCATCCAATCCAGGTAACCTCTCTCAATGACTATATTAGATGGTCCTCCCTTTGTCAGACAGTATTCTGTGCACCATTCCATAGTATCACTTATCACTCTATCCTGTATTTCAGTATTTATAGCTAGTACTTGAGCTGACTCATGCTGAGAGCTTATTATTACAACAGAAGACTACTGAGCTCACTGCTAAAGAGCCATCATTAAAGTTTAAGTTATATAAGGCTATAAATAAGTTATATTAAAAATATAGGCAATACTCAAAATGTATCACTTCCGAATTATTTTACATTTAAAATTTTATTTAACATTTTACTACTAGGCTTTTGAGGTTGTGTACCCCTCTCATACATGAGGGGTGAAAAAGACCGGCTATTGTTCGTCTCTTCCCAATTCTACATTCTGGCACGTCAGGTCGATACCCTGAAACTGGCCATAGACAGGATTTATACCACGTATATCAGCAAAGACAACAAACAAATCACATCTTTGGTTTTTTCGAGAACTGGCTGTTACACATGGGCCAGCAAACCCCTGCTTTTCCCTTCCCTAAAGTACCTGAAGCCCCCGGAGGAACACTCTGTTCCTTACTTGGGTAGCACAGCTGCTGGAGACTCACTGATGTGGCAGACAGGGCAGGACAAACTCATAATCACCAATTTCAAACATGCTTGCAGCATCACCATCAGTTTTACAACACTTCTCTGGTTCAACACATTCTCCGAAGTTCTACAACTACGTCCACCCTCTGAAATTTCCCCAAACCGCCTGCCTTTCTTCTGCCTGAACCCTCAGCTGAATTCCTCCTTACTTTCATCAAGCGACTTCATCTCTCTCCTAGAGGTAAAAAAGCTTCTTTAAGCAGAGCCCCCTCAATAACCGGCTAGCAAAGCTACAAACATGTGCACTCATTCCCTCCTCCTTCGCACCTGCTACAATAAATGATGTAAAGCCCCTTCTTTGATTTGTATTTACCTGGAGCCTCTCTCTTCCTCTCTATACATCCACCCTCTGGGATGTTTTACCCTCTTGATCCTCTTCGATCCACAAAATACCAATGTTGGCCCCACCTTAAACGTAAAATCTCTTTATCCCACATGTCCCTCCAGCTAACGGCCTATCTGGGCTGTTTTTTAGAGTTTATACAGCCGTTTCCACTTACTCTTCAATTCACTCCAGTCTAACTTCTGATCCATCATTTCACAGAATATGCTTTTGCTAAAATCAAGAAAAACTTCCAAGTTGCTAAAATCAAATTTCCACATTCGTCTTATTTGTTATTTTTCAGTAGCATCCTACCGCACTGTTAAGGAGCAGCACCTCTCCTTAAACTCTCTCCCCTTAGTTTTCCTGATTTTATTCCTGTCTCGTGGGATACTCCTCAATCTTCTGCACAGGTTCATTCCCCTTTGCCTGGTGACTAAATGTTAAAGTTCCTCAAGACTTTATTATGGGCCCTCTTCTCTTATTTATACTCTCTTTCTCTCTAGATTCTCTATATCCAAATGACTCTGATATGTGTCTGCAGCACTGACCTCTAAACTCCATATCCGTATCTTCCAAATACAAGTCAATCTACACATTTAATTTCAATGTCCCCAAAGCTGCTTAAACGATGTGTCAAACCAAACTCCTGAGTCCTGCTAATGCCCCTAAAAGATCCTCTTACAGCGTTTCCTACCTAAGTAAACAGCACCAGTAGGCATCCTTGGTGCCACATTCTCCTTCAATCCCCATTATTCCATTCATCACCACATTCCCCTGATTTACCTTCTAAATATTTCTCTTAGTTGCCCATTTTTCTCATTACCAACTCATTACTAACAGCACCGCCTGGAGGAAATACTGTAATAGCCTTACTCTCTGGGCGACCAGCATTTTCATTTACTCTTTCCACTGTCTGATTTGTTTTCTACACTGGAGTCATCGGGATCTTTTAAAAACACAAATTTAATCATTCCACCCTTGCTTAATGCTCTTGCATATTTTCCGAGTGTTATTAACCTTGTCAACATAGCTCTAAGGTCCTAGGTTCTGGTCTAGCCCCTGCTTCACCTCCTGCTAATAACTCTTTGGGTTCTAGCCATACTGATTCTCTTTACTCTTCCTATGCTCCCTCCTGCTACAAGGCCTTTTCCACGAGTCTCCACACAATCCATCACTCCCCACTCTGCCCATTAAATTCTACTCTTTTTTCAGATTTTAAAAGCCACACTCTGAGGGCGCCTGGGTGGCTCAGTCAGTTGAGTGTCCGCCTTCAGCTGGGGTCATGCTCTCACAGCTTGAGAGTTGGAGCCCCATGTCAGGCTCTGTGCTGACAGCTCAGAGTCTGGAGCCTGCTTCGGATTCTGTTTGTCCCTCTCTCTCTGCTCCTAACCCACTCACATTCTGTCTCTGTCTCTCTCAAAAATTAAACATTAAAAAAAAAAAGTCACACTCCATTTCTTTTCATAACAACTAATTATATATAAATAAGCAAATATGTAAAATTTAATAAAAGTCTGGATAGCATAGAGGAGAGCCTCAGGAAGTACAGAATAAACACTGAAAAGATTTAAAAATAGAATCAGAATACAAAATGATTCTCACTTTATCTACTTCAGTCAAAAACATTAGTTACCAGGAGACTTACTAAATTTGGAATGGATTTACATAAACATTTCACAAAAATGCAAAATACACAGCCATCGATGACTACTTTTTAATAAGGCTTTTGAAAACGTGTTTGGATATAAAAAGAGGAGTTTAAAATAACACATACAACAAGGCTTTCTACTTTGATGCCTGGCGTAAAGGACCCGGCATACATCCTGTGGGAGGGAATAGCATAGGAATGTGTGATTCCTGAACATGATGAATCCACTTCAGCGTCATACCATCAGAACTAGCTAGATTTGTTAGAAACGTTAAATTTTTGTCAAGAGACTTAAAGCTATTAACTCTTGAAGCATAAAAACATTTTTCCCCATGCTTTTCTTACATTGAGTTTTTAGAGAATTCTAAACTTGAGGTTCCTAAAGGCTCTGAAATTGAGCCTTGGCTTAGAAACGATACTATTTTTTGTACTATGAAATAAAATCTGCATCTTATTATTATAGTTGGAGTAGGATTAGAAACTTTATTATTCACTTAGTTTTTTAGGAAAGGGAGTCCAGTGAGATGAGCTGAGTAGCTCAAGTTGCTATGTAAGTGGCCTTGATCCTGGCCTGATATTTACAAACTCAGCAGTCTCCTTTCAACTCTTTGCATTCTCGAGTTCTTTTCTTCCCACCCTTTAGAAACTTAGATTTTAAAGAGCAGATAAAGAATGAAAATACAAAAATCTTATGCATTTCCCTCACTTTCTACACTCTAACACCTAAGCCATCATGTCCAATTAGGAGTTGGCATACAAAACAGCATCTAACACACACACGCACAATGAGCTGCACACACACGTACAGGTGCACACGCACACCCAGAGGCATGTGCTCACAGACAGGGACACATCTAACACACGGGTACAGACAAAGAGATGCACCTTACATGCGTTTTTTTTTAAGTCTGGGAGGGAATATATATTTTATTATACTAATCAGAGATCCATATCCTAGTGGATATTTCTGAGAACAAAACAGTTTATTTCATTCTGTCAGCAACTTATCATTTATCTATTCTCCCACCAATCTTGAATAGTTTAACACTGAGTAGAGTTTCCTGATTATTTCTCAGAAATAAGCACTAAATAGGAATTCAGAAAACATCAGTTGAGTTAAACTATTTTAAAAAGGCAAGCAATGTAGGAATGATTTGCTTCAGGACAGGCAGATAGTATTTATCTAATATTAACATGTCATGACATAAGAAACAAAAGAAAAATAAATTAGACTACTTCAAAATGTAAACTTTTGTATTGGAAATGACACTTTCAAGAAAGTGAAAAAATGATCCAAAGAATAGGGAATATATCTGCAAATCATACATATAGTAACTTTCATCTGGAAACTTGTAACCAGAATTATGTAAAGAACTCTTACAACTCAATAATAAAAAAAAAATACTGAGTTGTACATTTATTTATTTTTAAATATTTATTTATTTTGAGAGAGAGAGAAAGAGCATGCAGGAGAAGGCAGAGACAGAATCCCAAGCAGGTTCCACACTCACAGTGTGGAGTCCGGCATGAGGCTCAATCTCACGAATCATGAGATAGTGACCTGAGCCAAAACCAAGAGTCAGATGCTTAACCGACTGAGCCACCCAGGTGCCCCTTGAACTGTACATTTTAAATAGGTGAACTTTATGGTTAAGGCTTTACAGTCATCTGAAAACAAAACAAGAATACTTAAAAACAAAGAGGAGACACATTAATTAATACCCTGCAAATTGGGTACGTAACTGTTTTTAAGTTACTCCGTAAAGGAGCGACCAAAACTAGTTATTGAGAGAAGGACTTGAGAAATAAAGGGAGTTTTAACCAGATTCATAACACCCTCAAACTTTTCATCCTAAGTATGCAATATGTAAAACATAGATTTAGTCTTGAAATTAAAGAAAAACTCAAAGAACTGTTATAATAATATGTACCTTTAAAAGGAGTAGAAATTTTACAGCCATTAAAGCTGCGCTGGGCTGTAGGAGCAGTATTTCAACAAATCCTACTAGGCATGACTGTCAAAATTCAACATGCAAACGAGTAACTTGGAGAATGTGGAATGTGGATCACTTATAAAAGAGTCTGCTGGATCAGTTATAAGATGAGTAAGATCTAAGGATCGAATGTAAAACACGGTGACTCTAAATGATAACACTATTGTAGAACTGAAATTTGCTAAGAGCGCTTAAACATTCTCACCAAAAAAACAAAAACAAAAACAAAAACGTAAATAGAAAAGATAATCATATGAGGTGATGGATGTGAAAATAAACTAGATGGGGGGAATCCTTTCACAACGTATACATATATCAAACCACCATGATGTACACACACTTTCAATCATCTTACAATTTTATAAGTTAATGAAACTTCAATAAAGCTAATATTTTTAAGAGAATCCCCTGGAGAACAGGTGAAGACTGATATTTGTGGACTTCACTTCAGATTTACGGAATCTAAATTCTTGGGTAGCACTTGGGGCGCCTGGGTGGCTCAGTCAGTTAAGCATCCAACTTCGGCTCAGGTCATGATCTCATGGTTGGTGGGTTTGAGCCCCGCGTCAGGCTCTGTGCTGACAGCTCAGAGCCCGGAGCCTGCTTCGGATTCTGTGTCTCCCTCGCTCTCTGCCCCTCCCCCACTCATGCTCTCTTTCTCTCTGTCTCAAAAATAAATAAACATAAAAAAAATTCTTGGGTAGCACTCAAAGATCTTCAAGTTCAACAAGCACCTCAGGTGATACTAATTCAAGCAAAATACGGGTCAATATGTGAGAAATACTGCTTCAGAATTATGTACACACACAATCTGAGGATCTGCTATCAGAAATTATGCCTCCAGGTGTTCTTTTCATCCTTCTGACTTTACTTAGCCTTTTCAAAATAAATGAATCAAATAATTAATAGGTATCAAACCCCTGTGATATTTTGTGTAGTACTCCAACTCTTTCCATAATTTTTTTAAATTCTAAGATAAATCAGTACTTGGGATGTAATGTACAATATGATGACTATAGTTAACACTGCTGTCTGGTATACAAGAAAGTTTTTAATGGAGTAGATGCTAAGAATTCTCATCATAAGGAAAAAAAAGTTCTTTTTCTTTCTCTTTATTTGGTACCTATACAAGATGATGGATATTAACTAAACTTACTGTGGTAACTGCTTCACAAATATATATAAGACAAATCATGATGCTCTACACCTTAAACTTATAAGTGCTATATGCCAATTATGTCTCAATAAAACTAAAAGAAAAGCCAGAAAAAAGAATTTCTTTTATCTCACAAAGTATGTGTTGTACACAAGGAAGAACAGTTACCCATAGAAGTTTTAATTGTGATAAGATCAAAAAGTATCAACACACAGAAAATACAATTAACTATAGAAAAACTCCCAACTGTTCATATTGATGTATATGGATTTGCATAAGGAAACTACCTGATAGAGCTATAGATGTCCAATGGGGTTTGATCCTTCTCTTTGGCTAGTCTCATCATATCTAACACTGCCATTCCAAGACATTCTTCCTGCGTTTCATGAGTCACCGGTATTTTTATCCATCCATGTAAAAAATCATGCCGCCACTACAGGAAAAAAATTTAGAAGGAAATATACCTTAAATTTCACTATCACATTTTAATCTACTATCATATTTTAACCTATAATTTCTAGAACATATGCATTTAAAAAGAACGTCACCTCCTTCCTTGATGTCCAATTATTTTGCCATAAAATTTTAGTAAAAGTTTTGTCAATGGAAACTGATTTAAACTGGGTTCCCCGTTATACAGTACATATGATGTCAATCTATTTCACTGCTTATATCTTCTCAAGTTATATCCCCTACATAAAAATTACCCAAATTAAAATAGACATTAATTAATTAAATATGTCCTGAGTTCCACACATGTTCAAAGCATTATACTAAGGACTGTGTGAGATACAAATAGAAGTCTCCCTCAAGGAGACTAAAATCTAGCAGGGAAGCTAAACACATAAAGTATTATAACACCAGATATCTACACTAAGTGCCACACAACACATGTTTCAAGGACTTGAAAAGAAGTTGAAATTATACCAGTTGAGATAATCAGAGAAGGTTTCATGGAAAATTCAAAATTTCATGTAGTCTTAAAAGATGAAGAAATTTCTGATATACAAAACAGGGTGATAAAATAGAAGGAATGATACAAAAACAAAGCACAAGGCATATTCACAGGTACAAACAAGTTTGGTTGGGCAGACAACTTATGTAAGGGAATAGTGTGGACTAAACCTTGGAAAACTAAGTTGGAGTCAAACTGAAGGTACCCTTGAATGACTTGATCCTAACAAGCAATAGACAACCATTTTTTTAAAGCATCAGTTTCTCACAGCACCTTTTCTTAAAGCATCATGCCTCTTCCATTGGTAGACATACCAATGATAATAAAAAAGTGCTTTAAGGAAATAATGTGTATTCAAGGAGACTCTGTAAGAGGTACAAATATGAGATAACAAGGATCTGATGTAGGGAACAGAAGACACTAAAAGAGTTTGAAAAAAAATGATAACGTTATCATGATATAAAAAATGAAGAAAAAGAAAAAACAAAAATTTCAAGATTTTGGTCTAGATGATTTAGGAATTTGGAAATCGGACTGAACATGTAATGGGAGAAAAGAACAGCAAAACATAAAAAGCACCAATATTCTAAAAAGTAATAGCAATTTTCTTGATAAGAAAGGTAAGAATTACAATATTAGCTGAAATACCAATGTTTAACCAAGGTTTTAAAGAAACAATATGGAGGGAATATACATTTTTTGCTGAGTATCTATGAATTCATTAAAGGTTGTCACAGGGCAGCAATTTATTTATTTACTGAGGTGCTATAAGACAATCCTCAGAAGAAAATGAATTTAAAAGGGACATCTGGGGCGCCTGGGTAGCTCAGTGGGTTAAGCGTCCGACTTCGGCTCAGGTCACGATCTCGCGGTCCATGAGTTCGGGCCCCACGTCGGGCTCTGTGCTGACAGCTCAGAGCCTGGAGCCTGTTTCAGATTCTGTGTCTCCCTCTCTCTCTGACCCTCCCCTGTTCATGCTCTGTCTCTCCCTGTCTCAAAAATAAATAAACGTTAAAAAAAAAAATGTAATAAAAATAAAAATAAAAAAAAGGGACATCTGATTTTTGGCTTTTATTGGCTTACCTTTCCCAAATCTATCTTTCTATAGTAATATCTTATGTACTTTATACTTTAGTGGCTGAACTTTTTTTAGTTATTTAAAAATCTCAACATATCTTATACTTTGATGATGGCACCAGTCAAATCTGCTTTATTTAGTCTATAATATGCATATAATCTAACCTGGTATCAATATGAGCTGGATAAGTTAATTACTACCTTATGTATTTTCTGGGCACAGATTTAGAGAAATAGAAACATTAAGAAATAGAAAATTACATGTGGTATTTATTATCTAGATACAACTTAGGATTCTATTGTGAAATTATTTTGCTGTGCTAGGTAAGAAAATTCTTCCTAGGAAGACAAAATTAGAAATCATCCACAATTTTTCTTGATCATAAGTATGAGATATCACAGTATTAATACTAGGGTAAAGCAGCTGAATAAACAGTTTAGGAAAATCGTCTTCTTAATGGGATTTAAATTAGCATGCCACCAAAATAAAAACCAGTTCTGCAGCACAGGTGACATAATCATAAAAGAACATAAAGTCATAACCTCATAGTATCTATTCTCAAAAGCCTATCTCTCTTTTTAATGGCTACTGAAACAAAGGTTTTAAAAGCTACTGAAGCTATCTAAAAGCTGGGTGGTGGTCAAATTATTTTTGACAAGAGCACCAAGATCATTCGATGGAGAAAGAAACAGTTTTTTCAACAAATGGTGCTGGAAAAACTAGATATCCACATGCAAAAGAATGAAATTTGGCCTTTACCTTACACCATCAATAACAGTTAACTCAAAATGAATCAACGATCTAAACACAAGCACATAAGAGCTAAAACAATAAAATACTGCAAGAGAATACAGGGGGAAAGCTTCATGATACTGATTTGGTAATGATTTCTTGGACATGATACCAGAAGCACAGGTAAATACAAGAAAAAAAAATCAGATTATATCAAAATTTAAAACTTTTGGGCATCACAAGACACATCAACAGGTGTGAAAGGCAATAGACAGAATGGGAGAAAAGATTTACAAATCATATGGCAGATCGGGGGTTAGTACCCAGAATACATAAAGAACACTTACAGCTTGACAACAACCTGATTAAAAAATGGGCAAAGGACACAAATAGTAATGTACCCAAAGAAGATGTACAAACCTCCAAAAAGCTTAAGAAAAATGCTCAACATCACTAATCATTAGGGAAATGCAAATCAAAACCACAGTGAGATATCACTTCACATCCATCAGAATGGCTATTATCAAAAAACCAGAAAGTAAGTGCTAGTGAGGATGTGGAGAAACGAATCCTTGTGCAGTGCTGGTGGAATGTGCAGCTGCCATAGAACACAGGGTAGCAGTTCCTCAAAAAAATAAAAAATAGATTTACCATGTAATCTAATAATTCTACTTCTGGATACATATCCAAAGGAATTGAAAACAGGATCTCAAAGAGATATTTGTACACCTATGTTCACAGCAGTGTTATTCATAAGAGCCAAAAGGTGGAAGCAACCCAAATATTAACAGATAAATGGATAAACAAAATGTGGTCTATACGATGGAATATTAGCCACCCTTAAAAAGGGAGGAAATTCTGACATGCTATGACATGGATGACCTTGAAGGCATTATGTTATGACAAGTCAGTCATAAGAGAGGAAATGCTGTATAATACCACTTACACGAGGCACCCAGAAGAGGCCAACCCAGAGACAGAGAGCAAAATAGCTGCCAGGGGCCAGAAGAGCATGAGGCATTAAACAAGAGACCTTGTTTAACAGGTATGAAGTTTCAGTCCAGGAAGATGAAAATGTTCTAAAATGAATGGTGGTAATGGTTGCACAATAATGTGAATGTACTTTAATGCCACTAATGTGTCCACGTAAAAATGGTAACTTTTACTAAATATATTTTACTAGAATTCAGAGAAAGTTTCTTGTTCTCATAACCCAAAAGAGAAATATCTTCCAGTTTGTTGCTCACAAACTGAACCAGCTTTCTTAGATATCTTAGAAATATGAGCCGTGAGCAAATGCACCCCAATGTTTATAGCAGCACTATTGATAATAGCCAAATTATGGAGAAAGCCCAAATGTCCACTGACTGACGAATGGATGAAAAACATGTGATACATATATACGTATACATACATACACACACAATGGAATATTACTTGGCGATCGAAAAGGATGAAATCTTGTCATTTGCAATAACGTGGATGGAACTAGAGTGTATTATGCTAAGCGAAATAAGTCAGAAAAAGATACACAATTTCACTCATATGTGGAATTTAAGAAATAAAACAGATGAACTTAAGGGAAGGAAAGGGAAGGGAAGGAAAAACAAGATAAAAAGAGAGGAAGGCAAACCATAAGAGACTCTTAAACACAGAGAACAAACAGGGCTGCTGGAGGGATGTTGGGTAGGGGTGTGGGCTAAATGGGCGATGGGCATTAAGGAGGGCACTTGTTGGGATGAGCACTGGGTGTTAATGTCAGTGATGAATCACTGGGTTGTACTCCTGAATCCAAGACTACACTATATATTAACTAACTTGGATTTAAAAAAAAAAAAGAAAGAAAGAAAAGAAATGTGAGCCATGAGGATCTGTGTAGCTATTTCCTATGATATTTGCAAATCGGATTCAGAACTCCTTACTCTGACATTTTGGGAATAAGAAGAGCATATCTTTACTCAAAAGCACTAATAAATTTTTTCTTTAGTTTCTACTCCTCAGTCTTATGGCACATAAAAACAGAAGTTATTTAATGACATAACATTTCAATTATTGTTTAAATTAAGGTAACAATAAGAAAACATTATAAAATGTTCAAATACACTACAAAAATTTAATACAGCAGTATTAATGAACAAATAACTAAAACACAGCTCTCAGATCAAGTATTAACATCTAGCCATCCTCTTATGAGGAGCTAAACAAACTATTGTTAACTCACTTTTATATAGTTTCCTACTTTTCTTTACATTTTATTACTCACTATTTAAGTCTGAAATTGTTCAGGAATAAAAAAAATTTTTTTTCTCTAAATTAATTTCGCTGTCTTATATTCCAGACACTTATATCTACGTGAATCATGTGCTATAACTCAATCTGAACTTTGTGAAATCCTTAAAATGTCACAAAGCATTAAAAAAATAAAATAAATAAAAAGAGCTAATTAAGGGAACCTTTATAAAATAGATTTTATTATTTATAAGTTATAAATAATAAATTAAAAATTAGTGATAAAAAGATTAAAAACTAGTGATAAAAAGAGTCAATTTTGTTACCTTTCTGTACCTGCTAGGCAAGACAGAACATCAATTTTCCCATAGATGAAGATTTTCCTGATGAAGAGCTACAGAACACAGCAAGATTCTTATCATTTAACACGTATACAAGTAAGATAATATAATTATACCTGAGCAAAAAGGTAAGACATGACAAAGTCATCAAGAAGAGGAGCTTCAGCACCTCGAGACACTCCATGCCGATAGGTTCTGTTGCTGCCATTACAATACCAGTAAGGAAAGTAAAATCTACAAGACAAAACATTCAGTCAGCCTCCAAATAGTTCAAATATAAACATACTATGTACATATAACCACTTCCAGCATACTGAAAGGTATTATCCCATAATCAGAAAACACAGCTAACAGTGTTAAATACTAGGTAGGGACAAAAGAAAATCTGGGTAAGACCATGATAATAGTATAGACAGAAGATACAAGAAACATAAGTGTAAAATCAATATGCTTTTTGCCTTTTTTTTTAAGTTTATTTATGTATGTATGTACGTATTTATTTAGAGGGAGACAGCGTGTGTGTGTTAGTGGGAGAGGAGCAAAGAGAGAGGGAGAGAGAATCCCAAGCAGGGTCCCACAGACTGTGAGATCACGACCTGAGCCAAAATCAAGAGTCGGACACTTAACCGACTGAGCCACCCAGGTTCCCGTGAGCTGCCTGCTTCTATGCACAGAATGCAAAAGCAAGAGGAAACAGAAAAATGTAGAAACAAAATATTAACAAAAAATTGTTTTAATATTAATCCAGTGATATCGGTAGAGGAATCTGAAAATGCTAACTGGTATGAAAACAATGGCTTCCTCTTTTAGGAAATGGAGGTTAATCACCACAGGATACCACTTCACACCCGTCAGAATGGCTAGTATCAAAAAGACAAGACGTAACAAGTGCTGGCGAAGATGTGGAGAAAAGAGACCCTCCGGGCACCGTTGGAAGCACTGTAAGTTGGTGCAGCCATGACGACAAACGGTATGCAGGTTCTCAAAATACTAAAAATAGAAACGCCATGCAACCCAGTAATTCCACTACTGGGTATTTACCTAAAGAAAATGAAAACACTAATTTGAAATGGGACAGGCACCCCTATGCTTACTGCAGCATAATTTACAATAGCCAAGATATGGAAGCAGCCCAAGTGTCCATCAACAGATGAACAGATGAAGTGTGGAATACATACATTATGGACCATTACTCGGCAATAAAAAAGAATGCAATGTTGCCAATGACAACATAGGTAGACCTAAAAGGTATTATGCTAAGTGAAAGAAGTCATACAGAAAAAGACTAATACCATATTCCACTTATATGTGCCAACTAAAAAGTGAAACAAATGAACTAAAATATAAAAAAGAAACAGACTATAGAGAAAAAAACGGGCATTTGTTTCGGGGAGTGGAACACAGGTGAAATAGGTCAAGAGGATTAAGAGCTACAAACTTTCAGTGCCAAAATAAAGAAGTCATGGGGATGAAAAGTACAGCATATGGAATATAGTCACTAATACTATAATAACTATGGTGACAGATGACAAGTAGGCTTGCCATGGTGAGCATTTCATAATGTACGGAATTGTCAAATCACTCGGTTGTATACCTGAAACCAAGAGTATGTCAACAACACTTCAGTACAAATGAATGAATCAATGAAACAAGCTAAAAACTTGTCCTTCAAAGAAACAAAACATATCCTCTATTGCTCCATTTACACCTTTACTGAGATATAATTCACGTACCTTAAAGTTTACCCATTTAAATCATACAATTCAACATGTTTTTTAGTATGTTTGAAACATTGTACAAACATCCCACAATCTAATTTTAGAACATCTTCATCCCCCCAGAAGAAACTCCATACCTACCAACAGCCATACCCAAATCATTCCAACTACTCTCCACCTCTAAGTGACCACTAGTCTATCTCTATAAATTTGCCTGTTTTGAACATTTTATATAAATGGAATCATATAATATGTGGCCTTTTCTACCTCCTTTCATAAGCATAATATTTTCAAGGACTATCTACATTATAGCAAACATTAGTATTTCATTCCCTTTTTAATGCCCAGTTAATATTTGATCGTATGGATAAACCACATTTTGCTTCTTCATTCATCACACGATGGACATATGGATTGTTTCCATCTTTTTGGTATTGTGGATAAGGCTGCTAGGAACAGTATGTACAAGCGTAAGGGCGTGTGTGTTTTCTACGTCCATCTTTTTGAAGAACAAACTGTTAAAGTGGCTGCACCGGTTTACATCTCCAACAGCAACATATAAGTGTCCCAATAGTTCAGATCCTTGACAACACGTGGAGAGTTTCGCTAAGTTAGTCTTTGGTATTGCTGACTTGGCGTCCATTTTGTTTAACCAAGAGGCCTGCAGTGACCTTAAACTGACACTAGCCCCTTCATGCAAGTGCACGCCCTACACAACAGCCCACTGAGTCACAAGCAAATGTGAGTTTCTGATAAAACTTCCCCAACACCTTTGTGATCAACAATCTCCCCTGTGTTCCAGCACCTAACCCTTAAAAGCCCCTTCAATAAGACTCCCATGTAGCTTACCAAAGACCAGCTCTTTCTACTTGAATCGACCAAATTGGGCCTTAGGCAAGGAACCCCAAAGCACTCTACCCACAGACCCTAGGGAAGCCGTGTGCCCTGGGTCCTATGTCTCTCTCTGTACCCTGCCT
This sequence comes from Panthera leo, assembly GCF_018350215.1. Lineage (NCBI taxonomy): Eukaryota > Metazoa > Chordata > Mammalia > Carnivora > Felidae > Panthera > Panthera leo. Next base: position 6,646,798 of record NC_056691.1, read on the forward strand.
TGATCTCTCCATGTGGCCCCTCAAGGCATGCTGGATACCTCCAGAACCTTTGGGTAATAAACTTTTCTATTTCAATTTCTCTTGTGCTGTTTTTGAAGCATGGCTCACCATCCAACACCCCGTGCCCTATTTCATGAGTAATAATTAGGCAAATTCATAACAACTTGTTATTGTCCATCTTTTATATCTTTGTCATCCTAACGGGTGAACTGGTGTCCTGCTGTGTTTCTGATTTACATTTCTCTAAAGACTAATGATGTTGAGCATCCCTTCATGTGCTTACTGACTATTTGTATGTCTTATTTAGAAAAATGTCTATTCAAATCCTTTGTTCATATTTTCGCTGAGTTATCTGTCACTGTACTATTGAACCGTTAAGAATTCTTTATGTATTCCAGGGGTGCCTGGGTGGCTCAGTTGGTTAAGCATCTGACTCTTGATTTCTGTTCAGGATACGATCTCATAGTTCATGGGACAGAGCCACAAGTTGGGCTCCATTCTCTCAGTGGAGAATTCTTTATGTATTCCAGATGTAAGACCTTGATAAGATATATGAGTTACAAGCATTTTCTTCCATTCTGTGGGCTGTCTTTTCACATTCTTTTTTCTTTTAAAGCTTACTTATTTATTTTTGAGAGAGAAAGAGAGAGCATGCATGTGAACAGGAGAGGGACAGAGAGAGAGGGAGAGAGAATCCCAAGCAGGTTCCACGGTGTCAGCACAGAGCCCAAAACAGGGCTTGATCTCACAAACCATGAGATCATGACCTGAGCCAATCAAGAATCAGATGCTCAACTGACTGAACAAACCAGGCACCCTTGTCTTTTCATTCCTGACAGCAACCTTTGATGCACAAACATACATTTTGATGAATCCCAATTAACGTACTTTTCTTTTGTCACTTGGGCTTTTGGTGCCATACTGAAGAAACCAATGCGTACTCTAAGTACACAAAGATTTACTCCTATATTGCCTTCTAAGAGTTTTATAGTTTTAGCTCTTAGATTTAAGTCTTTGATTCATTTTAAGTTAATTTTTGGGGGGCACCTGGGTGCTTCAGTTGGTTGAGTGTCCAACTCTTGACTTCAGCTCAGATCATGATCTCACCATTCATGAGATCAACCCCTGCGCTGGATTCTGTGCTGACAGTGAGGAACCTGCTTGGGATTCTGTCTCCCTCTCTCTCTGCAAATAAATAAACACTCCCCCTCTCAAAATAAACAAACATTTTTTAAAAAGGCATTTTGGGGTACCTGGGTGGGTCAGTCAGTTAAGCATCTGACTTCAGCTCAGGTCATGATCTCACGGTTCGCAGGTTCAAGCCCCGCATTGGGCTCTGTGCTGACAGCTTGGAGCCTGGAGCCTGCTTCTGATTCTGTGTATGTCTCTCTTTCTATCTGCCCCTCCCCTGCTCATGCTCTCTCTCTGTCTCTCAAAAATAAATAAATAATAATATTCAAAAATAAACATTAAAAAAATTGATAAGGGAAAAAATTTGATAAGGGAAACAATTTTTAATTCTTGAGAAGAGATCAGCAAACTCTGGCCCATAGCCCCATTCTGGTCCACTGTGAGATTTTATAAATAAAGTTTTACTGGAACACAGTCATGCCCATTCATTTACTTCTTATTCGTGGTTGCTCTCACACTTTAATAACAGAGCTGAAAAGTGAAAACAGAGATAGTATAGCTTCAAAGCCTAAAATATTTACTAATGGCCTTTTCAGAAAAAGACTGTAGACCTCTCCTCTACAAACATTCTCAAAGCAAAAGATACACTTACTAATTGCAGAAAGTACAGTCATTACAGAAAGTAATAAAAAAAATACTCCCAATAAAATATTGGTATTTTGCCAATCTACGGAGCATGTTAACATGCTTCTTTTAAATAATACAACTTTGGGGGCACCTGGATGGCTCAGTTTGTTGAGCATCTGACTTCAGCTCAAGTCATGATCTTGCAGTTTTTGAGTTTGAGCCCTGCATCGGGCTTGCTGCTGTGAGCACAGAGCCCATTTCAGATCCTCTGTCTCCTCCTCTTTGTGCCTTGCCCCCACTCACGCTCTCTCAAAAATTAAAAAATTAAAAAAATAAATAAGTAAAAATAAAATAAATGATACAAATTTGTAAAGTCTTAAAACCTGCATAAAAGTCTTACTTTGGATAGATTTAACCCTAGGTACTTTGCATTTTTTGTTGCTATTAGTTGTTATTTTAAATGACCTCTTTTCTGTTTGTGGTGTACAGAAATAGTTGATTTCTTTTAATGTTTGTTTGTTTATTTATTTACTGAGAGAGAGAGAACGCATGCGCGCACAAGTGAGGAAGAGGGGCAGAATGAGGCGGGGGAGTGAATCTTACGCAGGCTCCACGCCCAGTGTGGAGCCTGACATGGGACTCGATCCCATTAAAAATCAAGAGTCAGGAAGAAAAGAAAAAAAGAAAAAAACAATCAAGAGTGAGACATTTAACCAACTGAGCCACCCAACTAAGCCACCCAGGTGCTCCAGAAATAGTTGACTTTTAACATACTGATCATATAGATCTAGCATTCTGCTGAACATTTATTATTGATGCCTATACATTTGTTTACATTTTCTATGTTAACAATCATAGCATCCCCAAATAATGACTCTTTGCTTCTTTGTTCTCAATTACTAAATATTTTGTGTATTTTTTTGTCTTAACTGTATTTGTTGAGAACTCCACTAAAATCCTAAATAGAACCAGTGGTGGTGGCTATTTTTGTTTTTTATCTTGTTTGTGATTTTAGAGACTGCTTCTGACCTCTTACCATTTGAGAATATTACTTGCTTCTTGCCTTTGGTAAATATCCTTTACCCTTTACCATGATAAGGATATCTCTCTTGAATTTTAGTTTTTTAAGGCTTCCTTTTCTTTCCTTTTAAAAATCATGAATGAGTCCATGTGCATTTTTACTATGTAACACTGACTCTGCATGGAATGAATCTATTTCATAAGAGCCACAGATCAAACGTATTTCTTTGTTTTATCATTTTGAGTGGAAAATTATTAAATAAGTTAACTAATAATTTGCGGCTGCAAATAACACCTGCAAAATCATACCTCTACTTCACTTCGACTCTAAAAAAATTATATATTTTTTAAAGCTTACTTATTTATTTTTGAGAGAGAGAGAGCACAAGTGGGGAGGGCAGACAGAGAGGGAGAGAGACACAGAATCCAAAGCAGGCTTCAAGCTCTGAGCTATCAGCACAGAGTCCGACACGGGGCTCAAACTCATAAATCGTGGAAGTTGGACGCTTAACTGAATGAGCCACCCAGGTGCTCCACTAAAAAAAATTATTAAAAAGAGATGGGAGATTACATTTTGTTGCACAAAATATTGAATTTCCTAGGAAACCAACAATATTCCAAATTTTATTTGGATTTTATTCAGGATTTTATTAGTAAAGGCCATTCACATCCTTTTTAAAATTTAATTATAATACTAAATGGTAAAGTAGCATCCCACCAGAAAAGCTCGGAGGATTCTAGACAAAAAACATTTATAAACACTTCCCCTAGTCGAGAAAAAGTCTTAAATGAAGCTCTGGTCCCTGTTATTAAGTGCTCTGCAATTTAAAGATATGTCTGGGGGCGCCTCGGTTGCTCTGTCAGTTGAGCGTCTGACTCGAGATCGGCTCAGGTTGTGATCTCGCAGTCCTGAGATCCAGCCCCAGGCTGGGCTCCAGGCCGAGCGTGTGGCCTGCTTGGGATTCTCTCTCTCCCCTCTCTGTCCCTTCCCCCACTCATAATAGATAAACTCAGAAAAAATGTACGTATATGTTTGATAATTTCTCTCACTTTGCCCTTTAACCACTAAATGAGTCACTTTACTGTAGAAAGTACCTTATTCTGTAGAGTACGTTGTGCCTGGTTGATTCATCTACATGGAAGACATGGTTGGGCGGATACCAGGTCCTTTCGGTTTCACTCATTAAAGCAAACATACTATGATACACGGGCGTGATTCCTAGGAAAGAGGTAAGAAAAGAAATGATTACAGACAGCAGCAAGTGCATTTATAGAACATCTGCAATTTGTAACAGGATTGAAATAACAACTCTTATTCGGCACAAGTGCAGTAGCAATTGACATCTTTTGGTTCAGCATGACTTACAACTCAATTCTTAATTTAATCTTTTTCCCTACATTTTAAAATATGATTGCTGGGACTCTTTCAAGCAGATTTTTAAAAACATTTTATCTAATTTTTTTTAGGTATCTTGCACAGAAAGGTGAATTCAAATCTGTGTGTGTTTTAATTGATAATGAGAGTATCAACTAAACTATTTGGAGATCATTGAATACTTTTAAGAGAACAGCACAACAGTTTTTTTTTAAATGTTAAATTTTACACAGTGCACCAGTAACTATATTTTCTGCACTTTTTACACTTACAAGGAAAATATTTTAATGTCATCTTAAACTGCAGGGGTATATGATTCTTTTTCAAAGATATTTTCGAAGGTACATTAACAAAGGTTTGAAGACTACTGAACTTTTTAAAAAGCATATGAAACAAAAAGCCACACAATTAAATAATGCACATTATCTCCCAGCACATATAGAACATTCACACATAGACACACACATACACATTCCAATTTTTTGGGGTCTAAGAACAAGTCTCCCAAAGTGCCAGAGAATAATCACCATGTTCTCTAACCACATTTCAGCTAAATCAGAAATGAATACTTAAAAAATTTTCTTTTAATTTTTTTAAATTCAAGTTAGTTAACATAATTAATCCTATATATTTGAAAACATAAGCCTCACAAAAACAAACGTTATTTTTATTCTAGTAATGTTTTGATCTTTTCCACTGTAGACAAGAATGACACCAACTCAACACACTGACAATAAAGATATAAAATTTTCATTTGAATTATCAACACAACTGTTTACTAATAGATATATAATAATTTCAGTAAGTTACATATAAAAACAGTATTGAGTAACAACTTTTAAACTGTATCCTTGCACTCTTTCTTGTATTTACACATACTTCTCAATATCCAGAGATTATAGGAGAAATTATAACAGAAATTAAATAGTATTTATAATGAACAATTAATAACATGTATTAAAAATTATGGAGTATAGCTAAAGTGATACTTAAGAGGAAAAATTATAGCTTTAACCTGATTATATCAGAAGATAACAAAGAATGATCTAAGTTATCTAACTCAATACATTAAAAAACAACAGAATAATCTAGAAGACAGTTGAAAATGTGATAGAGCAGAAGTTAACAGAAGATTCAATGAAGAGAATCAAGAAAATAAAAGCTGATTATTTGCAATAACTAACAAAATAAACAAGCCTTTGTCAAATCTGATCAAGAAAAAAAAACACATGGGGTGCCTGGGTGGCTCAGTCGGTTAAGCGTCCGACTTCGGCTCAGGTCACGATCTCGCGGTATGTGAGTTCGAGCCCCGCGTCGGGCTCTGTGCTGACTGCTCAGAGCCTGGAGCCTGTTTCAGATTCTGTGTCTCCCTCTCTCTCTGACCCTCCCCCGTTCGTGCTCTGTCTCTCTCTGTCTCAAAAATAAATAAATGTTAAAAAAAAAAATTAAAAAAAAAAAAAAAAAAGAAAAGAAAAAAACCCACAGATAAACACTAATGATTTTTCAAAAGTATAACTGACACACCTGGGTGGCTCAGTCAGTTAAGTGTTCGACTTTGGCTCAGATCATGATCTCACAGTTCATGAGTTTGAGCCCCATATAGGGCTCTGTGCTGAAAGCTCGGAGCCTGGAACCTGCTTCAGATTTTGTGTGTGTCTCTCTCTCTCTGCCCCTCCCCAACTCATGCTCGTTCTCTCTCTCTCTCTCTCTCTCAAAAATAAACATTAAAAAATTAATAAAAATGTTTTTAAAAGTATAATTATAGGTTATGGAGACAATAAGAGAATAAACAATGACAATAAATTTGAAAATGTAGACAGACAATTTTAAAGCGATATGTAATTTTAAAAAATGGATTCAAAAATAAAAAACTTCAGGGGTGCCTGGGTGGCTCAGTTGGTTGAGCGTCCAACTTCGACTCAGGTCATGATCTCACAGCTCATGAGTTCAAGCTCTGTGCTAACAACTCAGAGCCTGGAACCTGCTTCAGATTCTGTGTCTCCCTCTCTCTCCGTCCCTCCTCTGTTCATGCTCTGTCTCTCTCTCTCTCTCTCAAAAAAAATAAACGTTAAAAAAAATTTTTTTTAAGAATTAAAAACTTCAAAAGAACTATAACCATTAAAGAAACTATCTACTTACAAAAATAAAGGAGAAGAAAGGAAAAGGAGGAAAGAGAAGAAATAAGAAGAAAGGAAAAACCACCATGAGGCCCAGATAAAATTTATATACTAGTTCAACCAAACATGAAAGACAATTCCAACCTTCAGTATACTATTACAGAGAACAGAAAAAGAGAGAACAGGGAAATTAACATACTTTGTGAGTTTACTTGGACCATGATACCAAAACCAGCCAGATATCATAATCAAATAGACTCACTTACCAAAATAGGTACAAAAATCCTAAATATTTAAAATTTTAGCAAGCCAAATCCTACAATGATTCTTAAAAAATAAAAAAAAAACTAAGATAAAGTTCATTTATCCTAGAATAGCAGAGATGGCTAAATTGGAAAAATGTAATTCTTCATAACAATGAATCAGAGAAAAATCTGAAAATAGCAAAATGATATATTTGAAAAGCTGTGTGGTGACTACAGTGATATATATTTTTCTATGTGAAGTATTACTTTAAATATTTTATAACAAAAAATCAGAATTAAAAAAGCAAAATAAAAAAGTGAAAATGGCAAAAAAGTGGATATAAATTATTCACAATAGAGCAAATCCATAATTAATAATAATTAAAAATAATTAATAAACATGTGAGAGGATGGTAATACCTAGCGTTGAATAAAATGTGAGTTAAAATTATGTGATATCACTTTATATCCATTCAACTAGCGAAAACAAGAGGGATAACATCTAGGGCTGATGGGATGGTGGGGGACCATGTTACATAATTGCTAGAAATGTCATTTGGAATAGATTCTAAGTTGGCACAAAAACAGACGCTCTGATCAACAGAAAAGAACAGAACAGAAACCTCAGTCATTTTTAACTCTTTCCCTACACACCCAATCAAAGTTATTTTTATTTTTATTTACTAAAAGCACTTAAATGTGCTTCTTCTTTTCCAAACCATTATCTAAGTGTGATTCGGTTCCATATCATTCTAGAGCAAGGACAGTCAACATTCCACTAATATTAACAGAGACTCTATTACATAATAAGCACAAAATGGGTACAGGAAATACAAAAAGGAAAAATAGTGCCTAACTTTAAGGATCTCACATTATAAGAGATGAACTCAGAGATGCCATTGGAGAACTATAATTCAAAAGGGTCAGTGCCATGATAGTAAAGACCACAAAAAAACAAATAAGTACAGGGGAGAAATGAAAAATATTCTTTGCTTGGCCAAATTTTATCAAGGCCCCTCTGAACCCTCCCAAACACGGCCCATACATGTTTTTCCTCGTAGAATCAAGTTTTAGCAAGAATCCTGCTAAGTCCATTTAGCAAACCACCTTAGATATCTAATCAAACTCCTCACCCCTATTATCCTGCAGGTGATATCTGATCACATTGACCTGCCTTTAGCAAGAATCATATTAGGCTGGTTTACTCAGAATCCCCCCAGCCTTGATGTCTACTCTTAGTAATTTTCCATTCACCAATGCCCTGTCAAACTTGTCCCTTGGCCACAAAACCCCACTTGTTCAGGCTGTATTCAGAGTCAAGCTCACTTCTATAATGGAGTATCTTCCCTATTACAGTAGTTTATCAAGTAAAATCCATTTTCATCACTTTAACTTCTATTCAGCTCTGATTTTAACAGAGGTAGGTCAGATGAAGTAGACTCCAGTGAAAGCTTCTGAAGAGGTAATGCATAAGCTGAAGAAAGCACAGGAGGATCTAGCCATTCTATGTAATGGCAAGCCGAGCACATAAAATATCGCATAGGCATGGACGAGCGGCAGCAAATGCTCCTGAAGCTAAATTAGCTATGCAGAAAAGAGAGGTGCTATACAGCAGAGAGCTGCAGACACGATGAGCAGATCACCTGGCTGGACCAAGACAGGTTTGCTCTGTCTACTGCCCCAGAATAATTATTAATAGCCTGTCTTTACATCTCAAAAGTGTTCCAGTTTCAACAGTGATAATCTATAAAACATTAGCTTAAAATCTGATATGGGTAAAGTCTGAGTTCAGGTATTTACTAGCTAGGTAAACTTGTGGTAGTTAATCTCTCTAAGCTTATGCTTCATCTTCTAAAGGATAAGGACAGAAATCTGACTTCAGAGGATAGCTGGAAGGAAAAACTGTGATAATATGGATAAAGTGCTTAGCAAAGTATATGGCACATAACATAGGTTCTACTGTAAAGATCCCAAGGGTATATCCTATCTGGGCTTCGTCAACTGTATAAATAAACAGGTTTTTGTTTCCCCTAACTGAATAAGCTAGAATGAGGCAGATTAGTATTTTTCAAAATTTAACGTTCATAATAACAACCTGGAGATTGTCTTTTGGCTTCCACGGTTTTTGTTGAAAAGCTTGAAAAGCATGATTTTTGTTGAAAAAGAAAAGATTCTTATTCACTGATTCTGGCAAGGGGCCTGAGAGAGATACTGCATTTCTAAACAAGCTCCCTGGTATTACTGATACTGTTAATTCACGGACCAACAGACGGATTTAACAGGACACTACATACAACGGAAGATAGGATTAGTCAACAGAAGGCAAGTCAATAAAAAAACAAACAAACATAAATTGAAGCACAAAAAGTAACAGAATGGGAAGAACGGAACAGAGGATATAAAAGGCATGTAAGACAAAAAAAAAAAACAAAAAAAAACCACACACACATAAATTGAAGCACAAAAAATAACAGAATGGGAAGAACTGAACAGATATATAAAAGGCATGTAAGCCATGTCAAATGGACCAAACTCACATGAAATTGAAGAAAGCGCAGCCAAGAGTTTTCCAAACCTAAACACACACTGCCCTACAAATTCAGCAAGCTTAGAGAGTTTAAAGGAAAAATAAAGACAAAGAAAACACACAGAAAAGACATTTCAGATAATTAGGAGCGGAAGGTATCTGTCACCAGCAGACCTGCAACACAAGCAATACTGAAAGGAGTTCTCCAGGCTGAAAGGAAGAGATGGCAGATGGAAGCAGGGAGCTACAGGCAAGAATGAGGAACAAGGGAAAGGATAAATATAAAAGAATAATGATTGTTTAAAGCAACAATAATATAAGTGTCCTGTGATGTCTACAGAAGTAAAACACACGATAAATATGGTAACAACACCAAAAATAAATAGAAGTAAACGGAGTTGGAATCAGATTTCTGGTTGCTACATTACAAATTTGAAATGGCCAACATTTCAATGTTCAACCAAAATTTATAAAGCAGGCATAAAAACAGGAAAGTATTCACATTCACCAGAAAAATTCAAAATTCCTTTGTTTTTGTCACTTGTTTTGGGTGGCAGTTGTTTATTGACTTTTCTAAACTATAAAGTCTATATTCTTTGTCATTTATAGTCCTGAAATCTCAGTTTTTTTAATTAGTGGGATTCTCTCTCTCCTTCTCCCTCTGCTACTCTCCCCTACTCGTGTTCTCTCTCTAAAAATAAAATAAAATCTTTAAAAAATAAAATAAATAAATAAATCTAAAGACATTTTAATTTGAAATGGGAAAGACGGAAAAACATAGCCCACGCAAATAGTAAGCAAAAGAAAGCTGGTGGGGCACCTGGGGGGCTCAGTCTGTTAAGCGTCTGACTTGGGCTCAGGTCACGATATCACAGTCTGTGAGTTCAAGCCCCATGTCGGACTCTTTGCTGACAGCTTAGAGCCTGGAGCCTGCTTTGAATTCTGTGTCTCCCCCTCTCTCTGCCCCTCCCCTGCTCGCTCTCTCTCTCTCTCTCTCTCAAAAATAAACATTTAAAAAAATTTTTTTAATAAAAAAAAAGCTGGGATGGCTATACTATTATCAGACAAAACAGATTTTAAGTCAAAAGTTTACAAAAGACAAAGAGCATTATGAAAATTTAAATCCTTAAGAAAATATAAATATAAACATATACATACGTAAGAAATTAGCCCCAAAAGATGTAACATGTAAACCAAAAAATGAAAACTGAAAGGAGAAATAGACAATTCAGCAATAATATCTGAAAAGTTCAATACACCGTTCTCAATAAGACAGAAAAACGAGTGGTGCCTGGGTGGTTCAGTGGGTTAAGCATCTGCCTTCGGCTCAGGTCATGACCTCTCAGTTCACGAGTTCGAGCTCCACTTCGGACCCTGCACTGACAGCAAGTGCCTGCCTGGAATTCTCTCTCTCTCCCTTCTCTCTATGCCCCTACCCTGCTTGTGCTCTCTCTCTAAATACATAAACTTAAAAATTTTTTAAAAAGACAGTAAAACGAGACTGAAGAACAATAAGAAAAAACAATAAGAAAAACTGAATTGTGCTATAAATCAACTAAGAGACATATACAGAATACAACCCCACAAAAGCAGAATATACATTTTTCACAAATGTAAATGGAATATTCACAAGAATAGGCCATAAGTTAGGTCACAAAAGAAATATGAATACACTTATAAGGACTGAAATCATCCAAAATATCTTCTCTGACAAAAATGGAATGAAACTAGAAACCATAACGAAAGAAAAACTGGAAAATTCACAAATGTGTGAAAATTAACACACGAACAATGAATGGGTCAAAGAATAAATCACAAAGGAAATTAGAAAATACATAGAGAAAAATAAAAGCAAAAAAACCAACGTATCAAAATACTGGATTCAGCAAAACCAGATAGAGGGAAATTATACTGTAAACATCTATATTAAAAAAGTATAAAGATCTCAACTCAATAATCTCCCTAGATACCATTAGTAACTTTGAAAAAAGGAGACTAAACCCAAAGCCAATAGAAAAAAGAAAATAATAAACACTACAGGCAAAGAGAATAGAAAAGCAATTCAGGGGGAAAAAAAAAGAATGAAACCAAACATTGTTTATTTGAAAAAAATAAAGAATAGTGACAAGCCTTTAGCTAAACTAAACAAGAAAGAAAGAGAAAAGATCCAAATTACCAAAATCAGAAATGAAAGTGAGGACAACACTATCAACATTACAGAAATAAAAAGAATGTAATAAAATATGATGAAAAAATATTTGCCAACAATTAGATGACCTAGATAAAATGGAAAAATCCCTAGAAACACACAATCTATCAAAACTCATTTAAGAAAAAAGCAGAAACTATAAATAGACCTATACAAGATGAAGAGATTAAATCCATTATCAAAAACTTCCCAAGAGAAGCTCAGAACCAGATGGCTTCACTGGACAATTCCATCAAGCATTTAAAGAAAAATGACAATAAATCTTTCTCAAAATCTTCAAAAAAAAAAAAAAATGAAAAAGTAACGGTTCCTAAACAACTTAATTAGTCCAGCATTACCCTGATACCAAAGCCAAACAAAAACACTACAAGAAAACTACAGACCAATATCCTTCATGAATATAGATGCAAATTTCCTCAACAAAATAGTAGCAAACCACATCCAGCAAAATATTAAAAGAACTATATACCATGTACAGGTGGGATTTATCCCAGGAATAAAAGGGTGGTTCCAGATAGTAAAATAACCAATGTGATGAAAGAAAAAAAATGATCATCTCGATTTATACACAAAAAGTAACAAACTCTATACTCCTTAATGAGTTAAAAAAAAATATTTAAATAAGAATTGAAGGTAATTTCCTGAGCCTGATAAATAGCACTTATGAAACACCCACAAACAATATCATAATCACCAGTGAAAGACTAAAAATCTATCCTTAAAATCACAAACAAGACAAGGATGCCTACCTTCACCACTTCTATACAACACTGCAATGAGAGTTCTAGCTACAGCAATTAGGCAAGAAAATAAAAGACACCCAAATTGGGCAGGAAGAATCAAAATTGTCTTTATTGGCCCATGATATGATCTTATATACAGAAAATAGTTAACCCCTCCAAAAAAATGTCAGAGCCTATATATGAATTCAACAAAGTTAAAGGACATAAGATCAACAGGTAAAAATCAGCTCTATTTCTATACATGAACAATGAACAATCCAAAAAAGTATAATAAAAACAATTCCATTTACAACAGCATCCAAGTGAATAAAATACCTATAAATAAATTTAAGAGATAAGACTTATACATTGAGCACTATAAAACACTGCAGAAAAAAATTAAAGAAGACCCAAATAGACAAAAAGATATTTCATGTTCATGGATTAGAAGACTTATTTCAATGAGATAGTAGTAGTCCCCAAACTGACCTATATATTCAATGTAATCCCTATAGAAATCTCAGCTGTCTTTATTGCAGAAATTGACAAGCTAATCATAAAATTAATATAAAAATTAAAGGGACTAGGAAAGATCAAAACAATTTTGAAAAAGAACAAGAAAGTTAGAAAACTCACACTGATTACAAAACTTACTACAAAACTATAGTGATACAGAGAGTATGGTACTGGCATTAAGACATATAGACCAATGAAACAGAATTGAAAATCCAGAAACAAACCCACTCATCTATGGCCAAATGATGCTTTGACAAGGGTTCTGAGACTACTGAGTATGGGAACTCACAGCCTCTTCATCAAATGATGCTGGGATTTGCATGTAGATATCCATTTGATACTGGCTTCTTACACTTCACTCAATACTTATAAAGTTTATCCATATTGTATCATATATTTGATACTATTTAGCTGAATATCATTCATCCATAAAAGAATAATGTACTGATACATGGTACAACATGTATGAACCCTATAAACACTATATAAAGTGGGGGAAGTCAGTAACAGGTGTATATTCACATGCAAAAGAATGACAGTGGATCCCTACCCTCAACCATCAGCAAAAATGAACTTAACGGGGCGCAAACCTTAAACTATGAAACTCCTAGAAGAAACTGCAGGGGAAATTCCTCATGAACTTGATTTGGTAATGAATTCTTAGATATGACACAAAAACACAAGCAACAACAACAAAAATAAACAAATGAGGCTTCATTAAAATTAAAGATCTTTGCTTCAAAGAACACTATCCAGATCCAGACAGTGAAAAGACAAAACATAAAACGGGAGAAAAGATTTCCAAATCATATAGTATCTGATAAGGGATCTAGAAAATATAACTATTAACAACTCAGTAACAAACAAACATTTTAAAAGTGGACAAAGGATTTGAATAGACATTTCTCCAAAGAAGATACACAATTGCCAGTAAGCAAGGCAAAGACACCCAAAAGAACTGCTAATCAGAAAAAATATATATATCAAAATTACAATAAGATACCACTTTACACCCAATAGAATGGATAGCATTTTTAAAAGGTCATATAACAACAAGTGTTATTAGGGATGTGGAGTAATCAGAACCCTCACACACTACTGGTGTGAATGTAAAATGGTGCAGCCACTTTGGAAAACAGTCTGGTAGTTCCTCAAAAAGTGAACCATAGAGTTACGATGTGACCCACAATTCCACTCCTAGGTATATATGCAGAAATGAAATCATCTGTCCACACTGTACACAAATGTTCATAGAAACATTATTCATGACAGACAAAAGGCAGAAACAGCCAAAATGTCCATCAAATGATCAACGGTTAAACAATACATGGTATTATCCACACAACAGCATACTATTCAGCCATGAAAGAATTAACTACTGACAGATGTTACAATATGGGTGAACTGAGAAACTTAACAGAAGACCATGGGGGAGGGGAAGGAAAAAAAAAAAAAGGTTAGAGAGGGAGGGAGCCAAAACATAAGAGACTCTTAAAAACTGAGAACAAACTGAGGGTTGATGGGGGGTGGGAGGGAGGGGAGGGTGGGTGATGGGTATCGAGGAGGGCACCTGTTGGGATGAGCACTCAGTGTTGTATGGAAACCAATCTGACAATAAATTTCATATTAATAAATAAATAAATAGATTACATGCAAAAAAAAAATACGGATGAACTTCATGAAAATTGTATGAGTTTAATGGTCTGGAGTTTCTCTCCAGATCATATAAATCTTTCACCTTTTACTAAAGATTTCCTTGGGGTGGAAATTCTGGGTATTAGAAGCCAGTAATAAAAGGCCACATATTATATGACTCCATCTGTATGAAATATCTAGATAGACAAATTTATTGAGACAGAACACAGATTAGGGGATGCCTAAGACTAAAGAAGGAAGAGGGGGTGAGAGAGTGATAGCCAATAAGCACAGAGCTTCTTTTGGGGTGAAAAAGTGTTCTAAAATCAACTGGAGATACTAAAAATTACTTTACCATACACTTTTTAAAAGTATGAAATGTATGATATGTGAATTATTTATCTATAAAGATTTTTCAAGAAAACCACAATGAGATACCACTTCACACCCACTAGTATGTCTATTATCAAAAAGAAAGGTCGTAACAAGTGTTAATCAAGATGTAGAGAAATTGGGACCTTCATACTCTGCTATCGGAAATGTAAAATGATGCAGATGCCTTGAAAACATGAGGGCGGTTCCTCAAAAGATCAAACACAAAGTTATGATATGACTCAGGAATTCAACTCCTTGTCACAAAAAACACATGTGGCCCGCATGATTCCACTTATATGAAATGTCCCAAGTGTACAAATTCTTAGGAGATTTGTGGTTGGGGGGAGTTGGGGAAGACATGGAAAGTGACTGCTGATGGGTAAGAGGTTTCTTTCTGGGGGTGGTGAAAACTGACATGATTGTAGAGCTCTGTGAATATACTAAAAATATTGAATTATTTAACAAAAGAAGGAAGGAGAAGGGGAAGACGAAGATAAAGAAGCTCTCAAAAGCAGCTAGGTAAACCACCCATTACCTAACAGTGCCAGAAAAAGGCCAGCACTGAAGAATATAATAAAATCCAGCAGGCAACAATGTAAGTTACAAATTTACATTATAATATCCACCATCCAATAAAAAGTTGTAGGCATTCAAAACAGCAGGAAAATATGACCCATAACTAGAAGAGACATCAATCAGTAGGATAGCAAGAAATGACAGACATGGCAGAATTACCAACCAAGAAAGTTAAATCAGGTACTACGATATATTCCACTTAATAAAAAAAAATGAGGAAAAAAAAATGAACATGATGAGGTAATGGCAATTATTAAAAAGCATCCCAAATAAAACTTCTAGAGTGAAAACTGCAGAAGGTAAGTAGATGAGAGGATACGGCAATTGAAACTTACCATTTTGCCCTTGGTACCCCCAAATTCACGTCCTTTTCACATTAAAAATATATTCATTCCATTCCGACAGCCCCAAAAAGTCCTAATTCATTCCCGCATCAACTCAAAAGTCTAAAGTTCTAAGTCTCACGTGAATATCAACTAAATCTTATGTGAGCGAGACTCAAGGTACCATTCAACCCGAGGTAAACTGCACTCTGGCTGTGAGTCAGTGAAATCGAACAAGTTAAATGCTTCCTAAAACAGACATTTCTGCTCCAGAAGGGAGACAGAGAAAATAAGAAAAGAGTGATAGATCCCCAACAAGTCTAAAACCCAACAGGGCAAGTTCCATTAGACCTTAAGGCTCTATAATAATCCTCTTTGACATGATAAGCTGTGGTCAAGGACCCCTAGGACAGAGGGCTTGCCTACAGGACCCACTGGGGCAAGTCCTGTCCAAGCAGCTTTACCCGGCAGAGGCTGGGCCCCGAGGCTCCAGGCAGCCCAGTACCTAATGGTTTTGGGTGGCTCCATCCTTTGAAATCCAGGTGGAGGCAGCCACGTCCCCTGAGCCTGTACACTCTTCCCTGCTGGAAACAATACCCTCCATCAAAGTTTGCTGCCTGCACCCTCTGGAAGGCAGGGGCTGCACCTGGGGCCGGCAGTGCTCCAAGAAGAGCCCTCAGAGTGAGGCAGCACCAGGCAGCAAGCAGGTCTCCAAGCTCTGGCAGCTTTGGCTCTGAAAGCACTCTGCTCCCCAGGGCGGGCCCCGGCACTAGGAGCTGTGACGGGAGAGGCCTGTCCCATCAAAGCTCCTAGCGAATGTAGAAACAGCTGAGCTACACAAATCTTAAATGGTCCACTGGCCACATCCTTAGTGCTCTCTTCTAACCACTTTCTCACTTTTTGCAACATGGAAAGACTGAGAATTTTACAAATCTTTTCAGTTCGCCTTCCTTTTTGCTTAACGGTTCCATCTTTCTGTTCGCGTTTTACTAAAGCAGTCAGGAGGAGTCAACCCACACCTTCGAGAGTTTGCTTAGGTAAATACATCTGATTTCTTTGCTCACAAGTTCTATTTTCACCAAAACACTAAAACACAATTCAGGCAAGTTCTTTTCCACTATGAAAAAAAGGAAACTTCATTTAAAATGGAGTAGGAAAAAATAAAATAAAATAAAATAAAATAAAATAAAATAAAATAAAATAAAATAAAATAAAATAAAATAAAATAAAATTAAAATAAAATATAATAAAATAAAATATAATATAATAACATATAATAAAATGGAGTAGGAAGCCCTGAAGGGGAAGCTCCCCCACATTACTACCTGCCCTAAGCCTACATCACACTCCCTGACAGGAAGAGGCTTACTTTACACGCCCCAGCAGAAGGAAGACTTGCTCCCGCCCAGCAAAACCCAGCCAATAAGGACTCCGAGAAAACCGCTCCTCCCAGCTTCCTCCTTTCTCCTATAAAAGTAAGCCCTTTCCTCTGTTCTCTGAAGTTGTCTGTGGTTCTCTAGAGTTTGCTGGTCCCAAACTGCCATTCCTCTGCTCTTCCTAAATAAAGTCATTTTGCTGATAAAATAACTGGCTCTTTTGTTTTTTAAGGTCAACGCCACTTCACCAGGGTTGCTTTTCCTCTAATTTCCAGTAACATGTCTCACATTTTTGTCTGAGACCTCATCAGAATGGCCTTTATCATACATATTTCTACCAACATTCTATTCAGATTACTTATGTATTCTCTAAGAATATTAAGACTTTCTCTACGGCTCTCCTCTTTTCTTTCTGAGTCCTCACCAGAATCCCCTTTAAAGGTCCATTCACAGTAAGATAGGCTTTTTCTAACGTGTTCCTCAAAACCCAGTTCCAAAGCTACTTCTACATGTTTCGATATTTGTTACAGCAGTCCCCCACTTCTCAGTACCAACTTTCGAAGCATTCCATTCAGGATGCTACAACAAAAATACCACAGACTAAGGGGCTTATAAACAACAGAAATTTCTCACAGTTCTGGAGGCTAGGAATTAAACACTCTTGGTTGCCTAATGAGCACCCATTTTCTAGTTCACAGAAACCCTCTTCTGATTCATTTTCTTACCATGTCCTCACATGGAAGAAGGGGTGACAGAGCTCTGTGGGGTCTCTTTTCTAAAGGTACTCATTCCACTGATAAGGGATCCACCCACTGACCTAATCACCTCTTGAAGGAACCAGCTCCAAATACCATCACATTAGAGCAATAGATTTCATCACCAACCTTAGGGAAACACATTCAGTCTGTAGGACGAGCCCAAGGCAGATTTACCTTAAATGTACTCTAGTGACGTTCTCCTTTTATTATGTATGTAAGAACATACCCATCAGTCATATAAGCATTTTAAAACACAAAGAATAATACATTATATATGTACATTAGAGTAGTATAATTGAAACAATGATCTATTAACAAAGAGAAAATATATGTTTTTGAATATTTACCACAAGCTTTAGAAGCAGCAACACAAATTTCTTCTGCAACATACTCCCCAGTTGGAAAATTCAGATATTCTCCATCAGCCTTCTCAAGAGAATGATAAAGATACACCTGTAGGAGTGGATCTATTTGCTTCACAGAATTAGCATTTCCAGGAATATCACCATTCTGATGTACAGGAGATACAGATACTCCTTCCATTTCCGTCATGGTAAGGCAAGCCATTCCCATGCAGAGTTTTTTCAGAACATTTGCCTATTAAGAAAAAACAATAACATTACAAAAGAAAGTGATACTGATAAAGTATCCCTCATGTACAAAGAAGCCTTCCCTGAAAGCACTGACTCTGTTAAATTGGTAACTGAATAAATATCGTGCACTATGTACAAAGCACAGTGAGAGGCATTGAGATTATAAACTTCCTGTGGACAAGGCCTATAAAACTGAAGTTTACAACTTAACTGAGGAAACATAATACAGATATGTAATACTAACAAAATGAACAAACAAAATCAGTCACAGGTAACAGGAGAAGAGATCCAACTAGACAACATAAATTCAAAACAAATGAATTAGTGTGACAACTGCTTACTGGGGTCTGCAGGGGGTAAGTAACATTTCAAACTGGGTTTAAACTTACAAGTTTTATTAGAGGAGTTCATATACAGAGTTGACTCTGTACAACAGATTGGATTTATATGAACGGAAGATGTAGAACATTCCAGGAGAGTAGAACTGTGCTGAGAAACAGAAAGGCACAAGATACTCTAATTAACTGGGCCACAGTGCAGTATTTGAGCACTTATGCCATTTAGGAAAGGACTGAAAGTACAGATGAATATTTGTGGCAAAACTGCAACTACATACCCAGGATACATTTTTTCCTTCTTGAGAGGCCCAATTTTTTTAAGGAGAGCAACATACCCCCAAAGAACTGTACTTCCCCACAGATGAATAGCCACGTGAACCAGTTTCAACAAATGAGATTTAAGTGGAAGTTGCTGGGTGGTACTTCCAGAACCATTCCTTAAAAGAAAGCAGACCTGACCTTCTTTTTTGTTTTTTAATTTTTTTAAGTTTATTTATTTGAGAGAGAGAGAGAGAGAGAAAGGGGCGAGTACAAGCAGGATAGGGGCAGAGAGAGAGGGAGAATCCCAAGCAGGCTCTGCACTGTCAGCACAGCCCGACATGGGGCTCAAACTCATGACCTGTGACATCATGACCTGAGTGGAAATCAAGAGCCGGACGTTCAACCATCTGAGCCACTCGGGTGCCCCACTGGACTCCTTTTAGCTTTTCTCTCTTCACTTTCTTCCTACCTGCCTCCGAGCAGGGTAGGGCAGTCACCTTAAAACCAGGAAGAAAATGCCAAGAGAATAAAAGACCTGGCAAACTTAAGCACCTGAATCAGTGTCAAGAATCACCTTTCTACCACAAGACATCTTATTATTTATAATTGAATGCAATCCTAACTGATAGAGTAAAGAATTAAGAAAAGTCTGAATGTCAGATCAAAGAATTTAAGGGGCATCTGGCTGGGCTTAGTCAGTAAAGCATGTGACTCTTTTATTATTTTTTTTTAATGTTTATTTATTTTTGAGAGAGAGAGAGAGAGAGCACAAGCCGGGGGGGAGGGTGGGGTGAGGGGTAGGGGGGCAGAGAGAGAGAGAGAAAGAATCCCACACAGGCTCTGTGCTGTCAGCATAGAGCCCGGTGTGGGGCTCAAACTCACAAACTGTGAGATCACGACCTGAGCCAAAGTTGGACACTTAACTGAATGAGTCACTGAGGCTCCCCACAAAGCATGGACTCTCACTCTCAGGGTTGTGAGTTCAAGCCCCACATTGGGCATGGGGCCTACTTGAAAAAAAAAAGGGATCAAAGAATGTAAACTTTATCCTACAGTCAAATGATGAATTAAAAAGTGAAGTAGAAACAAAAGCTACGGCAATAGTCTAGATAGTAGTAATATCCTTAATTGAAACAGCAATGGTTGAATGATGAATGGTAATATAACAGTAAGACTTCATGCAACCTGGTAACTGACTGAATCCAGAGGAAGCCAGGAGTCCAGTCATGGAATGAATAAGTCACAGGAATAAAAGGCACAGCACAGGGTATGAAGTCAATGATGTTGCAGTGAGCACAGCATAACACAGAGAGATGCTACTGATTCACTATTCTGTACACCTGATACTAATGCAACTCGAATCAAAGTACACTCAAATAAAAAAAATTTTTAAGCCAGGGGTAAAAGACAATGCGAGGAATTCAAACTTGGAAGATCTATAATACCATTAATGGATATAAGGAAATGAAGACTTTGCCTCTTGACATTGGACATTGGACAAAGGAATAGAATAAGGACTACTCCTTTACACACTTTTGTTTAGAAATGGAAGCAGGACAATTACACCAGACTCTAGGTGGCAGCTAAAACATGAGATTGATATTTGTAAGATTTCCCCATAGACGTTCATTTAAATCATGAGCAGAGCTATGTGAAGGGAGAAGGAGAAAATAATGACAAACACACTCACACAGCATTTCTGAACGTCACTGTACTAAGTGCAGACATTACAGGAAAGAAACATGATTAAGGGATGTGCAAGGTGAAATTTAGATCTATAACTATAAGGACTTTATTACATTAAATACTAGAGTTAATACTTAGTTCTTCAAATATCATAGGACTTCTGGTGAGTAAAAACACAACAAAACAACAAGCCAGCAACTGTTAAAACTGCAAGATTTTTGAAGTCCAAAAGCAACTGGATATACAAATTTAAACAATTTTAATTTGCTCAAAAATATAGAATTTTTAAAAATTTTCTTGTAACTTACTATACTCAAGTACTGTCTCTTCTATACTCAATTACTGAAATTCATCTAAAATGAACTCTTAGCCATTAAGGGGCAAATTTGCAAGAATTTCATCAATTTGTGCTCACCATTGTTTTGGACCTTATGCTTTCCTTTTGGACTTTTTTCTGCTGAAATGTATCTTTTAGCAGATCTCTCAGTGAGGCCTTAACAATTTTCAAGTTGCAGTCTTATTTGAAAAAAACCTTTCCACTATATTGACAAAACTGTGAGATACTTAGCATATACAACATGATTGACACTGTATACACGGTGAAATGACTCCCCATCACTGAATCAACACATCCATCACCTCATGAAGTTACTTTTTTTAAGTTATCTTAGAAAATTTCAATTATACAATACAGAAAAATTTCAATTATGCAATACAATGTTCTCAACTGTAGTCAATGTGTTGTATTAGATTTTCAAAACTTATCTTATAACCAAAAACCTATAGCCTTTCACCAATTTCTCCCAAATTCCAGTCCTTAGCAAGACTTTTCTACTATCTGCTTCTTAGAGTTAGACTTTTTTTTTTATTACACATGTAAGTGGTACCATGCAGTATCTGTCATTCTGACTTATTTTACTTGCCCCTAAGGTTCATCCATGTTGTTGCAAACAATGTTTATTCCTTTTTTAAGGCTGAATAATATTCGTGTGTGTGTGTGTGTGTGTGTGTGTGTGTGTGTGTGTGTGTATACATACTTACTTCTTCCTTTCTGATTTGGATGCTTTTGATACAAACCCATATGCTTTACTGATAACAATTATAAAGTCTAGGAAAAATATCTTAAAAACACTGAAGGCAATGCCAAGCAAACAAAAGCAGATACAGCAACTACAGGGGATCTGACCCCTGAGAGAAAGAAAAACAGTGAAGGAGGTCCTCATTTACCCATATATTTTTTTTAATGTTTATTTTATTTATTTTGAGAGAGATCGGGGGGCAGGCAGAGAGAGGGAGAGAAAGAATCCCACACTGACAGCATGCAGCCCAACATGGGGCTCAAACCCACGAACTGTGAGATCATGACCTGAGCCAAAATCACAAGTCTGATGCTTAACTGACTGGGCCACCCTGGTGCCCCCACATAGATCCATCTTTTATCCTGAGGAAACTACACAGTCTTTGTAGTACCCAATAGATGCTGGAGAAAAGGACAGAGCTATTATACAAAGCTGTAGTCTTGCTGGCTGGAAGAATCCGGGAACAAACTCTGGAGGTGGTAAACAGATAGAAACTGAAGGCAGAAATCCTGGAAAGAAAAAGAGTCTTTTTTTTTTTTAATTTTTTTAATGTTTATTTATTCTTGAGACAGGGGGTGGGGAGGAGGGGCAGAGAGAGAGGGAGACACAGAATCCGAAGCAGGCTCCAGGCTCCAAGTTGTCAGCACAGAGCCCGACGTGGGGCTCAAACCCATGAACCGTGAGATCATGACCTGAGCTGAAGTTGGATGCTCAAATGACTGAGCCACCCAGGTACCCCAGAAAAAAAGAGAATCTTGAGGGGCTCACTCCTGTATTCCCATGCATGGGATGAAAATCCAAAAAGCCCAGGGAGAGGCAACAACTAAAAATCTAAAAGATATAGGAAGAGATTTCAATAGCTATCTGATTCTGGAGAATCAGAGTTTGGATGTAGAAGGAATTGGTAAATATTTCAGGCTTTTCACTGAACCTCCAGAAAAACCACACTTGAGGAATAAGAACCACATATCAGAAATAAGGGCAAAACTGAAATGGACAGTCCTAACAAAGCCTAAAACTAAGTCTCCACAGGATCAAGGTAAAGTCCCTGCTAGAACAAAGCCCTACACTTCAAAGAAAGACTAAAATCCACACTGCCCAGAGTTTGTACAAGATATCATCCACAAGAGACAACAGTCAAGTGAAATCTATTTAACATAAAGAAAAATGTGATGTAGAGTCAAGAGATAAAATATATAGAAATGGGACTGACAGCAAACCCAAATGTTGGATTTTCTAAAATGTGTTTACTATGATACACATGCAAAAGAATCAAAGATAAATGCATGAAGACATAGAAATCATATGACCTATACAATATTGAGCAATCTAACACATGTGAACAAGACAGAAGATGATATTTGGAAAAATACTGGCTAAGTTTTTTCTAAATTTGAAAAAATCAAACCATGAATAAAATCGTTCATGTAGCTCCATTCAGCAAAATCCCCATATAGTCATATCATAGTCAAACTGCCAAAAATCATAGAGAAAAGTCTTAAAAGTAGCCACTTACATACAGAAGAGCTAAGTAAGACATACAACTGACATCTCATCAGAAACAATAGAGACCAGAAGACAACATGCTGCTAGGGAGGAAAAGGAGCTGTTGAACCTAAAATTCTATAGTCCACAAAAATAACCTTTAAAACTTAAGCTAAACAAATATATTTTCAGATAAATGGACACTGGGAGTACACATCAACAACAACAACAACAACAACAAAAAACTTTAAGAAATGCTTAAAAAAAACAGTCCTCTGGATTACAGGCAAATGATAAGTGATGCAAATTCAGATTTGTAGAAAGGAATGAAGAAGTCAAAAACAGTAAATATGTGGGTAACTATAACATTCCATTTTTCTTCCCTTTCTTGAATTATTTAAAAGACAATTAACAATTGTTTAAAAGCATAATGATAATAGCATATGGTAAAACTTGTAATAGATGTAAAAGCAAAAGATATGACAACGATAGCCAAAAGGACAGAAAGGAGTAAAATAAAAAGTTTATGTGAGTAAATTCATGATAGCTTGGAAAAATAAGCAACAGTGCTATCAGCAAAATCAGAAAGAATTTTGAAGAACTGATGGAAGACAAAAAGTAGACAGGAACAGATGACAAAGAAAACAAAGTGTAGGAAATAAATAGATTCTATTTAAAATACACACAGAAGAAGGCATTAATAAGCATTAAAGTTTTCTGCACACACATACAAAAAGAATAAATATGCCAAGATAATCAAGGATGACCACACACTGGAGGTGAAGGGGGATAGGAAGAAAGCATAAAAGAGGAGGACAAAAATGAACAGCAAAAACTAACACCAGAAGAAACAAATACAGGGAAGAGAATATTTTGAAAAATTCTCCTTGGGGATTGCCTAGGTGGCTCAGTCAGTTAAGTGTCCAACTCTTGAGTTCAGCTCAGGTCACGATCTCAGGGTTGGAAGATCAAGCCCACATTGGGCTCCAAGCTGGGCTGGGCATGGAGCCTGCTTGGCATATTCTTTCCCTCTCTCTCTCTCTCTCTTCCCCTCCCTCCCTCTGCCCTTCCCCCTGCTTGCAGGCACACGTGCTCTCTGTAAGTAAGTAAGTAAGTAAATAAATAAATAATAAAATAAAATAAAATAAAATAAATAAAAATTCTCCTTGGTATCCTCAGAGAGATTCAGAATTTTTGAAAACATAAAGCATCATTACATGATCACTAAAAAGGAGAAGAGAATGAAAATAGTTAAGTTTTAAAAGATGACAATTCAATGAAAACACTGAATAACACAACTGGAGACCAAATAATTTGGAAGACAAAGTCAAGACAAACTCCCAGTTTCCTAGATCAAGAGAAAGAAATAGGAGCAAAAACTAAACAGGGAGCATCAATCCAGGAAGTGTAACTCCAAGAGCTCTAGATGGCAGAAAAAAGAAAACAGACCAGAATAAAACATTTAAGAATAAAAGAAGAAATTTAATTGGTGTTAGAGATGCCTACATTCATATTAAAATAATCTTCTGAGAAGAGATAAACTTTAGTTTTAAGAACGCTTAACTCACAGAAGTCAAAATAAAGGGTCAGAACACCAAAGATGGTAAGGAAACTCTAAACCAGTTCAACATTTGACTCAATACTCAGAACTTCTGCCTATATATATAAATACAGCTGATGAAAACACACATGCACTGAGATTGGTCTATCTTGAAATTCATAAACTCTAAATTCAAACGGGCCTTTAGTGCTGTGCACCTACAATCTACTATTTATTACTTTATTTATTTCCTTAATCTATTTACTCTCCCACTTTTCTAATTAACTACCTCGTACCTTATCCTTACTCCTCTACCACCAAAGCTGCCATTCCAACTCTGACTTTCCACTCCCTATATTTCACTGAAAAATACAATCAAAAGAGGACACCAACAACGCATCCTTTCCAAATGCACCTGGAAGATTTCTGAAAACAAACATGTTCTACCATAAAGCAAGTGTCAAAAAATACTAAAGGAATATATTAAAAATATGAACAATGGAGCAAGCAACCATTTTATCAATTTAAGACCCATAATGTTGGTTTAACGTTGCATATACTATGATTAATTTATGCAATTCTTTTTTTTTTAATGTTTATTTTTGAGAGAGAGAGAGACAGAGACAGAGAGACGGAGCACAAACAGGGGAGGGACAGAGAGAGAGGGAGATACAGAATCTGAAGCAGGCTCCAGGCTCCGAGCTGTCAGCATGGAGCCCGATGCAGGGCTCAAACTTATGAACCATGAGCCGAAGTCAGACGCTTAACTGACTGAGCCACCCAGACGCCCCTAATTTATGTAATTCTTAAAAATACTGAAGAAATAACAACATTAGAGGATAACATAAAAAAGTGAAAGCGACCTTAATCACTACCTACTCTTTATTCTCTGAAACAACACTCTTAGTTTAATAAGAATTAATAAAGTGCTTTAAACCGCAAAATAGGACATAAGATAATCAATAACACTCAATACTCTGTAAATTCATGTTATCCTTAATAACTTCAGTCAAAAAGAAAAAATATATTAAAAAATACAAAGCTCTACATTTGAACTGATGTAAACTTACTAACAGTGTTCAAATCAAAAATCTATTATGGAAACTATGACGACTTATAAAAGTACCACGACATGTACTTTTTAATCTTTATTTATTTTGAAAGAGAGAGAGTAAGAGCATGCAAGCAGGAGAGGGGCAGAGACAGGGAGCAAGAGAGAGAGAATCCCAAGGAAGCATCTTATTGACAGCAGAGAGCCCGACATGGGGCTCGATCTCATCAACCCGAGCTTGCTCTCAACTCTGAGATCATGACCTGAGCTGAAATCAAGAGTCAGGCACTTAAGTGACTGAGCCACCCACGTGCCTCCACAACATGTACTTATTAACCAGTATGTTCTCTTATCACAATGGGATTAAACTAAAAATCAATAACAAAAATGATTAGAAAATTCCCACATATTCAGAAATTTAGCAAGACACTTTTAAAGAGCAAATGGTGTAAAGAAGAAATCAAAAAATACTTTAATTTAAAAATGATAAAAATATGAAAGAAATGCAATAAAAGTGTTTACTAGGATATTTAGTCTTAAACTCATATGTGAGAAAAGAAGGTTAAACAAAATATAGAATGAGCTTTTATACCAAGAAATTAGGAAAAGAACAACAAATTAAGCTAAGAACCATAGAAGGACAAATATTTAAGAGCAGAAATCAGTGGGGGGGAACAAAAAGAAAAACAAAGAGTTGGCTTTTAAAAAAAAGCCATTAATAAAATTGCTAAAACACTAAAATGATTGATTTTTTTAAAAGAGAGAAAATAAAGGGCCAATATCAAGAATTGGAAAGTAGACATCATTAGCAGAGCTTACAATATTAAAAATGTATGTTTTTTAAACTTTTTTAACGTTTATTTATTTTTCTGAGACAGAGAGAGACAGAGCATGAACAGGGGAGGGTCAGAGAGAGAGGCAGACACAGAATCCGAAACAGGCTCCAGGCTCCGAGCTGTTGGCACAAAGCCCGACGCGAGGCTCAGACTCACAGACCGCAAGATCATGACCTGAGCCGGAGTCGGACGCTCAATGGACTGAGCCACCCAGGCTCCCCAAAAAATATAGGCTTTTTAAATTTATTTTTATTTATTTTGAGAGAGAGATGGAGAACAAGCAGGGGAGGGGTACAGAGAGAGGGAGACAGAATCCCAAGCAGGCTCCACACTGTCAGCTCAGAACCCAGTGCGGGACTCCAACTCACAAACCATAGTAAGATCATGACCTGAACCGAAATCAAAGAGTCAAACGCTTAACTGACTGAACCACCCAGAAACCCTGAGATTGACATTATTACTATCAATGGTTGCCAGTAGGGGAAACCAAGGTAGAGAGAAGTTAAGGAAGGTAACTTGAACCCATGAACCGTGACATCATGACCTGAGCCAAAATCAAGAGTCAGATGCTTAATCGACTGAGCCACCCAGGTGTCCCTAAAAATATATGTCAATATAGGAACATCCTCCAATAAGCTTGAAATATTTGAAAAAAGGTTTCCTCAAACACACAACTTTATTAAAATGGACAAAGGAAGGAAAAAACACTGAAAAAGGAAGAAAGATATAATTTCAAACTTTTAACATTTATTAAGTAAATTGAATATTTAACTTAAAACTTTTCCACAAAGAAAATTCATTGCCTATTGACTTTCTTGGTGAATTTTTCCAGACATCGGAAGAATAAAAAAAGAGCTTACACAAACTATATCAGTAAATAGAAATTACAAAACAATTTTCCACATATTTTAAGAGTACAGTATGAACATAATACCAAAATGTAATAAAGTTGTGACAAGGAAAGAAAATTATATGTAAATATCTCCTACAAACATATATGAAAAAAATAATGAACAAAATACTAGCAAATTAAATTTAATAATATTTTAGAGACTAACAAATCTTAACCGGGTTAGTGTACCCCAAAAAAGCAAAGCTATTTTAACATTAAAATATCAATCAACAGAATTTATCATATTATTAGAATACATGAGAAAGTAACATATGATCATTTCGATAAGTGTAGAAACTAACTCATAATGTTCAACAATGGTTTGTGATTAGACACTCTCAGTTAACTAGCTATAAAAGCAAACTTCCTCATTCTTATAAAAAATAACTATAAAAGAACTTAAAATACTTAATGGTTAAATATTGATCTCATGCTTCTTGAATTCAAAAACTTAATTAGCATGTCTAAAATCATGACTTCCACTCAATATTTTATTTTATCTTCATTTTATTTTATTTTATTTTTTGGAGAGAGAGAGAGCACAAGCGGGAGAGAGGGGCAAAGGAAGAGAGAGAGAATCTTAAGCAGGCTCCATGCTCAGCACAGAGCCTGTTGTGGGGCTCAATCCCACGACCACAGGATCACAACTGGAGCCAAAACCAACAGTGAAACACTCAAGTGACTGAGCCACCTAGGCACCCCTAAAAAATTTTTTTTTTTAGAGAGCGAGCACGCACATAAATGGCAGAGAGTGGCAGAGGGAGGGAGAGAGAGAATCTCAAGCAGGCTCCACACTTAGCACAGAGCCCAACTTGGGGCTCAATTCCACAACCCTGGGATCAACCTGAGCTGAAATCAAGTGTCAGGTTGCCCATCACTCAACATTTGAGTGGAGTTCCTGGCCAGCACAATAAAGCAAGAAAAGGAAATAAAAGGTATAATGATTACAAAGGAGGAAGTAAAACTGATATATTCACAGATGATATGACTATGTATGCAGAAAAATTTAAAGAATATAACAATTACTAAATGAAGTTAGAAAGGATAGTGCATACAAAATCAATATACAAAATTTAATTGATTTTCATATACCAGAAACAAATTTAAAAATGAACATGATTAAAAACAGTATCATTAACAATAGTAACAAAGAGTCAAGTGTTTAGGAATAAATCTACTAAAATATCTGTAAGAACTCTAATAAAAACTATAAAACACTGCTAGAAAAAATAAAGGCCAGTTAAATAATGGAAGAATAGAACATACAGATATAAGAGTATAGAAAAACTGGGGGTGCTTGGATGGCTCAGTAGGTTAAGTGTCTGACTTTGGCTCAGGTCATGATTTCCCAGTTCAGAGCTTGAGCCTCCCATCGGGCTCCACACTGCCGGTGTGGAGCCTGCTTGGCATTCTCGCTCTCTCTGCCCCTCCCTCACTTGCACTTTATCTCTCAAAACAAATAAACTTAAAAAAAAAAAAAAAAAGACTATAGGAAAACTCAATATTGCTCAGGTAGCAACTCTTCTCCAAATTGATATATAGAGTCAACACAGTCCCAATTAAAATCCTAGCAGCTTATGTTATGGGAATTTACAAGTTAATATCTGCATGAAAAACAAAGGATTACAAGAGTCAAAACAATCTAGAAGAGCCAACTGGAAGGATTTACATTACCAGACATCAAGATTTACTGTGAAGTTAGTATAATTAAGTCAAGTTGGTATTGGCATAAATACAGAAAAATAAGAGTCTCTCTTAAAAACTGAGAATAAACTGAGGGTTGATGGGGGGTGGGAGGGAGGGGAGGGTGGGTGATGGGCATTGAGGAGGGCACCTGTTGGGATGAGCACTGGGTGTTGTATGGAAACCAGTTTGACAATAAATTTCATATTTTAAAAAAATATAGAAAAATAGACCAAAGGAACAAATAGAGCTGAGAAAATATCCTCACATAAGATAACCTAACTGAAAACAAATATGGTCAACTGCATTTTGGTGGAAATGTCAGTCTTTTCAGTAAAAGTATGTCAGTCAATGGCTATTAAGTGGCAAGAAGAAAAAGCAATCTTGACCTCCAACTTAAACCAATACCCAAAAATGTTAATTGGAGATAGATAACCGACCAATAAGTAAAAGGTCATATAATAGTCCAGAAAAAAATATCTTCATGACAGCTTTTAAAACAGGACATCAAAAAAAAAAACTACAATAAATAGATGTATATATTAGACTTCTCATATGCATGTAATAATAGTTTCAAGTCACATGAAGCAAAAAAGTAAAGAAAGAAATAGGCAAAACAACTCTAATAGCTAGAAATTTTAATACTGCTCTGTCAGGAATTAACAGAAGTAAAACAGGTGAAAAAAATAAGAATATTGAAGATCCAGGGGCATGGGTGACTCAGTCAGTTAAGCGTCCAACTCTTGATTTCAGCTCAGGTCATGATCTCCCGGTTTGTGAGTTCGAGCTTCGCATTGGGTTCTGCACTGACAGCACAGAGTCTGCTTGGAATTTTCTCTCCTCCTCTCTCTGCCACTCCCCCACTCATTCTCTCTCTCTCTCTCTCTCTCTCTCTCTCTCTCTCTCTCTCAAAAAGAAATAAACTTTAAATTACAAGAGATTACATTTGAAAAGCCTGAATTTGTAAGAGTTATGTTCTTGAGAAGTATACAACACTGATGAAAGAAACTGAAGACAACATAAGTAAATAGAAAGATACATCATGCTCATAAATTGGAAGAATTAGTAATGTGAAAATACACATATTAGCCAAAGGAATCTATAGATTCAATGCAATCTTCACCAAAATACCAAAGGCAGGGGCGCCTGGATGGCTCAGTCAGTTAAGCACCTGACCTTGATACCAGCTCAGGTCTTGAGAGTTCAAGCCCTGTGTTGGGCTCCACACTGGACATGGAGCCTACTAACTAACTAAATAACTAACTAACTAAGTAAATAAGTAAATAAGTAAGTAAATAAAATAAAATACAATAAAATACAATAAAATACAATAAAATACAATAAAATACAATAAAATACAATAAAATACCAAAGGCTTTTTCACAGAACTAGGACAAAGAATACTAAAATTTATATGGAAGAATAAAGACCCCAAATAACCAAAGAAATTTTAAGGAGAATAAAGCTGAAGGTATCACTCCATAAAGCTGGAATAAAGCAGATTTCACACTATACTACAAAGCTTTAGTAATCAAAGGAGAATATGGTACTGGCATGAAAACAGACACATAGACCAATGTAATAGAAAAGACAGCCCAGAAACAAACCCACACATATATAGTCAATTAGCCTATGACAAAGGAGGCAAGAATACATAATGGAGAGTTTCTCCAATAAATTGTGTTGGGAAAACTGGTCAGCTAAATGCAAAAATATTAAACTAGACCACTATCTTACACCATACACAAAAATAAATTCAAAATGGGTTAATAACTTGAATTTAAGACCTGAAATAATAGAACTCCTAGAAGAAAACAGAGGATGTAAGCTATATGACTTTGAATAGACATTTTGCCACAGAAGACATAGAGACAGCCAATATGACCATGAAAAGACATTCAACATCACTAATTATTAAGGAAATGCAAATCAAAACCACAATAAGAGGAGCACCTGGGTGGCTCAGTCGGTTAAGCATCCAACTCTTGAATTCAGCTCAGGTCATAATCTCACAGTTTGTGAGTTCCAGCCCCATATCAAGATCTGCAGTGGAAGCATGGAGCCTTCTTGGGATTCTCGTTTCCCTCTCTTTCTGTCCCTCCCCCACTCACGCACACATGTGCTCGCTCACTCTCTAAAATAAATAAACATTAAAAATAAAAACCACAATGAGAGATTACCTCACATCTGTCAGACTATTATCAAAAAGACAAAAAAAAAAAAAAATGAGTGGTGTTAAAAATGTGGAGAAAGTGAACCCCCGGTACACAGCTGGTGGGAATAAATTGGTACAGCCACTATGGAAAACAGTGGCTATACTAGTTTGCATTCCCACCAACAGTACATGAGGGTTGCTTTTTCTCCACACCCCTGCCAACACTTGTTGTTTCTTCTGTTTTTGATTTTAGCCATTCCAATAGGTGAGGTGGTATCTCATTGTAGTTTTGATTTGCATTTTCCCTGATGACAGGTAATGTTGAACATCTTTTCATGGGTCTGTTGGCCATCTGCATGTCTTCTTCCCATTTTTTTAACGTTTATTTATTTTGAGAGAGACAGAGAGAGAGAGCACAAGCAGGGGAGGGGCAAAGAGAGAGGGAGAGAGAGAATCCCAAGCAGGCTCCGTCCAAGCTGTCAGCGCAAAGCCCAACTCAGGGCTGACTTCTTGAACCATGTGACCTGGGACGAAATCAAGAGTCAGACACTTAACTGACTGAGCAACGCAGGTGGTCCCATGTCTTCTTCCCATTTTTGAATTGGGTTATTTGGTTTTTTGGGTGTTGAATTGTATAGGTTCTTTACATAGTTTGGATACTAACCCTTTATCAGATAGGTCATTTGCAAATATCTTCTCCCATTCAGTAGGTTGCTTTATAGTTTTATTGATCGTTTCATTTGCTGTACAGAAGCTTTTTTTTTTTTTTTTTTTTTTTTTATGTAGTCCCAACCGTTTATCTTTGCTTTTCTTTCCCTTGCCTCAGGAGACATATATAGAAAAATATTGCTACAGCTGATGCTGGAGAAATTACTGCCTGCGCTCTCTTCAAGGATCTGCATGGTTTCAGGTCTCACATTTCGATCTTTAATCCATTTTGAGTTTATTTTTGTATATGGTGAAAGTGGTCTGCTTCAGTCTTTTCCATGTAGCTGGCCAGTTTTCCCAACACCATTTGTTGAAGACACTGTCTTTTTCTCATTGTATATTCTTTCCTTCTCTGTCAAAGATTAACCATATAATTGTGGGTTTATTTTTGGGTTTCCTGTTCTATTCGATTGATCTATATGTCTATCTTTATACCAGCACCATGTTTTCATTACTACAGCTTCATAGTATACCTTGAAATCTGGGAGAAGGATGCCACCAGTTTTGTTCTTTTTTTTCAAGATTGCTTTGTCTATGCAAGGTCTTCTGTGGTTCCAAAGAAATTTAAGAATTGTTTATTTGAGTTCTTTGAAAAATGCTGTTGGTATTTTGATAGGGGTTGCATTAAATCTATATATTGCTTTGGGAAGTATGGACATTTTAACAATATTTGTTCTTCCAACCCATGAGCATGGAATGTCTTCCCACCTCTTTGCATCATCTTCAATTTCTTTCATCAGTGTTTTACAGTTTCATAGTACAGATCTTTTACCTCTTTGGTTAGGTTTATTCTTAGGTATTTTCTTATTTTTTGGTGCATCTATAAATGGAATGTTTTCTTAATTTTAGCTACTGCTGCTTCATTATTAGCATATAGGAACACAGCAGATTTCTGTCCATTGTTTTTACATCCTGTGACTTTACTGAATTTAGTTATCAGTTCTAGCAGTTTTTGGTGGCATTTTTAGGGTTTTCTATACATAGTAGCATGTCATCTGCCAAGAGTTAGAGTTTTGATTCTTCCTGAGCAATTTGGATGCCTTTTACTTCTTTATGTTGTCTGACTGCTGTGGCTAGGACTTCCAGTACTATGTTGAATAAAAATGGTGAGAGTGTATATCCTTGTCTTGTTCTTGACCTTAGAGGGAAAACTCTCAGTTTTTCACCACTGAGGTGGCTGTGTGTTTTTCATAAAAGCCTTTATTATGTTGAGGTATATTCCCTCTAGACCTACTTTGCAGAGAATTTTTATCATGAATGGATATTGTATTTTGTCAAATGCTTTCTCTGTGTCTACTGAAGGGATCTTATGGATTTTATCCTTTCTCTTACTAATGTAATATATCACATTGGTTGTTCTGTAAATATTTTGCCACCCTTACATTCCAGGAATAAATCCCACTTGGCCATGGTGTATGATTTTTCCAAAGTATTGTTGGATTCGGTTTCCTAAAATTTTGTTAAGGATTTTTACATCTATATTCATGAAAGATATTGGCCTGTAGCTCTCTTTTTTGGGGATGTCTTTTTCTGGTCTTGGTATCAGGGTGACAATGGCCTCAATGACGTTTTCCTTCCTCTTCTTTTTTTTGGGGGAATAGCCTGAGAACAATAGGTATTAACCCAAAAAGTTTGACAGAATTCACCTGTGAAGAAATCTGCTCCTAGACTTTTGTTTCGGGAAGTTTTTTGATTACTGATTCAATTTCATTGCTGGTAACTGGTCTGTTGAAATTTTCTATTTCTTCCTGCTTCAGTTTTGGTAGGTTATAGGTTTCTAGGAATTTATCCATTTTTTCTAGATTGTCCAATTTATTGGCATAGACAGGTTTTCATAATATTCAGTTTTCATAATATTGATATTGTGTTACAATTCTTTGTATTTCTGTGGTGTTGACTGTTATATCTCCTCTTTCATTACTAATACTGTTTATTCAGGTTCTCTCTCTCTCTCTCTCTCTCTCTCTCTCTCTCTTTTGATGATTTCTGGCTACAGGCTTACCAATTTTGTTGATCTTTTCAAAGAACCAGCTCAGGTCATGATCTCACAGTTCAAGAGTTCAAACCCTGCATCAGGCTCTGTGCTGACAGCTCAGAGCTCAGAGCCTGTGTCGGATTCTGTGTCTCCCTCTGCCTCTGCCCCTTCCCCAGGCTCACTCACTCTCTCTCTCTCTCTCTTTCAAAAGTAAAAATAAACATTAAAATAATAATTGAAATTTCTCAATAATTTCTCCAAAGAAAATGGAGAAAACAATTTTATACTTTATTTCTTGGCTATTGGAGAAATAAATAAAAATGTTATTACATAGTAAAAAAAAAATAAAAGAAGAAAAACTGTTAAAAAATAAAATTTTTGAAATACAGCTAATGTGATGTTTAAAGGGAAATGTGTATTTTAAGTACTTATGTTAAGAAAGATGATCTGGCATCAATGATCTTCCTAAGTAGCTAGAAAAAGAAACCAGAGAAAAGAGAAGAAAGTAGTAATGAAGAGCAGAGAAAACAGAGCAAATCAATAAAACCAAAAGTTAGTTTTAGAAAAAGATTAATAAGATTTATATCTCTAAGTAGAATGATCAATAATGAAAGGGAAAAAAAACACACAAATTATCAATAGCAGGAATAAAAGCCGGATATCACTACAGATCTTATAGATACTAAGTGGAAAAGGGATTACAATGATTTATACCAGTAATTTTAACAAAACTGATATAGGAAGAAACAGAAAACATGAATTGTATCATACATATATCTGTTCAATAAATCAAATTTTTCATTAAACATCTATCCACAAAGAAAACGCCAGGCCAAATCACTTCACTGGTAAAGTCTGCCAAAATTTACGGACAAAATAATACCAATTCTATACAAACTCTTACCAAAAACAGAGAAGCAGGAAATACTTCCCAAATTATTTTATTTTATAATCATTACTCTGATGTCAAAACTAAATGTGAGTATCACAAAAGGCAAATGTTTCTCAAGAACATAGCAAAACAATAGAACATGGAACCAGTAACACATAAAAAAGTCAGAAAATCAAGACCAAGAGGGGTCAATCCCAGGAATGCAGTTGAGAATGATATCTAAATACAATTTCTCACTATTCCCATTCACACAGATTCTAGTTTTGCTTCTTCAATTTAAAGCAAAAATGTATGGTTAGGGGCAAAATGTACAGTATGTGAATTACATCTCAATAAAACTGTTTTTTAAAAAGTACATCTATTCTTAGAAGAAACATAGAAAATGTAAAACAATTCCCCCAGATAGCTGTTAGCATCAAAACAAAGTTTTGTTGTCTTTACCTCTTCTCATTCCTACTTTAGTTTGATCAGTTTCTACCAGATATCTGGCTACCCAAACATACTTTTAAAGTTCACATTTGGCCAATTATATCTAATGCAATACCTCCCTCAACCATAATCAAACATCCAAGTATAGCGACAGCCAAGAAAAGTTACATAACGTGAATTGCACAAGGGCAGAGAAAGTCCAATTTGAGCTTCTTGTCAATGGTATTGGGAACATCATGTCTTCAACAGAAATCATCAGTTAGTAAAAATTTGGATCTACTTATCAGCAACTATTGTTTAAAAAAGGGCTTGGATATTTTTTATCAGACAGAATTTCCTATGGTAATGACAAAGAAATGTTGGCCAAGAACTACAGTAGGAGGATGCTTCAGGCATAATGTACCTACTCTTCTGTTTCCCTACATTCCTCAAAGGCTAAACTAACATTTGAGGAAAGACAGCTAAAAAGGGAACAGCAAGAAGTATCAATTATTTTTTAGTCTCATCTACTTTTAAGTTATTTGTCAGTTTAAGAAATTGGCTTTACTATACACTTCCATCTAAAATAAGAGGGCCTTTTTCTAAAAACCCACGTTTTGGTGTCAGTATTATTTCCCTTAGTTTTTGCTTCTATCACCTCTTTCATTAAGTAGGATTTTTCTTTGATATATTATTTAAAAAATAATTTTTTTTAAAGTAGGCTCCATGCCCAATGTGGGGCTTGAACTCACAACCCTGAGATCGAGAGTTGTATGCCCTACTGACTGAGCCAGCCAGGTGCCCCTAAAAATGTCTTAATTAGCCTCTAGGCTAACCTTAAAACCACTTTGATATACATTTCATAAAACATTTTCATACTGATTGCTAACTGCTAATATCTGGAATATATTTTAATTAATCTGTTGGAAGTTAGCTATATTTCCTTTAAGTGTATGTTGGTTTCCATTATTCGCTATTAATTATAAAGAATTAAAAGTAGAAAAAATCACTTAAAACTTAAAACCAATGTTCACAGAATGAAGCCGATTTTGGAAAGTATACCACAGTAATCTATAACTGTCATAGAAATTTCCTGGTGATACAGTAAAATATAAAATTCTACTTTATGAATCCTTAATAAAAGAAGATAAAATGTCATTATACTGCACTTACTTATATATTTCCCTTCTCTTTACAAAGGTATTTTAGGAGTAATTCAGCCAAAATGTAGATAAAACAGGTATGTATTAGATTTGTTAACTTAAGAGAAATTCTGGAATTTTTAAACTTGCTCGCTCATGTCAAATTTTCTAGTCTAAATGTATTCCATCACTTTTCTGTTTACGTATTATTGTATCACCTGACTTTATCGCAACTTACTTAATACTCATTTACACATTCAACATTTTCCAAAAGAAAGAGACAATCCTTTGCCTTAAAAGCTCTTCATCTGGGGCGCCTGGGTGGCTCGGTCGGTTGAACATCCGACTTCGGCTCAGGTCACGATCTCGCGGTCTGTGAGTTCGAGCCCCGCGTCGGGCTCTGTGCTGACAGCTCAGAGCCTGGAGCCTGTTTCGGATTCTGTGTCTCCCTCTCTCTCTGACCTTCCCCCGTTCATGCTCTGTCTCTCTCTGTCTCAAAAATGAATAAATGTTAAAAAAAAAAAAAAAAAAAAAAAAAAAAAAGCTCTTCATCTGAAGGGAAAGGAAATAATGTGGACAGATATAAAACAATACATAAAGTGTTGCAGGAACTGTAATATTCGAATACACGGGGGGAAAAGGACAGGACTGTGTACCACATAGGTTTACCACATAAACCTACCTTAATTACCAACTGGACATTCAGAGAAAGGGAGGAATCAACCTGAATTTGAGATTTCCAACTAAGCAACTAGGTATGAAAAAAGTAATGCTACGCACCAAGATAGATAACAAAAGTAAGTTTGAAAGGAAAGAGGATTTTTTTTAATTTTATTTTTGAGAGAGAGCGAAAGAGAGAGAGAACGAGCGTGTGAGCACACAAGCAGGGGGCAGCAGAGAAAGAGAGGGAGACACAGAATCCCAAGCAGGCTCCAGGCTCTGAGCTGTCAGTGCAGAGCTTGACGCGGGGCTGCAGCCCACGAACCATGAGACCATGCCCTGAGCTGAAGTTAGACATTCAACTGACTGAGCCACCCAGGCACCCCAGGAAAGTGGATTTTAGATGTTTGGAATATGAAGCACCTATAAGACAATTAAAAGGAAGATTCGCAGTAATCAGCTTCATATATGAGGAATTAAGAATAATTTCTTGGTTTGGGGTTTGGGAGGCGGGGTGTCCAGTCTTAGAATTCACAGAGTAGGACATATGGAAGAAAAATAGCTGTGGAGGAATGATGAATTCAGTTTGGCACATAATGAATCTCAGTTACCAATAAGACACCCAGACTGAGATATCACATAGGCAGCTAGATTTCCAAAGGCTAAGAAAAACATTATGTGCTTTTGTTAGAGATTCCAAAGTCATTAGGCATAAAGTATACATGCTGCCCAGATGTAAGATATATAAGATAAAAAGAGGGTTGGATATCAAATTCTTAAACCCAAACATTTAAGAATTATTTATAACTGTCAGAAATGGGAGAACATAAAGAAGAATATAGCAGATTCTTGAAATAGTCGAGAAGTAGGAGAAAAGCTGGAAGTGTTCACTTTGTGCCATATGTATACTTCTGATTATTGTGCTTTTCTGTATAAATTTTAATAAAAATAGAGTTCCTTTTAAAAAAAGAAAGAAAAAGAGTATCACAAGTTGAATTATCAAATATTGTGAAGAGGTTAAATAAGATAGAAGGGAAAAAAATCCACTGAATTTAGCAATTAAGAAATTAGCAAAAGACTAGCATAGATAAAGGATGTGAAGGGTAAAGATGGCTTTTCCTTTCATTCTATACTATTATTTTGAATCTTCTAATCTCATGCATGGTGTTCAACTTAGAATTCTTACCCAGCAGAATAAAGTAATTTTCAAACATCCGAATATTCAAAGTTTACCTCAAAGGCAGCATTTCAGAAGTTACTTTCTTAAGATATACCAACCAAACCAAAGGAGTAAATCAAAAAGATGACAACAGGTCCAGAAAATAGATCCAACCCTGGAAAGAAGTAGTTAAGTCACATGATGACAGACAGCTGGGCAGCAGGCCTGAAGCGCACTCAGCCCAGCGAGAGGACTCTGGAAGGAAGACTTCAGAAAAAAGTGGTATCAGACTGCTTGCCATGAAGCACTTAAAAACAAACAATACAAAACAACACAACACAACACCCCCACAGAAGATATAATAAAGGAAAATAACAGTGAAAAAAAAGGGAAAAAAAGGTAATTCCAATGGAAGAAAACTTGACAAGAATGGGAATGAAATTACAGTATGCTCCTGGCTCTACAACAAATAATCCTCAATATAACACTGTTACTGTTTTGCAAATTTGGAATTGCCTACAAAGAACTAAAGTGCCCATTAACGTTACTAGACTCAATGTAAATGTTCATTTTGACATAAAAATACAAATGCTTAACGCTGAGAAGTGAAAGCAAGAGGTAGCTAAAGAGAATCTTGGTAAAGGTACATTAATCCTAGAAAGTAAGAAATCAACAAATATTGTCTATGGTTTCTGGAACAAGAAATAAAGTTATAATATA
This sequence comes from Panthera leo, assembly GCF_018350215.1. Classification (NCBI taxonomy): domain Eukaryota; kingdom Metazoa; phylum Chordata; class Mammalia; order Carnivora; family Felidae; genus Panthera; species Panthera leo. Next base: position 6,685,593 of record NC_056691.1, read on the forward strand.
CTACCTCAAGTTACAAAGACATCAAATACAGCGAAATGAATAAATATGAGGAGAAGGGGAAGGAAACAGTGGTATAGGTGAAACAGAGATTGAACTACAAAAAGTTAACAGTCAAAGCTAACTTTCTCTGGGAGAAAAGGACTGAAGTCAGAAGAATAAAACTTCTCATTGTAACTGTTTTTGCATTTTAAGCTCTTCTGTGTGATCTGATTTTTAAACCAATGTATATGAAATATCTGGGGAAAAAATTAAGAGAATAATTAGGAAATAAGGAAATCAAGGTGGCATGGCTATTTTTAAGAGTGAAGAGCTGGGGCCCTTGGGTGGTTCAGTCGGTTGAGCGTCCGACTTCGGCTCAGGTCATGATCTCGCGGTTTGTGAGTTCGAGACCTGCATTGGGCTCTGTGCTGACAGCTCAGAGCCTGGAGCCTGTTTCAGATTCTGTGTCTCCTCCTCTCTCTGCCCCTCCCCTGCTCATGCTCTGTCTCTCTGTCTCTCAATAATAAATAAATGTTAAAAAAAAAAAAAAAAAAAAAGAGTGAAGAGCAGAAAAGAGAAAGGGTACCTGCTAATGGTCAAAGAGCAGAAGAGAACAAATCATAATCATAATCATAATCATAATAAGCTAAAGCATAATTCTTAAGCTACCAGAGGGGGCAAACAGTGATAATACCAAAGAAAGAAAGGGAAAACAAAGAAGCAAGGTGTTAGCCCTAGGATGGACAGGGACAGGATCAAGAGCACAGGTATGCAATATAAAAGATCTAAAAATACCGGAGAATACGAGCAGAGATTGGTAACATTAACAGTTTACCAATCTGAGATAATAACAAGGCTTAATTCGAATGACGTCATGAGAATGCAGTACTGCTATAAAACGTGGATGACACTGCAGAGTCAAATATATACAAAGAAACCTTAACATGTCTTTAGGTGAGTTCTTCACCTGGATAATAATATAACCTCATGAAAATGTCAGAAAAAGGAATATAAAGGAAAACCAAGTTAGATGTCAAAAATTCTCGGGGCGCCTGGGTGGCGCAGTCGGTTAAGCGTCCGACTTCAGCCAGGTCACGATCTCCCGGTCTGTGAGTTCGAGCCCCGCGTCAGGCTCTGGGCTGATGGCTCGGAGCCTGGAGCCTGTTTCCGATTCTGTGTCTCCCTCTCTCTCTGCCCCTCCCCCGTTCATGCTCTGTCTCTCTCTGTCCCAAAAATAAATAAAAAACGTTGAAAAAAAAAATTTAAAAAAAAAAAAAAATTCTCAGTAACACAGGAATAGGCAAGAAAAGAGCAGCAAAGGATAACTGGAGGGACTGAGGATATAAGCTGTATCATATTAATCTCAGAGGATAAGATTTTTGTTTTTTGTATCAGGATAATAAAGAGCTATGGAAGTAGCAATGTAAATACTTCCTCTAGACCCTAGGGTAGATGTGATGTAATACCTTTAGGAAAGACAACATTCAATGAAGGTAAAGAATAGAAGGAAACATGCTATAGAAAACCCAATTTACAAGGGAAAGGGAAATTTGGAAGGATCCTATAAAAAGGACTGGAAGGCAGTCAACTGAAAAAGTAGAATTAATAAAACAAGAACATGTAAGAACATGTAAGAAAATATTTTCTGGCAGTATGAAAATTTTGAATACAATCAAGTCTATAAAATACGAATTTATAGGAAATGCAGAGAACAGGGGACCACAGTACACTATACCATGAAAAGGTTATCAGCAAAATCTACATTGTGGGAAATTATAACTAGTGTAGTTAAAAATAAAAAAGAGAAGAGATGTAGGAGAAATATAGATTGAGACTATAAAGTCACAATGTGTGGACCTTATTTGGATCCTAGTTTAAAAAAATACCCAATGCCATTTTAAAAAGCCATTTATGATATATCAGACAATTAGAAATTTGATTGCTTGCTGAATATTTTAAGATATTAAGGAATTGTAATTTTTTATTTGTAAAGCTTTTTTAATTTATTTTTGAGAGAGAGAGAGAGAGAATGTGTGTGAGAGAGAGAGACAGAGAGAGAGGGCAGGGCACTGGCAGAGAGGGAAACAGAGGATCCAAGCTAGCTCTGCACTGTCAGTGCAGAGTCTAGTGTGGGGCTCGAACTCGTGAACTATAAGATCACGACCTGAGCCAAAGTCGGAATGCTTAACCGACTGAGGCACCCAGATGCCCCCAGGTATTGTAATTTTTTAATTTAAAAAAGCGTTCTTATATTGTAGAGGTGAATACTGAAATAATGGAAGAAATGATATGGTGTCTACAATGTGCTTTAAAATAACACCGTGATAGAGAAAGCAGATGGCACAGAAATGGCTCAAGTAATAAGGGCTATTGAAGCTGAGTGATTAGTATGTAAGAGTTCATTCCACCATTATGTCTACTTTTGTATGTTCAAAATTCTCCCCAAGGAAAAAGCTTTTTTTAAAGGATGTTTGCTATATTTCATCTAGCATTTTTTTTTTATATAATTTTATTTTGTTTTTTTAATATACATCCAAATTAGGTAGCATATAGTACAACAATGATTTCAGGAGTAGATTCCTTAGTGCCCCTTACCCACTTAGCTCATCCCCCCTCCCACAAACCCTCCCATAACCCTCAGTTTGTTCTCCATATTTATGAATCTCTTCTGTTTTGTCCCCCACCGTGTTTTTATATTATTTTTGTTTCCCTTCCCTTAGGTTCACCTGTTTTGTCTCTTACAGTCCTCATATGAGTGAGGTCATATGATATTTGTCTTTCTCTGACTAATTTCACTTAGCATAATAACCTCTAGTTCCATTCACATAGTTGCAAATCTAGCATTTCTTAATAAGAGTGTTTTCAGGTTATTCAATCAGAAAGTTTCAGGAAATGAAATCCCAGATTTTGTTTTGTATTTTACAATTCATCTCTCATGTACACTTGAAAGCAAAGGTTGTTCATAAAATTTATTACAGATTTTTTTCTTTTAAAGATTCTGATCTCGGGGCGCCTGGGTGGCTCAGTCGGTTGGGCGGCCGACTTCGGCTCAGGTCATGATCTCACGGCCCGTGAGCTCGAGCCCCGCATCGGGCTCTGTGCTGACAGCTCAGAGCCTGGAGCCTGTTTCAGATTCTGTGTCTCCCTCTCTCTGACCCTCCCCCATTCATGCTCTGGCTCTCTCTGTCTCAAAAATAAATAAACGTTAAAAAAAAAAATTCTGATCTCTCAATATAGTACAAGCAGTATTAGGTACTGGCAGGTTTTTAAAAATGAAAAACTGAAAAAAGAAACATGTGAAACTGAAATTTTAGCTGAGAGTAAGATGACAGAGGGTGTTTGGTTCCTCCTTGCCTGTTTTGTAGAAGAAGTATACTAAATAACTTTGTGCTTTTTTATAAAGTGAATATTTAAGTATTTATGTCAAAAATGTTTAAGTTAGCCATTAAAAGAAAAGACTTATAAGATCTTTAAATCTATAAGAAGGCAGAAAAGAAGGAAAAAAGTAAAGAAAATTAAAAGCAAAATAAGGTAACAAAAAATTTTTAAGTCCAAATGTCAACAAGTACAATAAATGTAAATTAGCCAATTAAAACCACTTTCTAGAAGACAAAGAACGTCAGACTGGATTTTCTTTTTTTAATCAAGGTATACAGTGCTTAGAAGAGACACAAAACCATACAGAAAAGTTAACCAAAAAAGGACATTTTTGTCAAATTGACAGGTGCCAAATGGTACTAACCCTTGTTGATCAGAAGCCAAACTATAAACTAAGGTAACTACAAAATACAAATCAATAAACAAAAGAAACCCTAATGAAAAAAAAAAATGAAAGACATGAATAGACCAATAAACACAGGAGAAGACGGTAGATCTCACCTGTAATTAAGTAAATGCAAATTAAGGTGGGATATCGAATTATACCCATCCGGTTGCCAAATTAAGGAGTCCGAAGATACCAAGTGTGAAGGAGAAGATATAGAGCAGAAGGACCCTTCAAACACCTGGTTTTAGAGAGCAATTAGGCTACATTCAATCAATCTGAAGATATAACTATTCTACAAAACAGAAATTCCATTTCTAGTTATAACCCTAGAGAAATGAATGTAGTACTGCATCATGTTCATAGCAGCATTATTTGTAAGAACAAAAAAACCACAAACAGTGCTTCCCTTTGACAGCACAGATACTAAAATTAGAACACTACAGAGAAGATTAGCATGGCCCCTGTGCAAGCATGACATACAAATCTGTGAAGCACTCCATATTTTGGGGAAAAGAAGAGAGAGAGAGAGACAAACCAAGAAACAGACTCTTAACCATAGAGAACACACTGATTATTCCCAGAGGGGGAGGTGGGTGGGGGGATGGGTGAAATAGGTGAAGGGGATTGAGAATATACTTAACATGATGAGCACTGAGTAAGGGACAGAATTGTTGAATCACTATATTGTACATCTGAAACCAATATAACATCGTATGTTAACTATACTGGAATTAAAATGAAACTTAATAAAATAAAATAATAAAATAAAACAAATAATCTAAATGTTCATCAGTAGAAAAAAACCAGTATATAAATTGGAGAATCTTCATAATGAGAATATTATACATCAATTTTAATGAATGAACTAGAGCTATATATATGAACACACAGATACATGAATGTCATAAAGATAAGTGAGGTTTAAAAAGCAAGTTGTAGATTGATATTTATGTGTGATGCAATCTATTTAAACCCACAGTTTAATACTACTATATTCTTTATATTTTTATTTATATATTCGTAAATTATATTTAATATATAGATATTATGTGATTTATTTATATATTTATAAATTAGTTATATATTTCTATTTATTACTATATATTTTATAAATTACATTTATAAATATATATTTATATGATATAGATATTTATAAATTATATTTATATATTTACAGGTACTACTATATATACTAAATATATACTTAGTGTATATATATATATATATATATATATATATATATACACACATAAAAGTTTAAAATAGGCATGAAAATGATACTAACTTCAGGCTAGTGGGTAGTTACCTCTAGTGAGGTAAACAGGGGAGAGACAGGAGTAGCAATAGGTAGATGGGCTTCGACTGTATCTATAATGTTTATTTCTTAAAGAAAATAAGATCCAAAGCAAAAAGTAACAAAATATTGTTAAAAGTGGATGGCAGATACAGACAATTTTATTTTCCTAATTTCCTATATGTTAAGAATATTTAAAAAAGTATTTTTAAATACTGAAATGAAAACAAAGAGGAAGAATATAGTCTTTGGTTTGGGACGCAAGTTTGAAATGGAACTGGGTTTGAATTCTGTCCCGTGTGATGTTACTCTGAAGTCAGTTTAATCTTTCTGCACTCAGTTTCCCTCATTTCTTAAAACAAAGAATAATAATGGCCATGACTTCTGAGGATTGTTGTAATGATTAAACTATATAATCCACCTGAACTAATCTCATCCAGAGACTAACACTTTCCCTTCTCTTCACACTTTATTAGACAATGGTAGAGCTTTTCTTTTCTTTTTTTTAACATTTATTTATTATTGAGACACAGAGAGACACAGAGCGTGAGCAGGGGAGGGGTAGAGAGAGGAGGAGACACAGAATCGGAAGCAGGCTCCAGGCTCCAAGATGTCAGCACAGAGCCTGACGCGGGGCTCAAACTCACAAACTGTGAGATCATGACCTGAGCCGAAGTTGGTCACCCAACAAACTGAGCCACCCAGGCGCCCCTAGCTTTTCGTTTTCTTTTCCTTTGTTTTCTTTTTTTCTCTTTTCCTTTTTTCCCCTTTCCAATAATATAGGCAGCGAGGATGAAAAAAGTATGGCAATTCATATATGTTGAAAAATAAAACTGCTGAAAAATGAAACTTCTCATTGAAGTTTAGTCACACTATCCCCTAAGACATGATGTCTTAGTTTAAATATTCCTGGAAGCAAAACCTCATACAGGATTCAAAAGTAAATTAGATCTGAAATTCAGGAAACTACGACAGAGAAACAGAGAAGTGGTATAAGAAAGGGAAGGCAGCCTATAAACTGCACTCTCAAACCAGCTACCAGAGTGAGCCTAATCCCTCAGAAAGGCTCTAGAAAACAGTATAAAAAGCATAATATCTCAGAATTATCCCATCCCAGGGATGAGCTGTAGTGTTTTGTTTGTACAATAGCAACCCCTGAAGAGTTAAGTGGCTGAGGGCTACACACAGGAGTGTTAATTTCACAGCACTTCTGGCCTGGCTGCCAGAGCATTGGAAGTATGGCTTCCTACATTTTCAAGAAGAGTCAGCTGGTGGGAGACGCAAACACTAACTCAAGCACATTGAAGCTCCCAGGGGATAAAGGTGGATCACTGACAGCACCAACTACACCCATGCTATACAATGATGCTATTAGTAAAGAGAACAAAAGGAGAAAAGGAGACAATGTGGTCTAGGCTCTACTGACTAATTGGTCCAGAACTTGTTCTTCCCTCAACTTCTGCTTGAAAACAGTAACACTAATTTTGATTACATTAATTACATGTAAACTGATTTAATTTTGTATGTTCTTTAGAGACTGAACATTCTTCTTTGGTCAAAAATGGAATGTCCAGGTAACATGGCATAAGAAAAATGAATTCTAGATATAAAATTATTCAAAATATAGGAAAATTAATTTAGGAAAAAAGCTTTAACAGAGATTGCTTTTTAAGTATTTTTATCTCATATTCACACCATCTAATCCATTACGCTGCTCATTTTGTTTGAATATAAACATTACATTAAAAATGTTATAAAATCAGAAATGGTAGACACTATCACAGTAAGCACATCTACTATGAAACCATGAGTTTGAGCCCCATGTTGGGCTCTGTGCTGACAGCTCAGACCCTGGAGCCTGCTTCAGATTCTGTGTCTCCCTCTCTCTCTCTACCTCCCCCACTCACACTCTGTCTCTCTCTCTCTCTGTCTCAAAAATAAATAAACATTAAAAAAAAATTTTTTTAAACGTAATAGTACAAAAGGACTAATGAAGACGCTTCTGGGATAACACAAGAATCTGACTTATTACATAAGATGTGTGTATCTCCTAAAAATGCAGATCCTATTAAATTCTGTGTGAATGTATTTGATAGGCATTTAAAAGTTCTTACGATTAAGGATGGGATTTTTTTTTTTTTTTTGGCATAGCTTGTAATTCAAACTATCTGCTAGAAACAGTATACGGGCAAAAAAAAGAGAAGTTAGTCCTTATTTTTCATTGAATTCTCCTTATTATTGGTGAAGATAGCTAGGTATATTTGTTGTCCATGTGTATTTCTTTATGAATTGTGTCTGGCTTTTTCCTATTTTTCCTTTGTTGTATTTGTCATTTTTATAATTTATCAAAGCTCTTAACATATTTGTCAGAAAAGTAATAAGAAGAAATTTACCCATCGTATATTAAAATTTACTATAGGGGTGCCTGGGTGGCTGAGTCGGTTAAACATCTGACTCCTGATTTTGGCTTAGGTCATGATCTCATGGTCACGAGAATGAGCCCCGCATCAGGTTCATATGCAAATTTGCATATGCAAGTTTAATACAGATAAAGCATATTGTTAGTTTTTAACAATTTAAATCCAAAAATAGATTAATAAGAACAGACTCAAAGTTAACAAATACCCATTCATAAAGTACAAAAAAATAACACCTCACAATAAAGCCAAAAAGAGTAAAATAAAAACAGAAAACCAAGGTTAAATCCAAGTGTAAAATAAGAATAAAGAAAGAAATTGAATAGAATAATCAAATTAAATAATATGCACAAAGATCTGCTTATAACCCTAAGCTGTTGACTTCCTCATTTTATTTTCAAACACTGGAATACCTTCCATATGCTAAACATTGTACAGAACTTCAAAATAAAGAAACTGATAGAACTATTCCCTGACCTAGAAATCACAGTAGTTTCACAGAGGCCACTGTTGGAACAAAACAAAGGCTGGAAACAGACTCAACTATATACATAATTTAAAATATTAGTATTTCCCATAGCAAAGATAGATTATTTGATGCCAGTGTTAGAACAATCATCTGAGGGAAAAAAGTTGGATCCCATTTTATACCTTGCACTAACACAAATTCCAGATGGATCAAGAAAGCATGGGAAAGTTTCAAGATATAATTTCAGAGTAGAGAAGAGATCGAAGTATAATTTTTTTAAAAAAATAATAAAAGCAATGACTAATAGAAAGAATAGCATAAAAACCAAAAATGGGGGCACCTGGGTGGCTCAGTCGGTTAATTAAGCATCCAACTTTGGCTCAGGTCATGATCTCACGGTTCGTGAGTTCAGGCCCCACATTGGGCCCACTGCTGTCAGCACAGAGCCCATTTCAGATCCTGTTTCTTTCTTTCTCTCTCCCTCTCTCTCTCTCTCTCTGCCCCTCCCCCATTTGTGCTCTCTCAAAAATAAATAAAACATTAAAAAATAAATAAATAAATAGAATATTTTAATAAATTGATGCTGCATATATTGCTCCATTTCTCAGAAAAACTCCAAAGATATCAGGGACACATCAAATATGGTACACCAACAAAAAAACTGCACAGCATAACTACCTAAGATAGGCAAGGCTAACAGCTACTGTCCAACCTTCAGCACACAGCAACTCTGTTCCCAAGATTGTACTAGGCCCATCAAGAAAAGCAGTGAACAGCAACATCATAGACATAGCATCATAGATTCCTGTGCCAATCCCTGTTTTATTTTATTTTATATTTTTGAGAGAGAGCAGAGCACAAGCAGGGAGAAGGCCAGAGGGAAAGAGAGAGAATCTTAAGCAGGCTCCACGCTCAGCACAGAGTCCAACACAGGACTCAATCCCACGACCCCGGGATCATGACCTAAGCTGAAATCAAGAGTCAACCAACTGAGCCACCCAGGTACATCCAAACCCTGTTTTCAATCAGTGATTCTCAGTCTTGTCCTCAAACTAACACCATAGGCATCACCTGGGAAGTTGTTAAAAATACAAATTCTTAGGTCTCATTTTAGAACTGCTGAGACAGAAACTCTGAGGGTGGTACCTAGCAATGTATGTTTCAATCAGCCCTCTAGGTAATTATGATAAAACCACCAGGTTAGGGAACAATTCTAGTACAGCCAAAGAACAGATGAGGACCCTTCTGGTTGTATTCACATATTTAAAGGGCACTGAGGAGACTTAATGAAAGCAAAAAAGCCTTAACAAGGCTGTCCACAAGGGTTTAAAGGCAAGTAAGGAAAATGCTATTGAAAACTCAGTAAAAGGATACCCTTGTTATATAGTAAAGTGTGGCAAAACTAGCACCTACAGTAACATGGGAAACGTAATATATACTTAATGAGTTAAGGAAATTCTAGGTAGAATGTTGAAGAAGCAGCTGGCTTCTTCTAGCTGCCTTTATAATTAAGAGATTAGAGAGGTAAACTAAAGAATGAGCCACTTTTTGAGTGCAATTTCAAGGAAGGGTTCAGAACATCCTTCCCAGCCAGCAGACTATTCTTAAAGTAAGAAAGGGCTTCCCGACAAAGATAATCTACAGTGGGACTGTAAGATCCACAGTTAAAACCTCAGAAAGATTTGGGGCACCTGGGTGGCTCAGTCGGTTGGGCGTCCGACTTTGGCTTAGGTCATGATCTCACGGTACATGGGTTTGAGCCCCAAGTCAGGCTCTGTGCTGACAGCTCAGAGCCTGGAGCCTGCTTTGAATTCTGTGTCTCCTTCTCTCTCTGCCCTTCCCTACTCACGCTCTGTCTCTGTGTCTCTCAAAAATAAATAAACATTGAAAAAAATTAAAAAAAAAAAAACTTAGGAAGATCTAAGCAGCAAATTGATCCTTTCAGACAAAAAATTTTCTAAGGATCATTTAAGGGTATTGTTCCACAGCAGCCTCACAGTTAGCTGAAGATAAGAAAAAGCTCCTCTTAAAAAAGATTTGTAGGTATGGCTTTTGTCTGACGGAGTAGATTATGAACTAATACACAGGAAGTCCATGAAATTTTTTTAAAAAATTATTTTATTTATTTATTTTTTATTATTGTTTATTTATTTTTGAGAGACAGAGACAGAGCACGAGTGGGTTAGGGGCAGAGAGAGAGGGAGACACAGAATCCAAAGCAGGCTCCAGGCTCCTGAGCTGTCAGCACAGAGCCCGACGCAGGGTTCGAACTCACGGACCGTGAGATCATGACCTGAGCCTAAGTCAGACGCCAAACCAACTAAGCCACCCAGGCGCCCCTCCATGAACTTTTTAAAGGAGCTACATCAGCTTAGAATGAAAGGGGCAGTATAACTATATAAAATAAAAGGTGGCTTTTGGACCCTGAAGGACTACAGGCAGGAAGCAAGTTCAGATGGTTACTAAGTTGCAAAGACAGATGAGTTCTTTTGGTGAAACTGAATGATTCAGAAGTGAAAGCAATGACCAAAAGAACCAGTCATGGCCCACAAAGAACAACCTCTAGACAGCAGGACTGCACCCTAGTCAAGAAACTGCCAACGTGTTCCCAGCCAGGTTTCAGAATTGCTATATACTACCATGTGTCTCCTTTGTCCCTCTTTTTGAGCAGGAATGGCCACTGCAATTAACACGTGCCTTTCCAGTCTTGTAGGTTAATTATGTGGAGGCATATAACCTACAACTTGTCTCTTCAGAGGTCTTTTGGTTAAAGAGCAGTCACTGTCAAGAAACCATATCCAAGGTTCCCAAGGAACCTCAACAGCATCTGGACCTGACTTAGTAGATGAGATACTAAATTTTGAGCTGATGTCCTGGAGGGATGTGAATTAGAGGTCTCTGAGAAGGGGGTTGGTGTATTTTTCACGTATTTTGGATGTGGGAGGCATGTGAAGTGCAGCAAAAAAAAGGCAAACTATGGCAACAGTATTGTCCAGAGATAGCCATAACAATCTCTCTCATCCTGCATGTTTTCTTTCACGTGACCTTGCCACTCTCCAATTAACAAGTGGAGTTTACTCCCTGTCCACACTATGTTCACTGAAACATTCGCTTTTAAATCTCAACTCACCATGTAAGAAAGCCAACTACATGGAGACTCCCATGTTGTAAGAAAGTCCAGCCCGCATGAACATGCTCCAGTTAACAGCCCCGGCTGAGATCTCACTCAACAGCCAGCATCAACTACCAGTCTTGTAAGTGAAGATACCTCTAGATGATTCTAGTCCCCCACCTTCAAGATACCCTTGGCCAGCAAGTCTTCCCAACTGAGGTTCCAGACATTGTGGAACAAAAACAAGGCATTCTTACATTAACAACTCAGGCAACAACAGATGTTGGCGAGGATGTGGAGAAAGAGGATCTCTCTTGCACTGCTGGTGGGAATACAAGCTGGTGCAGCCACTCTGGCAAAAAGTATGGAGGTTCCCCAAAAAACTAAAAAAATAACTACCCTATGACCCAGCAATCGCACTACGAGGTATTTACCCAAGGGATACATGTATGCCGTTTCGAAAGGACACATGCACCCCCATGTTCATAGCAGCACTATCAACAATAGCCAAAGTATGGAAAGAGCCAATGGATGAATGGATAAAGATGTGGTATATATATACAACGGAGTATTACTCAGCAATCAAAAAGAATGAAATCTTGCCATTTGCAACTACATGAATGGAACTAGAGGGTATAATGTTAAGCGAAATTAGTCAATCAGAGAAAAGACAAGTATCATATGACTTCACTCATATGAGGACTTTAAGACACAGAACAGATGAACATAAAGGAAGGGAAGCAAAAATAATATAAAAACAGGGAGGGGGGACAAAACATAAGAGACTCTTAAGCATGGAGAACAGAGGGTTACTGGAGGAGTTGTGGGAGGGGGTATGGGCTAAATGGGTAAGCGGCATTAAGGAATCTACTGCTGAAATCATTGTTGCACTATATGCTAATTTGTATGAAAATTTAAAAAATAAAATTAAAAATAAAATAAAATAAAATAAAATAAAATAAAATAAAATAAAATAAACCAAGGCATTCTTGGTGTACCCTATGTGAATTACTGACCAGTAAGATCTGTGAGCCTAATAAAGTGCTGCTTTACATCACTACGCTTTGAAGTGGTTATATCACACAGCAATAGCATCTGGAAATGAGCCAGTAGAGGGGAAAATTAATAATGCAGGAAAAAGAGGGAGAAATACAATAGTAAAGTCCTTGAAGGTAAAAGGAGATGGGTTTCTGTACCCAAGCAGGAGAAGCTTAAGATGGGACACTGAGTTCATTCATTGTAAATTTTTTTTTAATGTTTATTTATTTTTGAGAGAGAGAGAGAGAGAGAGACCAAGCACGAGTGGGGGAGGGGCAGAGAAAGAGGAAGACACAGAATCTCAAGCAGGCTCCAAGCTCCGAGCTGTCAGCACAGAGCCTGAAGCGGGGCTCGAACCCACGAACAGTTAGATCACGACCTGAGCTGAGGTTGGACACTTAGCCAACAGAGCCACCCAGGCATCCCTGAGTTCATTCGTTGTAAAGGAGAAAAGGGCAGAGTTTAGGCACAGACACAGGATGACAAGAGGTGTTACTGATGGTAGATTACGTTATTTAGAAATATGGAGATAAATACCAAAAGACACTGTTAAGAGATTTGAAAGTGGTTTACTGGGAAACAGGAATCAGATATGGGGGAGGAGCAAGACATTGCTGATTTTTGTTATAAACCATAGTACACAGTTTACCATGTTTATTGGTGTTTCTAAAGTAAACAAAGTTATTTTAAAAAAGATTTATTATAGGGGTGCCTGGGTGGCTGGCTCAGTTGGTTAAGCATCCGACTTCGGCTCAGGTCATGATCTCACGGTTCGTGAGTTCGAATCCTGCATCAGGCTCTGTGCTGATGGCTCAGAGCCTGGAGCCTGCTTTGGATTCTGTGTGTCCCTCTCTCTCTGCCCCTCCCCCACTCGCACTCTGTCTCTCTCGAAAATAAACAAACATTAAAAAAAATTTTTTTTAAGATTTATTTTATTCCCTCATTGTCCAAATGAGGAAAAAAAACTAAGGCTCAATGATCACGTGACTGGCTCAAACTCACACACTAGGTTGACAGCAGTTAGTCCCCGAGGCCCTTATTTCCAAAACAGCGCACTTCTTCACATCACACTGCCTTTCATATTACAAAATATTACCTAGTGACAATTAATTTCGTAATCAGAATTTATTAAAGTCATTTAGTAAGCAGTAATGAATACACTGTTCCCAAGGACTGACAGCAAAAAAGCAGGCCAAAATATGTCCTTGGGAAATCAAAATAAGCATTCAAGCAAAACTAACCATCCAGGGACTATCTGAACCTAGTCCACCTTTGATAGCTATACCATATAGGCTTTAAAAACAGATAATGCTTCGTTTTGCCCTCTCCAGCTCTCCTAATCTAAATACTTTTAACCATGCTACATTCACTTCAATAAGTTATCTACAAGGATTTCTCTTTCCTTTTAGAAAGTAATGCCTTGGGGTGCTTGGGTGGCTCAGTCAGTTGGGCATCCAACTCTTGATTTCAGCTCAGGTCATATCCCAGAATTGTGGGATCAAGCCCTAAGTCGGGCTCTGCACTGAGTCTGCTCAATGATTCCCTCTCTCTCTCCCTCCACCCCTCTCCCCCACTCTCTCTCTCTCTCTCTCACTAAAAAAAAAAGGAAAGAAAGAAATTAATACCTTATCAGTTGATTTAGATTCTGCCAGTACAAATGCATCCAGAGATCACTTGTCTAACCTGCCAGGCTACTGAATGTCTAATAAGAACCAATGATGGGAATGCAAGCTGGTGCAGCCACTCTGGAAAACAGTATGGAGGTTCCCCAAAAAACTAAAAATAGAACTACCCTATGACCCAGCAATTGCACTACTAGGTATTTACCCAAGGGATACAGGTACGCTGTTTCGAAGGGACACGTGCAGCCCCATGTTTATAGCAGCACTATCAATAATAGCCAAAGTATGGAAAGAGCCCAAATGTCCATTGATGGATGAATGGATAAAGAAGATGTGGTATATATATACAATGGAGTATTACTTGGCATTCAAAAAGAATGAAATCTTGCCATTTGCAACTACGTGGATGGAACTGGAGGGTATTATGCTAAGTGAAATTAGTCAGAGAAAGACAAATATCATATGACTTCACTCATATGAGGCTTTAAGAGACAAAACAGATGAACATAAGGGAAGGGAAACAAAAATAATATAAAAACAGGGAGGGGAACAAAACATAAGAGATTCATAAATATGGAGAACAAACTGAGGGTTACTGGAGGGGGCGTTGGAGGGGGGATGGGCTAAATGGGTAAGGGGCACTAAGGAATCTACTCCTGAAATCATTGTTGCACTATATGCTAACTAATTTGGATGTAAATTTTAAAAAATTAAATTAAAAAAAATGTTTAATTCAAAAAAAAAGAACCAATGAATGTTGGGGCACCCGGGTGACTCAGTTGGTTGAGCATCCGACTTCAGTTCAGGTCACGAACTCGTGGTTCCCGAGTTCAAGCCCCATGTCCAGCTCTTATGCTGAGAGCTCAGAGCCTAGAGCCTACTTCAGATTCTGTGTCTCCCTCTCTCCCTTTCTCCCTTTTTCCCTCTCTCTCTCTCTGTCCCTCTCCAGCTCACACTCTGTCTCTCTCTCTCAAAAATAAATAGACATTAAAAAAAAAAAACACTCAATGTCTACTCACTCAAATAATAAGTATAGGGCTAATTCCCACAAGGAACAGCAGTACATGTATAGTGTGATATAAAAGGACACAGATGAATGACAAACACTGTCAAAAATACATCCCAGTCTTTATTATGCCTAAAATTCTCAAATTTAGTCCCAGTGATGAGAGCTTTGTGTAGAAGTCTCCATTATTCACCCAACTGTCAAATCCAAAGGTCATCTCTTACACTAGAGAGAGCAAAATATTAACAGTAGCGATGTTTGCATGGGAAAACCATAAGTAATTTTCTTTTTCTGCTTTTCTAGATTTCATGTTAGAAAAAACATTAGTATACACTTCTAAGGCCTTTTTTCAGTTCTGATTCTCATTTCTTAGCAGTGATCAACAGTGATCAACATGATAATCATTCCCACCCTCTTAACCTACCCACCCACCTTCCTCTCAGACAGACTGCTCCTTCTTTGTCTCTTTTGTTAATTCCTCTCCTTTCGTCCTGTAGTTATGGGCAGTTCCCAAGCCTCAATTTCAGGTCCACTGCTCTTCTTTCTGAGCACTGCAATTCCAGCCTGAAATTTCTCTACCAAGTTCCAGTCATCTAGCTATCTATTTCACTTGACTATCTCACTGTTACCTCAAATTCAACATCTCCAAAATCTAAGTCCAGCTGTCTGTATCTCTTCAACCAGCTACTAATATTTTCATACCTATTTCTGTCAGGATGGCCATTTAAAAAATTCTAGTTCTTTCTCTATCACTAACTAGTTGAGTAATTTGGGACACATGTTTAAATCTCTCTGGGTCTCAGATTCCTAATGCACAAAATTCAGAGGCTAGCCCAGATGTTCTCAGACGTCCTGACATTCCAACACTCTTGAATTTCTTATGGCACTGAAGATCAAAACTTCAAAGTCATCTTTGATGAGTTGTTTTCCTCCCTACCCCCCAACCCCACCACATCCTCCTTTCTTATCCAGTCTATAATGAAGTCTTGTGTGACATCTCCCCAGTCCTATTTTCACTAAATCCAAACACTAGGCCTAGATTATCTTCCTCGCTCTATCACTTTTCTTTCCAATTCATACTATACCTAGCACTGTGCCAGTCTGTTTCACCTAAGATACTTTTAGCAAGCTCTTTCTCCATCGAAACTTTTAAAGCTTCTCAGCTGCCTATGAGGCAAAGTATATTCTTCTCATCCTAGCACTCAAAGGTATCTGTATTCTGCTTCCAATCTATATTATCAACCTCATTTCTTACTACCCTGCCACACAAACCTTCATTTCACTTAAGTTACTTTCCGTACTGTTCTCTGAAAATGTCATGCAGATTTTGCCTGTTTACCACCTATACAAGGTCCTTCCTCTTACACAAAATCAAATCCTGCCTAGTTTTGATTCTGCTTCCTCTCTGAAGCCTTCCTTGCTCGCTTCAACTCTAAATGGTCTCAAATATCTATAACTTTTATTACTTATTTCCCAGTTACATTTTAAGTTCTCAGTGAAAGGAACCTATTTCATATCTTTCTGCATCTCTTTTGGACATAGCAAAGTACCTTTTACATCGTAGGTATTAACAAATATTTGTTTGGTAACTGACTAGAGTTCCTTTTTAATACACAGCATTTATTGAATGCTCCCCATCTGCTCAGCACTCTGCGTGTTCCTCAAAGCATACACAATCAACTTGAAAAGATATGGTCAACACTAGAGAAATAATCATCAAACAACCAAAGCATAATATATAATTAAACTATGAGAAGATCCTCTATGACTAAAAAACAGTGGAAATATAGAAAGGAAAAAACTGCATTTAGTGAGAAATAGTTTCAGAAATGAGGGAGAATTTTAACTGGGAGTACAGCCATAGTAACAGTACTAATAATAATAGTGGTGATAAATAATTATAATAATAAAAGCTAAAACTTAAGGTGCACTTAATGTGCTAGGCACTGGTCTTGAGGACTTCTCATGTATTAATTCACTTCTTTCTCACTACAACCCTATGGAAAAAGTACTAGAGTCATTCTCATTTTTTTCAGATGAGACTGAGACCCGGCTTAGTTATTTCATACCTAATGAGTAATGCAAACAGATACAGAATTGGGCTTGGTGGAAGAAGGATGGAAAACATAAATGTAAGTTAAAAGATGAAATAGCATAACTATTATTAGAAAATGTGGAAAGCGGCTTGAAACACTACAGCAGAGAATGCCTTTTGAGGGTCCTTAGACCAAAGACTGAATAAACAGGGCAGGGAGTAATGACAGCGTAGAGTGAAAGCCAGGAAGAGGAAGTTAAATTTAAGAGGTAGAAAGTGGGAAGCCACTGAAGATTTGGGGACAAAGAAATGCCACAATAAGGAGTATTAGTGACACTTCTATTGTGGATAAACAGAAGAAAGAGAAGCTGGACTCTGAGAGGTTGCTATGACTTTCAATATTGTAGGCTGAAGAAACAAGTCCTGGGATTCAGGTGGTAAAGTGAAGTAAGCAGAGATATAAGGGACAAAAGACATATGAACAGGACATGTTAAATAGGTTAATACAAGAGGTAAATGAAAGATGAAAGTTTAAAGATGATGCCTAATTTAAAGCCTATTATGACCAGGAGAGAAGGAAATTACAGAAGGGTATAAAATGATGATTTTTCATTTAGGGCATGGTGAGTTTAAAAAGACAGTAGGGGCGCCTGGGTGGCGCAGTCGGTTAAGCGTCCGACTTCAGCCAGATCACAATCTCGCGGTCCGTGAGTTCGAGCCCCGCGTCAGGCTCTGGGCTGATGGCTCGGAGCCTGGAGCCTGTTTCCGATTCTGTGTCTCCCTCTCTCTCTGCCCCTCCCCCGTTCATGCTCTGTCTCTCTCTGTCCCAAAAATAAATAAACGTTGAAAAAGAAAAAAAAAAGACAGTCAAGGGACGCCTGGGTGGTTCAGTTGGCTAAACGTCCGACTCTTGATTTCAGCTCAGGTCATGATCTCATGGTTTGTGAGATCGAGTCCCACATCAGGCTCTACTCTAAGAGCAGGTAGCCTGCTTGGGATTCTATCTCTCCCTCTCTCTCTGCCCCTCCCACACTTGTGCTCACTCTCTCTCAAAATAAATAAATAAACATTAAAAAGAAAAGAAGAAGAAGACGATGACAACACGACGACAAGTCAAAAATACGAGCCCAAGAACAGGACTGGAAAAACCAGGAAGTGACTAGAATGACAAATAAGCAATAGGATTAGTTTTAAAATGAAAACACTAGGAAGAAGCTACAAAGATATTAAATAGGAGAGGAAATATACTAAGCCATGATCAGCTGGTACCAGCGGGATATCAATAATTTTATCAATAACTGTATCAATACTTTTGGTGGGGAAGGGAAACAATTTGTGACCAACACTTAAAAATGCAGTTTTTCCATTTAAAAAGACTTTTGTGTGTATCAGAAAAGCCAACCAAAAGCTAAGGCAAAGGTTCCCAAACTGTCCATTCAGGGAGTTCTTAGTAATATTTTCACAGCACCCCCGAGGCCAAGAGAAATACTTCAGGAGGTAGATTCAAACCATTTAATGTCCTTACAACTTAATGCTTGTTCAGCCTCCTACAACTTCTTGGAATCAAACTGGACAACATCACACTCTTATTTCCTCTGTCACACTGATTCTCATACAGTAGTTGCTTTTTATGAGAGCAACCTCTAAAGAAACTGCTTTGCAAAGACAGGACATTGTAGAAAGGGCTGTGTCAATTTAATGTTGACACTGTGAACTACCTCAAACTAATAGCTCAAGGCTGAGTTCACTGGTGCTCCGGGGCACCTCAGCACACAGTTTGGGAAACTGGGAGCAAAGGCAAGGGGCCTCAAAAGACCGGGGGGGGGGGGGGGGGGGGGGGGGGGGGGGTGCGGAATGTGATGGGGGAGGAGCAGAAGAAAGTTCTTAGCACACTTAACCACAAGAGGGCAGCACAACAGTCGGGAAGGAGGCACAACGGTGGGGGCAGGGGGTGTCAAGAAGGGAGAAGAGTTAACCTTCCCATGAAAAGGCTTTAAGACCTGTTAACCAGTTCCAGACCTAAAAGTCCTTTATCTCCTTCTACTAAAGAGGAAGAAACACTGGTCCCTGGCAGACCACCTCGCGCAGGGTCCTTGTGTCCTTCTCTGAATCTCCTCTGCCCGCCCAGCCATGAGTAGCCGAGCCTTTAATAGTAGCCAAGCGATGTACTATTTTGCATGCATGATCTTACTGAATCGTCACAACAACCTTCTAAGAAAAGTGGGGCTCAAGGAGAGGTTAAATAATACAACCATAAAACGGCAGGAACACCAGGATTCAAACCCAGATCTGACACCAGGGCCAGCGCTCTTTTCCTATTCTGCCTCCAAAGCATCCCGCCTTTCAGCAACAGCCGGGGGAAGGAGACACAAGATACCACGTTTCCTTCCCATACCTGAGGCACCTGCCTCGAACCCGAGGAAACACCAGTATAGGAAACAAACTATTCTGTAACTGTCCCTAAAACGTGGGCCATTCAGCTGGAGCCAACGCAGGCATTCCCGCGTATCCAGTGACCAAGGGCTGCGGCTTTCCTCTCCAGGTAAACACACCCACTATTAAGGCAAGTGCCGGGCACATCCAGTTTGCAGACATGTCGCACATGCAAGCTAGTGATTTTCATACTTGTGCTAAAAGGTGAGGGGGGTGGGGAAAGGGAGTCCAAAGGTTGATTATTCATCTTCACATCTGCTGGGTGTCACACAAGGCTATTTGCAGTAGCCCAACAACTCGCTTGCACACACTATTAAGAAACCAAACGCAGTCGTCATCGCTCTTATTCCCACTTCTAATTTCCTTCTCCACATTTCCCCTCCCCTCTATGACATATTCGGCCGCTCCTGGCCTTTCATTCAGAGAAAAGGAGTTTCTCCTGACACATTAATCACCACCGGAAAGCAAACTGGGTGAATTCAACCGACGCACCAAACTTAGGCAGATAAAACCATCCAGGAAGCATTCAGTGTGGTAGCAGAAACCCCAGCACAACAGCTAACGTGTTCTCCCAGTAGGTATCTCTGAGTACTTGAAAATGTCCCTCCTTGAAAGATTACCGAGCTCTGGCTGCTGGAGGAGAAAGGGTTAAGGCGCAAGGCTTCCCCACCCCCCCCACGTAAAGCCTCGCTGCTCTTCTAATTCGCAGGAAAAGAAGCAATGAATGTTTCTTAAAGGATCCAAGAGCAACACTAAACACCCCCGAACTACCCTCCCCGACCCACATTCTAAGTCCAGCACTGCCATTTTCAGTGAGCCCTGCCTGTCTACACACGTTCCCACCCTTCCTACGCACGCAGTCCACACTCGCCTTCACCGCCGCCACGGAGCACCGCAGCCGGGATCTCAAACCCACCTTCGCGGGAAGGGCAGCGGGGACCTTTTTCTTCCGAAGAGCAACAGTTCACATCTTGTTCCCTCGCCTGCTTCTGAAACCTAAAAAAAGCAAGCAGCGGTTATTACCGCAGAAATCCTGGGGAAATAGATGCTCTTCCCTAGGCGGTGCGGACGTCTACAAAATTTTAAAGAGGTTTAAGGGGAGGGGGGAAGGCGGCTACGAGGCACACATGGATGCAAACAGCAACAGGAAAACACGCCGTTGCAGGCTTCCCCCCCCCCCCCCCCCGCTTCGAGAGGGAAGATTTTCTTGCCGAGAAGTTTACTGGGCCACTAGCAGGGGGGACAGCGGGCATCAGGAGGTGGGAGGGATGCGGACAGACGACTGCGGCCCCCCAGCCAGAGGCCACGCAGCAATCGCACGCACCAGCTGCACCGATCCCGCGGCGAGGACGCGCCCCCGGGGCCCGCCGGGGCCGCTCCGCCCCGGCGCCCGCCGCCGGCCGAGATCCGCGGGGCCCCCGGAGTGGGCAGGGGTGCCGGGGTCCTCCAGGCTGGGCCCTCCCGGGCCCTCCCGCGCGGGGTCTGCTCCCACTCACATCCCTCGGCGGCGAGCCCCGGGCCTGGCCCCGCGCTGCCGCAGCAGCTCTCCGCCCCGACGCGCGCCGCGAGTCCGGGCCCAGGGGCCGAGCGGCAGAGGCGGCGGCACCAACTCCCGAGCGAGCCGGGCGCCGGCCCAGCCTGTCAGCGCGCAGGGAAGCCCGTAGGCGGCCGCCGCTGCCCCCTTCTGCTCCTCTTCCTCTCTCCTTCTTCCAGCCCACACCACTCCCACTTCGGGCGGCCGGGAAGCCCGTCACAGGCGTCGTCTCCACCCTCTCCCGGGCCACACCGGCTTCTCGGCGCCTCAGGCGATACTGGTCCGGACGCCCTATTTGCGTCGGAGTCCGCCTGCAGTCTGGCGGCGCGATCGCTGCCGACCGAGACGGTCCCGCGGGCGGGGGCGGGGGCGGGAGTCGGGCACGCGCCCCGGGACTGCGCGTGTGCGCGTGCGCCGAGCGCCCGGGCCGCACTTCTCCGGGCGCGCGCGCCGCGGGGCTGGCGGGCGGCGGCCACGCACGACCCGGCTGCTCGGCCAGGCGGCGGGAGCGCGCGGAGATTCCCGGGGCGTCCCCCGGGCCCGAACGGGCGGGGAAATTGAGCTGGAGCTGGCTAGCCGGGCCGCGGAGCCAGCGGGAGCCGGGCGCCGGGGCTGGGCCCGCCCCTCCCCAGATGGGCGTGTGTGTGGCGGCCGCCCGCCGTGGAGGCGGCTGGGAATGAGTCAGCCCGGCCGGGAAGGCGCCCCCTGCACGCAGCCGGCCACCACACACGTTATCCTCCCGGGCACGGTCGTTCGTTCCCCTTCTGCTTTCGCTTCCACGTTCCTCGTGCCGCGGACCTGTCCTTCCCCAGGCCGGGCCTCTCGGCCCGAGGGGAAGTGGCGCCGAGAGTTGGGGCAGCGTTCACACGCGCAGTTCTGTGCAGGTGCGCCCGACTGCAGTCCCTCACCTCTACGAGAATAGGGTGAGGGTGGGACGAGGCGCCCAGCGGCCTGCGGACTGGCGAATGAGGACAAACATAGCCCACCGTCCCCCAAAGCCCCACTCATTCGTTCAACACATATCCGCATACCCTCCACCAGGTGCCGGACCGTAAGGCCCCCAAGGATGCTATGTAATCACAACGCGCGTTCTACTTGCTCTACCGGAGCGTGGATTCTGATAAAGAGACAAACATACTTGAAACGCATGATGTGCCAGTGTATAAGTGCCACTAAGATAAATAAAACAAAGTAAAGGGATAGAAAGCGAGGAGGCAGTAGGCTATTTTAGCGAGGGGTGGCCAAGAGAGACCTCCCAGAGTAAGTGACATTTGAGCAGAGATGTGGGGAATGAGAATGCACCAGTCCTGCAACTATCTGGGAAAAGAGTTTCAGGCGGAGGGACTAACAGGGGCAAAGACCCTGAGAAAGGAATGTGCTTGGTAAGTTCAAGGACCTGGAAAAGAGGTCACCGTAGCTGGAGGACAGTGAAGGAGGGAGCAGTGGGTAAGACATGAGGCCAAAGGAGTAGCCTGGAACCCAACTGTGTACGGTCTTTTTCTCATATTAGCCCTCTTTCAATCTGAAACACTGGATGCATTTATAGCCCCTGTTTCCCCACTCACAAATGATGCTGAGCTTCAGGTCTAACTTGTATTTAATGATTTCTCTAATCAACTCACCAAAGCAACTCCCCCATTTCTTCTTACATAAGACCCATTGCAAAAGGTCTTTCAGCAAATGATAGCAGGATAGGAAATGACTTGAATTCACACTGACTCCTTTAAAGTAAATAATGAACTACAGCCCTCCTTTTCTCCTAAGAGGGAGGGATTTACAGGACAATTGCATTCCTATGGTTACTGTTCTGTAAGCAAAATACGCAAGCAAAATACGCTGGAGAGTCCTTAATTTTAATTTCTAAAAAGGAACTGGAACTGGTTGTGACTCAGTGGCAAATCGAAAATCTTCGAATATAAAGGCTGAAATTACAAGCAGCAACTATCATGAGAATTCCCTTTTTCTACAAAAGAAAATTGTTACTGGAGTAGAAACCAGAACGCAGGCTCACACAAAGAAGACAAAATGGCCAAGTTGTCTTTAATATCACAGCTAAAGTTAAAATCATCTTAACTGTGGAAATGGAAACATTCTCTTTTGTGAGGAAAAAAAAAATGTCCATTTTAGAACTCTGAAACAGAGCAGAAGCATTCCATGCAGTAAGTGATCTTTCTATATTTTACAATGACATGTTTGTTCAACCAGACATGGTATCTGTTACTGTCCACGGCCTGTTTGCAGGGGGGAGGTCATTTGTAACAGTGGCTATTGAGGGTTTCTTGTGAGGAAAGGGACTCTTTTTTTTATAAAAGTGATTTGGATATGAAAAACAGGTGGACTGGAAAGGAAATACATTATTCTTAAGTTTATGGAATTGAGAAATCTCTACCTACCTGCCCAGAAAGTGACTTGCCCAGTGTCATCATTCAGAGAGTGCAAGCCTCTCTTCTCACTAAGGTAGTATGAGTTTGAAGTCAATACTGCCCTGGAATGTTGAGCTCTTTTCACACTGTAGAGAATTGTCTAGCTCTTTGTGTGATCCCTCGTAGTGGCATAGCTAGAAATTTGCTCCCAGAGCAAATATTTCAGAAAGATTCCTCTATTTTTTTTTTAAGTTTTTATTTATTTTAGAGAGAGCACAAGTGGGAGAAAGAGCGAGGGAAACAGAGAATCCCAAGCACAGTGCAGAACCAGACATGGGGCTGAAACCCATGAGCCATGAATGAGGTCATGACTTGAGCCGAAATCAAGAGTCAGTCACTTAACCGACTACACCACCCAGGCGATCCAAGATTCTCCTATTTTTGATAAGGATAAAAAAGAATTCCATGAGAACAAACTGGACCAAGGCTTTTGTGACATTCTTTCACACAATATGGAGAAATAAGAAACATGGGTTGGAGAATTACACATTTAGATTCAAAACTGATGATATGGCCGTATCTAAAAGTAAAAACTAGCAGCTAATTGTTACCTCTGGGGCAAAGCGTATGGCACACAGCAAGATCCTGCCGTTGGGCTGGAGCAGAAAATGGCAGCCGTGGTCCTTGACTACCACTCCCCAAACCCACCCCTGCAACAAGACTGTGACAGTTTTGTGGGATGGGGCTTTGGCTGCTATCACTTTTTAAAGTTCTTAGGTGGTTTGATGCAACGCCAAGGTTGCAAATACACAGCCAAGGGTTTAAGAACTTAAGCTTGAGAGTCTGGCAGACCCAGGTTTCAGTCACAGCTTTGACCAAGGAAGTCGTTTAGATTTTCTAAGCTTCCATTTCTTCATCAGTATAATGGGGATAATAATACCTTCCTTGAAAAGTCATTTTGAAGATTAGATGAAAAAGTATTTTTAAACCCTTTGCACAGTTATTAAATGTGTATTATAGTTGTGATAAGGACAATTTACAGATCTCACCAAGCTGGGAGGTATAAGAAATATGTTGGATTTTATTAGTAATCCCGAAGCATTTGTCACGATGTGTCACATTACACAGAACTGTGTGGGCTGGAATGATAAGGGCTGAGTTGTAACAGAGATAAATGCAAAGGCTTGCATTTGTAAATAAAACAAACAAACGGGAGCCTGGGTGGCTCAGTCAGTTAAGCATGCACTTCAGCTCACGTCATGATCTCACGGTTTGGAAGTTCAAGCCTTGTGTCAGGCTCTGTGCTAATAGTGTATAGCCTGGAACCTTCTTCTGATTCTGTGTCTCCCTCTCTCTCTACCCCTTGCCTGCTCCCACTCTGTATCTATCTCTCAAAAATGAATAAACATTAAAAAAATAAAAAACAAACAACTATGCCATTAAATGATGAAATAATGAAAACATTAATCTTAAAATGAGCAAAAAAAAAAAAAAAATGTGACAGCAAAAAAACCAAAAAAAAAAAAAAAAAAACCAGGAAAGTCCTTGGAAAGGGAAACAGATTCAAGCAAAGGGTTGGGGATAGACAGAGAGTTACTTTGTTTATTTCCAAGACAGGGAAGATATACTTTTCTGAAGGCAAGGGAAATAGCTATGGAGAGAGGCTGATTTATTCCAGGTCTAGTAATATAAACCAAAAAGCAAAGGCAGGAGTGTGAATCGGGTAGACAGAAAAGCAAGCAATGTTTTTTTTGTTTTCTTTTGTTGTTTTGTTTTTTACTTTGAATCATCCAGATATTTTAGAATCATTCATTTCAAAGTTTGGTTAGATATGGAAGGATATGGAAAGATATGGAACAGTCCAATACCTCCTCTGCACTTCAGCAGATCCCTGCTGCTACATCAGACCTCTCATCCTTCCTTATAGTCCCAAAGATAAAGGTGTTCCTGGCACACAGGTCCCTCCTTGAGATAACCAGATAAATTTAATTTTGATGCATGAAAACCAAAAGTGTTCCCCTCTGTAAACCAGGAATTAATAGCCTCCTTTGAGTGAGAATAATTATTTGGTGACATATGCAAAATGTCTGTTATAATTATGTTCTACTTTGCAAAAATTTTGTATTCAAAATAGAGGTATAGTTACAAATCCACTAAAAACTTTATAAAAGGATTCATACCATGATTCACTCTTAAAAAACAGAAATCCCCCTGTCATAATTGTTAGTTTATTTATAAAGATTACAGACTTATTTATAAAGTTCTTATTTATAAAGATTATGGATTCTGCCCTCTTTCTCTAGGAATGGCCCTACTTCACCCAGAGCAGCCAGCCAACCTCTAGCCGGTGTTATTCTTCATGACCCTCCCCCACCCCACCAGGCTTCTTAATTGCACCATGAGTTGTCACATGAATCAAGCTGAGCCAATCAGGGTCCCCCTCTTGGGGAAGCCCAAACAGGGATTCAAAGACAGTTGCTCAGACTTTTCTGTTCACTTGAAGCCACTCATGCTCTAACATTAAATCTGCTATTGCGGTGTTACTATCTTTCTCCCTGTATGTGGAGCTGCACAGAAAGTTAGTTTGCTGTGGGGAAAAAAGAGTAATGCAGATGTAAGAGAGGAAAGAGAAAAAGAGAACATACCAAGAATGAGTCCTCATAATGTTTCAGTTTCCTCTTCCTTATAAGGCCCAAAGAAACTTCCTGTATTTGGTATCTTGAAAATATTTCCTTATGACAAATTTGTCCTTTTTACTTAAGCTAGATTTACTTCCATCAGACTACTTGCAATGAAATAACCTGAGGGAAGATAGATATATAGCATGCTGATGAGAAAAGAAAAGAAAAAAAAAAAAAAAACCTCTCAAATTATGACAGAGAAGACGTATGTCCTTTAAAAATCCAATTTACTCACAAATTTGCAAGTCTATCTTCAATTATGAAGTCAAGAATAACTATAGAAGGTATTAGTTACAATCTGAGACATTACATAGAACCCATAGGTTAGCCAGAAATAAGCTGCCCTTGAGTATGGTGGCTATTTCCTGCAGGGAAATTTTCATCACCTTCACCGCCTCCTCCCTATCATCACTCCCTCTCAGGGCTGTTGGGTTTTCTTTTCTCCCTTGCTTCACCCAACTTTGTCTTTAACTGAGTTTTGTGAATCTTCTGGGCCATATCTATAGTAATTGCAATGGTCAATCCACTTTAGCTACATTACTGATCAAAAGAAAATCTAATGTGATATTCAAGCATCATACTGTTGTGTTTAAACACTGTGTATTTCAATTTTACCTATGAAATACACAGCTGGACCAGAGGATGCTACATACAACAGTTCTCAACTTCTAACCCTACAAGACTACATACCCCCAATGTTTACAATTTGTCCTTGAGTGTATTTGCTCAACAAGCAGACCCCTCCCCACGCCCAGTCTCTCTCTCGATGCCTTCTCTTTCTGAGGTTTGGAGGCTGCACCTCTCTATCTCTCCATGATGAGAGTTGGCCAAAGGGAAAGCCAGCATTTTCCTCCCAGCAGAGGCAGCTGGTGCTGAGGGAGCACCTGCTTTAGGGTGGTCTTACTTTCTCCACATTTTTATCTTCTCATTTCTCTTTTAGACCTGACACCCATCACAGTGGTATATGCCTGAATTTGCTGACTTGAAATTTGTTTTCTTAAAAAAATACACCTAGGGGTGCCTGGGTGGTTCAGTCGGTTAAGTGCCCTCTCGATTTCGGCTCAGGTCATGATCTCACGGTTTGTGGGTTCGAGCCCCACATCAGGGCTCTGTGCTGACAGCTTGGAGCCTGCTTGGGATTCTGTCTCTCCCTCTCTCTGCCCCTTCCCCCAACTTGCATACTTGCTCTCTCTCTCCCTCTCAAAAATAAATAAATAAACATTTAAAAAAAAAAAAACACCAATGTCATTCTGGACTTTTGTTGAGATTATTGTAATTGAATGACTATGAAGTATTTTTTTTGAAGTTATTTATTTATTTATTTATTTATTTATTTATTTATTTATTTTGAGAGAGAGAGAGACAGAGACAGAGACAGAGACAGCAAGAGCAGGGAGGGGCATAGAGAGAGGGAGAGAGAATCCCAAGCAGGCTCCGCATTGTCAGCGCAGAGCTCGAAGCAGGACTTGAACTCATGAGATCATGACCTGAGCCAAAATCAAGAGTTAAATACTTGGGGCACCTGGGTAGCTCAGTCAGTTAAGCATCTGACTTTGGCTCAGGTCATGATCTCGCAGTTGGTGAGTTCAAGCCCTGCATCAGGCTCTGTGCTGACAGCTCAGAGCCTGGAGACTGCTTCAGATTCTTTATCTCCCTCTCTATTCCCCTCCCCCACTCATGCTCTGTCTCTGTCTCTGTCTCTCTCTCTCTCTCAAAAATAAATGCACATTAGAAAAAAAAAGAAAAAGAAAAAGAGGTGGACTCAACCAACAGAGCCACCCAGATGCCCCAGTACTTACTTGTCTTTTTTAAACAAGGAGTTTAGTTTTATTTTCTCTGTGCATTTGCAAAACATTTAGGAGCAACACAGAAAAAAATAAAATAAAACCTCTTATGAAAAAAAAATTACACTAAAAAAATGTCCTGAGAGGAATTAGTGCCTTAGCCCTAGTAAGTTACAGCAATTCTGATTGGTCCAAGGAATTGAGAAAGATATTGGGACCATAGAACAGGAGGCAAGAGAATGAGAAATTACTGAGGAAAATGGCCTGGAAGTGGGCCATGAGGGGAACTGGAGGCCGGGAGGTGGGTCTGGGTGGAGGGAGGGGCCCCCACTGGTAGCCATGTGAGGGGGTCTTGGCAGCCCAGCATATCCACGAGGGGGCATGAGTGGAGGAGGCCCAGTGTATCCATGTGGACGCAAAGACCCGGGTGATCCATGGGAGATCCAAACAGAGATCACTGGAGGGACATGTCCATTGGAGGAGGTTCTGGATGAGGCATTCCAGGGGACAGTCGGGTGGTGGCTGCCTCCCAGAGCCTGGGGCCCAGCATGGGGGTTATTCTAAGCTATGAGAGTATGGTGGGCCAGTTGCATCTGAGACATCCCTGGATGAGGCATCCCACCTGGTGGAAATGGGTGAGGATAAGAGTGTCTGTATCCAGGATGTCTGGCCTCTGGGGTTCTTGCTGATGGTGGGCCTTGTCCTCCAGCCCCAGGAAGCATAGGTGGTGAGGGTATGGTTGGGGGTATCCCAGGTGGAAGGGCTCCAGGGGGCAGCAATGCGGGTGGGAGGGACTGAGGAAGGGGCATGCCTGGTGGAGGAAGCCCAGGCCCCAGTGATGATACCACAGAATTGGGGGGGTGGTGAGGGGAGTGGGATGCATCTGCCAACAGCTGATGAAGGCAGTCAGCCTGGGAAAGTGGGTTCTGGGTTGCCAGAAGTTGTTTGGATACTGAGCTACAGTGCTTACACTTGGAGTCCTTTTTGAAGCCATAGAACACAGTGATTGGGTGGTTACAGAGATACTGCCCTTCATGGCCTCAACAGCTGCATCCAAAGCATCAAATGAAGCAAAACTAATAACGGCATAATCTTCCGAGTTGCCTGTGTCAGCATCCCACATAATCTTAGGGGTTTGCAAGATCACTCCAAAGGTGCTAGAAGTTATCATAAAGCAGCTTCTCACAAATCTCTGGGTCCAAGTTGCCAACAAAAATGTTAGCCCCAAAATCCAGGTTCTTGTGAGCCTTGTTCACCTGTATTGGTTTCCCACTGAGTTTGGCCATGTTCGTGAGTTAATGGCATAGTTGGTATCTTCCTCACTCAAGATTCTGTAGCGTTTGTACTGCCCTGACTCTATCCTTGGGCATGTGCCTGGGTGGCTCAGTCATTTGAGCATCCAACTCTTGATTTCAGCTCAGGTCATGATCTCATGGTTCATGGGATTGAGCCCTGACATCAGGCTTTGCACTGACAGCATGGATCCCACTTGGGATTCTCTCTCTCCCTCTCTGTCTGCCCCTCCCCCTAACTCTCTCTCTCTCTTTCAGAATAAATAAATAAACTTAAAAAAAAAAAAAGAATTACGCATCTATTATTCTTATTATTCTATTATCTATTATCCATATCAAAGAGCTAACTACATTTGTTGAACAAGCTTCTTTTTTCTGTTTTGATCTCATAAGTAAATGTTCATACATACTACTTGTGGATAATCCAAATAATACACACTGTATAGTGTACAAAGTAGAAGTTCCCCTTGGTCCTCTTCCCCTAGCCCTCTTCACTTGCCAGAGGTAACCATTGATGACTGTCTGGTGTGTAACTTTTCAGACTTTTTTCTATTACATACCTCCTACAGATGTAGTTTTGAGCCCCATAAATAAAATGGATAATTCTACCCGTTTTTCTGTTACCATTTTTTCACTTATCACATACTGGAGATCTTTCATTCAATATGTATTGCTTTCCTTCACGCCTTTTAACTCTTATACAGGGTCCAATGAAATAGGTGACTTATAATTTATTCAATAATTCCAGCATTTATCAACATTTAGGTTTGTAATTTTCACAATTGAAAGCAGTGCTAAATTTGCACATCATTATATATACATTTCATGGGCACAAAGGTATTCCCTAGGATAGACAGAGACTGTCTGGGCCAAAGGAAATACATATTTAAATTTGGGGGGCTATTGCCAAATTGACTTTCAAAAATCTCAGAGTAGCATATCATGCCCATTTCTCTATAATCTCACTAACTCTGGATATTATGAATCTTTAATTTTAGGTGATTTTAATTCCAAATCACATTAATTCCAATAGTTCAACAAATATTTACTAAACACCTCTTATGTGACAGGTACCTCGCAGAGTATGTATGTTATACAGCCACTGTTCTACCTCTCCTTGTCTTCCTTTGTCTTTAATATACTTAAAGTAGACATAATAATGCTTGATCATAAAATTCACCAACCATCTAACCAAGCAAGTAATTATTCAATCACATTCAAATATACTTCTGAAATGAGCAGCCTTATACCATTTTTCTTATGGGAAAAATGATTCCTTTGGGAAAATACTGATGACATACAAAGACCAGAGATTTTTACTCTGGTAAAAGTCCTGGGGGATCTTGATCAGTTATTCAACCTTTCTGAACTTCTGTTTCCTAATCTTCCCTATGAGAATAATACGGGTGCTTACCTTTGAGCACTGATTTTAAGTTATAATGAGATAACAAATAAAAAACACTCAACACAATCCTGATAATAATAATAGGTGACATCAGAGTGCTTGCAACACACCAGTCATCATCCGTCAAGGGCTTTTTATGTATTAAATCACTTGAGCCTCACAACAACTCCGTGAAGTGGTTCATTTCGTTATCTTCGTTTCAAAAGTAAGAAACTGAGGCACAAATAGTAACCTTCCTAGGGACTTCCTTAAATCCTGCAAAGTTAGGACTGAACCCTAGATGGTCTGGCCTCAGAGCCAACCACACTCTACAGTCTCCTGAATAGGCAATCAAGCAATAAATACTATTTCCTTTATTCTTCTCTTTTTAAGGCAGAGGCTGTACACAACCCTATTTAAAGAATATAAATATGATGATGGAAACTGATTCATTAAATTCTTAAGGAATCAGGTAATATTATTTACATATAGTATATAACAAAGGCTCCTACCCAGGGACAGACTCTTGTTTGCTGGAACAGCTCCAGATGCTCCTCGGTTGTAGAGCAGTGATTCTCCAAATGTGGTCCCTGGACCAGCAGTATCAGCACTGCCTGACTTGTCAGAAATGGAAATACTTAAGCCCAAACTCAAAACTCCTGTATAAAATTATGGAGATGAGGCCCAGTCACTTGTGTTTTAACAAGACTTCCAGATGACTCTGATGTATGTAAAAGTTTAAGAACCACTGTTGTAGGAAATCCATGATACGGGTGAAGTGAAAAGAAAAGAAATAGCCTAAGAGCTCAGAGTGACTTTCAAAATAAACAGATGTGCAGAGAAGAGAGGGAAGGGGGAAAGATGAAAGACAAGTGAGGCCCAAATGCCTTGAAGGATGAACAAAAAGAAGAAATTTTTATTTCATATTGTGGCAGTACGTGTAGGGAAATAAAAGATGGATGGCAGAGATCATTTTAAAACATTTTGCTTTGTGTTATAAATTAGATGCACTTTCATGCTCTTAAGAAAACAACTCGATTTTCAAGATGGCAATGGAATAGAAGGCTCCTTGCATGTCTTGTCCCACAAACACAGCTAGATAACTATCAATCATCCTAAAGACCCCAGAATTGACCTGAAGGCTGATGGAACAAAACTCCACAACTAAAGAGAGAGAAGAGGCCACATTGAAGAAGGTAAGAAGTGTGGAGAAGTGCTTCAGGAGAGAATTGGATCACTATTGCTGCGGAGAGGAGGGAGCCATGGTTGTGGAGAAGGGTGAGAGAAAGAGAGAGAAGTACACACAGAAACAGACAAGGAGAACACTTCCCCAAAGCCATTGGCTTGGAAAATGAGAGGGGCTGAATTTTGTGCGTTCTTGTAACCAGTGGGGCTTACAGCCTGGAGGGGTTTTTTTGTGTGTGTGTGTGTTTTTTTTTTTAATTTAAATTTTAGTTAGCCAACATTCAGTGTAATCTTGGTTCCAGGAGTAGAATTCAGTGATTCAACACTTACATACAACACCAGTGCTCACCACAGCAAGTGCCCTCCTTAGTACCCATCGTCCATCTAGCCCATCTCCTACCCACCTGCCTCCATTAACCCTCAGTTTGTTCTCTATAATTAAGAGACTCTTGTGGTTTGTTTTCCTCTCTTCTCTTTTCTTCCTCCCCCTTCCTATATGTTCATCTGTTTTGTCTCTTAAACTCTACATATGAGTGAAATCATATGGTATTTGTCTTTCTCTGATTGACTTATTTCAATTAGCATAATATATTCTAGCTTCATCCACATTGTTACAAATAAAGGCTGACTTTTAAAGGTCACTGAACTTGGCTGGGATAGAGCCTGGAGGGCACTTCCCTGTTTCTGGAGAGAAGGCAGACAAAGAACCCAGGAGCAGACAATGTGGAAACAGCATCTGAAAAATGCCTGGGGCACACAGTGGGTAGATTATTCACTCTCAGTCAACACTGCCTCAGTCCCAGCACAGTGGGCCCCTACCCTAGAAGACCAGCACAAACCCCTGCCCACACCACATCTTCTGACCAGAGAGCTCTTCAGGGCTTCAGTTCTGGTGGAGGTGGTATCAGGTCTCATTTCACAAGCAGACAAGAGAACACCTATTTAACCTCACCACATTCAGTCCAGGGACCAAACACTGCCCACAGCAGGCAAGGAGAGCCTCTGCAGATGACTGGCCTGAAAGATAGAGCAGCCAAAACATGCAGCACACACCAGAGAAACTCCCTGAAGCACCTGGGCACTACTTGACCTATTCTTCATAAGACCATTACATTCAGGAGTGGGAGATATAACTGGCTTTTCTAACACAAAGTAGAAGGCAGAGACTTCGACAAAATGCAGAGATGGAGGAATTATCCCAAATGAAAGAACAAGATAAAGCCAGAGATCTAAGTAAAATAGATATAGGTAACATGCCTGAAGGAGTGTTTAAAGCAACAATCATAAGGATACTCACTGGGCTTGAGAAAAGAATAGAAGACATCAGTGAGACCCTTACCACAAAGATAAAGGAGTTAAAAAAAAGAATCAATCAACGACAAAGAACGCAATAAACGAGACTGGAAACAGGCTTGATTCAACAAACAGTAGAGGAAAGAATTAGTCACTTAGAAGACAAAATAATGGAAAATAATAAAGCTGAGCAAAAGAGAGAAATAATAATTTTGCAACATAAGAATAGATCCAAGGAACTCAGTGACTCAATCAAATGTAATAACATTCATATTATAGGAGTCTCAGAAGAAGAGGAGAGAGAAAAGGGGGCAGACAATTTATTTCAGGAAATAATATCTGAAAATTTACCTAATCTGGGGAAGGAAACAGACATCCAGATCCAGGGAAGCACAGAGAACTCCCATTAAAATCAACAAAAACAGGCCAAAACCAAGACATATTATAGTTAATTCTGCAAAATATAGAAATAAAGAAAAATCCTAAAAGCAATATGACAAAAGAAATCTTTAACTTATAAGGGAATAATCCATAAGACAAGCTGGAGATTTCTCAGTAGAAACTTGGCAAGCCAGAAGGGAGTGGCATGATATAATCAAAGTGCTGAATGGGAAAAATCTACAGCCAAGAATACTCTATCCAGCAAGGTTATCATTCAGAATAAAGAGAGATAGTTTCCCAGACAAGCAACAATTGAGTGTGTTCATGACCACTAAACAAGCCCTGCAAGAAATATTAAAGGGGACTCTGAGTGCTTGCTTCAGCAGCACCTATACTAAAAAGGGGACTCTGAGTGCAAAGGAGAGACCAAAGTGATAAAGACAAGAAAATATCAGAGAAAATCTTCAAAAACAATGACAAAACAAGTAATAAAATGACAATAAATACATATCTATCAATGATTAATTTGTAAATGGACTAAACGCTCCAATCAAAAGATTTAGGGGAGAAGTATAGACCAACTTCCCTGATGAACATGGATGCAAAAATCCTCAACAAGATATTAGCCAACCAGATCCAACAATACATTAAAAAAATTATTCACCACAACCAAGTGGGGTTTATACCTGGGATGCGGGGCTGGTTCAATATCTGCAAAACAATCGTTGTGATTCATCACATCAATAAAAGAAAGGACAAGAACCACCTGATCCTCTCAATAGATGCAGAGAAAGCATTTAACAAAATACAGTATCCTTTCTTGATAAAAGCCCTCAAGAAAGTAGGGATAGAAGGATCATACCTTGCGATCATAAAAGCCATATATGAAAGACCCAGTGCTAACATCCTCAATGGGGAAAAACTGAAAGCTTTCCCCACTAAAGTCAGGAACAAGACAGGGATGTCCACTCTCACCACTGTCATTCAACCTAGTATTGGAAGTCTTAGCTTAGCCATCAGACAACACAAAGAAATAACAGGCATCCAAACTGGCCAGGAGGAGGTCAAACTTTCACTCTTTGTGATGACATGATACTCTATATGCAAAACCCAAAAGATTCCACCAAAAAACTGCTAGAACTGATCTATGAATTCAGCAAAGTCGCAGGATATAAAATCAATGCACAGAAATCGGTTGCATGCCTATACACCAAAATGAAGCAACAGAAAGAGAAATCAAGGAATTGATCCCATTTAAAATTGCACCAAAAACCATAAAAAACTAGGAATAAATCTAACGAAAGAGGTGAAAAATCTATACACTGAAAACTATAGAAAGCTTATGAAAGAAATTGAAGAAGACACAAAAAAATGGAAAAATATTCCATGCTTTTAGATAGGAAGAACAAATTATTGTTAAATGTTAACACTACCCAAAGCAATCTACATATTCAATGCCATCCCTATCAAAATAACATGAGCATTCCTCAAACTAGAACAAACAATCCTAAAATTTGTATGGAACCAGAAAAGACCCCGAATAGCCAAAGCAATCTTGAAAAAGAAAACCAAAGCAGGAGGCATCACCATCCAGGACTTCAAGCTGTATTACAAAGCTGTAATCACCAAGACAGTATGGTACTGACACAAAAACAGACACTCAGATGAATGGAACAGAATAGAGAACCGAGAAATGGACCCACAGACGTATGGTCAACTAATCTTTGACAAAGCAGGAAAGAATATCCAATAGAGTAAAGGCAGTCTGTCTCTTCAGCAAGTGGTGCAGGGAAAACTGGACAGCGACATGCAGAAGAAAGAACCTGGACCACTTTCTTACACCACACAAAAATAAACTCAAAATGGATGAAAGACCAAAATTTACAGGAAGCCATCAAAATCCTCAAGGAGAAAGCAAGCAAAAACTTCTTTGATCTTGGCCGCAGCAACTTCTTACTCAACACGTCTCCAGAGGCAAGGGAAACAAAAGCAAAAATGAACTATTGGGACTTCATCAAAATAAAAATTTCTGCACAGTGAAGGACACAAGCAGCAAAACTAAAAGGCAAACAACGGAATGGGAGGAGATATTTGCAAATGACATATCAGATAAAGGGTTAGTATCCAAAATTGATAAACAACTTATCAAACTCAACACCCAGAAAACAAATAATCCAGTGAAGAAATGGGCAAAAGACATGAATAGACACTTCTCCAAAGAAGACATTTAGATGGCCAACTGACACATGAAAAAATGCTCAACATCACTCATCATCAGGGAAATACAAATCAAAACTACGATGAGATACCCCATCACCCCTGTCAGAATGGCTAACATTAACAACTCAGGCAACAGACATTGGCGAGGATGCAGAGAAAGAGAATCTTTTTTGCACTGCTGGTAGGAATGCAAACTGGTGCAGTCACTCTGGAAAACAGTATGGAGATTCCTCAAAAAATTAAAAATAGAACTACCCTATGACCCAGCAATTGCACTACTAGGTATTTATCCAAGGGATACAGGTATGCTGCTTTGAAGGGACACATGCACCCCCATGTTTATAGCAGCACTATCAACAATAGCCAAAGTATGGAAAGAGCTCAAATGTCCATTGATGGATGAATGGATAAAGAAGATGTGGCATATATATACAATGGAGTGTTACTCGGCAATCAAAAAGAATGAAATCTTGCCATTTGCAACTACATGGATGGAACTAGAGGGTATTATGCTAAGCAAAATTAGTCCATTAAAGAAAGACAAATATCATATGACTTCACTCATATGAGGACTTTAAGATCAAAACAGATGAATAAAAGGGAAGGGAAGCAAAAATAATATAAAAACAGGGAGGGGGACAAAACATAAGAGACTCTTAAATATAGAGAACAAACAGAGGGTTACTGGAGGGGCTGTGGGAGTGGGTATGGGCTAAATTGGTAAGGGGCATTAAGGAATCTACTCCTGAAATCATTGTTGCACCATATGGTAACTAACTTGGATGTAAACTAAAAATAAATAAATAAACATGGTTAAAAAAAAAAAAGATGTAAGGTGTCAGAATGTATAAAAAAAACAAGATCCGTCTGTATGCTTCTTACAAGAGACTCATTTTAGACATAAAGACACCTGTAGATTGAAAGTGAGGAGATGGAGAAACATTTACCTGGAATTTAAACAAAAACTTTAAAAAAAGAAAACATGTATCATGCAAATGGTTATCAAAAGAAAGCCAGAGTAACAATACTTACATCAGACAAAATGGACTTTAAAACAAAGATTATAAAAAGCAACAAAGAAGGACATTATATAATCATAAAAGGGACAGTCCAACAAGAAGATCTAACAATTATAAATATTTATGAACCCAACATGAAAGCACCCAGATGTATAAAACAATAACTAATGTAAAGGAACTAATCATTAGTAATACAATAATAGTAGGGGGATTTAGGACAACACTTATATCAATTGAAAGATCATCTAAACAGAAAATAAACAAAGGAACAATGGCTTTTAATGACACACTGGGCCAGATGGACTTAACAGATATATGCAGAACATTCCATCCTAAAACAGTAGAATATACATCTTTCAAAGTGCACATGGAAAATTCTCCAGAATAGATCACATATTAGTCACAAAATAGGCTTCAAAAAACACAAAAAGATTGAAATCATACCATGCACCTTTTGGGACCACAGCGCTATGAAACTAGGAGTCAACCACAAGAAAAATTTGGAAAGACCACAAGTACATGGGGGTTAAATAGCATGCTACTAAACAATGAATGGGTCAACCAAGAAATCAAAGAAGAAATAAAAAAAATTACATGGAAACAAATGAAAATGAAAACACAATGTTCCAAAATCTTTGGGATGCAGCAAAAGCAGTCCTAAGAGGGGAAGTATAGCAACACAGGCCTACCTCAAGAAACAAGAAAAATCTCAAGCAACCTAACCTTACACCTAAAGGAGCTAGAAAAAGAACAACAAATGAAGCCTACAGACATCAAAAGGAAGAAAATAATAAAGATTCGAGCTGAAATAAATGATACAGAAACTTCAAAAACAATAGAACAGATCAATGAAAACAGAACCTGGTTCTTCGAAAAAATTAATAAAGTTTGTAAATCTCTAGACAGACTTATCAAGAAAGAAAAGAGAAAGGATCTAAATAAATAAAATCGCAAATGAGAGAGGAGAAATAACAACCAACACCACAGAAATACAAACAGTTATAAGAGAGTATTATGAAAAACCATATGCCAACATATTGTACAAACTGGAAGAAATGGGTAAATTCCTAGAAACATATATATTACCAAAAATGAAACAGGAAGACATAGAAACTTGAACAGATTCATAACCAGCAAAAAAAATTGAATCAGTAATCAAAAACTCCCAACAACCAAAAGTCTAGGGCCAGAGAGCTTCCCAGGGGAATTCCACTGACCATTTAAAGAGCTAATATATACTCTCAAATTATTCCCAAAAACAGAAAAGGAAGAAAAACTTCCAAATTTATTCTATGAGGCTGACATTACCCTGATACAAAAACCAGATAAGGACTCCACTGAAAAAGAGAACTGCAGGCCAATATCCCTAATGAGCATGGATGTGAAAATTCTCAATAAAACATTAGCAAACTGAATCCAACAGGACATTAAAAGAAGCATTCACCATGATCAAATGGGATTTATTCCTGGGCTGCAAGGTTGGTTCAATATTTGCAAATCAATCAACATGACACATCACATTAATAAAAGAAAGATAAGAACCATATGATCCTTTCAATAGACACAAAAAAAGCATCTGACAAAGTAAAACATCCATTCATGACAAAAACTCTCAACAAAGTAGGTCTAGAGAAAACATACCTCAAAATAATAAAGGACATAAATGAAAAACCCACAGCTAATATCATCCTAAATGGGGAAAACCTGAGAGATTTACCCTACGGTCAGGAACAAGATAGTGATGTCCACTCTTACCACTGTTATTTAACATAGCACTAGAAGTCTTAGCCTCAGCAATCAGACAACAAAAAGAAATAAAAAGGCATCCAAATCATCAAGAGAAGTAAAACTTTCACTATTTGCAGATGACATGATACTACATTTAGAAAACCCAAAAGACTCCACCAAAAAACTCCTAGAACTGATACATGGACTCAGTAAAGTCACAGGATACAAAATCAATTTACAGAAACCTGTTGCATTTCTGTATGCCAATAATGAAGTGGTAGAAAGAGAAATTAAGAAAACAATCCCAGTTACAATTGCACCAAAAACAACAGAATACCTAGGAATAAACCAAACCCAAGAAGAGAAGGACCTGTACTCTGAAAACTATAAAACACTGATGAAAGAAATGGAAGATGACAAAAAGAAATGGAAAAAACATTCCACATTCATGGATGGGAAGAACAAATATTGTTAAAATGTCTATACTACCCAAAACTACACATTTGATGCATTCCTTATCGAAATACCACCAGAATTTTTCACAGAGCTAGAACAAAGAATCCTAAAATTTGTATGGAACCACAAAACACCTCAAATAGGCAAAGCAACATTGAAAAAGAAAGTCAACACTGGAGGCATCGTAATTTTGGACTACAAGTTATATTACAAAGCTGTAGTGATTAAGACAGTATGGCACTGGCACAAAGATAGATATCGTGATCAAGAGAACAGAATAGAAAATCCAGGAATGAACCCACAACTATATGGTCCGTTAGTCCTCAATAAAGCAGGACAGAATATCCAATGGGAAGAAGACAGTTTCTTCAACAAATGGTGGTGGGAAAACTGAACAGCTACATGCAAAAGAATGAAACTGGACCACTTTCTTACACCAAACACAAAAATTAATTTAAAATGAATGAAAGACCTAAATATGAGACGTGAAACCATAACAATCCTAGAGGCAAACACAGGCAGTAACCTCTTTGGCATCGGCTGTAGCAACTTCCTTCTAGATATATCTCCTGAGGCAAGGAGAAAAAAAGCAAAATGAACTATTGGGACTTCGTCAAGATAAAAAGCTTCTGCACAGTGAAGGAAACAATAAAACTGAAAGGCAACCTGTGGAATGGGAGAGTATATTTGCAAATGACACATCTCATGAAGGGTTAATATTTGAAACGTATAAAGAATTTATAACTCAATACCCAGACAATGAAAAATCCAATTAAAAAATGGGCAGAAGACAAGAATAGACATTTTCCCAAAGACATACAGATGGACAGCAGACACATGAAAAGGTGCTCAACATTACTCATCAGCATGGAAATGTAAATCACACTGCAAGGGGATGTCACCTCAAACCTGTCAGAATGGCTAAAATCAACACCACAAGAAACACCAGGTGCTGGTAAGAATGTGGAAAAAGGGGAACCCTCTGGCATTGTTGGTGGGAATGCAAACTGGTGCAGCCACTGTGGAAAACGGTATGAAGATTCCTCAAAAAAGTAAAAAATAGAAGTATCCTATAATCCACCAATTGCACTGCTAGGTATTAACTCAAAGAATACAAAAACACTAACTCGAAGGGATATATGCACTCTGATTTTTATGGCAGCATTATCTACAATAGCCAAATTATGGAAACAGCTTAAGTGCCCATCGATTGATGAATGGATAGAGAATATCTGAGATAGATACATTACTCAGATAGATAGATAGATAGTAGATAGATACATTACTCAGCCATAAAAAAGTGAAATCTTCCCATTTGCAATGACATGGATGGAACTAGAATGTATTATGCTAAGTGAAATAAGTCAGCCAGAGAAAGACAAATCTCATCTGATTTCACTCATATGTGGAATATAAGAAACAAGGCACTGAGCAAAGAGAAAGGCGTACCAAGAAGCTGACTCTTAACTATAAAGAACAAACTGATGGTTACCAGAGGGGAGGTGGGGGGGGGGGATGGGTTAAATACACGATGGGATTAAGGAGGGCACTTGGGATGAGCACCAGGTGTTGTATGGAAGTGTTAAATCAGTATATTGTACACCTGAAACTAATATTACACTCTATGTTAACTAACCGGAATTTAAACAAAAACTTTAAAAAAACAACTCAAATTTTCTCTTCAATTATTCGTGGGCATTAAACTCATGATATTTGAATGCAGTTACTGTATAATGCCTAGACTATTTGGGGGTCCCTAATTTTATTAAGGTTATGTTGTTACAATGCAATGAATTGAAGTCAGATAGCATTGAGTACATTTAATACAAATCAAACAAATTCTAAAACCACAAAGTGTTGGTGTAGAAGAACCTTACTGATCATAGGGATCACTGAGTAGATACAATCATCAAGTCTAAATACCATGTTCTATACAGTACAGTGTTTGCAAAGATGATGTAGCCCAGGCAATGCACCTATTTCTTACCTGGTAGGATAGGTGTAGGAAGAATGCATTGCATAAGAACGCAAAGACACCCTTGTAGCTATGAAGGCAGAAATATCTGTCTCATTCCCCATTGCATATCCCGTACCAATCAAGGTTTGACACACAGCAAGTGCTGAGAAATATTATTGTATGAGTGAATTAATGAATAAGAACCCTAGTAGGACAAGATGAGGGTTAGTGACCCCTGTACCAATAATACCTCTAATCTATCAAAAACAAATTACCACTTTAACTCCTTGGGCAAAGGTCTGACTATGGAAATAATGTACCTTCAGGCAGGAATCTGAAGCATAGAAGTTTGGCCTGAAGAAAATGAGTACCAGGGCACCTGGGTGGCTCAGTTGGTTAAGTGTCCGAATTCGGCTCAGGCCATGATATCGTGGTTTGTGGATTTGAGCCCAGCAACAGGCTCTATGCTGACAGCTCAGAACCTGGAGCCTGCTTCGGATTCTGTGTCTCCCTCTCTCTCTGCCTGACTCCTGCTCATGCTCTGTCTCTCTCTCTTTCTCTTTCTCTCTCTCTCTCTCTCAAGAATAGTAAACATTAAAAATCTTTTCTAAAAAGAAAAAAAGAAAGCAGCCAAAGATGACTCCAAGATTTTGGCCTGAGCTACTGTAAGACCACCCTTAACTGAGATGAAGAAAACTGGGTAAGAAGCAGGTATACAAGCTCAGTTTGGGATATGTCAAGTATAAGAAGTTCATTAGGTATTCAAGAGGAGAAGTCACATAAGCAGCTAAATATACTAGACTGAAGTTTAGGAGAGAATATCTGCACTGAAGATATGAATTTGGCAGTCATAAGTATAGATATTATATATATGTTTACATATTTATTTATTTTGAGAGAGAATGAGAGCAGGGGAGGGTCAGAGAGAGGGAGAGAAAGAATCCCAAGCAGGCTCTTCACTGACAGCAAAGGGCTTGAACCCATGAACCATGAGATCATGACCTGAACCAAAATCCAGTCAGAAGCTTAACTGACTGAGCCACCCAGGCACATCAGATATTATATTTAAAGCCATAGGATTAGGTGATATCACCAAGAGAGTGATGTGGATTTAGATAGAAAAAGAGAAGAGGTCCAATGACATAGATCTGGGATACTCCAGTGTTCACAGTTTGCAGACATTAGAAGGAGCCAGCAAATGAGATTGATAAGGAGGGACCAGTAAAATAAGGGAAAAATCAATACAGTACAGTGACCTTGAAGCCAAATAAAGTATTATAAAGAGAAGCTATTCACGATTGCATCAAATGTTGCTACATCAACTAAGAAAAGGATAGAGACTATCTATTGTATTGAACAACTGGAGGTCATTGATGATGACCTTAACAAAAGCAATTGCAGATTAGTGAGGCAAAATCTTGATCTAATAGATTCAAGAAAGAACGGACAGAGGATGGTAAATATAGACAAGTATTAGGGGAAGTTTTTATTAAAGAAGAAGAGAGAAATGTGGCAAGTACTGGAAGGGGAAGCAGAGCCAAGAGAAGAATGATTAATTAATTAAGCAATTCTGAGAAATAAGAGCATGTATGTAATCCAGTGAAATGGTTCAGTACAAAGGTAATAATTCATAATGAGGGAAGGAGAAGGGGAATTGTTGGAGCCATGTCCTTGAATAGGAAGGGGAAACAGATCTAGATCACAAATGAAAAGTTTGACCTTACATGGGAGCACAGAGCATTCATCCCAAATACATTACATTTGGGTCCTTTTAGAAGCAGATGCCAGGATAAAATTAGATGTGCAAGAGAT
Organism: Panthera leo; assembly: GCF_018350215.1. Taxonomy (NCBI): domain Eukaryota; kingdom Metazoa; phylum Chordata; class Mammalia; order Carnivora; family Felidae; genus Panthera; species Panthera leo. The sequence goes on from NC_056691.1 coordinate 6,727,853, forward strand.
TTCTCGGGAGGAACCCTTGCGAAGGATAAAAGAGAAAGGTGGGAAGGTAGATGGGAAGAGCCTTCAGACCATGATGCAAGTCTGAGATCTGTGAAAGAAAAGAAGAAATAAAAGAGGATTGGGTAGTTCTGTGAAAGGTTAAAAACAGAGTTGCCCATGGACCCTCCTAGGAATATACCCAAGAGAAATGGAAACAAATGTCCTCACAAAAACTTATACACAAATGTTCACAGCAATATTATTCATAATAGGCAACAAGGAGAAACAACCCAAGTATCTATTTACTGATGGATGGATAAACAAAATGTGGTATGTCCATATAACAGAACATTGTTCAGCAATGTTCAATGAGCCTTGAAAATGTGCTAAGTGAGAGAAGCCAGTCACAAAAGACCATATATTACGTGACTGCATTTATATGAATTATCCAAGAGGAGAAAAAAATCTATAGAGAACAGAAAGTAAATTAGTGGTTGTCCAAGACTGTAGGGGATTCGCAGTTTGGACAGTCAGAGCTAACAGGCATGAGTTTCCTTTTTGGATAATGGAAACATGCTAAAATTAATTGAGATGTTGGTTGCACAATTCTGTGACTATAATAAAAACTATTGAACTGTAATTGTAAATAGGTGAAGTGTATGGTATGTGAATTATATCTCCATAAAGCTTTAAAAAAATAAAGGAAAAAAAAGAGGATCGGGTAAGAAGAGACTCAGACTGCAGGGCTACTCAGAAAGTCTTGGCTGGGTCAAGAGGAAGTCTTTGAGCTGACTGTCTGTCAGAGGAATCACATGTGGGGCAAAAAGGACACGGCTCTCGTACTCTCGCCATGCTCAGTCACTGGCTGAGAGAGACTCAAGAAGGGAGGTAGAAGTAGGGGGAAAGGGAGGGCTCTCTCTGTAAACTCTGCAGTAAAACCATAAGCATGTCAACTGGAGGCCATCAGCCAACTACACACTTCACGGTAGGTTCCCTTGAGTGGAGAACGTCCATGGCTGCCGAAGAGTAAAAGAAGTCAGGTTACATGGCTACCATACTGACAGAGGAGTCTTCTGTGATTTTACTTTTTCTCTATGCATAGGAAATGAGGTCATCAACTGACAGTGAATCTGGGTGAGAGTGGGTGCAGATGTTGGGGTTTGAAGATAAAGGTGAAAGGTGAAGTCATCTACAAAAGCAGAAGGTTGAAAGGACCAAGAAAATGTAGCTGGACAATCTGGCGGTGTTAAGAGCCCGCTAGATTTCAAGAATTTAAAATGGGACTCAGAAACATGGTTGTGGGGTTTTCTCCACCCACGTTCAGCTGCTCAGGTCAAAGCTCAGAATGAAGAAACTTCAATTAAAGCAGGGTTGGAGTTTTCCAAGGTGAGTAAGAGGAAGTGAAAACAGGGCAAGGAAGTTGAGGGTGTGTGCAATAACTGATTATAATAGTTGATCATTGAATTTTAATTGGGTAAGCAAGGAAGAGAAGATATGAGGTCAGTGAGGGCAACAGAAAAGTATTAATGGCTTGTCCAGTAGGGGATGGTTGAAGGACTCTTAGCGTTAGGATACTTGAAGGAGTGATCTAGAAACAGAGGAGGTGGAACAACAGAAGGCAGCAGGGTTTCAGGGAAACTTTTGTTGCCAGCTTGCCTACCCTACTTCTATTAATCCAAACACTTTTTTGCCTTTCAAATCAAGGTATGTCTCATGCTCTGGAGAACTATCTTCTGCTGAGTAGGTCTGAGCTCCACAGCCGCAAGGATTCTTCTCTCATACAGCCCCTCGTATATTGTGGTTCACGATTATAGGTGTCTCCTAAGCTGATCAAAAATGGCATTTACATTTCTGTTCTCATCCTCCTTAATGCATTTGGGTAATTACCAAGGCCAAGAGGAAACTGCTGTCTTTTGACTCTGACTCAATTGGTCTGGAAAGAAGCCCAAGCACTGGTGTTTTTAAAAAGTTTCCCAGTTGATCCCAATGGACAGCTAGAGTCGAAACGCAACTGTACATGATGCTGATAAACCCATTCTTAAAATAAGGTGAAATTTATAATATTGGATTAGAATGAATAAACTGCCCTCACCCCCTCTTGCCCTTTAAGATATGGGAATCCAGCAGGCACTGGATATTTAATTTCTGGGGCATTGCATAGCCAGCCATACCCCTAATCATTTCTTCTCTGGTGGAGATCTGTAGCTGTGTCATATAGTTAGAGGGGAGCCTGATACATTTAGCAGTCCTTGAAAGGACTCAGATAGAGGCCACCAGTTTATTTAAAGAGAGCTACTCCGTTCAGACAACTTTTTTCCAGAACCTCCTCTGATGAAGACCTCCAGCCGTTTTCTTCCCCATTCAGCACCTTGCCTCCCTCCACACAAGAATCCCCAGGAACGCTGCATGTACCAGTCCAGGTCTATAAGGCAAAAATTAGGAGTTGGAAGAGGAGCTACACAATAATTAAAAGTACCAAGAAAGAAGCAGAACCTTCCATGGAATCACTGACTGAATTTTAAAATAGAGCAAAAAGTATTCTTACCTTCATTTATCCCCAAGCATGAGGGATGAGTCATCCTACATGGAACTCTAATGCACCAATACCATACCAGCAAATTAACACACATTAAGGGTGTGACTCTTAATATTGACTTGACCCTGAAAGCTACTTCCAGATGCAGTTACTTATATTTCTTCACATGTTTAAAATACTTGATCTTAATACTTAATCCTCAAGGAGCTAGGCAATTTGACTACCAAAGAAATAACAACTGTTACACCATACTTGTCCCAGAGCTATCTAGACAGACTATTAGCAAGGAGGAGAATGGGATTAATATCAGAGCCTCATTCGATGGTGTGTGTGTGTGTGTGTGTGTGTGTGTGTGTGTGTGTGTGTGTGTGAATTTTGCATTCATTAAAAAGAAGCATAAGTTATGGGCTAAGAAATGTTACTCTACAGGGGGATCTGTTTACCATTGCAACATAGTGGTTGGCCCACTTATAAAATGCTGAGTATCTGAAGACCACTATTTCTTTCTCTCTTTTAAGTTTATTCATTTATTTTTGAGAGAGAGAGAGAGAGAGAGAGAGAGAGAGAGAGAGTGGGGCAGAGAGAGAGGGAGACAGAGAATCCCAAGCAGGCTCTGCACTATCAGCACGGAGCCCAACATGGGGCTTGAACTCACAAACCGTAAGATAATGACCCGAGCCAAAATCAAGAGTCTGACACTAAACCGAATAAGCCACCCAGGCACCCCTTAAATTTGTTTAGAATAGCAAGAATATTTAAAATTTGCCTAATGAAAAATAAAGTTATTTGTGAGCATCTATTTAATGTGGGAAGAACATTCTTAGGCATATTTGTGTTACTATGTGAAATTTCTACAGAGAAATCCACGATACCAAAGAGACCTATGCGTTTGATCAACAAAACTGAAAATGTTGCTTATCTAGCTAGATAAAAGATCTACTTTAACATTAATTTTACTATCAGGCTTCAGACACCTTACCTCTGTAACAGAGAGACCCTACAACCTGAATTTTTAGCCAAAACCACAGGTACTATCCCTAGTTTTATTTTGTTTTTGTTTTTGCTCTTCATTAATATCATTAACAACCTTGCATCCTTTTCCTTTTCTTTGATTTAATTTAGACAATTTTGAGAGATTACTTTCCTTGGGACTTTTTTTTCAGTGACATTTCTCAAACTTGTTTCATTTTTAAAACCCAGTAAAGGCTTTCCCACTTCCTTTCATATCACTGCTTAAGCCTCAAAAGCCTTAGTACTCAAAGTGGGATCAGACCAGCAGCATCAGAACAACTTGGGAGCTTGCTAGAAAAACAGGAACTTGGGCTCCACCCCAGACGCACTGCATTGGGTACTACATTTTAACAAAATCTGGTGTTATTTTTTATGCACGTTGCAGTTTGAGAAACACTTTGTTAAGTTAAAATATATATTACTTCTCATAAGAATTTTGTCATTAACAGATCCACTGTAGAAAAATTCAAAGTTTAAAATTACTTATGAGGTTGAAGTACAAATTGGTACAATCCTTCCAACCTTCTGGTAATAGCATTATAATTTTTTTTAAGTTTTTGTTTATTTTTGAGACAGAGAGAGGCAGAGCATGAGGAAGGGAGGGGCAGAGAGAAAGGGAGACACAGAGTCCGAAGCAGGCTCCAGGCTCTGAGCTGTCAGCACAGAGCCTGACAGGGGGCTCGAACCCACGAACCGTGAGATCATGACTTGAGCCGAAGTCAGGACGCTTAACCGACTGAGCCACCCAGGAGCCCCTGTAGTTTTTTTAATGTTTATTTCTGAGAGAGAGACATTATGTGTGTGTGTGAGTGAGCAGGGGAGGGGCAGAGAGAGAGAAGAGGACAGAGGATCCAAAGCAGGCTTTGTGCTGACAGCAGCGAGCCCAATGCAGGACTGAAACTCATGAACAGTGAGATCATGACCTGAGACGAAGTTGGATGCTCAACCAACTGAGCTACCCAGGCACCCCACATTACAAATGTTAAAATGGTTATAGTCTCAGACCTCATAATGGCACTTTGGAAATGAATCCTAAAGCAAGAATCCAATGAAATGCTAAAAGCTTTACATACAGAGAAGCTCCTTGTAGCCTTATCTAAAATAGCAAAAAATTATAAATGAGCTAAATATTCAACAATAGAAAAATTGTAAATAAATCATGATAATCTACCAGATATAATTTTATTCAACAACCAAAATTATGTTCATTAAAATATATAAAATGAACTGAAAATAGTGGAGTAGAGAATCCAGGGCTCTGTCCCTCTGCAAAAGCAGCTGATGAGCTGGCTAAAAAAACTTTTAATTTCTTAAAAGTTAAGAAATTAACTTTCGCACAGCTCTGTAACCTACTCAAAAACTTACAACAACCAGAAGATCTAGTAATGAAAGAAGCTGCGGGGAACCTGGGTGGCTCAGTCTGACTCTTGGTTTCGGCTCAGGTCATGATCTCAGAGTCGTGGAATTGAGACCCCCATCAGGCTTTGTGCTGAGAGCATGCCCCTGCCTGAGATTCTCTCTCTGCCCCTCCCCCTTCCCTTCGCGCATTCTCTTTCTCTCTCAAAACAAATAAACATTAACAAAAGAAAGAAAGAAGCTGCTGCTTTGTGCTAAGAGACCACTGCAGTGCTTTAAATTGCCCACCCACTACCCGCCATGCCTCAGATTAACAGTGACAAGTAAGTGATGTTAATTAGGAAACTGAGAGAGCCTCCCTTGGTAGGCTAAGATGTGCATTTGGTGATCATCAGCCTCTGTGGACAGGATGAGATCCTGCCTACTTCCTCACACCCCTCTCTCACATAAAGAAAAAGCATCAAGCTTTGAACATCTGAACATCTGAAACTAAATATCACTAATAGAAACTTACTTGGAAAATCACTGACAGTTTGGAAATTAACCAACACAATTTTAAGTACTTCTGTGGATGAAACAAACAAGCAAACAAAAATCACAAGGGAAATTAGAAAATACCCTAATGATTGAAAACGAAAACACAGCATATCAAAATTTTTAGGGCACAGTTAGTGCAATAATTAGAGGGAAGTTTATACCATTAATTGATTACGTTAGAAAAAAAGAAAGGCCTCAAGTCAAAAATAGAAGCTTTCATTATGAAAATAGAAAAAGAAGAGCTAATTAAAACCAAAGCAAAAAGAAGGTGAGAAATAATAAAGATGAGACTAGTAAGCAGTGAAATTAAAAATAGAAAGACAATAGAAAAAGTCACTAAACACAAAAGCTGGCTGTTTTTAAAAAATCAACAAAACTGATACACTTTAGAGAGACTTATCAAAAAAGAGAAAACACAAGACAAAAACTGCCAATATTTTTATAAGAAAAGGGGCATCACTGCATATCATATATATATATATATATATATATATATATATATATATATAGTTAAAGGAACATTAAGAAAATGTTATGAGCAGCATAATGCCATACTCTGGATAATTTATATGAAACAGAAAAACTCCTTGAAAGACACTACCAAAATTCACTAAAGAAGGCGTAGGTAGGGGCACCTGGCTGGCTCAGACAGTAGAGCATGTGACTCTTGATCTCAGGGTTGTTAAGTTTGAGCCATATGTTGGGTGTAGAGGTTACTTAAAAATAAAAGCTTTTTTAAATGTTCATTTGTTTATTTTGAGAGAGAGAGAGAGAGAGAGAGAGAGAGAGCATGAGCAGGAGAGGGGCAGAGAGGGCAGTGGAGAAGAGAATCTGAAGCAGGCCACTTTTAGCACAAAGCCAGATGTGGGGCTTGAACTCATGAACCATGAGATCATGACCTGAGCTGCAATCAAGAGTTGGACACTTAACTGACTGAGCCACCCAGGTGACCCAAAAAAAAAAATCTTAAAAAAAAAAAAAAAGTAGGTAAAATGAATAGCCCAATATCTATACAATAAGTTTAATTCAGAGTTCAAAAATCTTTCCACAAAGACAAACAAACAATGACAATGAAAGTGGCCATGAGGGTGACAGCCTGCAACCCTTGTGCGGGTTGCTAGGGCCAGAGGAAGCAATACAAACCTCATTCTCCAAGTCGTGTGGTTATGGGTCTCGACCTCTCTGGCAGCTCCCTCAAGGAACTACACAAAGGTATCCCTTTGTTCCATCCTACTCAGAGCATTCCCAGGGCTGGGGCTATTTCCGGGTAGCTTTTGCTGATGGCATTTAAAGGTAGAGGTATGAGACACAGCAGCCTGGACCAAAGGACAACACTTGAGACAAGAAAGAGACAGACTAGAATGGGAGGGATTGAAAAGCAAATACATGGGGGAATAGGGATTTTAAAAGCTCCCATGTGTACCAGGGAATCAAGAAGGCCATGAACATACCCAAGGCAGGACACCCGCTTAGGAAAAGCCCAAGAATACCCAAATCTTTCACATCTAGCTGGCCTGAAAATTCTGTGCAAGCAAAAGTAAAGTCTAAGGCCAAGTTCTGGCAAGGCATTGAAGGAGTGCCCCAACAAAGAACCAACCTCCAAAAACTGGAAGAGGGCTCTTTTCTTCCTTTTCTTTTCTTTTGTTGGTTCCAGGCACTTAAAGTAGCTGTCCAAATATGACCTACAGAACAGACTTCAGTAGCTACACATGACAAAGAATACACTTCCAAAAAATAGTTTAGAAAAATGACATAACAAGCAAACAACAACCCACGACAAGAAAAAACAACAAACCCTAGGGAGGGGGTAGAAGCATATTTCTATAGTCGCTGCATTACAATATTCAAAACATCCAATTTTCAACAAAAAATTATGAGGCATGTAAGAAATAAGTAAGCATGGCCCCTTCAAGGAAACAAATTAATAAAAACTGTCCATGAGGAGGCTCAGGACTTACTAAACAAAGACTTCAAATCAACCTTTTAATATGCCCAAAGACCTAAAGGAAACCAGGAGAATAATTTCTCACCAAATAGAAAGTATCAACAAAGAGACAGAAAAACCATAAAAAGGAACTATCTTAGTCAGTTTGGACTGCTATACCTAAGTACCATACACTGGGTGACTTATAAAAAACACGTTTATATACACAACAGTTCTGAAGGTTGGAAGCCTGAGATCAAGATGCCAATACAGTCAGGTTCTGATGAGAAATCTCTTCCAGGTAGCAGACTGCCATCTTCTCGTTGTATCCTCAACATGGTGGAAAGTGAGCTAACTGTTTGGCATCTTCTAAAAAGAGCACTAATCCCCTTCATGGAGTTCCACTCCCATGACCTAACTACCTCCAAAGGTCCCACCTTTAAATGCCATCACATTGGGGGATTAGATTTCAACATATGAATTTGGGGGGAGGGGGACACAAACATTCAATCCATAGTGGAAATAGAAATACTGTAGCTAAATATTATAATAGCTGGAATGAAAAATTCCCTAGAGGAGTTTAACAGCAGACTTGAACTGGCAAAAGAATTAGTGAATTTGAATAGGTCATTTGAAAGGATCTTGTTTTAGGAGCAGAAAGAGAAAAGAATGAAGTGAACAGAGCCCCAGGGATCCTGGGGATACCATCAAGTATACTAATATACACATAATAGGAGTCCTGGGTGAGAGGACGAGAGAGAGATGCAGAAAGAATATCTGAAGAAATAATGACCTAAAAGCTCCCAAGTTTGATGAAAGACACAAATCTACACATCCAAGAAGCTCAGAGATTCCAAGCAGGATAAACCAAAAGAGATTCATACAGAGACACATTAATGTCGAATTGCCAAAAGCCAAAACTAAAGGGAAAATCTTGAAAGCACCAAGAAAGGAGGAACTCATCATGCACAAAGGATCCATAAGGTTAACATCTGATTTCCAGTCACAAATCATGGAGCCATGAGGCAGTGGGGTGACATATTTAAAATGTTGAAAGAAAAAAAAGTCAACCAAGAATTCTAGATCTAGAAAAACCTCTTCTTTGAAAAATGAAGGAGAAACTTCTAGTTTCTAGTCCAGCTTGTAAGGGGTTTGGACGTCATCACCCCATTCCAACAACAAATAAAAAGCTGAACAAACAAACAAAATCAACAACTCTTCTCTGATCCATCATAGAAGTGAGTTCACAGGGCAAACTACCACCCAAAACACGGGAGAGACAGGCAGGCAGACAGATACAGAGAATCAAGACAACTAGAGCCGGAACTCTCAAGCAGAAACCTTCAAAGGAACCAGTGTCCGGGGAAGAAAACCTACACTGTAACCGACTTGGTTCTCAAGGAATATTGGAGAGAAATGCCCTTTACCATCTGGCAGGAGGAGGGGAAAAGGAACCATTTTGAAATATGGCACAACATTCCGTTGTTCTTAATAAGAGCGGCCTCAAGAGAAACTGCTTTACCAAAGCCTCAACTATTGGGGTTTTATCAAGGCCTAAACAACCTAGAGGAAGGGAAATATGCGACTCCTGCCCACTCTAGCCTTACACGTAGGAAAGAGGAAATAACCAATTTTAGCCCTTTTTAGCCATCCAGTCCCACCTAATGGGGAGGGAGAGGGAGAAGCTCACAGCCCAGTGGCACAGACTCGCTAAAAGTCTAATCAAATATGCATAGAATGCTTCCCCCCTCTCCATCCCCTACCACCACACCACTAAATGCCTATTTACCAGATACTCTTTTATCCATTATACTGTGTCTGGCTTTTGACAAAAATAATTTCAAGCCATATTAAAAGAGAAAAAACAGTTTGTGGAGATACAGCCTCAGAACCAAACTCAGATATGGTAGGGATGTTGGGATTACCAAACTGGGAATTTAAAAGAACTGTGATGAATATATTAAGGGCTCTAATGGATACAGATGGGCAATGTAAACAGAGAGAAGGAGATCCTAAGAAAGAATCAAAAAAGAAATGCTAGAAATCAAATATACTGTAAAAGAGATGAAGAATGGTTTTTTTTTTTTTACGTTTTTTTACATTTATTTATTTTTGAGAGAGAGAGAGAGAGAACAGGGGTGGGGCAGAGAGAGAAGGAGATACAGAATGCGAAGCAGGCTCCAGGCTCTGACTTGTCAGCACAAGGTCCAATGCAGGGCTCAAACCCACAAACTGTGAGATCATGACCTCAGCCAAAGTCAGATGCTCAACTGACTGAGCCACCCAGGCGACCCAAGAATACTTTTTTTTAAGTTTATTTATTTATTTTGAGAGAGACAGAGACAGTGCGAGTGGGTGAGGGGAAAAAGAGTGGGAGAGAGAGAATCCCAAGCAGGCTCCACACTGCAGGCACAGAGTCCAAAGCAGGGCTTGAACTCCCAAAACTGTAATATCATGACCTGAGCTGAAACCAAGAGTCAGATGCTTAAGGGACTGAGCCACCCAGGTGCCCCAGAAAAGAAGAATGTTTTTGATGGACTCAGTAGTAGACTGGATGTAGCTGAGGAAGAATCTCTGAGTTTGAGAATATGTCAGTAGAAACCTCCCAAAACAAAGAGCAAAACTAAAAAAGACTGGGGTAAAAAACAGAATAGAATATCCGATAACTGTGGAACAACTATAAAAAGTGTACATGTGTGGGGGCGCCTGGGTGGCTCAGTTGGTTGAGCGACTGACTTTGGCTTAGGTCATGATCACATGGCTTGTGAGTTTGAGCCCCACGTCAGACTCTGTGCTGACAGCTCAGAGCCTGTTCAGATTCTGTGTCTCCCTCTCTCTCTGCCCCTAACCCACTCTCATTCTATCTCTGTCTCTCTCAAAAATAAATAAACATTAAAAAAAAATTTTTTAAGTGTACATGTGTGAAATGGAAACACCAGAAAGAGAAGAAAGAGACAAAGGAACATAATGGTTAACAATTTCCCCCAAGTTCATGTCAGATACCAAACCACATATCCAGGAAGTTCAAAGAACACCAAGCAGGATAATGCCAAAACAAACAAACAAACAGAAAGAATCCTACACCTAGGCATATCATATTCAAAATGAAAAAAAAAAAAAATCAAAGATAAAGAAAAAAATCTTGAAAGAACCCAGAAGGAAAAACTTACCTCATGTATAGAGAAGCAAAAATGAGAATTACATCTGATTCTCCAAAGAAACCATTGAAGCAAGAAGAGAGTAAAGTGAAATACTTGAAGTGTTGAGAGGAAAAAAAAATATCAGCCAAGTTTTGGTACCCTGTGAAATTATCCTTCACAAGTGAAAGAAAAATGAAAACTTCGCACGCAAACAAAAATTGAGGGAATTTGTCACCAGGAGATTTGCCTTGCAAGAAATGTTAAAAGTTCTCCAGAGAGAAGAAAATGATATGTCAGAAACTTTGAACTACGTAAAGCAAGGAAGAGCACTGAAGAAGGAACAAATAAAAATAAAATTAAAACTTTTATTTTTCAATTCTTAATTGATCTAACAGAAAACAATTTGTTCAAAATAAAAATAAAAGCAATGTATTTGAAAATATGTCCATATATAATATAGAGCATATAATATTATATATATCCTTATGTATGTTTATGTATAAGTGAAATGAATGACAGCAATGATGAGAGGGAGGAATTGGGATCACTTTGTTATAAAGTACTTATACTGAGCATGAAGATGTACGATGTTATTTGAACTTGGATTAGTTGTAAATGTATATTGTAAACTCTAGGGGAAACCACAAAACAAAGTAAAAAAAAAAAAATAAGAAGCATGATATATGCTAAGAGAGCAAGAAATGGACTCACATTAGATATGCAATTAAAACCACAAATGGCAGAGGGGCACCTGGGTGGCTCAGTAGGTTCAGTGTCTGACTTCGACTCAGGTCATGATCTCACAGTTCATGAGTTTGACCCTGCATCAGGCTTTGTGCTGACAGCTCAGAGCCTGGAGCCTGCTTTGGATTCTGTGTCTCCCTTTCTCTCTGCCCCTCCCCGGCTCACACTCTGTCTATCTGTCTATCTGTCTCTCTCTCTCTCTTTCTCTCTCTCTCTCAAAAATAAAATAAAAACATAAAAAAAATTTTTTAAAAACCACAAATGGCAGAAAAAGAATGGAAGACAAAATAGGAACAAAGAACAAGGGCAATGAATAGAAAACAGTAACAAATACTGTAGATATTAATCTATATCAAAAATTACTTCCTTATTTTTAAAGTTTATATATTTATTTTTGAGAGAGAGTGTGTGAGCAGGGGAGAGGCAGAGACAGGGAGAGAGAGAATCTCAAGCAGGCTCCGAGCTGTAAGCTGTAAGCATGAACTCAAACTCACAAACTGTGAGATCATGACCTGAGGCAAAATCAAGGGATGAAACCTAACCAACTGGGCTACCCAGGCACCCCTATCAATAATTACTTTAAACATCAGTGGTCTAAAAACCCTAATTAAAAGTGAAGGATATATTAGGACATACCCAGATAAACAAAGACTGAGGGAGTTCGTCACTAGTATACCTGCCTTACAAAAAATGGTAAAGGGATTTCTCCAGGCTATAATGAAAGGACACTAGACAGCAACTTGAAGCCATACAAAGAACTAGAGAACAATGGTAAAGGTAGCTACATAGGTACACATAAAGGTCAGTAGTATTGCATATTTGGTTTGTACCTCCTCTTTTTTTCTATCTGATATATATGGCAAGTGCACAAAGCAGTAACTATAATGCTATGTTAATGGGCACTCAATAGATAAAGATGTGATTGTGACAATAACAACATAAAGAGGAAAGGATGAACTAGTAAAGAAACATAGTTGGGGTGCCTGGGTGGCTCAGTCGGTTGAGTGTCCAACTTCAGCTCAGGTCATGACCTCATGGTCTGGTCTGTGGGTTCGAGCCCTGCATCAGGCTCTGTGCTCACAGCTTGGAGCCTGGAGCCTGCTTCAGATTCTCCCTCTCTCTCTCCCTCTCTGCCCCTCCCCTGCTCACACTCTGTCTCTCTCTATCAAAAATAAATAAACATTTTTTAAAAAAATTTTTAAAAAGAAAAGAAACATAGTTTGTGTATATTGTTGAAACTAACTTGGTATAAATTCAAACTTCATTATAGATGTTCATAAAGTTATAAAGAAGTTATAAAGTTAAGATATTCATTGTAATCCCCAGGGTAACCATGAAGGAAAAAAAATTACACAAAAAAATAAATGAAAAGGAAATCAAAACAATAAAATAGAAAAAAAACAAGCAAAGAAATGGCAGTAATGGAATAATTGAGGAACAAAAAGGTATAAGAGATGTAGAAAACAAATATTTCCTTATCAGTATTTTTAATGTAAATGCATTAAAGTCTCCAATTAAAAAGCAGAGATGGGCAGAATGAATTTTAAAAAATGATCTGACTATATGTTGCCTTAAAGGGACTAACTTTGTATCCAAAGACATAAACAGGTTGAAAGTAAAAGAAAGCGGGGCGCCTGGGTGGCTCAGTCGGTTAAGCATCCGACTTCGGCTCAGGTCATGATCTCACAGTCCGTGAGTTCGAGCCCCGCATCGGGCTCTGTGCTGACAGCTCAGAGCCTGGAGCCTGCTTCGGATTCTGTGTCTCCCTCTCTCTCTCTGACCCTCCCCGACTCATGCTCTGTCTCTCTCTGTCTCAAAAATAAATAAAAGTTAAAAAAAAAAGAAAAGAAAAAAAAAAAAGAAAGTAAAAGAAAGCAAAATGTAATTCTACGCAAGTAATAACCAAAAGAGAAATGGGATGGCTATGCCAATATAAGGCAAAATACACTTTAAGACAAAAATTATTACAAGAGACAAGGAAGGCCATTATATATTGGTAAGTCAATCCATTAAGTAGTTGTAAAAATTATAAAATCATATACACCTACAACAGATCCCCAAAACTGACAGAATTGAAGGGAGAAACACACAGGTCTACAATAATAATTGGACACTCAATAGTCCATGATCAATAATGGATAGATGAACAGACAGAAGACCCATAATGAAAACACTGAAAAACACTGAAAATAGTGAAAAACACTACACTCCAACTAGACATAACAGACATATGTTAATGGAATGAAAACATTCCACTCAACAACAGCAGAATACATATTCTTCTCAAGTGTACATGGAACATTTTCCAGTTAGAGGGTAAGCTAGGCCACAAAACAAGTCTCAATAATTTATAAATATTGAAATCTTTCGAAGTATCTTCTCTGACCACAGCGGAATGAAATTAAAAATTAATAACAGAAGAAAAAGTAGAAAATTTACAGATATGTAGAAATTAAACAACACGCTCTTAGACAATTTATGGGTCAGAGAAAAAAATCACAAATAAAATTAGAAAGTACTTTGAAGGTGGTCAATTTTAAAACATTAAAAATGTTGTCAAAAGGTACAAACTTCCATTTATAAGATAAATAAATACTGGGGAGTAATAAGCAACATGATAACTAGAGCTAACACTACTGTATGATGTATAGAAAAGTCATTAAGAGAGCAAATCCTTTAAATTCTCATAAGGAGAACATTTTCTTCCTTTCTTCTCATTGCATCTATATGGTGTTATCATGTCATACAATCATGGTAATCACTGCGATATATGTAAATGAAGTCATCACGCTGGTGATGCATGTCAATTATTTCTCAATGAAACTGGAGGAAAATAACCATTTAGCTCAAGAAAAAAGGAAATACTTTGAGATGAATAAAAATGAAAACACAACATACCCAAACCCATAAGAATATACCAAAAGCAATGCCACTAGGGAATTTATAGTTGTAAATGCTTACATTAGAAAAAGAAACCGAGGTGGGCCACCTGGGTGGCTCAGTCAGTTAAGCATCAGACTCGAATTCTGATCAAGTCATGGTCTCACGGCTTGTGGGATCAAGCCCTACATTGGGCTCTGTGCTGACAGCATGGAGCCCGCTTGGGATTCTCTCTCTCTCTCTCTCTCTCTCTCTCTCTCTCTGGTTCTCCCCTGTGCATGCTCTCTCTCAAAATAAAATACATAAACATTAAAGAAAAAAAAAGAAACCGAGGAAATAAGTTGGGGAACACCTCGTAACGTTGAACAGCTACATATGTTTACCATGCCATTACACCCCAGGTTTATGCCCTAAAGAAACACTTAAGTATTTTCTCTTACAGATGTGTACAAGAATGCTCAGAGGAGCAGTATTTGAAATCATAAGAATTTAGAAATAATTAAAATGTCTACTAGCATAAGAACAGATGAGAAATTTTAGTATATGCATACACGGGGGCATTCTACAGCTCTGGAAATGAGCTGTACAGAGCTGAATGAATCACCATAATGATACAATTAAAATATTAAAACAAAACAATACTATATATATTGCTTTAATTTAATTTGTATACGTATCTAACGAAGTATAAAATAATAAATAAAATTTGTAACCACTATTTCAAATTCACAATGATGATTAACTTTGGTTAGGAGGTTGGAAATGAGATCCGGAAGGATTAGGGAACAGTTCTCTGAATCGAATATTTTCTATTTTAAGCTGGATTGTAAGTATGTTTCATATTGCTATTTAATATATAATTCTCTCTTCCTCTCTCGATTTCGCTCCTTTTTGAAATCACTTCATGATAAAAATAAAATGTATAGATATATATTCTAATAAAAGAAGGTGACCAAATCAATAATATAACTTTATGTGTTAACAAAATAGGGGGGGAAAAGAGCAAGCTAAAATCTTGCAGAAGGATGGAAATAATAAATATTACAACTGATACAAATGAAATATAGAATAGAAAAACAATAGAAAGTATCAATAAAGCCAAAAGTTGTTCTATGAAAACAGTGACAAACATTCATCAAAGTTGACCAAGAAAACAACTATCTGAAAGCACTAGAGAGTAAGCTAAGGAAGGTGGAAATTGAATGGAGGTCTACAGGTGGAAACAGGCAATATCACCAGGAGAGTTTCCTGGTTTTATAGTTCTTGGCCTGAGGACAAGTCTCGGTCAGGGCCAAACTGGGCAGCCAACACTCCGATATAAGACATGCAGTCTTGCTGGTTTAAAGAATTGGGTGAGGGGCACCTGGGTGGCTCAGTTGGTTAGGCAACTGACTCTTGATTTCGGCACAGGTCATGATCTCACGGTTTGTGAGTTTGAATCCCGCATCGGGCTCTATACTGTCACTATGTGGAGCCTGCTTGGGACTCCCCCCCCCCTCCCTCCCCCACTCATATATGTGCTCGCTCTTTCTCAAAATAAATGAATAAACTTAAAAAAAATTCTTTTAAAGAGTCAGGAGATATGGTTTTGGGCAAACATGGCAGCTGGAAATGAAGGGACAAATCTCAGTAAATACCATATAAACTTTGCCCAAATTCTCTGTTGACCTCTGAATTACACATGCACAGCACATACTCTAAACAACCCAGCTAAGCTAACCGAGATGATTCAGAGCTAAACTGTTTCCCATGACAGGAAAGGCAGACTTTGGAGTTTGAGTTCAGCCAAGTAAAGTAAAAAAGAAAAATGGGAACTATTCAAAGGAACGTAACAGAATTTAAGTCTTAATGTATTATTTACAATGTCCATAATAAATTCCAAATTACTACACATACAAAGAAATAGGAAAATGTGACCCATCCCCTCCACCCCCCAAAAAGGTAATCGATGGAAACCAACTCCAAGATGTCTTGGCTGTAGGAATAAACAGTATGATTCAAGGCAGCCATCATATGGAGGAGCTAGAGAGTATAATGCTAAGTGAAATAAGTCAGTCAGTCAGGGGGCACCTGGGCGCTTTAGTTGGTTAAGCTTCCGACTCGTGATTTCAGCTCAGGTCATGATCTTTTGGTCGTGAGATCAAAGCCCTGCATCAGGCTCCGCGCTGGGCATAGAGCCTGCTTAAGATTCTCCCTTCCTCTCCCTCTGTCCCTCCCACACTCACACATACATTCTCTCTCTCTCTCTCTCTCTCTCTCTCTCTCTCAATAAATAAATAAATAAATCCATCAGGAAAGACAAATACCATATAATTTCACTGACATGTGGAACTTAAGAAACAAAATAAGCAAGGAAAGGGAAAAAAATAAGATAGAGAAAGAGACAAATCAAGAAAAAACTCTTAACTGTAGAGAACAAACTGATGGTTACCAGAGGAGAGGTGTGGGGGAGGGGGAGAATGGGTTAAATAGGTGATGGAGATTAAGGAGTACACTTGTGATGAGCACAGAGTGATGTATGAAAGTGTTGAATCACTATATTATGCACCTAAAATTAATAATACACTCTATGTTAACTAACTGGAATAAAAATGTAAAAAAGAGAATAAAGCAGCCATCATAATAATGCTCAAGGATGTGAAGGAAAATATCCTCATAATGAGTTAATGGATAGGATATCTTAAAGGACAAAAATCAAAACTGTTAAAAAAAAAAAAAGGTGGGGCGCCTGGGTGGCTCAGTTGGTTAAGCATCCAACTTGGCTCAGGTCATGATCTTAAGGTTTGTGAGTTTGAGCCCCACATTGGGCTTGCTGCTGTCAGTACACAGTCTGCTATGGATCCTCTGTCCCCCTCTGTCTCTGCCCCTCCCCGCTTGCACTCTCTCAAAAATAAGTAAACATTTAAAAAAACTATAAAAAGAACCAAATGTTCTATTCTAGAAGTAAAATATTCTTTACTACCATACTATTTCCTATTTTAGCATTCTAAGAAAGTATTCTAGAAGCAAAAATACAATATGTGAAAAAAAAATGAAATTTCCCTGAGTGGGTTTCAAAGCATATTGACAATGACAGATGAAAGAGTCAGTGACCTTGAAGATAGATTAATAGAAATGATTCAAACTGAAGAAGAGAAAACAAAATTGGGGGGGAAAATGAAACAGCCTCAGGGACCTGTGGGACAATGTCAAATATTTTACCATTTATCTAATTAAGTCTCACATGAAGAAAACGAGTGGAATATGAAAAAATACGTTTGATAAAATAATGACTGAAATTTCCCCATATTTAGTAAAAACATAAACTTACATATCCAAGGATACCAAAAAATTCCAAAGAGGATAAATATGAAGAAAATGACAGCTAGGAACATCATAGTCCAATAGTCCTCAAAAGATGAGCCATGGACGTCTAGAGATACCTGAGATATTTTGGTAGAGTCTTGCAAGGTCAAAACTCTTCAGAATAATATGAAGAGAATATGTACCACTTTCACTGGTTGACATTTACACTAATGAGGCAAAAGCAATAGTTGGTCAAACGGCTGCCACCTTACCACGAATCAAGGCAGTGGTACCAAACTATAGTAACAGTCGTTATCTTCTACACCACCAGAAACTCTGATTTAAAAAACAAGAAAAGAAGAAAAAAAGCCAGCTTTATTTTATTTATTTAATTAAAAAAATTTTTTTTAATGTTTATTTACTCTTGAAGGGGAGAGATAGAATGCGAGTCCAATGCGGGGCTCGAACCCACAATCTGTGAGATCATGACCTGAGTGAACTTGGTTGCCCAACCGACTGAGCCACCCAGGCTCCCCAAAAGCCAATTTTATTTAAGAATGGGTTGATGAATCAGGAGGTGCCTGTCTTGATGAATCAGTACAAATTATTAACTTGACTAAACTTTGACCTTTGTGTATATATCTTTTTTAAATTAATAGACTGGATTTCTTACAGCAGTTTTAGGTTTACAGAAAAACTGAGCAGATGGCAGAGTTCCCACATACTCTCTTTTCCCTACTCACAGTTGCCCTATTTTTAGCATCTTGCCTTAGTGGGATCCATTTGTTATAAATGATGAGCCAATGTTGATACATTATTATTAACTGAAGTCCATAGTTTACATGAGAGTTCAGTGCGTTGTAAAGTTCTACGGATTTTGTAGGTCATACAGCCACATTGCAGTATCACACAGACTAGTTACAGTGCCTAAAAATACCCTGTGGTCCACCTATTCATCCTTTCCCCCCTCCCTCAACCCCCTTGGAAATAACTGATACTGTATTGTCTCCAAAAGTTTGCCTTTTCCAGAATGTCATATGGTTGGAATCATCCAATATGTAACCTTTCAGATTGGTTTCTTTCACTGATCGATATGCATTTAATGTTCCCCCATGTCTTTTCATGGCTTGATCATTTCTTTTCATTGCTGAAAAATAAATATCCCATTCTACTGATCTACCAGTTTATTTACCCCATTCACCCATTGAAGGACATCTTGGTTCAATAGTAACTCTTAAATACTGCTGCTAAACTAAGCTGTGTGGAAAAACATGGAGGGATGGGCATGTGGGGATTGTCTGGGAAGGAGTATGAGTGAACTCTCTGAAGAGATGAGAATATCTCATCTTGTCATATGGTTTTGGGTTACCCAAATATATTCATTTGCCAAAATTCATTGAATGGTACACTAAAGCTTATGCTTTCACTGTATATAAAGCTTACCTCAGAAAAACACGGAAATAAATATTGAACTCTAATGAATGATAGGCACACTACATATTGAATGAAGTATACTGATGTCTACAACTTATATATTTTAACTTACATATTTTAAAATGCATTAAAAAATAAGATGGATTGATAATGCATAGAGGGATCAACAGATAGATGGTTGGATGAATATGTGATAAAGCAAATTCACTGCTAATTGTAGAATCTAAGTCACGAGTATACATGATTCACTGTACAGATACTTCACTTTTTCAATATATTTGACAATTTTCATAATAAAATGTTGGGGAAAATTATGCATAAAAGGAAATACTATTGACTTCGGATGTTGAAACTCTGGAATATTTTTCAAGTTATTTTATTATTTTTTAAAATGTTTATTATTTATTTTTGAGAGAGAGAGAGAGAGAGAGAGACAGCACAAGCAGGGGAGGGGCAGAGAGAGAGAGAGACACAGAATCTGAAGCAGGCTCCAGGCTCCGAGCTGTCAGCCCAGAGCCTGATGGGGGGTTTGAACCCACAAGCCATGAGACCACCATCTGAGCCAAAGTCAGACGCTTAACCATCTGAGCCACCCAGGAGCCCCAAGTTATATTTAATGGTGCAGAATCACTACAAAGAAAAAAATGCACTTTACGTTTTTTAAAACTTCCTACTATTTCCATGAAAGCAGAAAAAAAAAATAGGTGTTTTTTCCATCATAAATTAATCAGTGGAAGATAGCTTTCTATATAAACATCCATTATAAATGTAAATTTTAAGTTATTTTAATAAGGATAAATTACATGAAGCACAGTTTCTTTGAGCATTCATAGTGCATTATATGGATTGCATGAGTCCGATTTTAGACGTCCTCAAAAGCTTCATAGCCTAATTACATCATAGCCACTGACTGGTTGCAGGACTTTATTTAGAAAATGTAACCTCTCTATTAGAGACATCTTTAAAAAGGATATTAAAATGCCTGACTCGCTTCAGAAATACTGTGAACTAAAATAAAATGATGGATACAAAGGCACCTTAAAAAATTAATGATACGAAGTCTGCTGAAATGTTATTAAAACATTTTCCTCTCTTAATCCATGTTGAATGCTGGCCTTTAGAACGGCATGAATATTACTCTAATGCATTTGTCGAAGAACTGATTAAATCTGTTGCAGTCTTTGTGATTATAAAATCATTGCTCTTACACACTTAATTACCCTACTTTTGTCTATTCAAGAAAAAAGGAAAAAAGCTCTTATAGCTATAGGGATCTTGCCTCACTTGATTGCTTCCAGAGGGCCAGGCAGTAAAGTACTGAAAAACTGTGCTTTCTTTATTAATTGGGGATAATGAATGCTGGTGAATCAGAACGTGCAACTTCCTTTTTCTTTGTAAAAAGGCAACTAGATGCTGGGCTTCAAAGTGACAGTTCCATTTCAGGGGAAAGTCCTCTAAGCTGGGACACAGAATGCCAAACTCTCACGCTTCACTGGTCCCATTTGCCCATCTAGGCAAAGCTAGATGAATTTTCTGAAATTGAAATTACTCCATCCTTCTCTGTTATTGACTAATTCCCTGATCGCTCGTACCTATTTGACTTTTAACCTGACTCTAAAAGCCAGAAAAATTTGGGGGAAAGACTGCTACTAACTCAAATATCAAACAGAAAAAACAAGTCATAACCAATTTTTCCGGAAATCCATTACTTGACTTTCTTCCGAACCACCAGCTCTCTTTGCTAGAGTTTAACGTTGTTCTCGTGTAAAAAAAAAACTTACCAAGCTTGAACTCAGATTTTATTTTACCCCTTGCCTTTCTATTAAAAGAAATAGAAAATTTTCCTAAGAAGTGTTCTCATTTTTAAAAATTAAAACAGACACCTCTAGTTTAAAACTTTTGCCTTAAATCAGCTTATTTTATAAAGGAAGTCCTATTTTTGTAGAGACCTGTAACATAATCAAGTTTAAAACCACAAGGAACTTCTTTTCTTGAGTCACTTTTTCTTACCAAATAGTGGTTCTTACCAAGTGGTTTCCTTTCAGGGCACATTTTACTCACTGATTACAAACTCCTAAAAACAAGTGGGGTGTGTGTGTGTGTGTGTGTGTGTGTGTGTGTGTAGCCCAACATTAGAAACTCACCTGCAATTAAACCGGTTCCTACTTGGCTAAACACCCAACATAGTCATAACCAGGAACTGTCATTAAAATATAGTGATGTTGTATGTTCTTTTTAAAAATATATGGTAACTGACTTTTTTTAAAAGTTTTTATTAGTCTAATTAGAAAACGGGATATTTTCCACACATGGACATAATTCTACTTATTCTGTAAATCCGTAGGTACTCCTTTTGAAGTATTTGAATCAATCTATTTATACATTGTCCCCTATGATAAATTAGAGAAGTGTTCTAAATTATTCAGTCCCTCCCTCTGCCACGTGAACTTCTAATGAGGATTATTTCCCCATCTCATTGATCTTGGGTGCAGTAATGAATCAACTTGCTTTGGCCCACAGCATAATAGCAAATGTGAGTACAGGCCTTAAATAAGTGGCTTGACTTGGCTGCTTATGCGTGGTGGTCCACCAGGAAAAGAATGTATCTCAGGTAGTTAATGGGATTACGAAAACACATGGAGCACAACTGATCCCAGCCTGAAGCTTTGATACAAGCCTCGCTGACCTGCCATGGAAATAGAGCTGTCCTAGCTCATCTACACACCCATGAACAAGGGAAAATAAATGCATGTTTTTGCGACCCACTGAGTTTGGGGGCTATTTGTCACTCCGCTCTTACACAATAGCTGACTAATATATTCCATAGTTTTGTGTGTTCAATGGCATAGACATGGTGATAAGCGACTGACACGGTCATATCCTTATATTAACTCTGGGTCCCCAAATCTGCAATGACCAGGAGCTTTGGAGACTCAAATGATCATGCAGATCCCAATAACCAGTGTTTCTTGCCACCATCAATGGGAACCCTAGGCCAATTGGAAATACTAGCTAATCTTCCATAATGAAGTTGGAGAAAAAGAAATAGAGTAAAGGAGCCAGCAAAAATGTGTGAAAGCTCCAAAGATTCTGTAAGAGTTCAAGGGAAATAGCAAGAGCGGAGAAGAAGGTATGTATTTAACCAGGTAAATCACCTTCCACTCCACTGGCCAAACAATCAGTGATACAGTCCAGCTCTGAATTCTCTCTGAGAGTCACGGGGCCTGAAGTGTTCCCCTCTGCCAGCGTCTCCTCTCTCTTCCTCTCTCTGCAACTAGCTACTTGAGTACTTCTTCCACCCAGAGCTCAGGGTACTGGGAACAGGTTTCCCAGAGAAAAGGAGATGGGTTTATGTAGTATCTTTTTAATACTTCAAAAATCTGCTTCTGGGAAGCTTTTCTTCTCTGCAGTCTCTCTCTGATTTTGTTAGAGGAGCAGCACAGGAAGGAATAAGAAGTTGGATACATCCCTGAAATGCTTATTTTCAGAGAGGGGCTACTTACTTTCACATTTGCATATTCTAGCAATAGATCTGTTTCTATTGGTCAAGGTTCATGATGCAGTTCTTGGCAACAGTCCAGAGGAAAATTAATTTATATAGTTTTAAAGTGAGGCATTGGGCTACTATCTTCATTAATTATAAAAATGTTCTCCCATCTTCCTATAATAAGAATAATTTCAATGTATTTCGCCTATAAATAATTTTTATGTACTGTAAGAATTTTTCCTATGCTTACAAACTAGTGAGTCTCAACATTTTTCTCCGTTCACACTAATGACTTAAAGCTGTTTCCACGAGGGCCATCTAGATTACACAGTGTTTTTTTTTCCACAATCATTATTTGTAATGGCCGCCTAATCTCTCATTGAGTGGATGTACCATAATCTGATTAACAATTTTCTCTTGTTGGATTTTTAAAAATTTTTTAAATTTATTATTTTTGAGAGAGACAGACAGAGCGTGAGTGGGGGAGGTGTAGAGACAAAGGGAGACACAAAATCTGAAGCAGTCTCCAGGCTGTGAACTGTCAGCACAGAGCCCGACGCGGGGTTTGAACTCGTGAACCACGAGATCATGACCTGAGTTGAAGCTAGACCTTTAACCGAGTGAGCCACCTAAGCACCCCTCTCTCGTTGGGATTTTTAAGCTGTGACCAACTTTTTTGCTATTACAAATAACTTTCCTGTAATGGATTATGAACTTATGTCATATATTTTTTTAACCTTTTGATTATTTCTTTAGTACAAATTCCCAAAAGATTCTTTGGGGCCAGAGGATATGAATACTTTAAAATCACTTAATAGCTATTGCTTAAAACCACTTCTAATAGACTTTTGTAATCCCAATGATAATGTATGAGAGGACTTGTTTTACTCTTTCCTAACAAATATTGAATATTATTAGGAATGTTGCTTTGTTTCATAGCCAAATGAATGGAAGAAAAAAAGAACTTTATTGTCATTTTCATTGTTACTTTTAATTTATTATTTATTTTTTAACGCTTATTTATTTTTGAAAGAGAGAGAGAGCGTGAGCAGGGGAGGGGCAGAGAGAGAGGGACAAACAGAATCCGAAGGAGGCTCCAGGCTCTGAGCTGTCAGCACAGAGCCCGACGTGGGGCTCAAACTCACAAATTGTGAGATCATGACCAGACACTTAACCGACTGAGCCACCCAGGTGCCCCTTCATTGTTACCTTTTAAATTAAAAGTGAAATGGACATTTTCCCATGTTGGTTAACTAGATGATCTCCTCTTCTCAATATGTAAATAGATACTATATTTTATTATACCACAAAAGTACTGAAGTAGCTTTCAGGTAGTGCCTATCAATAATAAAACATGCTTATTGTTTCTTTTTTATGTGGATCTCTATGTGTATTATTCTACAGATTTGTATACAAACCTATTCTCACAGAATGGGTATGTAAGTTGGGAGCATTCTTTAAGAAAAAAAAAAACAGAGCAATGGCAAAATCTTTCTGAAAAAATAATTGCTAGAACATTTTATCAGCCATTTACCTTGATCCAAAAGCATTGAGTTTATAGAGGGATCTAATCAACCTAGCAAATCAGCCAAAAACAACAGTACATGACAGATCAAATTCCATTTGAACAAACACCTCACAGAGGGCAGAAGTGGGACCAATGGAGAAAGGCTGAGAGGAGACAAGATTTTTGCTAACGATAGGAAGAACTTTCTAGCAATTAGCTCAAACCCAGATCATGCCCGGGCTGCCTGGTGAAGGGGAAAGTTTCATATCACGCCGCTCCAGCAAAGACGGTGTGAGGTCGTTTGGGATAACGCACGGGTACGAGGGAGGCCCGGCGCTGAGAGGAGGGATGGTGTGGAAGTCCCTTCCTGCTCTATTTTCCCTAGCAGGCCTGGCCCTCTGGGGCCCAGGAAGAGGGGACTGATTGGTATAGGACAGAGAAAGAGGAAGAACCTGTCCTTCTCCTCTTAAGGCGGGGCTTCCCCTTGCCAGAATTTTGAAATAGTCAGACTTTATCTTGGGCATCTTCCCACTTCCCTTCCTGTACTTTAGCTCTACCATCTCCTCCACACCTCGGCTGCCCCCCATGCCGAAGGGGCATCACCACCAAGCAGGACCACTCCCACCACATTCCTCCACACTCTCCAACCATTTCCAACGACCCATTCTTCTCACACTGGTCGCCTCAGCTAGGTGTGGACCACTTCACTCTAAAATGTGAATGACCGATAGCCCGTGACCTTCCCAGCCAGACAGGAGTTTACAAACCACGCTGTTTCTAAAACCAATGGCATCTTTAACTGACAACACGTAGCAAATTAAACTCTAATTAATAGCCCTCCCAGAGTTCAAATCCAAGCTCCATTACTTACTGTATGGTGAACGCGAAGAAATCACGAAGCTACCCTGTGCCTCAGTGTTCTCATCTGTAAATGAGGAAGATTTATTGTTAAGGGAAATGTTGGTTACTGTTCTCCCCTTGGGCCATCCTCCCCACAGAGGTGTGCACAATCACGGATTTCCTGCTGTCTTCCTTCTGTCTCCGTTTCAATGACCATAACCCACAATCTGTGGACTGGAAGGTGAGTATCTAAGCCAGAGTTCGGGTGGCTGAGATCCCTATGTAAACAGAGGGCTTCCACAAGTTCAGCTGCTCCTACCATCCCTTTCCATTTCATGGTTTCCTGCCATTCCATCGTTTACGTTTTCCCCTTCTATTTTTTTTTAATTTTTTAAACCTATTTAAATTTCTTTTTGAGAGAGTGAGAGCGGGGGATAGGCAGAGAGAGAGAGAGGGGGACAAAGGATCGGAAGCAGGCTCTTTGCTGACAGCAGAGACCCAGATGCGGGGCTCAAACTCACAAACCATGAGATCATGATCTGAGCCGAAGTCTGAAATTTAACCAACTGAGCCACCCAGGCGCCCCTACATTTTCCCCTTTTCTGAATGTTTCTTTTGTTATTTTTGTTTGACTGATGGTTGGACTGGGGTGTTATATTTTTATATGTGAGTTTGCTTGACTTATTTTCAATATTTCTGATGTTCTAGTACATATATTTAAATACCTTTCCTCTTGGGTAGCATGTAGACTAGAAACCACAGATTTTGTAAAGGCATACTTCTGTGTCCACTCATCGTTACACGGTTTTTAACTTCCACTTGATTTTCTCCTTAACCCAAGAGTTATTTAGTAACGTGTTTTTAATTTTTTTTTAATGTATGACTTTGGTGGGTATTATTATTGATTCAATTTGTGAAATCTTACTGCCTTTGTATTCTTTAGGCACTAGAAGGCCAGCAGCCATGGGGTTGGGGTGGGGGGCGCCTGGGTGGCTCAGTCGGTTAAGCGTCTGACTTCGGCTCAGATCATGATCTCACAGCTCATGAGTTCGAGCCCCGCATCGGGCTCTGTGCTGACCGCTCAGAGTCTGGAGCCTGCTCAGGATTCTGTGTCTCCCTCTGTCTCTCTCTCTGCCCTTTCCCTGCCCTTCCCCCACTTAACGCTCTGTCTCTTTTTCTCAAAAATAAACATTAAAACAATTTTTTTAAAAAAGAAGGCCAGCGGCCATTTGGTGGCTCTGTCTTCTCCAGATCTCCTGTCTCTATATTGGTATCTCTATAAATGATGCTAACTCTCAGAAGTTTATACGAGGTGCAGATGGGCTATAAATGAAAGGATGTTTCATTATATATATTTAAAAAATTGAGAACACAGTACAGTGCTTTCAGTAAACAATAGCAACAGGTACCCATTTAAGTGATATTCCACCACAACAAACCAACTGCGTTCTCTTAATATGGTGAAAACTGATGGAACCTTAATTAAAACAAAAGAATGCTAAACGAGAAAAATAAAAATCATCGTGTGTGTGTGTGTGTGTGTGTGTGTGTGTGTGTGTGTAATGCAACATCTGTGCAGGTAAAGCACTTATCTTCACACGGTAAATTAAAATTTGGCAATGTCTCCTACTGGTTTAAGCAAGGGAAGTTTAATTATGTAACTGTTGTTACTTTTATAACCGCATTTGGGAGTTCTCTGCTGATTATAAGATTGCCTTATCGTAATGAGAGAACAGAGGTGACATCCTCCCCAACTGGGCCAGTTGTTTACTTATTTAAATATTTATCTTTTTCCCACAGGTACCAGAGACCAAGTCAGCAGTCGTGTTACTGTTAAGATTAAGAGAACATAATCAACCTTATAACTGGGTCTTAAAAGGTGCCCAGAAAGCACCGGTCTGGGGGTTTCCCAAGATTTAGAACTTTCAGGGCTAAAGTGGGGACAGTCCCAGACTAACCAGGACAGTGGGCTGCCCTCATTCTTTCCCAAGAGTAAACTACAGCATTATCCTGGGCCGATCTTAGCAGCCAGCAGACTAAGCTAACTCCTTGGCTTTGTATGATTTAAGGGCCACCAGAAAGGCCATTCTGCCCTTCAAATGACCCTCAAACTCTAAGAGTGCTGTCTTTCCTGACCTGCCATTTCCACCATCCTCCTAAGTTATTCCCTCACATATTTTTCTTTTCAGCTGGAATTAGACATCAAAGACCCAGGCATTAGCTCTAAAGGCCTTTGTTGCAAAGCCCAAATCTGGAAAAGAAGATGTTTTTAAGACTCTCTTCTCATCTCACAGCCCAAGGAGCCCTTTGAAAAGCATTAACATCCAGGGTGGTGCAGGTGACACAGAATTAATTCCAGGTTTCCCTCTGTATCCTCAGCTTCCTCGCTTCTGTATCCTCCCTCAGGCCATCAGTCCCTTTGTTCTATCACCGCTCCCCCCGCCCTCCTGCCCTCACCCTCGTATAACAAACCCTCTCCCAGAACTAGAGGCCATAGGTGGATTTACACTACAGCGTAAGGTGTAGAATAAGGTTTAGGCCTTCAAAAAGTTTAAAGAGTTACCTCTTTGGAGGACACATGCTTTTTAAGTGGAAGTAAAGCCTCTGTTTGTCCTAAGTCAAAGAAAAGAGGCACAAAGTAGGAAATTCCAGGAACAGGCATGAACAGCAGAAAATCTGCAATGGCCACACAGTCACTTAGGCAAGTAATCTCCCTGGCCTGCAGTCCTACAGACAGTGAAGTAATCTCCCTGCCCATCCAACATTTGTTGAGCACTTACTACGAGCCAGGCACACTGGACTACTGAGATCAAGGAGACAGCAATTCTACCCACAGGCCCCGCTGGTCCAGCAGGGGGGAGACACATGTGCAATAGATGTGTGCTGTATAGACGTGTGCCTGAGGTGTGCTGGGAGCAGGCAGGGGGAGCCCTGGGTGACAGTACTCAGGGGAGTCAGGGGTTGCAGGGACAGGCACGGCGAACACAGAGTTTAAGCCCACGACACCTGTGCTCCTAAAACCTCCTAAAATTCTCCCTTGACCCAACCTCCCTCTGAAACTGAATTTTTGAACTCAAAATATCTTCTCTGACTACTAAAAACCTCTAAACATAAAAGTTGGAAGAAAAAATATATAAATTATGTAAAATATATAAAATTGAAATAAATTTCATAGTGTAAATAATTTATTCAATTGTAAAGGAATCACTAACTCAATAAAAACTACTTTTCTGGGGGAATAATGATTCAAAAACCTAAATAAAAGGAAAGACTTTAGCTTTTGTAGATAATGGGCTTGAGGTTTTTTTTTTTCTTTTAAGTTGCTTGGCTTTTATCTCTTTCTGTTTCATTTCCCAGAAATAAACACTGTTTCCATTCCATTATTTCTACTTTCCAATTATATGACATACTAAGTGAATCATCTTTCATGCTTTGTCTCACAATTAAAGCTTTCAACCCACATTCCCCTCTTCTGATTTTTATAGATCAGAAATTTAACTAATTGAATTAAGGGGAGGGCCTAAGTTTGTTACTACTTTTTTCAACAGCAGAGCTTGGCACCTTCTTTGAGAAGCACTCCACATTTTCAAGGAGCTCATGGAGATGAATAAACCTGACATTACCCACCTCCATGGTATCAGTGGACAAACCAAGACTCATCAAAGGTCAGCTGTGAATGGAAGTCTTGGGTTGCAAGAAGAATCACTCAGGAAAGTTGGAGACCCTTCACCAAACCTCTTGGTCAGACACTGTCTCCATATGTTTACTCAGATGGCAACCCTAAGCACAAGGGGCTAATTAAATCAAAAAGAAGAATTACTCATTAGGGAGAAGTGGAAGGTGACGTCACCTCTAAGGTCCCTCGCAAGTCTAAGATTCTGTAAAATTATTCTTCGGGAAGTTTGAGAACCTTGATTTGATGGTTCTTGCCTTCTGCCAGTGAACCATGGATTTCGAGTAGGTGCCTCCTTCCATCAGTTGTCCCGCAAGGAAACAACAGACTGACCCAACTCTTAAATCTGGACTCCCCGCTACAGCTGCCACCCCAAACCAGAAATCAGCCCAAAGTTTAACACTGAGTGAGCATGTTATGTATACAGGCTTGTAAACTAGGTCCTCGGCGATTTTTTAGTAGTTGGGAACACTGAAAAATTTAAAACACCATGAAAGTTAAAAAAAAAACAAAACTTTAATGTTTACTTATTTTTAAGAGAGAGAGAGAGAGAGAGCAGGCGAGGGGCAGAGAAAGAGGGAGACACAGAATCTGAAGAAGGCTCCAAACTCTGAGCTGTCAGCCCAGAGCCCGACACGGGGCTCGAACCCCCCAACTGTGAGATCATGACCTGAGCCGAAGTCAGACGCTTAACCAACTGAACCAGCCAGGCGCCCCTAAAACACCATGAGAGTTTAAAAAAAATACGACAAAAAGATGTCATCTGAAAATCTTGTACGGTGATAAGATGAACAGATAGTTTACAAGTCCAGCACTGTTTACTAACTGTGTGACCATGAGCCATTATCACTAATCCTTTACCACATCCGTAAAAGGGGGCATTAATAATTCTTTCCTCTTAAAGCTGCAGTGAGGATTCAGCGAGGTGCCCATGCTATATGCTGAACAGGGCCTGGCATAGAGGAAGCTCGACTCCTCCATTTGACCGTCTGGGCACCTCCCTTCTCCTCTCCACCTCCCTGGGGGCTGCCTTCTGCTTGGATTTGGTCACCTGAGGGCACCAGGGAGGCAGGAGAGGGAAGATGAGATGTATATACTATGGCTCTCTACCTGGAGGGTCATCACAGGGCCGCTGAGGTCTCTCGACAGGTAACCTCAAAGCCGAGATGAGGTGACCGTGCCTGCCTTGGGTTGCCCCTGTCCATGGTTTCCTACGCACTCCCTGTGGCACTGTGAATAGTCCCTTTGTTGACCTCTCCTCAGGTCACCCTGCTGGGGTGCACCATGGGATCAAGTAGCTGTACGGAGCGGCGGTGATTTTTTTTTTTTTTTTTTTTGGAGTAGAAGTTTAAGCACCAACCAAATTATAATACAGACACCGCGAAATACATACTGTAATGCAACTAAACTCCCCCACCCGCAGAAGGTGGTTGGGATACTTCAGACCATTCCCTACTTCTCAGACCTCTTCATTACACGCCTCAGGAGTAGCTTTCTCTTTGGGAAAAAGCCTCCGGTCACTTACGGTTTCCCCAATTTAGAAAACAACAATAACTGGGGCGCCCGGGTGGTTCAGTCGGTCGGGCACCCGACTTCGGCTCAGGTCATGAGCCTGCGTCAAATCCCGTGTCTCCCCTCTCCCGCTCACACTCTGCCTCTCGCTCTCCTTCAAAAATAAATAAACATTAAAAAAAAAGAAAATAACAAAAACAATGAGAATTTTTTTAGTGCACGTACGTCACTAACATTGATGTTGCTTATCTGAAACGTATTCACCGCCTGTATTCAAATCTAGCTGGATAGCCTGTGTGTTATTTGGCAACCCTACCGGTCATGGGAGGATTTGGACCCTTTCACTCATTGTTTCATAAGTGCATATTTAAGAAGACACTTGCCTTTAAAACGGGGTGGGAAAGTCAGGCTTCGTGATGAACCCGTACCTCCTTATGCAAAAATACGTTCGCTACCCACCTGAGTTCACAAGAGCGTACAGAGAGGCCAACTCTGGGTCACATTCTATTCGCGACACGCCAGCTGTGTCTGCCCTTCCCTCCATCCCTGCCACGTGCAACTTGTCCTACACACCACTCCTGCCCGAGGAGACTAAGTAGTCCGGCTGGTTGGACCAGGAGAAGGACCACTGCCTGACGGTGACCGAAGTTACCTGGTACGGAAAGGTGAGCTGAACCAATCAGATTTCTGGTACCTCCAGAGAATTTCGACTATGACAATGCGGTCACTAGCAATGGCAGCTGTGGGAACTGAAAAGATGCCCTGATAAGCCTTGTGCAAACTGAATTTGTAAGAAGCAGAAGTTGGGGTAGAGGAAAATAGAGTCATCAAAAAGAAAGAATCCAACTGCAGAGAAGAAATCAGCAGACTTGCAAAGAATAGCTAGGGTCCGTTAATGAAGGAGCACCATGGGAAAGCTCCATTCACTCAAGGTCTCCAGAGCCTCTCAGGCTGCAAAACCAGCCTCTGGTTCCTGTCTCCTCGAGGCTCAGTTGTGTCGCTTTTTCTTGCATGGTGAAGGATGCACATCCCTTCTATACTTAAAATGCTTCCTTCTCGGGGCGCCTGGCTGGCTTAGTCAGTCAAGACTTAACAACCTTCATTGTTAGGAAGGTCTTCCATATCCAACCACATTTTCATCACCCATATTTCTTCAGCCTAATAAAACATGCCTCCAAGGCTCTCCCTCTATGGCCCAGAGACTTTCATCAGCTACTTTGGATTATTGAATATTTCTTATTACCACTTCCACCTTTGTCTGATTTCTCACATTCCTGTAGAGGCAAGTATGGATATAGAAATATCTGTTTAATAAGCTAAAGTGACTTCCACACCTTGGCTGCAGTACACAAAATACAACAATCAACATTTCAGTGAGACCTTGTGCCTGATAATTCAGGAATAACTCATACAAGATCTTGACAGCTTTGACACCGATGACAAAATCATTCCCTTTCCCAATATCAAGCAGTAATAAAGTTGGCAAAGCACATTTGAAACTCCCAAGGAAACAAGTTACAAATGATTCTACGTAAACAATTCTACGTAAATAAAATGACTTCAACCCCCGCTTTGTTGACAGAGATGCGGAAACCTCAGGTTCCAAGGGGTCCTAAAGAAAATGGACAAGGACTCCAGTAATGAATACCACCAGGAATTTAAGTATTAGAAGCCAGGGATTTGAGAAACTCATCGGTGAGGCATCTACAAGACTTGGTAAGTGGGTGTTATTACGACAGGCGGTTCACTTTTGGCATCAGCTTGCCAGATTATATACAAAATAAGAAACACAGAAAAGGAATTTCAGAGCTTCAATCTATTTAACATTTTTTTAAATTTTTTATTAAAAAAATTTTTTAATGTTTATTCATTTTTGAAAGAGAGACAGAGACAGAGACAGAGCATGAGTGGGGGAGGGGCAGAGAGAGAGAGCGAGACACAGAATCCAAAGCAGGCTCCAACCTCCGAGCTGTCAGCACAGAGCCCGACGTGGGGCTCGAACTCACGGACTGTGAGATTATGACCTGAGCTGAAGTCAGGTGCCCCAAAAGAAATTTTTTTTAAGTTCATTTTCAGTAATCTGTACATTCAACGTGGGGCTCAAACCCATGATCCCAAGATCAAGAGTCACATGCTCTTCCAAAACTGAGCCAGGCAGGTGCCCAGCGTTTCACTCTAAATTCACTTTTGCTTGAAGCTAGTACATACAATGCTGTGCCCTGCTTAACTGGCACAGTCCATCTGGAAAATACATAGTTCCAGAGCCTCAAAAAGTTGGTAAACTTGTAATGTGCAGGAGTAGTGAATGATAGCAATGTACGTGTAGGATAGCATATAATCCAAAAGCAGTGATGGGAGCAAGAGAAGAGATTTAAACCAATTGAGCAAAGATTTGTGATAATAATTACTCAAAATGTGGCTAATATAAGCAAACTCATGATGCCATTTTAAGGGTTCAATTATGGTGTCTGGTCATGGCAATTTTATAACAAAAAGCATTGAGGGACAAACATTTACAGCAATAAATAGGAACATTTTATTAACAGAAGCCATAATAAATAATGATAAAAATAATAATCTTGCATTTATGTTCCAAATATAGCAATAAATACATAACATAAAAATGTATAAAAATAAGGTAGAAATGTAACTACAATGAAGAGATTTTAATCCTCTGCTTTCAGAACACTATCAAAAAGAGTATTAATAAGGATACTACAGATCTGAATAATTTATTATATTGCTCAGTACCTCTTAGATAAAGATCTGCAGGCAATCCCTCTCAGGGCTCACAGCCAAGACAGAATTTCCTCTCCTGATGAAGAGATACTCTTTTTTAGCTCTGCAAAACTTTGAAAGCATTTAAGAGAGATTCTGAAATATAAAACCCATGTAGTTCCTATTTTGTTGAGGATGCTAGAAAGCGCAGGGCCAGGCTTTGCTCTTAACAATGTCATTTCCTTAAGCCGTGACTTTTTAATATAGTGTTAATTTCCTCCCTCTCTGCTTGGGTTTCTGCCTTCTAACATGTATTCCTGGTGCTGATCTTAGTGTATCTGTGCTTTTATTCTAAACCACCTGAAATCCTTTTTTGAAAGCAAATCATGAAAAATAAATCAGTACAAATGCAGTCTGAACATGGCATCTAATGACACAGAAAAGTGGTACAGACCTGTTGGAAATCCTTGGTCATCCTTGGAATGAGCTTTTTCAAGCCTGGACAGGACAGACAGGCTACCCTGGGCCACGGCTTTTAAAGGACTCCTTATCATTTGCATAGACCTGCATTAAAATACATGGCCAATCCTGGTTCAGATGGAAGATCCTTTGGCTGACTATCATACCGTCTCCGTTGCTCTCGTTGGAATCTGTGTCTCTGACAAGCCTTATGTGCATGGTCCGTCTCCTCCTGGTTCCTGGCTTGCCGTCCCCGTGTTGGCTTCCCCAGCACTGATCTTTTTCCAACATTTACTGGCATCCCTACTAAGAACCATTTTCACCTAGCAAATCCAGCAAGCTGCCTAATTCCTCCAAGAGCCAACTCTTGTCTGAGCCCAGATCTGATCAAGCCTGCCTTGGTCCTGGCACCGTGGGGGACACCATAAGGGTCACATGCAGTCAAGGGAATTCAAAACACATGCTTTCTTTCCAAGTCTCTCTATCAATATACAGTGAAGATTACAGAATGAGAAACAACCAGAGAAGCACTTTGTCCTTATAATAATCAATTCCACATATTAGTGCTATAAACTTGAAAAAGACAAAGGCAGATGGAAATGTTAATTACATCTCAAAAAAAATCTCTGCAAGAAAAATTACAAATATCTTAATACCTTCAATACCTCTCTTCAAGTAAAAGCTCAACTTTCCACGTTTCTTCTAAATATCTCACTCATTGACTCATCAGCTAGCTATTGGCCATCTACTGTGTGTCAGGTCTGGGTTGAGCACTGGGGACACAAGAGTGAAGGAGAGATAGTGAGCTTATGGTTTAGTAGAGGGGCAATCTGGCTCACAACAGGGGTAAGCACAGGGTGTTGTGGGCGCACAGACTGGCTGTCCTGGGTTCCCGGAGTAGGGGAGGCCTGAAGATGAGGAGGGGCAGGACTAGAGGTTGCCTCCCCTGGGGGAGAGCAATGAATAGAGATGGTGCGGGTGGACACAAGAGGAATGCACAGGGGAGAGGATTTGATGAGGGGATTTGATGAGAAGGAGGGGAGAGGTGCGGATAATAGCAGGCCCTGCTTTCAGCAGAAGAATGGCACCTTCACTGTGATGGGCCACACAGGACGCTTGATGGAAGAGGGGAGATGATGCCTGGGGTCAGTTATGCGTGTAAGGGGTAGAGCGCGGGGGGGGGGGGGGGGGAAGAAAAAGAGAAAGGGAGTGGGGAAAAGTGGGGGTCGGGGGGAGGTTGAAGACTGATGATCCCAGGACTACTAACATCTCCACTGACCACAGATGCTGGAGCAGAAGGTGGAGATGACCGTACACACTTGCCCTCTCTCACTAGCTGGGTCAAGTTGACTCTACAGCCTTACACCCACCAACTCGGACCACATGGTATGTGTGCTGGAAGGATCCCATTTGCCTGGGCTACAAGCAAGCTGAGTGCCTTGGAGAAAAATCTGGTAAAATCATCTTTTTTTTTTTTTTTAAGTTCAATGCATTTCTTTTTTTTTTAATTTATTGTCAAGTTAACTAACATACAGTGTACATGATGTAGTCTTGGCTTCGGGAGTGGACTCCCGTGATTCATCAATTACATACAACACCCAATGCTCATCCCAACTAATGCCCTCCTCAATGCCCATCACCCATTTTCCCCACTCCCCCAGCCCCCCATTCCCATGAACCCTCAATCTGTTCTCTGTATTTTAAGAGTCTCTTATGGTTTGGATTCCTCTCTGTTTGTAACTTATTTTTCCTTCCCTTCCCCCATGGTCTTCTGTTAAGTTTCTCAAATTCCACATATGGATGAAAATATGTGATATCTGTCTTTCTCTGACGGACTTATTCACTTAGCATAATACCCTTCAGTTCCATCCATGTTGTTGCAAATGGCAAGATTTCATTATTTTTCATCAGGGAGTAGTATTCCATTGTATCTATACAGCACATCTTCTTTATCCATTCGTCATTTGATGGGCATTTGGGTTCTTTCCATACTTTGGCTATTGTCGATAGTGCTGCTATAAACATTCGGGTAAATATGCCCCTACGAATCAGCACTCCTGTATCCTTTGGATAAATTCTTAGTAGTGCTATTGCTGGGTCGTAGGGTAATTCTATTTTTAATTTTTTGAGGAACCTCCACTATGTTTTCCAGAGTGGCCAGACCAGTTTGCATTCCTGCCAACAGTGCAAGAGGGTTCCCCTTTCTCCAAATCCTTGCCAACATCTGTTGTTCCCAGAGTTGTTAACTTCAGCCACTCTGACTGGTGTGAGGTGGTATCTCAATGTGGTTTTGCTTTGTATTTCCCTGATGATGAGTGATGTTGAGCATCTTTTCATGTGTGTGTTGGTCATCTGGATGTCTTCTTTGGAGAAATGCCTATTCGTGCCTTCTGTCCATTTCTTCACCGGATTATTTGTTTTTTGGGTGTTGAGTTTGGTAAATTCTTTGAGATTTTGGATACTAACCCTTTATCTGATAAGTCATTTGCAAATACCTTCTCCCATCCCACTGGTTGCCTTTTAGTTTTGTCGATTATTTTCTTTGCTGTGCAGAAGCCTTTTATCTTGATGAAGTCCCAATAGTTCATTTTTGCTTTTATTTCCCTTGCTTTCAGAGACATGTTGAGTAAGAAGTTGCTGCAGCCAGGGCCAAAGAGGTTGTTGCCTGTTTTCTCCCATAGGATTTTGATGGTTTCCTGTCTCATATTTTAGGTCTTTCATCCATTTTGAATTTATTTTTGTGTATAGTGTAAGAAAGTGATCCAGTTTCATTCTTCTGATATTGCTGTCCAGTTCTCCCAGCATCATTTGTTACAGAGACTGCCTTTATTCCATTGGATAATCTGTCCTGCTTTGTAAAAGATTAGTTGGCCATACATTTGTGGGTCCAGTTCTAGGTTTTCTGTTCTATTCCATTGGTCTATATGTCTGTTTTTGTGCCAATACCATACTGTCTTGATGATTACAGCTTTGTAGTAGAGGCTAAAGTCCAGGATTGTGATGCCTCCAGCTTTGGTTTTCTTTTTCAACATTACTTTGGCTATTCAGGGTCTTTTGTGTTTCCATACAAATTTTAGGATTGTTCTAGCTCAGTGAAGAATGCTGGTGCTATTTGGATTGGAATTGCATTGAATGTGTAGATTGCTTTGGGTAGCATCAATATTTTAACGATATTTGTTCTTCCAGTTCATGAACACAAAATATTTTTCCATTTCCTTGTGTCTTCTTCAATTTCTTTCATAAGCATTCTATAGTTTTCAGCATATAGACCTTTAACCTCTTTGGTTAGGTTTATTCCTAGGTATTTTATGGTTCTTGGTACAGTTGTACATGAGACAAATTCCTTGGTATCTCTTTCTGTTGCTTCATTATTGGACCATTTGTATAGAAATTCGCAGAATCATCTTCTTGGCCCAATTCCCTGGGGCCTACAACTTTTGGAAAGGAGGAACAATAAAACCTGAGAAATAACTTAAAAAGAGGGATTCTCCAAAAGCCCTAGAGTTGCAGTCAAGAGGCCTCTTTTGCTCTGGTTCTCACTCAGCTTTCCAAAGGTAAGTGCAGGGTGCCCTTCTTCCCAAGTAGAAGGCTCAGGTCCTCTCAGGGTAGCAGCATGTAGGTGACCACATGACCAAGAGTCAAGCCAAAGTAGATTAATGAGCCACAAATAGGCTGGATGAAGCAAACTACTGCCAGCAGCTCAAGACAAACTATGGACTGAACTGAGCAGGAATTTTACAGAAGAGAGAATGAACATTGATCCTCACTCCAAGTGCAGGGAAAGGCCTTCCTGACCTTTGATGTAAACTTGTCCCGATATATGTGATTCTTGGAGTAAAACTAGGTGGAACATAAGAATGCTCAGTCCTTGGAAGAGTTTGACAAATCACACAAGTGGAAAGGCCAATCATATTTCTACTTTTGATCTGCTAATGACTGACTTAGGCAGTTGGAAGTATGGTACCTAATTCAGAGCAACCAATGACCAACCAGAGTTAAAGGTTTCAGGAGAGATGATGGAATGTTATTTTTTTTAATGTTTATTTATTTTTGAGAGAGAGAGACAGAGAAAGAGAGAGAGAGAGAGCAGGGGAGGGGCAGAGAGAGAAGGAAACACAGAATCTCAAGCAGGCTCCAGGCTCTGAGCTGTCAGCGCAGAACCCATGAACTGTGAGATCATGACCTGAGCCAAAGTTGGATGCTTAACCCACTGAGCCACCCAGGTGCCCCTAATTTGGTATTTTTGAGAGGAAGAGGAAGAAAACCAAAGATGTAGCCTTTCACCCAGACATGGGGACAAAGTAAATTCAAAGTAGATGAGGATAGAGAAATATGCTTTTTTCAAATCTACACATACACACACACACAGACACACACACACACACACATCACCTTCTGAACTATGAACATATTAATCTAAATTCTTTTTAAAATTATTCCCTTTGAAAGTAAAGGGACAGAGACATGCAGAAGAAGGAACCTGGACCACTTTCTTACACCATACACAAAAACAAACTCAAAATGGATGAAAGACCAAACATAAGACAGGAAGCCATCAAAATCCTTGAGGAGAAAGCAAGCAACAACCTCTTTGACCTTGGCCACAGCAACTTCTTACTCAGCACATCTCCAGAGGCAAGGGAAACAAAAGCAAAAATGAACTATTGGGACCTCATCAAAATAAAAAGCTTCTGCCCAGTGAAGGAAACAATCAGCAAAACTAAAAGGAAATCGACAGAATGGGGGAAGATATTTGCAAACAACATATCAGATAAAGGGTTAGTATCCAAAATCTATAAACAGTTTCTCAAACTCAACACCCAAAAAACAAATAATCCAGTGAAGAAAAGGGCAAAACACATGAATAGACACTTCTCCAAAGAAGACATCCAGTTGGCCAACCGACACATGAAAAAATGCTCAACATCACTCATCATCAGGGAAATACAAATCAAAACCACAATGAGATACCCCTCACCCCTGTCAGAATGGCTCACATTAACAACTCAGGCAACAACAGATATTGGTGAGGATGCGGAGAGAGAGGATCTCTTTTGCATTGTTGGTGGGAATGCAAGCTGGTGCAGCCGCTCTGGAAAACAGTATGGAGGTTCCTCAAAAAATTAAAAATAGAACTACCCTACGACTCAGCAATTGCACTACTAGGTATTTATCCAAGGGATACAGGTATGCTGTTTTGAAGGGTCACATGCACCCCCATGTTTATAGCAGCACTATCGACAATAGCCAAAGTATGGAAAGAGCTCAAATGTCCATCGATGGATGAATGGATAAAGAAGATATGGTATATATATATACAATGGAGTATTACTCAGCAATCAAAAAGGAATAAATTTGCCATGTGCAACTACGTAGATGGAACTAGAGGGTATTATGCTAAGTGAAATTAGTCAGAGAAGGACAAATATGTGACTTCACCCATATGAGGACTTTAAGACACAAAACAGATGAACATAAGGGAAGGGAAACAAAAATAATATAAAAACAGGGAGGGGGACAAAGCACAAGAGACTCATAAATATGGAGAACAAACAGAAGGTTCCTGGAGGGGTCGTGGGAGGGGGGGATGGGACTAAATGAGTAAGGGGCATTAAGGAATCTACTCCTGAAATCATTGTTGCACCATATGCTAACCTATTTGGATGTAAATTTAAAAATAAACTATTAATAAAACCCACAAATAAAATAAAATAAAATAAAATAAAATAAAATAAAATAAAATAAAATAATTCCCTGACCACTAGAAGATTCAGATTGCAGAACTCTTTGATGAGTCAATGAATACCATTTCCTAGAAAATTTAGATTGCATCTATGTAAAAACTATCAGCTCTTGCACAGGCTTGGGCATATGTCTGCATGATAGTAAGGGTTAAAGCTGTGAGCATATGGGCACACGGAGTCAAGGGCAAGTCACAGGTGCCCTCTGATTTAGTTTTGACATAAAGAAAGTAGATTTATGGCCTGCAATCTTCTGCCAAGTGTTTCTGTAGCTTGTTCCTAGCACTCCTTTGTGCAGTTTACCAGTTTACCCAACACAGAAAGAGAGTCCTTTCAAGATGAGCTTCCAGAGAGGCCCTTCAGGTAATCACTTTCTCAGAGCAAGTGTCCTTTGCCATCTTTCCTTAAAAGCATATAATAATCTATTTCAAGGAAGCCTAAAAGATAGCTCTTTTCCAAGGAACAGTGACTTTTCAAGACCTCTGGGGCAAGAAGCGGAGGGAGGAGGGCCTTTAAAGTAGGTCTGGACTCAGAAGGCTTTCATCTTTCCCGAGATTAGTTTTCTCACCTAAATGTCTGCAATAGCCTCCTGATTTGGGGCCCATGGAATTGCATTAAGCAGTGGCCCTGGATGAATACTGTTGCTGTAAAAGAGAATAAAATCTGACTCAGCTTCTCGGAAGCCAGTGTAAAGAGGAAAGTTCAGTAAGAATTGTGTGTAGTTAGCTGAGACAAAGAACTGTAAGCATGTCTGATGGGAAGGAGAGGTTTTCCTGGTACTGAATTCTGAAAGTCCTTGCAGGGGGTCCTACTCAGGAACATTGAGTGATTTGTTGGACAATGTTTTCAACAACAGTTGCCTTGTAAGTGCAAAAGCTGAAATAAATTGTTTTATCTTGTAGTAACCACTCACCAAAATAGAAAGCATAATACTCAACTTTAATTCAATGAAGATTTTGTTTGGAGTTGACCTGAATTGGGTCAAGTTAATGGTCTTCCAGTGATTGAACTTGACTCAAAGACAGAATCTAAAATTAATAGAAGAGTGTGGAGATGGTAGGTCCTGTGAGTTATATTTCCTAAATTCATGTCTCTCAGGGGAATTTTTTTTCAAATTAAATTCAAGTTAGATAACATACAGTGTCGTCTTGACTTCAAGAATAGAACCCAGTGGTTCATCTCTTATATATGACACTCAGTGCCCATCCCAACAGGTGCCCTCCTTAATGCCCATCACCCATTTAACCACCCCCCCCCCGCCAGCAATCCTCAGTTTGTCTGTATTTAAGAGTCTCTTATGGTTTGCCTCCCTCTCTGTTTTTATCTTATTTTTCCTTCCCTTTTCCTATGTTCATCGTGTTGTGTTTCTCAAATTCCACATATGAGTGAAATCATATATCTGTCTTTCTCTAACTGACTTAATTTCACTTAACATAATACACTCTAGTTCCATCCACATTGTTGCAAATGGCAAGATTTCATTCTTTTAACTCCTGTTAAAATCCCCTTTGATTTGATGAAAAAGAATGAAATCAAAGGAGATGATAAGGATCCAGATTATTCTCTCTAGAAAGGTGTGGAGTGTTTATGGTATATACCAGAGGATCAGCAAAACCATACCTATGGGCCAAATCTGTCCGACTATATGGTTTTGTATGGCCCTTGTGGAAAGAATGTTGGGGTTTTTTTTTTTTACACATTTTTTCTAACGGTTGGAAGAAATCAAAAGAAGAATAATATTTTGTGACATGTGAGAATAACATGAAATTCAAATTTTAGTGTTTATAAATAAAGTTTTAATTTTTTTTTGAGAGAGAGTGAGAGTGAGTGGGAGAGGGGGCAGAAGGAATGAAAGAATCTTAAGCAGGCATGACCTGAGCCAAAATCAAGAGTTGGTGTCTTAACCAACTGAGCCATCCAAGCACTCTGTCTATAAATAAAGTTTTATTGGAACACATTTACATTTCGTCTATGAATGATTTCATACTGCAATAGCAGAGTAAAGTCATTGTGGTCTGAAAAGTCAAAAATATTTACTATGTGGCTCTTTACAGAAAAAGTTTACCAACATCAGGAATTTATTCCTGATTGATGACAAACCTCAAAGCTCTTGGGACCAGACAAATGAATTATAGGATTCCCTAGTGGGAGCCACACTTAGATTATAGGCCCAAAATAATTTAGAAAGAGAGTCAGAATTTCCTTCAGGAAGTCTCATTTAATCTTTTAACCATTTA
The DNA here is from genome assembly GCF_018350215.1 of Panthera leo. Taxonomy (NCBI): domain Eukaryota; kingdom Metazoa; phylum Chordata; class Mammalia; order Carnivora; family Felidae; genus Panthera; species Panthera leo. The sequence goes on from NC_056691.1 coordinate 6,768,853, forward strand.
ATGGTTGGCTTCCCTCCTATTTGTATGGATGAGAAAACAGACGTCAGGTATTAAGAGATGGCACAGATTTCCAGGTACACGAGGTAAAACAAAGCAGGTCTGTAGAGTCTTCACTGGCAATGTCATCAAAATAAACAAACATACCGAACATGAGAAAGCACTGTGGATACCTTTAACCTTATTGAAGATTGATCTTAGGCCATGGACTTCAAAACTTGGTTGGTAACCAAGGAAAAAAACAGAAGCAGAGCCCTAAGGAAAAGTAAGTCAACAGTGTCATAAGAACTCTCAGTAATTATGCTCAATTTACAAATGAAGTGAGAGATGAGTCAGCAGCCCTGGAAAAGTCAAAGTCAAGATTTGCAGGGACAAGCAGGGCAGCTGAGGATGTCAGTTTCCAGGGCATTGTGCTGAGTCGGAGAAATGAACACGAGGCCTTGGAGGTGGGACCTATTATTGGCTGAGTGGAGAGAGATTTTTCCTCTCTTCTGAGGTTCCACATTATTTCAGCAAAGGAACCCAGCTGAACACTGCACTCAGCCCAGACTAGCTATTTCCTCCCTCGCACCCACACCCGTATTCTTGGTTTACAGAAAAGCGGATAGAAACCAGCATGGTGCTCTTAAAAGGCAGAGAATGGGAAAGATACTCTACTCCTGGTGAAAATGGAAACAGTGACGATTTGAATGGATGGCACGAGGGAAATGTAAGAGATAATTAGTTAATGCTGAAGAAAAACACAAAGAAATTAAGGAAGTTAAGAGGATAGATGGTACATAAGGAGAAAAATAAAGACAATCCTCTATAAGAATTATCTATAAGGATAACTGGGACCTTTGCAAAAGCTGATGGAATAGAAATAAATATTCAGAAACATGATTCCAGAGATTTTCCCGGAAATGATAGCAGAACTGATTGGAAGTAGCCGCAACACTTTTTAAATGAAGGTTTAACATTAAAAAAAGTATCAACATTTGTTTCCAAGTTAATGAGCTTCAAACATAAAGAATATTTCAGGCACATAGACAGAGAAAACAAGATACCTACAAGGGGGGATAATCGATCAAGTTAGTCTCAAAAAGCTCTTCGGCAATGTTAAGAGAAAAAGACTTTCGAAGTTCTGAGGAAAAAGGTAACCCAGAAATATTACAGACTACAAAGTTGTTGTTTAAACAGGCAGGTATTATTTCTCGAAATTTTAGAGAACTCAGGTCACATAGAACCCATAAAGCCTCTTGGAAAAGCTACTCACCTATATAATCCAGCCAATCAAATCCACTCAGGAATGGGACAGTCACGGTAAAAGGGCTGATGGTGATCACACAAGTCTTTTAAATTTTAAATTAAGACTGAACAGCTGGGAGAGACAGAACTCATAAAGAATGCAAACGTCACAATTCCTGGCAAGTTTCAAATATATAAGCAACAAAAATCAGGAGGTGAATGCAAAGGGAGGAAGGAGCACAAGTAGGAGTTCATATCACCTCTGTTTTCCTAACAAAGGATCCATCTGTACTGTTCAAAATTAAGCTTGCTTGCCTGCTCGCTTGCTTCCTTCCTTCCTTTGTTTCCTTCTTTATTTTTAATTTATATCCAAGTTAGTTAGCATATGGTGCAATAATGATTTCAGGAGTCGATTCCAGTGATTCATCCCCTACAACACCCAGTGCTCATCCCAACAAGTGTCCTCCTTAATGCCCCTTCCCCATTTAGCCCATCCCCCACCTAAAACCCCTCCAGCAACCCTAAGCATACTTTCTTTTAAAAATTACCAACCAACCCCTTTTGTTAAAAAAAATTTTTTTAAATATTTATTTTTGGGAGACAGAAAGACAGAGTGCAAGCAGGGGAGGGGCAGAGAGAGAGGGAGACACAGAATCCAAAGCAGGACCCAGGCTCTGAGCTGTCAGCACAGAGCCTGATGTGGGGCTCAAATTCATTAACTGTGAGATCATGACCTGAGCCGGAGTTGGATGCTCAACGGACTGAGCCACCCAGGTGCCCCCCAAAAAGTTACCAAGTGTTAATGACTTTCATAATTTCTTTTCTTAACCCTGGAAGGATAGTCTATAAAATATCTCTTGTGGTGAAAAAAGCATTATTTGAAATTCATCCACCCCTTCTGTTTCTATTGCTTTTGTCCAATTCAACTACAATGAAATTTACAGTAAATTTATACTGTGATTTTATATATAATTCAAGCAAAATTAACAGGATTATTTATAACACAGTCCTATGTGTAGGTAAACCCCCGGGAACATTATATTTATCTATTTCTATCCATTTCCTTTTCATCTGTGTGCACAGAGAGAGAGATCTGGAAATAAGATCTGGAAATAATGCTGCCCTCATTTGGGGATATAGAACTTTGGGTGATTGTTGCGTTTTCCCCCCTTCTTATAGTTTTATATATCTTGAACTTTTTTGTATTGTTTTAGTCACTTTCAAAATGTATACACAGTAAAATTCACTCTCTCTGGTATATGGTCATTTGAATTTAGACACATGCATAGTCAAGTAACTTCCACCAAAATCAAGCCATGGAACTGGTCCATCACCCCAGTCTTACCTTGTGCTACCCATTTGTTTTCCACCCCTCCCCCCACCACACTCCCTGCCCCTCAAACCACTAATCCCTTCTCTCTTCCTATAATTTGGGGCCTTTTCCAGAATTTCATACAAATGGAATAACACCATACGTCCCATACGTCTAGCCTTTTGGGTCTGGCTTCTTTCACATAGCACAATCCATTTGAGATTCATCAGTGGTTCTCAATGTTGGCCGAATATTAAAATCATCTGGGGAGATTTAAAAATCCTGATGGCCAGACCAGAGGTTAAATAAAAATGAGAGTGTCCAGAGACCCAAGTGTCAGTATTTTAAAGCTTTCCTACATGATTCCATGGACAGTCAAGGGTGTGGACCACTCGAGTTCCAAACTGTTCCAAACCCCATAATTTTGTCAGTCTACTTTCAGCTTTCTCAAACCTGTTTTCAGTTAGGTTCGCTCTATTGGAGCTGGTTCACCCTTTGCTGGGGGCCGGGGGTGGGGGCTCACTTGTGCATCGTAGGGTGTTGAACAGCACCCCTTGCTTCTACCCACCCGATGCCAGCGGCACACCCCCAGCCCAAGTTGTGACAAACCAAAATGTCTCGACTTTGCCAAATATCCCTTTGGGGGCAAAATCACATCTAGTTGAAAACTGTCGTTCTGCTGCAAACCGCAGCAAACCAAACATAATTCAGTGGAATGTAGATGCTCTTATAACACGCCACAGTTTCTTTTGTGTTTATCCTATCTGCTCATGTTTCCACTCCAACTTCATTAAGCAAACTAGGAACAAGCTATTTCCACTTTAATTTTGAGATCAAGTTGCCAACAACCAGCAGAGGGCACCTCTAAATATTGACTGAGGCTTCTAATTTCTTCTGGGCTCCTGTGGAGTGGTGATAAGATAGAGGGCACAGCTTGGCCCCACAACCCCTGGGCGTGGGACTAGGGGAGAGTAGGGAGGAAGACGGGACCGAAGACTCATGAATGATCCGGGGAGAGAAAAGAGAACAAAAGGGAGCCAGGCGGTCAGAGACGTGGGCCACTGAACTGGTAATTAGTTCCAGAAACTAATAAGGATTCCTTGGAAGAAGTAAGGCTGCCTCCAGTTCCCTGGAAGGGGTATGGAGAAACACCTACCTAGACTTTCCTCCTTTCTCCTGGTCTAACCCAACTGCCCCTGAAGAAGAACACATGACAAACGCATGACGTCCTTTCCCGCCCCCCTCCGTGACCTTGTGAGGGAGTCTGAGATAGTGTATTGCAATGGCCTGAGTGCATCACAATCTAAAACTGCTATAATGTGTTCCACTTAGGGTATGCCATCTGGTTCTCTGGAGGGGGTCAAAGTTCCATAAGTCTTGCCTCTTGGCTTCTGTCAGGCAGCCTTTGTGATTATACTGAGCAAAATATCACCACTCCACTCAGTCTTCTTAAGAGCCATGAACTCTTCTAAAAATAGGTCTTCTAAAGTCAGCTTTGATTACGCACTCCTTCTCATTTACCAGCAGGCTTGCCCTTCCCTCTGGTTTGTTTCTTTTCTGATGGCAGCGTATATCGCAAACTCCTTTCACAGGGGGCTTGGTCTGATGGTTCAAACAGTTCTAGCCTGACACCTCTCTAGACGTTTGCCAAACCAGAGCGGTGCCCATCTTAAGAGGAGAACAGCCACCTAAGGGAGCATCCTATTCTTCTGCAAATGTATTTTACCATTTTAAAATAACACACATATGTGGAGGAAACTTAAATGCACCTTACTAAGTGAAAGAAGCTGATCTGAAAAGCCTACGTACTATGTGTGTCCAACAATAGGACATTCTAAAAAAGGACAAACTATGGAGATGGTAAAAAGATCAGTGGCTGCCGAGCATTAGAGAGGAAGGAGGGATGAGCAGGTGATCTTGGAATCTTTAGGGCAGTGAAACTACTTCGTATGATGCTCTAATGATGGATACATGTCATTATACATTTGTCCAAACCCACAGAATGTACACCAAGAACAAATCCTGGGGCCCCTAGGGGGCTCAGTTGGTTGGGCGTCTGATTCTTGGTCTGGGCTCAGGTCATGATCTCCCAGTTCATGGGTTGAAGCCCCGCATCAGGCTCTGTGCTGGTGGTGCAGAACCTGCTTGGGATTCTGTCTCTCCCTGTCTCTGCCCCTCCCCCACTGATGTGGGTGCTCTCTCTCTCTCTCTCTCTCTCTCTCAAAATAAATAAGTAAACTTAAAAAAAAATCCTGATGTAAACTCTGGATTTTGATTGATAATAATGTGTCAATGTAGGTTAATCATTTGTAACAAACGTGCCACTCTAAGGGGATGATAATGAGGGAGAGTGTGCATGAGTTAGGGCAGGGGGCCTATGGAAAAGCTCTGTATCTTCTGCTCAGTTGAGCTGTGAACCTATTACTTCTTTTTTTTTTTTTAAGTTTATTTATTTTTGGCACAGAGAGTGAGCGTGAGCTAGAGAGGGGCAGAGAGAGAGGGAGACACGGAATCTGAAGCAGGCTCCAGGCTCTGAGCTGTCAGCACAGAGCCCGACGTGGGGCTTGAGCTCATGAACCGTGAGATCATGACCTGGGCCAAAGTCAGACACTTAGCCAACTGAACCACCCAAGCGCCCCGTGAACCTGTTACTTCTTTAAAAAGAAAATTCTGTTTCTTTTTTTTAATGTTTATTTATTTATTTTGGAAGAGAGACAGAGCACAAGCAGGGGAGGGGCAGAGAGAGAGGGAGAGAGAGAGAATCCCAAGCAGGCTCCACGCTCAGGGTTCAGTGCGGAGCCTGACGCGGGGCTTGATCTCACAACTGTGAGATCGTGACCTGAGCTGAAATCGAGAGTCAGATGCTTAACCAACTGAGCCACCCAGGCACCCCAGTAAATTCTATTTCTTAAAAAAAAAAAATTATACATACTCAGTACAAAAAAAAAATTGCAAAGTACAGAAGAGTAGAAAAAAAGAGAAAATTATCAAAGTTGATTTAATTTGAGGAACAAGAAAATTTTCTACCAGTCTGATATTCCATCATTCTAATTAAATCATTTGCACATTCAAGAGTCCCCATTCAAACATAATTATCTTTGAAGCAAAAGGTTTTAAACTGCAATCGAAATTATTCTTTGGAATACAGGTTAAGAACCTGGGCTGTGGAACCCAGCAAGCCTGCTTTGAGTGCTACTATTCTGGCCATGTATGAGCTCTGTGACCTTGGGCAAATTACTTAAGCTCTTCAGGTGCCAGTTTCCATCAGCTAAAAAATGGGGATGACAATAATAGAACTTAACTCAGAGTTGTTTTATAAGGATTAAATGAATAATGCATGTAAATTCTTTAGGAAACAGTGTAGGGTACTTAGCAAGCAGTTTTGAACCCTCTATCTAAGAACTTTGTAATAACATCTCTTGAACATACACTGGGTTTTAAGAGTCCTAAGCTTTTTTTTAAAATTTTTTAAATGTTTATTTATTTTTGAGAGAGAGACAGACAGAACACGAGTGGGGGAGGGGCAGAGAGCGAGGGAGACACAGAATCCAAAACAGGGTCCAGGCACTGAGCTGTCAGCACAGAGCACGATGCGGGGCTCAAACCCATGAGCCGTGAGAACATGACCTGACCCGAAGTCAGACACTTAACTGACTGAGCCACCCAGGCGCCCCAAGAGTCCTAAACTTTCAATGAGTATTATGGGCTTTGGAGTATTTCTATTTGCCAGTTTCAAAATATACTCAGTTCAGTATAAGGTCCCTAGAAAGCATAATAAAATTTTCAAATAGGTCCTCTAGGCCAGCACCCTTATTTTACAGATGAATAAAATTGAGCCTAGAGAGATTAAGTGCCTGACCCAGTTGATCTCAGAGCTGGGATTCTTTAGAGAAAATATACGAAGACTGGTTCTATATCCACTTTTAAACCAATTCCTTATTCCAAACATAGTTAATCCCAATGTAATAATGTTACTTGTTTCGTAGATGACATATCTTGGTAAGTTATAAACTGTAGAAATGTTAAGACCATATGGGTCCAGGTCGGAAAGTTGTTTCTGTCTCTTAAAAGGTGAAAAAGACAACCGTGACCTAGGCATAGTTCCTGGCATATAGTGAGTGATTAATAGGGATTGATAATACACAAGTTAATATTGTGAAAAATTACATTTTTTAGTGAGAATGGGGCAGAACAATTATGCCCACTAGTGAACTATTTATGCCCAAAAGCTTGAGGACATTGGAGACCAAATTTACACTTTGAGACAAAAGCTGGGGAGAGACCTGAAAGACAGCACACATGAATGATTATGTCATCTGAGAGGGATACAGACTAGAATTTATTAAGAGGTTAGAAGACACTCTGAATCCACTCTGTGAGAAGAAGCTGAGAGAGTTGTATGACTTAGCAGGATGGTGATTCATCCAGATTGGAATTTACCCAGAACAGGAATTTAAACACGTGGGGCAATTTTTATCTTCTCTTGCCATTTTGTTTTCCTCCAAGGTGATCTAATGGATGGGGTTACCACATCACACAAATTGAGCAGACTCCAATCAAGAACAACAGAATGGCTAACATGGAGACTACTGATGGCTCCGATATAATGTTATGTCATATTTAAGAAAATTGAAACTCACAACAATCACATACAGATTTAACCAGGCCTCCCCTTGAAATCCCTGCTCACAAACTTTGCCGGTTTTGGTATTTGGGTTTTCGCTTCACAGTAACTTGTTTCACAGCAAGACATGAGGTCGTCCACTAGACATATGGTGGCGGGAGTCCAAACACTGCTTTCACAGGGCTCGCAAGGAAACCTCTACCGGAACCAAACACCATCAACAAAAAAGAGCGGGAGCAGAGTGTTGCACACTTTTGACTTCAAAAGTTTACCTGGACATGGGACTGGAGAGTCCCTCCCTTCATTTTAAATTAAACTTAGCCTCTTGTCCCAGCTTCCAACCTAATCTTACCTTTTCGGTGTCACGATGGGTCAGAGAGCAATATTAAGGCTCGGAGTATATTTAAAGGGAAAGTGACGACTTATTTGGTCTAGCACACGGTCCACCCTCATCAGATGAGGATTCTGGCTTTACGAATTCACCTAGTTGCTAAAATTAATTTCGGTACCGGTGCAGCTTTGGGGGTCATTTGCAGATATGCACGGGACAGCAAAAAAATTGAGACATCTGACAGCATACATTCACAGCTGAAGTATAAGAGCAATGCTCTACCTTCTTGTTTCAATTCTCAAGCTGTAAAAGAGAGTCCTTCTCATGGTCCATTTAGTGCCATGTCTTTCACATCTTTTGTGCTTTTTCCTGGTGATTTTGCTGCTTAAATGACACCTGAGCATGATCCTGAAGTGCCGTCTAGTGTCCCTAAGCTCAAGAAGGCTGTGACGTGCTTTATGGAGAAAATATGTGTGTTAGCTAAGCTTCATTCAGGCATGAATTATACTGCTGCTGGCCATGAGTTCAATGTTAATGAAGCGATTGTATATATATTAAGTAAGGTATCTAAACAAAAACACACATAAAACTAGGTTATGTATTGATCAATTGATGAAAATGTGTGACCAGCGACTTGCAAGAACCTAACCCTGGAGGCAATGGTTCAGTATTTGCTAACTCAGTGTTCACAGCAACATTATAGAACATACCTAGTGCAAGTAAGGAGAGTCAACTGTCTCTGCAGGATAGAGATCCCCAAAGATAAGCTAGTAGTTGGATCAGTCGTGCTATGCCTTGATCTGAGACATCAATGACACCCCTTCTAACTCTTGACCCCTAAGCTACCACTGAGTAATAGTAGAGGTGATTTGCACAGGTGGCCTGGCAGTGTGGCCTTTGAGACACAGAAGGAGCAACAGGGAAATACTCTTTCCATTCTATGTTGTCTAAGGCTTAGCAGAACTTTGCTAAATCAGAAGTCTGTCTCCTAGAAGTATCAAGTCAGTAAATGGGTGCTTAGAAAATTCAAAACTATGTCAAGGAAAAGTAAAGTCCAGCAAGCATAAGCAAATACATAAATTTTAGTTTATGAAGTTATGGGAAAATGTTTTGATACATTTCTTTAATTTCTATTAAAAATGCATTGGGGCGCCTGGGTGGCTTAGCCGGTTAAGCGTCTGACTTTGGCTCTGGTCATGATCTCGCGGTTCACGAGTTCGAGCCGCACGTTGGGCTCTGTGCGGACAGCTCAAAGCCTGGAGCCTGCTTCGGATTCTGTGTCTCCCTCTCTCTCTGCCCCTCCCTCACTCACACTCTCTCTCTGTCTCTCTCTCCCCCTCAAAAATAAACATTAAGAAAAGGCATTATAATCACAGTCAGAGAAAAGGGGACTTTTAGCAACGTTTGTTTCAGTTCTCCATATGACGATTTTCAGATTATTTTAGTCCTTGGGAAATATGACTTGAAAGCCCTCATTTGCCTTTTGGGGCTTGGTATGTCAATTGCAGTTTTGATCTGTAGACATCCCCAAGACTACCTAGGTTTAATTTACTTGGACCTTGTACAAGATGACAAGATGCCAGCTCGAGTTCTTATAGTCTGTTGTCACACAAGAGACATAAGGGCCTTCCCAAACCAGATTGCGTGAGTAGGGACATAGCTCTGTCATCAGGCTATCAATGGAAAGCTGGATTGGATATGGGTGTGGGTCTAACTGGGAGGCTGGGACATCAGTAAGGAGAACTGAGGAGCGCCTCTCATTTAAAAAAAACAAAAAAGGTGTGTGTGTGTTGGGGGTGGGTATTACCAGCAATATCAGTCAAAGGAGGGGGGGGCACACAGGTGGGGAAGAGTTATCCAAGTGAGCACAAGTGAGTAGATAGACAGTAGATACCCGCAAATGGAAGGCTTTGTTGGTGCAAACATTGACATATTGAAATGATTTGTATTTGGTCTTATTTCCAGTATGTTTTTCTCTTTGTCTTGCAGATACTTGGGTCAGCCAAAAATGACATCTTATTCTGCCTTTGAGAAGAATCTCAAATATTTTAACAAACCATTTTCAGCTGCTTTCTATCACAGCCTGACTAACCAGGCCAGCCGAAAGTCTGAGCTGAAGCACCAGGGGCATCACCAGTCACAGCACGAAGAGAGAAAATATGCCTGGGCTTCTGGTTAATTTCATCATGGCACATTCAGACAATGTTCTGCAGCCTTTAAAAAGAATGAGAGTGGGGCACCTGTGTGGCTCAGTCAGTTGAGTGTCCAACTCTTGATTTCTGCTCAGTTCATGATCCCAGGGTCATGGGATTGAGCCCCACATTGGGCTCTGTGCTGAGTATGGAGCCTGCTGGAGATTCTGTCTCTCTCTCTCTCTCTCTAAGAAATAAATAATAAAAAATAAAAAGAATGGTAGAGATCTATGTGTTACTATGGGAAGATGTCATGTTAATAATGGTGCACGTGCCACACCCCCTCAGCCCTGACCTCAGGTGCAGCCATGGTGGACAGTTCCCACGCATGATGAAGGTTTCTCGATGCAAGTGCCAGCTGCGGTCTCTCAGATTTTCTACCCCAGGACTTGCTCCAAAGCTGAGGTGCTTTCTCAGTGCTCCCAGAATGGACTGCAAGTACAAGGAAATTAAACTTTCAGGAAACCCTCAGCAAATGGGGCTGCCTCCCATCCTTTGGAGGGACAATTCTCAGGTGCATTCTACATTATTTCTTAGAGTCTCCATGACATTGGTCCCATAAACCCCACTGCACTATTCAACTTAGTGATTCTGCCTTTTTTTTTTCCTTTGGTTTTCTTTCCTCTCCCGTATTACTCTCCTGAAGATTTCATTCCAAACACCTCGGAATTACCATAAAGAAAAGAAAAGGTATAAATACAGCTACCTGCCTCCCAGGTCCTTTACTCAAATTCTGCTTTTGGGCAAACCCAAACTAAGAGGATATCCATTCAAGGGAGGCATGACCCAAGTTGCATAATTGGATGTATGGTAGTTCCCATTTGTGCAAAAACAAACAAAACAAAACAAAACACCCACAACAAAACTGTAAGTGATGTGTATGTATGTTCATATATACCTAGAAATAAAAGCTGTTGAGGGAATCATACCACAGGTGGTGGTTTCCATGTTCTTGAAGCATCCGACTTCCCCTTTAAGCTGTGAACTATATCGTAGAAAAATGAGTAACCACACAGAAATACAACTACTTGTTTTTAAAACATAGTTGGTGATCATCCCAACCCAAACCATCTTCAGAGAATTAACATACAATAAAGTGAACAAATCTGAAGGCTCAGTTTGATGAGTTTTGACAATCATATATACGCATATGCTCACCGTCCAAAACAAGATAAGAACATTTCTGTGTAAGTTCCTGTGTGGCCCCGTTTCAGTCAACTGCCCTCCCCACTCCTAAAAACCACTGTCTGATTTCTATCATCATAGATTACTTTCCCCTATATTTAATTTGATGTAAACAAAGCCATAGAGTATACACTGTTACTGTGTCCAACCTCTTTGCTTCACATGATGCATTTGAGATCTAGCCACGTGTGGATACACCAAGATCGGCTTTTCCCTTCTCTTCTTGAAGGGCATTTAGGTTGTTTCCAGTTTGGGGATAGTATATATAAAGCTGCTATAAATATTCTTTTTTTTTTTTTTTTTTAAGTAGCCTTTATGCCCAGCAAGGAGCTCAATGCAGGGTTTAGACTCGTGACCCTGAGATCAAGACCTGAGCTGAGATCAAGAGTCAGACATTTAACTGACTGAGACACCTAGATTCCCCAACTGCTATAAATACTCTTGTTCAGGTCTTTGTGTGGACATATATGTTCATTTCTTTTCAGTAAATGCCTTGGAGTGGATCTGTTGGAACTTAGGGTAGATGTATAGCTTTATAAGGAGCTGATAAACAATTCTCCAAAATGGTTGTACCATTTTACACCAAATAACGAATGCTCCAGTTCCTCTATATCTTTGCCAGAATTTTCTGTTGTCTGTCTTCTTGCTTTAGATGGTCAAAATGGGGTTCCATGTGCATTTTGCCCTGATAACTAATGACATTTGAACCTCTTTTCATCTGGCCGTTCTTGTATCTCTTTTGGGAAGGTCTGACCAAGACTTTGCCCATTTTTAATTGGGTCATTGTTTTCACTGTGAATTTCTAGGAGTACTTTACATATTCTGGATACAAGTCTTGTCAGATATATATCATGCAAACATTTTCCCCCAACCTATGGTCTATTTGTTCACCTTCTTACTGCTATCTTTTGATGAGCAGAAATTTTTTATTTTGATAAAGCCCAATCTATCAATTTTTTATTTTATGATTTGAAAATATCCTCCTACATTCTTTCAGAGCATTTGTTTAGGCTTATGAGTTATCCATCCATTTATATCTATTCAGGTTATCCATCTTAGTTTATGTATAAAAAGCTTGTTCTGGGGGCACCTGGGTGGCTCAGTCAGTTAGGCATCTGACTCTTGGTTTCAGCTCAGGTCATGATCTCACAGTTTGTGGCATCAAGCCCCGCGTTGGGCTCTATACTGACAGTGCAGAACATGCTTGGGATTCTCTCTCTCTCTCTCTCTCTCTCTCTCTCTCTCCCTCTCTCCTTGCCCCTCCCCTGCTTGTGCTCTCTCTCTCTCTCAAAATAAATAAATAAACTTGAAAACAAAAAAAGAAGTTCACTCTAGCTCATGCACCTTGACAACTCCCATCAGAATGTGGCCAGGCTGCTGAAAGGTACATGGAGCACATGTCATACTGGCCTTAAATTACCCCAGTCATCCTGGCCTGGGACGAGCTAGGGGACACCTACACATGTGAGCAACCTTAGGCAAGGTTACCTAAGCTCAACCTTAATCAGCTAAACTGCACACCCCCCTGGGCTAAAGAATGATTGCTATGAGATTTTATCATCATGTGTTCTGAAGCACAATTGTGCCAAGAGAGAATTCATAAGTAAATTGATAACTAGAAGCGTAATACAGCTGTAACAAAACCTAAAATTTATGGCATTTGACCTTTAGAATAGGCAATGAATGCAGGCTGGAAAAAGGGTCAGGAAATTACTAGGAGAGGCGGGAAAAATGGTGATCCGTGTTTTTCTGTGGAAAAATATTTGGTAAAAGCATAGCCTGCAATAACTTAGAAGACAGAAAATGTGCCAAATGAACACTTGGACATGAGCAAAGATTTCCAGGAAGAATGTTGACGGTATCATTTGGCTTTTACTACCTACTGCATAAGCCACCTCAAGAAAGAGAAGAACTCAGAAAAGAACAGGCCAGTTTGTAGGCAGAATTTTCACAGAAAATAGAGGGACCAGAGTTTGCCAAGTTGGAAAATAAAACTAGTTCTTAAATCCAGCCTCTCAAGGCAGTAGAGTTCTCAAATTAAGATATGGCCTCCGGATACAGACCAAATCAAGAGTGTAGGTGTGAGACCTTTGTTGAGACATCTGGAAGACTCCAGGTGGGACAGAGTAGATCCATCTAGTGGGACAAAAAGGCTTCTGGGACTCACAGCAGCCTGGCATTTCCAAATTAGCACTGATTCGGTCCAAAGAGAGAGACAGGTTCCCCCAATATTGGAGGGGATTTTTTCAGCACATGGAATTAAGTCAAAATTTGTTTTGTTTTGTTTTTTAAATTTTTTTAACGTGTATTTATTTTTGAAGGAGAGAGAGACAGAGTGTGAGTGGGGGAGGGGGAGAGAGAGAGAGAGAGACAGACAGAACCTGAAGCAGGCTCTAGGCTCTGAGCTGTCAGCACAGAGCCTGACGTGGGGCTTGAACTCATGAGCCATGAGATCATGACCTGAGCCAAAGTTGGATGCTTAACCAATTGAGCCACTTAGGCACCCCAGGTAAGTAAAACTCTGTATAAAACTCACAAATCATGGAGATAGCTAAAAGGGGAAAAGTAGCCAGCCCAAACTAAGAGGGAGAGAAACTGTTCAAAATGTAAAAAGGCCTCTAGGCTTCCAACCTTCTCCAGAAAGGAAGCAGGCAGAGAAAGTTGCTCAGAGGGCATACCCTCTAATGCCGTCTTCACAAGAGGTCAAGGAGATATCAGAAGGCAGAGCCAACAACAGCAGAAAATGGAATGACAAATCATTCCCAGGTAGCAGAACTAGGGTCTAATTAGAAACATTTCCCAGCCCAGACTGCAGGAATCTGATAATATTTGCCCAGCAGGATTTCAGAACTACATGGACATCCCATTCTTCCACTTTGGGAATGGGAATGTTCATTGCATTTATATTGTTCCTTTTCACCACTGCATGTGAGGTGTGTGGGAGCAGATAACTTGGTTTTTAGTTTTTAAGTCTCTGCATCAAGAAGAATCACATCAGGGGGCACCTGGGTGGCTCGGTCAGTTGAGCATCCAACTTCGGCTCAGGTCATGATCTCACAGTTCGTGTGTTTGAGCCCTGCATTTGGGCTCTGTGCTGACAGCTCAGAGCCTGGAGCCTGCTTTGGAGTCTGTGTCTCCCTCTCTGCCCCTCCCCCGCTCACATTCTGTCTCTCACTCTCCCTCTCAAAAAATAAACATTTAAAACATTAAAAAAAAAAAAAAAAAGAATCACATCCAATGTTGTGAATCATGAGAACCTGCATTTTAAGCCTGCATCTATAATTGGATGAGACTTTTGGTGTCCCGGGATGGGCTTCCCATATTTCACCTGTGGGAAATACTTGACTAATTTTGGCTGGAGGGAAAATTGTAATCTTGTAAAAACCATCCTAATTGTTCACCCTCCCTTACCCACACCCTTTGCCTTATAACTGGGTAAAGCCCTCTCACGGACTCTGACATCAGTAAAGTGAATTGATTTGGCAATGAGATATTAACAAATGAGACACAAGCAAAGGCTTGAATTTGCTTGCGTGTTTAGGTTTGCTCCTCCTCTCCTCTACCTTGGCTCACTTACGTTACCCTAGCAATCCCAGGAACCCCAAATGAGACCATCCTAGTTCAGCCAATAGCCAGCCAACCCCTACAAATGTGAGCATGCCCAGCCTAATCAGCAGAGGCATCTAGCCAACTTGCAGTTACCACAGATGTGTAAGCCCCAGATTTGTATAAGCGTGCCCAGGTAGGATCAGGTGGGTCCGGTCCAGGTCTGCACAAGTCCACAGACTCCGAGCTAAGTAAAGATTTTTGTCGTGTCAGTCCACTAGGATTCTGTGGTTGTTATGTGCCATCACTGTGGCAAAAGATACCTGATACCGATTCTTAATAGGAAAACTCAGCAGTAACTGGCAACTTTCTAAAATCAAATACATAGAGCCATTTACTTTAAGGAACATTTACTTCCCTTCTTATCACTTCTCATTCTCAGGAAAAGGCTTATTTAGCTCATATAATAAAGTTACATGCGTTGGAGGCTATAAAGGTTTGGACGACTGTAGAACAAGTTAGCATTTTTGCATCAGTTTTTCTGGTACTTGGGGCTCTATTTTATTCTACCTTGGGTATATATTAGAAAGGGATGCAGACTTTGGCTTTTAACTGTACTGTGGTCATGGGCAAGCTTTTACTAATATGGCTGTTAATTTCTAGACTCCTGTTTCAGGAAAAGGAATTACCTGGGGTTGAGTATGAATCCACGGTGTTAAGAGAACTTGTCTGTCTTCGTTCAAGTTCTTGCCTCTAACTCAAGAGATCAACATCATCATCATCATCATCACCATGACCTACCACAACAACTTCCTGTGTGTTTAGCACGTAAGAGGACTCTGTTAAGCACTTTACATATGTATCTTAATTAGTCCTTGCAAAAGTCCTATGTGGCAGGCATTATAATCCTCATTTTGTGAATGAGAAAATTGAGGCTCCATTCCCCACCCTCCCCTTCAACATCACCAATTCAAATTCTTCCCTCGTGCTTCCTCGCCTCAGCCTTTACTTCTGCCACGAAGTCATCCTTGAGCCCCAATTTGAGTTGGGTGGTACCTTTAAATTCCTGTGGTAGCTTTTGCATGTGATTATGACACTCATCGTGTTGTAAAATCTGGGTGATGTCTTTCTACGTCTAATGGCTGCTCTAGACTCAAAACTCCTCTTCGAGGGCACAGACCACTTCTTACTCATCTTTGTAATCCCGTTGCTGTGCACAGATCCCGGTATAAAGTAGGTACACCATAGAGCAACTTTGCTGAAAAGGAAAGAGATGACTCGGAGAACGAGTAGGCTCAGAGCATGCACGCACATGCACAAAACCACAAAATCCATGAAGTACCAACTAAACCTTTGGTCTGATCAAAGAGTTTCCAAACAACTGATTGATGCCCTTTGCCTCTAGCTGGACAGCAGGGATCTCCAGAGGCTGACCAACTTGGATCAGAGACCGTGGTTCCCGTACTGCACCTGGCTGGAAAACTTTATCAGAGAGAGACTTTATCAGAGAGAGTCTCTCTTGGTACCCTGGCGATTACCTGTGTCCCCAGAGAGCTGAGGGACACAACACCTATCTAAAGACATCCTCTTCCCTGCATTTTGTAAGTTCAAGAGCTTTTAATAAAATTAAAAGTGGCCAGGGGTGCCTGGGTGGCTCAGTCGGTTAACCGTCCAACTTTGGCTCAGGTCATGATCTCGCGGCTTGTGAGTTCAAGCCCTGCGTCGGGCTCTGTGCTGACAGCTTGGAGCCTGGAGCCTGCTTCTGATTCTGTCTCCCTATTTCTCTGCTCCTCCCCCGTTCATGCTCTGTCTCTCCTTCTCTCTCAAAAATAAACAAACATTAAAGAAAATTATTTTTTCAAAATAAGATTAAAAGTGGCCAGATTGTTTGCCACTAAAAAGGGGAAAGAATCTGAATCCTGATTCTGTGCCAGGCACTGTCCTACATAAGTGAAATATCACTTAAAGACAAGTACTGCCACCCTTCCTTGGAGAAAAAGCTCCTTTATTAATTGTAGAGAATAGGATTGTTTTCCAATTTCTTGTTAAAGCCTTCTTCTGGCCTGGCATTTTGCGAAACAGCTTGTTTGAGAACAATTTATAACAATGATAGTTCATTGGACAATAATTCTTTCTTCACCCGCATACTCAGTTTGGTTTTAGGTAGGATTTTGACATTTTCCTATTTACACTCATTTTTATATATTTTTTAAATTGATATATTCTGTGCAAATTTTCTCTGAATCTAAGTTAGAGATACCTTTCCTTTGTATTTTAATTTGAGGAAAGAGAGTTTTTGGTATTAAAAAAAACAAATTTGAAATGACTTGGCTTTTTAGGATTACATGCCTGCAGATCGTTTTATTTCTCCTGGTTTAATTTCTCAAGTCCAAATTCATTTGGAACTAACTGCACTTCTCAGATTGAAGTATTTCCCAACACCTCACACTGGTCCTTCAGAGTTTGTTTTGTTTTTTTCCTGTAATCTTAGATCCTAGGTAATTTTCTCTTTGAGCTGCCAAATTAGCGTAAGAAAGTTCAGAAGTCAGGGTCATAGTATATTAGGATCTAGCTAATTCCTTTGGCTAACTGGATCCAAAGTTGCCCTGACTATTTCCTTTGCAACAGAAATCCACCTGGTGTTAGACAAGGGCAATGATAATTCAGTGGAAAGTTAACCAAGAATATCTTTTATTCTTATACTTAATAATTCTTCCCTTGGATTTCTACCTTTTCACTATTTAACAGACATGTAAAAGACTATGTGTCGTGCTGGAGGGAGGTGGTAATATCCAAACGAAAATACCAAATTCATTGTTCCTCCCCCCCCCCGATGAAAGACCTTTAAAATTTTTAAGTCTGGCAATTTATAGGAATGGAGGTTAAACAGGGACAGATATCTGATGTCATCAATTTTCTTCCAAAGCCAACGCAAGAAAAGCCATCTTATCAAAAAATACATGAAGAGAACAAATGAACCTTTATTTATGTTTTCAGAAACTTTTAGTAAGATTCTCTATCAAAAGCCATCTTTCAAACACAGCACTTAGAATTCTCAAGCAAGTTACATCAGGGATAAGGAACTGATATTAGACATGAAATGAGTAAGTGAAATGGTTCTTTTATTGTGGAAAGTGCGGAAGTTTTGGAGCACCTGGGTGGTCAGTCAGTTCAGCATCTGACTCTTGATTTCGACTCAGGTCATGATCCCAGGGTCATGGGATGGAGCCTTATGTTGGGCCCTACACCGAGCATGGAGCCTGCTTAGGATTCTCTCTCTTCCTCCCCCTCCGCTCCTCCCCTGTTTGCACATATGCACTCTCTCTCTTAAAAAAATAAAAAAAAAAAAAAAGAGAGAGGTGGGGAAGTTTCAATACCAGCTATATCCTACAGATCAATACCATGATTGATTGCTTAACATTTTATATATTAATTACATACAGCTCTTCCAAGTGATGAAGTGCTAACTAGATGGGGACACAGTGCAGAAAGTGCTCTCCAAGCTATGAATACTGTTAAGAGGGTGGCCTCAAAGGTATTGACTATAACCTCAACAACACAGAATCTGCCTCTTTGATTCTTAAAAAATTCAGCTGAAATTTTTGTTTCTCAGGACCAGGAGAACAATACAAAAAAAATAAATAAATAAGAGAGAGAGAGAGAGAGACTATTATTAGATGTTTTCATAAAGGTATTGAAAATAAAGCAGAGAGTATAACCTTCCTTTTTCACAAAAACATGGTTTGCCCAACCTGAACAGAAAGTTCTCCACAGCTGGATTCTAATGCCATCTGCGTTCAAATCCTGGCTCTGCCACTCACAAGCTGTATGACACTGCAGGGTCCTGTGAAGATAATAAGAAATCTGCCTCGGAGTAAGATAATACATGTCAAGCAACTAGCATAAAGCTTTGGACATAGGAGGTTTGCAATAGGTATTAGTGAATATTATTTTATAGCCTCCTGGTTGTGGGGGGAGAGGACGTGGAGATACACTCGTGGTTCAGAAAAAGGCAATGAAGCAGTGTTCCCCGAGGGAAAAAGGAACTAGTAGAAGATGCCAAGGCAAG
This sequence comes from Panthera leo, assembly GCF_018350215.1. Taxonomy (NCBI): domain Eukaryota; kingdom Metazoa; phylum Chordata; class Mammalia; order Carnivora; family Felidae; genus Panthera; species Panthera leo. Next base: position 6,787,336 of record NC_056691.1, read on the forward strand.
AGGTTGAAACAAACTGAAAAATCTGGGTCCGTTCCAGGTCACCTGGAAGGAGAGACAGGAAAGCAGAATAAAAATGCAATTGCAGAAATGGTCGAGCTAAGGAGCTGGGAGCTGAAGGCAGAGATCAAGGGTGACGGTGCTGGGTGTTGCATGAAAACCAATTTGACAATAAATTTCATATTAAAAAAAAGAAGATAATGGCAAGTCATGTCTTTCTTAAGAGCCCAAGGCAAGGAGTTAGGACTTAAATCTAGGAGAAGGCGCATGCACAACTTCTCTGAAGAAAAGCAGCACCTCTGAGGCGGTTCAACACTTACTGCTGTTGAAAACACCAAACTGCTAGCTCTGAGGTCCTAACAATCTTTACACTGAGGTGTTTCATTTCATTGAGGTGACACAATCGGGCCAAGAAACATTAGGAAAAAAAAACAACCAAAAATGATTAGACATCTTCAGTCTGCATAACAGATGAGAAAAATATAGCCATGAGAGTATCTACGAATAGGGTAAATAAAGCTACTTCCCAAATTGAGGATATTCATATTTGGCACATCGGACTTCTCAAACTTTCTGTGATGCAGGGCCAGATTTTGTTTATCAGTCGGATGCTCTGTTTTTCCAATCAATTCTGGACTACGATGTAGCCTGGCCACGCGTGACTAGTAGGCGGTTCATGCAAGAGAATCCAGTTACTTCTATGGCTGTCTCTCCACTGTTCGAAAAGAAGAGTCCACTGATTACATGTTTGATGGCTCAGCAATGTCACTTTTTAAATAAGATTTTCTAAATGCTCATTCCAATTTTCTATATTTGCCTTGTTGAAGACTTGTATCAAATGGTTAACAGACCAGCAACAGTCTGTAGACCAACATGAGAATAAGCCCTACTTATGGAGAATTTTAAGCCAAAGAATTGGGTCACATAGTAAGAAACAGGAAAATTTTGATAATTTAGAGGTATTTTGACCTCCAGTTCAATAGGGCCTGTGTTGCTTCTCACTCCCAACATCCCATTAGAATGATAGAAGAAATCTAAACAGAAAAAATAACTTCAAGGCATACATGGGATAGGAAAGAGAGTGTTTCCAGACCCTCTGAAGAGTGAAAAAATATTGGAAGATATAAAGCAGATTGACAGTGTGAACCACACAGCCTAAACTATAAAAGGCACACACCCCTCAAAAAAAAAATGAGTTTCCCAAAAGAACACTGGAATGACTCAAGGTTAGAGACAACAGGATGGGAGAGAAAGAGTGGACTCTTTCTGACCTACCAGCTTGGAGATTTATCAGCAGTGGTGTAGTAAATAGTACCGATTGCCTCCCAGCACTCATCTGCCCCTCCTTCCTGATGGAACCACAGTTCTGTTTCACTCCTCCCCTATATGGAGCATATGCCTCTGGGAAGACCAATCCTCTCAGCTTCAAGGGTGGGCAACATTGGTCTATGTGCAACCTCATGCCTCTTGCTGGTGATTTTTTCAGGAAGGGGCATATGACTCAAGACTTGTCAGCGAGATACATGAATATCTGCTGGGTAGAAATGAGAAAGTACCTAGTCCTGATTGTCGGAAATGGCCAACCTACAACAGAGGGGAGCCAGCCAGCTGGAGGATGAAACCAACACTGTATACGGAAAAACTGAGAAACCAGTAGAATCTGGGGCTTTGATGACACTGTTGAACCTCTCAACCAGCTAGTTCTGGCGCCCATCCTCTGGTTGGGTTCACTCCAGTGAGACAATATACTTCCTATTCTTTAAGCCAGTTTCATTTGAATGCAGTATATTTACAGACATTCTATCTAATATTTTTTCTCTCACAGTGATCATGGCCTTTGCTCCAGAGTTAAGGACTCAGGGTAGAGTTTTGGAACATAGAAACTGCCAGAGAGGATGGTGGTACCTGAAAAGTACAACAGTGCCCCAGCCAACCTGTGGTGTCCACCTCTGTTCCTCTGCAGAAGGGAAGGTATTACACACTCTAAAGGGGAATCTTGCCCCCAACAGATGTCCCTACCTCCATACCCTCAAAGCCAATGGAGCTGGGGAAAATATCTTCAAACCATAGATCTGATAAGGGATTTGTATCCAGAGTATATTTAAGAAAACTTCCACAACTCAACAACCACAACGATCCACAAATAACCCAATTCAAAACCGGGCAAAAGACTTGAATAGACATTTCTCCAAAGATACACAAGTGGCCAATAAGTAAATGAAAAGATCCTCAACATTACCAGTCATTAGGGAAATGCAAACCAAAAACACAATGAAATACCACTTCATGCACATTAGGAAGGCTATGATCAAGAAAACAAATTTAACGGAAAATATCAAGTTTGGGTAAGGATGTAGAGAAACAGAACCTCCAGTGCATTAACAATGGGAATGCAAAATGGTCCAGCCACTGTAGGGAACCGTAGAGTTGTTCTTCAAAAATTTAACATAAAGGGGCGCCTTGGTGGCTCAGTCAGTTAAGTGTCTGACTTCAACTCAAGTCATGATCTCACGGTTCATGAGTTCGAGCCCTGTGTTGGGCTCTTTGCTAACAGCTCCGAGCCGGAGCCTGCTTCGGATTCTGTGTCTCCCTCTCTCTCTGTCCCTCCCCTGCTTGCTTTCTGTCTCTGTCTCCGTCTCTCTCTCTCAAAAATAATAAACATTAAAAAAAATTCAACATCGAACTATATGATCCAGGGATTCCACTTCTGTGTATATACCCATGAGAAGTAAAAGCAGGGACTTGAAGAGATACACACACCCCCATATTCACAGCAGCGTTACCCACAACAGCCAAAAGACTGAAACAACTTAGTGTCCCTCAACAGATGAATAAATAAAGTGTGGTTTATACATACAATGGGACACTATTCAGCCTTAAAAAGGAAGGAAATTCTGAAACATGGATGAATATTGAAAGCATTGGGTTAAATGAAATAATCCAGGCACAACAGGACAAACACTGTATGACTCAGTTTATATGAGGTACCTATGATAAGCAAATTTACAGAGACAGAAAATTTAACAAAGGGGACCAAGGGCTGTGGGAAGTGGAGAATGGGGAATTATTATTTAATGGATATGGAGTTTCTGTTTGAGACAATGAAAAAGTTCTGGAAATGGGTAGTGGTGATGCTTGTACAATATAGTATATCCCCCAATCCTGCCTCCAACCTCAGCTGTAGGCAGCCACTAATTATTTTCTGTCTACAGATTTGCCTATTTTTGACATTACATACAAATGGAATCATACAATATTTAGTCCATTGTGACCGGCTTCTTTCACTTAGCATAATGTTTTCAAGGCTCATCCATGTCATAGAAGTACTTTCTTTTTATTGACAAATAATATTCCATTGTATGGATATATAACATTTCATGTGATAGACTTTTTTTTAAAAATGGAGTCATTCGTCTTGTAGATCTGCCCTGTAGATTTGATTCGCATTTTGGATTTGGCTAAGTGCTTCTTCTTGATCTTTGTGTGTGTGTGTGTGTGTGTGTGTGTGTGTGTGTGTGTGTTCTGGGGTAGGGGCTGGGGGAGGACTGATAAATAGAGTTGATTAGATTAAGTGTTAATATTATAGACAAGAATATTTTGGGTAATGCTGTATATTTCCTATCCCACTGTGTCATGAAACATGTAATGTCTGGTTGTTCCTTCTATGGACGCCAAAGTGATGAGAGAATTTGGGTGACACCAACTTGATCCCTCCATCACAAAATCCTCCATTAACTTTTTACTTTAGGACTCTAACATTCATTGACCAACATGTTGCTTAGTTCCAGTAGGTGGGAAACTGGTGATTTTCTATTTCTACCATCCCTTCTGCATTTATTATTTGGACTTCTTCCATAAAAAACTTTCATCAATTTTTTGGTTACCCTGAAATGAAGTTTGAAAGGCAAGATAGGGGCACCTGGGTGGCTCAGTCGGTAAAGCGTCCAAGTCTTGATTTTGGCTCAAGTCACGATCTCATGGTTTGTGGGATAAAGTCCCATGTCTGCACTGTCGGCACAGAGACTGCTTGGGATTCTCTCTCTCCCTCCCTCTCGGCCCCTCCCCCAATAGTGCACGTGCATCCAAGTGCACACCTTCTCTCTCTTGCTCTCTGTCTCAAAGTAAATAAACATATTTTTTAAAAAGGCAAGATAAATACTTGATTCTCTTTTTTCTAATGTTTATTTATTATTTTTGAGAGAGAGAGAGAGAACACACACTTGCGAGCAGGGGAGGGGCAGAGAGAGAAGAAGACACAGAATCCAAAGCAGGCTCTAGGCTCTGAGCTGTCAGCACAGAGCTCAACACGGGGCTCGAACCCTCGAACCATGAGATCATGACCTGAGCCCAAGTCAGAAGCTTAACTGACAGAGCCACCCAGGTGCCCCTTGATTCTTTCCTGTTAATTTATTAATTTACTGATAAGCTGGTGCCCTAGTAACCTTCAGTGGTGGCCATGGAGGTTTATTTGCTGTTTTGCATTCTTATTAATTTTACATATCTGATGTGATTTGGTAAATTACAATTACTGTTCTTTTCCTGATGTCTAGATTTTTCCCATTAGTCTTTGATAGTTTGGTTATTTTCTGTTACAATAAGATGTCCCATGTTCATCTTATTACATTTCTTATCTCAAACTGCAATTGGCCATTATTCCAAGGAGCCCAGGTTCCTTTTAGTTGAAAATCCACAATTTGGATACTAGGGTGCTTACTGCTACAGTATTGTTATTGCTTTTACATCTTCTCAGAGTTGGAAAGGTTAGGACAGAATTAGGAAGTATGTACCGGTTTTTGAAAGAAAAAAATAAAATATTATACTGGTGTTTCTATTTCAAAGTTAAGATTACAAAGTATTTACCCAACTTCTCTGATTTTATGTGTCTCTTTTCTCCTGAACTGAAAATCTTGGTTCTAACATTAACATAATTACTTATTTTCTTTATCCTGTGATAGACCTGTAAAAGTTTAAAACTAGCAATATCAGTATTATTTAAAACAGTAAGACTACTCGGACGCCTGGGTGACTCAACCGGTTAAGCATCCGACTTCAGCTCAGGTCATGATCCGACAGTTTGTGAGTTCAAGCCCTGCGTCGGGCTCTGTGCTGACAGCTCAGAGCCTGGAACCTGCTTTGGATTCTGTGTCTCCTTCTCTCTCTGCCCCTACCGCACTCACCCTCTGTCTCTCTCTCTCTCTCTCAAAAATATATCCACATTTTTTTTAAAGTAAGACTACTGAATACAATTGAATATTTCTTTGTGGGTTTTGTTCTTGGGCTATACCTCACTAGGGATCTGAAATCAAAATATCACATATTTTTTAAAATACTGCATATTAAAGTCACTTCTAGTAATGATTTTGTATAGTTTTAGTATCTTGATATACAGTTGATACACGGCTAGGGTCATTTGTTTCCAATTCTGGGTTTTTCTCTTTATTGCTTTTTAATTTATATACAAAATATTTACATGGGTCCAAAGTCAAAACTACAACAAAGTAAGTTGATAAAGTGAGTTGGCCAAAACTGAGCTTAGTCCTGCCCAAATCCCCCAATCTTGTTCTCCCACAGAGACAATTTTATTAGCTTTTGATTTGTACTCTGATTGATTCTTTGAAAATATAAGGCATACATATGCATGCCTCTCTTACACAAAGGTTGGCTATTATAAATAGTGCTAGCATAGGGGCACCTGGGTGGCTTAGTCGGTTAGGCATCCGACTTCGGCTCAGGTCATGATCTCACAGTCAGTGAGTTCAAGCCCCACGTCAGGCTCTGTGCTGACAGCTCGGAGCCTAGAGCCTGCTTCAGATTCTGTGTCTCCCTCTCTCTGACCCCCACCCCCCTTTCATGTTCTGTCTCTCTCTGTCTGAAAAATAAAGAAACATTAAAAAAACAATTTAAAAATAGTGCTAGCATCTTACTTTTTTCATTTAAATTATTTCCTACAGATATCATCCTATAATGTTCACAAATTTTCTTCATTTATTTGCATAATTGTATGGTTAAGAGACATCTTTTTAAAACACAAATCAAACCATGGGATTTATCGGCCTAAACTTTTAAAAAGACTTTCCATTGCACTTAGAATAAAACCTAAATTCCTGGCCATGGTTCTCAAAGCCTTGTCTTATCTGGACCTACTAGTAACTCCAAACTCACTTCACCCTCTGCTCCCACTAGCCCACTGTTTCCCAGCCCTGCTTGTATATTAGAGTCATCTGAATTACTTTAAAAATATTTTTTTTCTCCAGTTTTACTCCAGACAAATGAGAATCTCTGGAGGGCAGGACTCCCGCATTAGAAGGATTTAAAACAGTTGTTCACAAACTTTAACATCACTTGTAGGGCTTCTAAAACACAGATTCCTATGTCCCACACTGACATGACGACATCATTGAATAACTTAATTAAGCAGACGAGACAAATCTCCCTTGCAGAAGAATTCAAAATAAATCGTGTCTGTACTCCACCCTCAAGAGAGGCGGGGCATAAACCCCCACTCCTGAAGTATGGCCTGCACGTGGTGGCCTCCTTCCCACCGGAAAGGGGGGGATAAAAGAATCACTTTACAGTTGAGAACCCTGACACATACTACGTCAGCCAGGCGGTCAAGGCGAACATCAGTAGTGGGAAATGATGCCAATGACGGACACCCTTGATAAGATGTCCTGAGAATGACACTTGAACTTTGCGGTCCTCCTCCTCAAAGCCCAGAACCCCAGGTTGATCATGAAAAAAGCATCAGACAGGGGCATCTGGGTGGCTGTCAGTTAAGCGTCCAACTTAGGCTCAGGTCATGATCTTGCAGTTCATGAGTTTGAGCCCCACGTCAGGCTCTGTGCTGACAGCTCAGAGCCTGGAGCCTGCTTCGGATTCTGTGTCTCCCTCTCTCTCTGCCCCTCCTCCACTCGTGCTCTCTCTCTGTCTCTCAAAAATAAATAAACATTAAAAAATGTTAAAAAAAAACCAAGGAATTCTGAATAAAATCGATTAATATGGACTTTACTTAATAATGATGTATCAATAATGGCTTATTAACTGTAACAAATGTACCTTACTAATGTAAGATGCTAATAATAGGGGGAACTGAAAAAATGTATATATATATTAGGGGAAACTAGGTGGAGAGTATATGGGATTTCTTACTTTCCTTGCAATCCTTTTGTAAATCTAGAACTGTTCTAAAAAAATTATTGAAAATTAAAAAAAATGTTTTATATCTATATAGATAGAAAATTTAAATATCCTTCTAAATAACTTTTGGGGCAAAAGAGAAAATGGAAGAAAAATAACAAATAATTTATAAATATATTAATATAAGTGCATTATACCTAAGAAATTCTGTAATATGGATAAAGCAATATGCAGAGGAAAATTAAAACTTACAGCCTCACAAGGGAAAAAAATAAACTATCGGGACTTCATAAAAATAAAAAGCTTCTGCGCAGTGGAGGAAACAATCGACAAAACTAAAAGGCAGCCTTTGGAATGGGAGAAGATATTTGCCAATGACATATCTAATAAAGGTTTAGCATACAAAATATGTAAAGAACTTACAAAAGTCAACACCCAAAAAGCAAATAATTCAGTTAGAAAATGGACGGAAGACCTGAATAGACATTTTTCCAAAGATGATATGCAAATGGCCAACAGACACATGAAAAGATGCTCGACATCACTCACCATCAGGGAAATACAAATCAAAACTACAATGGGAGGGGCATCTGGGTGGCTCAGTCAGTTAAACATCCAACTCTTGATCTCAGCTCAGATCTTGATCTCAGGGTCGTGAGTTAAAGCCCTGCATTGGGCTCGACTCTGGACATGAAGCCTCCGGTAAAAAAAACAAAAACAAAAAACGGGGGTGCCTGGGTGGCTCAGTCGGTTAAGCGGCCGACTTCCGCTCAGGTCATGATCTCACAGTTTGTGAGTTCGAGCCCCACGTCGGGCTCTGTGCTGACAGCTCAGAGCCTGGAGCCTGCTTCGGATTCTGTGTCTCCCCCATCTCTCTGTTCCTCCCCTGCTTGTTTTCTGTCTCTCTCTATCTCCCAAAAATAAATAAACATAAAAAAAATTATTTTTAATTGCTGCAGATCATAAAAAAAGAAAGAAAGAAAGCATGCTATTCAATAAGGTTAGCATTGCCCTATTACCAAAACCAGAAAAAATAACAGAGGAGGAGAGAATTATAGACAAACTTCACTTATGTGGATAGATATAAAAATTCTTCATAAGATGTCAGCAAACTGAATTCACCAAAGTATTAAAAGAATAATACAATAGAACCAAATCACATTTACCCTAACATACTTTGAATTTATTTTAATATAATTCACTACATTAACAGATTAAGGGAGTAGAACCATTTGATCATTTCAATAATTTCCAGCTTGTTTTTATTAAATTCAACACTCATACATGTGGTTTTAAAAAGTTCTTAGGAAGTTAGAAAACGAGCGACATTTCCCTAATTTGGTAAACAAAATAGAGTAAACATCATATTCACGAGAAGAATTTCTTTTACAGAAACGGGAAAATGTACTCTGTCATCGCTCTCATTAAACATTGTACTAGAGACCACAGTCAGTTTAATAAGGAAAGAAAAAGTAAATACCTTAGAAGAAAAAAACCTGATATTAATGACAAATATCTAACTTTAAAAAATCTAAGAGAATCAACTGAAAAAGCGCGGCACTGATAAAACAGCTTAATAACATACCAAGATTCAAGACAGGCAGTACAAAAATCATTCCTTTTCCTACACTAGCAATAACCAAGATGAATATAAAATGAAATCAATGCTCAGGACTCAGGATTGGCCACCAAAACAAATAATACAGAAATACGTGTTTTGTGAGAACTACGATTTGAAATGGCGCCATGTAAACCTCTACTAACCTCACCACCACCACCATCAATATCTCTTTCCCCACCCCCCACCCTGTCTTATCGCCAAACCGCATTGTGAATTGGCTTCTTAGAGTGTTATCCTCTTTGCTAGGGAGAGATCTCTAACAGCACGCAGAGTAGAATCCATCTCTATTTAACCGTACTGTTATTTTTTTGTATCAAAATTATCTGTGTGTGTATCTTACTCCCTTACTAGATGAGCAGTGACTTCCTCTCTGTACTCCAACCCCACCGTGCCTTGGGCACAGCAGGTCTGATGACTGACTTGAATACAGTCAGGGGTATGGGTAAGGGAAAGGAAAGAGGACCAAGTAAAGTGGAGGGAACACAAAGAGGTCATTAAAGGTGGGCACACACAAGTAAGATTAGCCTCTCTCAGCCTCTCTTTTCCATGGGTGAATCATCATTATCCGAATTCCTTACATTTCAAAATGGTAAAAATTCTAAAGCAGAGTATGTAGTATTTAGGAAACTTTTAGTGAAAAGACAAGGAAGTATTTTCCCATATAAAACAGCCGAAGTTGCACAGGCAGTCGGTGGGGGGATTCCCGATCTTTTGCAGACTTGACTTGTTTGTTTTTTAAGTTTATTTATTTTGAGAGAGAGAGAGAGCATGCATGAATGGGAGAGTGGCAGAGAGAGAGAGAGAGAGAGAAAGAGAGAGAGAGAGACAGCATCCCAAGCAGGCTCCATGCTGTCAGCACAGCTCCCAATGCAGGACTCAAACTCGCCAACCGTGAGTCACGACCTGAGCCAAAATCAAGAGTCGGATGCTGAACCAACTGAGCCACCGAGGCGCCCCACAGACTTGATTCTTAATTCTTTCTTTCCCATTCTTCACAAATTCTCCGATATCCCTTGCTCTTTCTTTGGCCTCATCTATGCTCATCTAGCTTTTCTTCGTTTCTGTTTTCCTCCCCTCCTTCTTTCCTTCTCTCCTAAGACTAGACGGTCCTCCTTTCTCCTCTGTGAAACCTGGTGCAGGAGGGCGAGGAGGCCCCGGGCTTCGTGTCAAACTCAGCGTGTCCCCCGTGGTGTGGGGATGAAGGTCACAAGTGGTCAAAGAGCAAACCTTTAGGAACTAAACGAAACTGGGTTAAGATGAGGCTCCACATTTATCATCTCCGTGTTAAGCACTGTCCTCAGGAAAATGAGGACAGTAACAGCAGCTCCCGTACACGATTCTTGAATGGATCACGTAAGATCTTGTTTGCACGATGCCTACTTCAAAGCAGGCATGTAACGAATAACGTCTGTTAGGGACCTATGGCTGAGACACAGGGGAGTAGAAAAGCCATACTCCCGTGTTTTCTCCCACGTTCCTCCCCTCTGGTCTAAAATCGTAGGGGTGGGGCGAGGGGAGAAGGTGGGGATGCAAGAGGAAGGGCAAAGCAATACATCAAATCTTCAGTCTCAATCCCCGCTTGGCTGCCAGATCCACATCAAACACATTGGCAGGACGGTTTTTATCTCATATATCTGATTTTATGCTTTATTCCAAAGATCTTGCCTAAACAACTACTTTGCATATCTGAAAGAAAAATGCTCTTAGACTGAACTGCCAGCGAAACTGACCCAGACTGCTCACTGGCCTCTCCAGAGAAACCAACCCGCTGATGGCAGTCCTTCCCTGGCTCCCTCCAAGAGCAATACAATTTCAAATGCTCAGAAGGTAATGAATGTCCTGGTAAACAAAGCAAATCCCCCCAAGTTCATGAGGTATTGTGCTTAAGGGAGCAAGGGCAGTTTTCTCTAATAGTGACTTTTCCAAATATTTCAGTTTTCTGCATAAGAAATACGAATGCCTGCTGTAGATCGTTTATTCCTAGTGGTAAGTAATTGCAGCTCACCTAGAAAGTGTCTTCAGCGCAGGTAGACACATTTTTCAGAACACCTGCTCGTTGTATAATTATTGCTGGACTTATAATCATTCCTCTGGTTTAAAAAAGGGAGCTGGGGGCGCGGCACCTGGGTGGCTCAGTCAGTTGAGAGACCAACTCTTAATTTTGGCTCAGGTCATGATCTCATATCAGGCCTGGCATCAGAGTCTGTCTCCCCCTCCCTCTGCCCCTCCCCAGTCGTGCTCTCTAAATGAATGAATGAATGATAATAAGTAAATAAATACACAAATAAAAAGGGAGTGGGGAGCAAGTTGTACCATAATCCTCTAAGAAAATGCTTCACTTCCCTGTGTTGTCGTTCAGCCTTGGCCACATCCAATTTCAGTGTTACTGAATCCACTGCACTCTTAGGTAATAAGGAAAAGAACACACTCTGGTCACTGCTAAGAACATATGTGATCAGTCTTCCTGTTAGTATGAATCATAACAGAAGAATTGGATGATTTGCAAGAAGAAACCACAGTCTACTAACAAGCACTCTAACCCTTCAGGCCACAGAAGCATGGAATTAACAACAAATTTGACTCAAAACTTTCCTTTGAGCACCTACTGTATACTAGCACTGTTCCAGGACTTGTGAGTACACTTAAAAAAAAAAAAATACAGGACAGAGGCACCTGGGTGGCTCAGTCGGTTAAGCGTCCGACTTTGGCTCAGGTCATGATCTCACAGTTCATGAGTTCGAGCCCCGTATCGGGCTCTGTGCTGACAGCTCAGAGCCTGGAGCCTGCTTTGGATTCTGTTTCCCTCTCTCTCTGCCCTTCTACCGCTCATGCTCTCTCTTTCTCTTTCTCTCACAAATAAATAAACATTAAAACATTTTTAAAAATACAGGATATAGTGTCTGACCTTAAGGAGTATTTAACCTGAGTTTTTCTTTACAAGAAAATCAGTATTCTTTTCACGAGTCCTGTAATGTTGACTTTAAATAGCTGTCCAAAGAGCTCAGCCTTCATTCACCTTTAGAAGAAGGATAACAAAACATTAACACCCAAACCTCATCAGCTCCAAGCCTCTCATTTTCTTGATCACGGGAAGTCTAACCTTTCAGAATCTCTCCTTCCAGGCTATTTCCTGCAGCTTGCAAAAGTGCCTACAAACATCCACAAACACTGAGCTGCAGACTCAGGAGGGTAAGAGACTGCAGCGAAATTGCTTGAGCCTCAGTGTTAAGTGGTTCATCCAGCAAACTTTTTCACCTGCCACCTTATTAACAGTTTAAGCACTGACAGTTCACCCAGAGGTCACACCGTCCTGTGAATGCTAGCTATCTAGTCACCCAAAACTGACCTTGAAAATGAGGAGGGTCTAGGAACTTCCACGGTAAAGTTGCTCAGGCCCCATCTTGATCCGGACAGCTCACTCACGGGTTACAGACCGCCATTTTCCTTTGGGTCCTTACTCACCACCAGATTGGCAAGGTCAGGACAGATTTCAGTGGCAATCCCTTTGGTACACCAGGAGCAAGCACTCCAAGAAACACGACGACCTTGCTGCTGGATTTGACCTCCTTCTTTGTGGTGAGTTAGCTCTCGGGTGCCCCAGTCATTTCTCCCTGTTGTTTGCCCTCCATGGGAGCTATCTCAGTCCATCAGGCATACCGTCTGAAGCCAATATTGGTCCGCATCCAAGACTTGTGTTCCAGGAGGCTCCCTGGCCCCTTTAAAAGTCAGTGCCCAGCTCTCTCACCGGAATCACCTGAGCCCCAGCTGTAACCCAGCCCAGATGCTCTGTTACACCAACACTGGGAAAATCACTACCAGGGGAGTGATCACACACGATAGACCAAGGTTCTGGTCAGCACTCTGAAAATGTAAAAAGCCTTCCTGGTGGAAACTGTTATTTTCACCTATCAATTCCGCAGTTCAGGGGGACATTGGTGTGATTAGAAGGCTGTTTAAAGTGACCAGCCCAAGAGAAATTCATATTAAGTCTACAGTAATGAATGTTTTAGATGCAGCTTTTCTTTTCTCAAAAAGTTGCAAACATTTTATTTCACAATACTATGTGCCCAGAACGAGCTGCAATAATCTGCCTAAGGGAATTTAGAGATTAAGTACAACAATTTGGACATAGTTCCGTTTCCAAAGCCCCAGAAAGACGAAGAACATGACAGATAATATTTACTGGGCAGTTTCTATGTGCCAAACATTGTGCTGTTATATCCATGCATTGTTTCACACGATCAAACATTGCTTTGAGGTAGCTGCTATTATGACCTCTGCCCTACGGATAGGAAAACGGAGGTTAAGAAAATGTCCCAAGCTCCTGAGCTAGTAAGAGATGTGGCCGACATATGAACACCAGGCATCTGCCTCTGACACCTCTGTGCTCATTGCCTCCCATTGGGCTTCGTAGTGGGGTTTGGGTTCTGCCGAATTTGGCTTCTAACCCCATTACTCCCTCTACAGGACCACTTAGCCTCACCACCTTGACTGTAAAATGGGGGAACAAAGCCTAGTTCCAAGGATGTGGTGAAGATTCTCTGAACTAACATTTACAAAGGCCCGATGGAGGGTCATCATTACACGAGAGGGCAGAGTTCAGCCCTCATAAGCATGGGGGTGCAGAGGACCCTCCTGCTGCAGAATCCAGTTCTGGGGCGCCATCAGCAATCCCAGGTGCACTCAAAGAGGGGCAGCACTGTTACCAGGTGTGATAATGCAATTTGAGGCACGAAAAGAATTCGGGTACTCTATCCACACTGCTGACCTCACCATCACTGACTTCCGGAAAGGAGGCTCACACACACTGGACTCACTTTAATTCCTACCCAGGCTCTTTCTGCCTTTGTCCATCAATGACCAAAGCTGAGTATTTTCTACAGATGCACTCAGGCTTCTTACCACAGTGACTCAGAGCACGAAAGCTCAGAGCCCCCACACCCTTACAGGAATTTCTTTTCTAAGACTTGGGTTCTCCTTTAAATGATAAAGATACAGGCAGTCTATGAAATACCTATTCTATTCTTGGTTTGGAATTCTTACGGAAGGTTTGTTATCAGGTTATACAGGCAGCGGGACACAGAACTACTACGGGTAGCCACTTCTGCAGTTTTGTGCTTAAATTGAAGTATAATAAGGTGAGAGGAAGAAGGGAAGGGGTTGAGTCCTCGGCAAAAGGACCGAGCCTTCCAGCCAGCTGATGTCCTGGTGTCATTTCCCCAGAAAAGTGACTGCAATGGAAGAGCCATCTACTACAATCTGCCAGTTTAAGAAAGCCAAACCTCTCTCCATATCCAGTCTGTTCTGGGTTGAGCACCGATACTGAATTTTTATCACTTTTATCATTTTATCAATTTTTATCATTTTTATTTTCATAACTGAATCTATCATTTGTTAATTGAATGCTATTCTCATTTCTCTTGTAAATCTGCATAAGTAATTTTCATATAAGGGTTTGTTAGTATCGTATGCATGCCCCATGGACCTGGAAATCAATGGAGGCCAAGTAGAATCCCCTCTTTTCACATGTAATTGTAGGTAGTTTCCATTGGTCTCTCCTGGGTCTTCAGGGTTCTGGCCGCAGGACTGCCTCATTTTCCCTTGGACTAGACTTCCCTAATGGCCACCATCATAATGTCAACATATATTGAGTACTTACCATGCTTAAGATATTGTGTAACTAACAGACACACTTCATGTGAATGACCTTGTCCAGTCCATGCAACTCTGTAAGGTTGTTGTTGTTGTTCCCCCATTTTATAGTTGAAGTTGAGTCATAGAGAGGCTTCTTGCCCACGAATCACACAACTAGAGAGGGCTGGAACTGGGATTTATAACCATGTCTGTGTGACTCCAAATCTTGACCCCTCGACCGTCCCGCCATATACACTCTCCCCTGACTAGGACCTGAAAGATACTACATTTACATTCGTTTCATTAAAACTGTGGCCCAATAAATGGCAAGTTACAGACTGTTTACCAAATTATAAGAACATGAATTCAGTCTATAGTGGATGACAATACCTGAATGTGGTGAGTCCAAGCAATTGTCTAAATTAATCAGGTTCAGAAATAAGTGAGCTGCATTCTGAGGAAAAGCAGTAAGTGTGGGGAAATAGGAGCCTCTCTTTTTTATTCTTTTCTGTGTGCCTTTGGGTAAGCAGCTGACTAGCTTCTCTGTGCCTCTGTGCCTCTGGAGTTGTACTAGATACAGTTGAAGGCAGTGTTTTTCAAAGTACATTTCACGAGCCACTAGTGGGTTATAAAATCAACCATAATCTTTAAACTTTAAGGAATTTGGGACACCTGGGTGGCTCAGTCGGTTGAACATCCGACTCTTGATTTTGGCTCAGGTCATGATCTCACAGTTTTGTGAATTTGAGCCCTACATCGGGCTCTGTGCTCCACAGTGTGGAGCCTGCTTGAGATTCTCTCTCTCTCTGCCCCTCCCCTATTTGCATCCTGTCTCCCTCAAAATAAATAAATAAAACAAAAAAAAACTTTAAGGAATTAAATAGAATAGTAGAATATAAATATATTTATAGTATCAATGCTATACTATTTATAGTATCAGAATAATAAGGAATAAAAATAAAGCTACTCACATGTAGTAAAAAGTACTTTTTTAAACGTTTACTTATTTATTTTCAGAGAGAGACAGAGAGAGAGCATGAGAGCAGGGGCGGGCAGAGAGAGAGGGAGTGAGAGAGTCCCAAGCAGGCTTTGTGCTGTCAGCCCAGAGCCTGACACAGGGCTTGAACCCACAAGCCATGAGATCATGACCTGAGCTGAAATCAAGAGTCACCACTTACCCAACTGAGCCACCCAGGTGCCCCAGTGAGAAGTACTTTTGATCAGTGTTCTGTTTTGGGTGGTGTGTGTGTGTGTGTGTGTGTGTGTGTGTGTTAGGTCACAATGTAAATACTATTCCTTATGGAGAATCATAGTAAAAAAAGTTTCAATAGCACTTGACTATGGTTCTCTACCTCAAACTGGAAGATTCTATTTAAGAGTTATGATACTTAATAGTAATTCAGGTCATGGCACAAATTCTTCTAAATGGACAGCCAGAATTACACATAGAATTGGGTGAGTCAATGCTAAATTTCCTCCTACTGAACTTTTAATAGAAAAAAAAAATCCTCGAGAAATAAGATGTCCACCAAAATGTAAACCCTATAAGAGCCGGATCTATGATCTAACTTTTTTTTTTAATTTTTCTTAATGTTTATTTTTGAGAAAGAGAGAGACAGAGCATGAGTGGCAGAGGGGCAGAGAGAGAAGGAGACAGAGAATCTGAAGCAGGCTCCAGGCCTTTGGGGCTCAAACCCACAAACCATGAGATGAGATCATGACCTGGGCTGAAGCCGGATGCTTAACCTACTGAGCCACCCAGACTCCCCCATGACCTACCTTCTTAACTGCTGTAACTTTAGTATCAGCAATATTGGTAGGCATTTGAGATTTGTTGAACAAAAAATACATATAAATCTGTAAATGAGTAAAGATGAATGAATTCAGATTAAGAAAAAAGAGTTATAATACTTAAGTCACACTCAAATTTGCAGACTGTAATTCTCTATAGTTGATTAGTGGACAGCTCATTGACAAAATTCAGCAGAAAAAAGGAGGGAAAGAGTCAAATGGAATCTAATGATGTTCAGTGTTTTCTTGATACCTGAAGGTCTTTCCCCAATAAGTAAGAAGTTAAACGTAGTCTGATCGTGAAATAATGTTCTCCCTCTTTAACTCATGATTATTATCAGACTTTCACCGCTTTAACGTGTTCACAAAAGGGACATCTGTTCCTTTCTTCGCTCAATATGGTATGATTCCATGAGGGATACGAAGCCAGGGTAACAACACAATTAATCTCCTGATACTGGCTCTGCATGTCATGATTTGTCAATATTTAGGCAAACCCCTCATGGAACACTTGGTATATTCCCCAGATTTCATTTGCTTCTCAGCTGCACTCCTCTTGTTCGACCCAATATGACAATTTAGTTTAAAAACGTGACAATCTAGAGTCCTAAGTAAACGTTGCCACACCTACCCCTTGATCCATCCATCTCTTGATATAGCTAAGAATGTCCATTATCTGTACCAGATCAGACCTTGGCCGTCAGTGTAGTGGAATGCCCCTGGAGTTCTCTAGGGTCTCCAAAACAAAGCCCTAGTGCACTAACGGTCTCCACAAAGACAAAGATCCCTCCCCAGCACCAAGGAGATACAAGGTCTTGGGAATGAGAACTAACATGCTGTCTTCATAAAAGCAGCAGTTCCCCAAAACTCAAATCCAAATCCAGAATCCCCAGGGAGCTTTTCAAACACAGATTCCTAACCGCCTTATGTAGACAGTTACATTAAGTACATATTCTAATTTGGTAAGCCTGAGATAGGGCTTAGAAATCTGTATTTGTATTTTTTAAGGACAAACAGCATACATAAGGAAAAAGGTAAAAATCATACCTGTTTGATTGAAGAGTTTTTACATAGTGAACATACCCAGCTAATTGATCAGATCAAGAAATAGAACATCCTGGCAGCATATCAGAATCCCTTTCATGTTCTTTTTCGAGACTCTGCCTCTTCTCTGCCCTCCCCACCGCCAAGGTTAGCCTGCATCTTGACTTCGAACAGCACAGGTTGGTTTTGACTTTTTTTGAACTTGATACAAATGGAACTATACAATACTTACTTTTCTGTGTCTGACTTTCTATGCTCAATATCACGTTTGTTAAGTCTATGCTGTCACTATATTTGTGGCTTGCTCATTCTCACTGCTGTTCTGTGGATAGACATTGAGGTTGTTTCCAATTAGGGGCTGTTGCAAACAGTGCTGCAGTGAACATTCTTATACATGTCTTTTGGCGCACATGTATATGCATTTCTGTTGGATGCATATATAGGAAAGAAGGTGTTCACGGGTCAGAGACGAGTCCTATATTTAGCTTTAGTAGACACTGCCAAACAGGGTTTCAATATGATTGTATCAAATTGGAATATTTTAAACTATTTCCCAGTTGATTTACCAGGTGTGGTAACCACTGAATGCATGAGGATTTGAAGGCAGCCACGATGTTGACCTCTTTCTACTGCCCCCAATGTACTGGACAGTACCTTACACATGGTAAGAGATCAGCAAATATTGATTTAAATTTGACTTAAATTGATTGAATTACATTTTCCCCAAGTATTAATCAATACATGAGGAACCACAAAGCTCTCACTTCACTTTATTTTCTGATCAGCTTTTCTTACAGTTTTATAGAAGAGTATTCCTCTTAAATGAGACAGTAAAAGGAGATATGACCCCAACCAGAGTGGTCATCTGTTTTCCCTTCATAGAGTTTCCCCGCCACCCCCAACCAACAGAATTGAATTCCGTCTAGAAAAAAATCCTTAGGGCTAATCTTGGCTCAACCACAGACACATTCTACTATGGATTGAATGTCTGTGTCCCCCTAAAATTCATATACTGAAGCCTTAACCCTCAGTGTGACTGCATTTGGACAAGAGCCCTCTAAGGAAGTAAATGTAAGGTTCTATGAGGTCATAAGAGTAGGGCCCTGACCTGATAAGGTTAGGGTCCTAAAAAAGAGCTTCCTCTTCACTGCCCACCCCACCACACACACACACAGGCACACAAAGAAAATGTCATGTGAGGACACAGCGAGAAGGCAGCCAACAGCAACCTGAGGTGAGAATTCTCACCAGAGAACGACCACGTGGGCACCCTGATCCCAGACATCCTCCTCCAGGACTGGGAGAAAATAAATTTCTGCTGTGGTTTGAGCCACAGTTTGTGGTATTTTGTTATGGTGGCCCAAGCAGACTAATACATACTCCAATGCAATTTACCAAGCATTTAGTGAGCCTACTGGGTTGGAATGCCACCTTGACCACGTAACTAGGTTCCAAGAGAAAAATGGAAGTTAACTTTTGGAGGAATACTCTAGCAAACTATTGCAAAGCATCCGTTCGCTGATTTCCAGGGAAAAGGCCTTCTCATTTCTGCCTCCGTCCAGGAGCTGGACCCTTCACAGCTGGGTTTAGGTGGGTCCAACCAAAATCCACAAGTTCCAACCCAGACTTGGCAACAGCAGTGGATGACGCAGGCGAGAGCTCCCCAAAAGAATGATTCTATACAGAAAAATCCGTGAGTGAGGACCAAACATACTTATGTCTAAAATACTAAAGGGTGATTTCAAAACAATACTTACAGTGCAATCCCCAATTTTTCTAAAAGTCCATTATCTGTGTATATCCATATAATCATATCTGTAGATAAGAAGAGAAAAAAAAAATGCCTGTATGGGGAAGCAGAGTCTCACCAGATACCAGTAAGACTGGAGATCAGTGGGGCACCTGGGTGGCTCAGTCGGTTGAGTGTCTGACTTCAGCTCAGGTCATGGTCTTGTGGTTTGTGAGAGTTCCAGCCCCACACTGGGCTCCCTGCTGTCAGCGCAAAGCCCACTTCAGATCCTCTGTCTCCTCCCCACCTTGCACTTCTTAAAAGCAAATAAACATTAAGAAAAAAAGACTGGAGATTACTTAAGCCTCTATGGAAGACAATTGGACAGATAGCTTTCACGTTTTAAATGCATGTGCCCTTTGACCCAATAATTCTAATTCTTGGATTCTTCTTACAGATGTACGAGCATAGAAGCCCAACCTCAAATGTACAATGATGTTTACTGCAGTACTGCTGTTAATGATAATAATAATAATAAAAGAATCTAAATGCTATCAATAATGGAATGGTGAAAATAAATCATGATATACAGTGGAAAACTGCACAGGCTTTAGTGAGAATGCAGACGGTAGTTCTCTGTATGTACTAATATGAAAAGCTGCCTATGATGTATTATAAATGAAAAAAGCAAGTCACAGATCAATATTTATAGTATGATCCCATCTGTATAGACAAACTCCCTGTATATGACTCTGTATGGGCAAAAGCACAGGCTATAAGTCTGGAAGAACAGTGCTGGTTATGGTAACCTTTGGAGAGAACAGTGGGGTAAGGGGTAAAGGGTGTGTATGAGTTTGCTAGGGCTGCCCTAAAAAAACACCACAGGCTGGTAGCTTGACCAACCGTAATGTCTTTTCTCAGTTTTGGAGGCGAGAAGTCCAAGATCAAGGTGTCCACAGGTTTCTTCTGAGGTCTCTTTCCTGGCTTGCTGACAGCTACCTTCTTGCCGTGTCCTCATGAGGCTTTTTCTCTGTGTATGTCCCCCTGGTGTCTCTCTGTGTGTCCAAATCTCCTCTTCTTCTAGAGATACCAGTTGGACTGGATTAGGGCCCATCCTAACAGCCTCATTTTAACTCAATCCCTTTTTTTTTTTTTTTTAATTTTTTTTTAACGTTTATTTATTTTTGAGACAGAGGCAGAGCATGAACGGGGGAGGGTCAGAGAGAGAGGGAGACACAGAATCTGAAACAGGCTCCAGGCTCTGAGCGGTCAGCACAGAGCCCAATGCGGGGCTCGAACTCACGGACCATGAGATCGTGACCTGAGCCGAAGTCGGCCGCTTAACCGACTGAGCCACCCAGGCGCCCCAACTCAATCCCTTTTTTAAAGACCCTATGTCCACACAGTCACATTCAGAGGTACCGAGGATGAGGACTTCAACATCACGATTTTGAGGGAGACACAATGTAGCCCATAATTGTGTGAGTTCCACATTTCGTCTATCTTGTCTCCATTGTTTAATGATGAGCATATATTTTTGCTGTAATTTTTTATAAATAGGAAAAATTGACTGGAAGACAAATGTTAACAGCAAAATATTAATAGGATTTATCTCTAAGGACTATAGGTGATCTTTATTTCCCCCCGCCTATGGTTTTTAACATTTCTCTCTAATGGCTCTTGGATGAACATGTATTACTTTTCAATTAGGAAGCAGAATAAGTGTTATATTTTAATGAAATAAATAAGCCTAACAGCTTCCCCCTTCCAAAGCCTGGGAATTAGACTTGCTCAGAGAAAGTAACCACCTTTGGAAGTGGCTAGTGGAATTTAACAACTTACAGTGACGCTTTGGTCACGATAAGCTATTTGAAACATGCGATCATTCAGGGATGGCATGTGATTCCTAGGTTGTGCACACTGGCATACCTTCTCTCAATTTTCTCGGTTCCAGAAGCAAAGTGTATCTAGTCTTCAATTAGTAGCCTTTTCAGGAAATTATTCAAATTACAGATTTTCCAAATGAGTAGTACGTTATGCCGAAGGTGGAAATTGCACACTTTTTCTTAATTTACTAAATTTGATTCTTAATGCCAACTCTGATAATGTCCTATTTTTTTTCCAAGAGATGTTCAACATAGTAATAAAATAATCCCATCACGCTGTGAGATTACCTGCGGAGGAATATGTAAAGAATGAGAAAATAAATAGTTGTGACCCCCCTACTACCTGCTTTGCCTCAGGGTTTAAAGCCCTGTCAGAAAGGCCCATGGGATGTGCTGACTTCTGAGTTCAGCAACTTTTCCTCGGAGTTACGGGAGCAATGTACTGTCAGGTGATGGGTGCAGCAGTCTCTCTCTCAGGGAGTTCCCATCTACGTGCCCGGGCTTTGAGCAGAATCTCCTAACAAGGAAATTGCTGTATGTTTCCCATGTGGTTATTTGAAGGATGAAGCAATCATGTCTTCCAAAGTAGCATCTTCTTTTTTTCTCCTTTTTCCCTTAGAAGCTGCCTCTAGTGCTGGTAAGAGTGCATTTCCCAGAGATGGAAAACAATCTAAAATAACAAGTAACTGGAAATTTTGAAATTTGTCTTTTTTGTGGTCAGGAATACTGACAGTTTTCACCCCATGGGGGAGCCACTCAGAATTCCTGACTATTCATTCATCCACTGGAATGTAGCAGACTTGGAAATTCCCAACCTCCCATCTTGTCAGATCCATTTCGTCAATATACCAAGTCTTGTCGGCCACAGCAGTTCACGTCTACCCATGCCTTTAGAAATGGGCAGGTCTCTTTTCCCTTCACATTTTTAGTTGTGGTAAGTCAGAACAAACGTTTTGGAGAATGACTGTGAATGGAAGATGAAGGAGTAAATGGCTTCCAGAATTACGTCACCAAATACGATGTTCCACAAATTCTTTGGCAATGGCAACACTGCATTTACAAATATTTCCTTCCTGTAAAACTAAGCTAAAAGTTGGCTTCCATTAGCAATTTCCTAAAGGCTTAATCCAGGTCTAACCCAACTCTATCCCAACTCTATCCAAGCTGCAAAAATTAACCATGTTTATCTACCTGCTGGGTAAAGAGTGGGAGAGAAAGAAAAATGGCGGGTGGTCAAGTGATGAAGACCTACTTTTGTTCATTCTCTTTCATCTTTCACGTGTAGAATCTATGACACTTTGTCCCTAGAGAATAAGAAGTAGGCTCTTTGCTGACTTCTTTGGCAAGACTGGGAAGGTACCTTGTGCTGTAGGATTAGCTGAGGGGGTTCCATGCAACTGAGCAGCACAGTTTAAACGAAAGAAGACAAGGGCGCCGGGTGGCTCAGTTGGTTAAGCGTCTGACTCTTCATCTTGGCTCAGGTCATGATCTTGTGGTTTGTGAGATCAAGCTGTGCAGCAGGCTCTTTGCTGTCGGTGTCAGGCCTGTTTGGGATTCTCTCTCCCTCTCTCTCTCTCTCTGAAAATAAATAAACATGAAAAAAATTAAAAATAAACGAAAGAAGACAGAGTGAGAAAGGAGAGAGGAGGCTGCGGGGGAGGCATGGACTGGACGCTGGCTACTCTTCCTTGTCCCACCTTGGCAAGCAGTGACGTGAGGCCCTAAGTAGTTCTTTCCACTTGACCGAGCACTCACACGCGCAAGAACTCGTCTGGCTTTCACAGCACCCTGTGTTGAAGAAATGGCCGGTATATACAGTAAATACTATTTTGGAACATATCCCATTAGGTTTTCAGGCTTTGGAGTCCCACATTTGGGCCTCAGATCTTGGCTCAGTCACTTCCTGGCTGTGTGACCTTAAGTAAGGTAATTCACTTCCCTGTGCCCGGTTTTTCTCATTCATAAAAGGGTGATAGTAATCATACCTGCTTCACAGGATTGAGGTGCAGGTTAAATGAGATAACACAAGTCCTCAGCACACAGTAATCCCTTAATAGAGGTTATCTATTTTTGAAATCAGTGTTTGCTTGTATGGTTTCTGTCTTAGGTATCATGCCAAGAAAGTTCTTTCCTTCCCTAAGATTATATATACACTCGTATTTCCTTTGATGATCTCATGTTTTACGTTTAAGAATTTTTAAATTTTTATTTTATTGTGCTAAGAACATATAACATGAGATCTACCCTATTAACAAATTTTTAAGTGTAAATGTAGTATTCGTAACTATCGGTACAACGTTGTGCAGTAGATCTCTAGGATTTATTCATTTTGCTTAACTGAAACTTTATGCCCACAAATTAGCAACCCCCATGCTCCGCTCCCTCTTGCCCCTGGCAACTGCCATTTCACTCTTTGATTCTATGAGCGTGACTATTTTAGATACCTCATATACATGGAATCATGAAGTATTTGCCCTTCTGTGACGGGCTTATTTCATTTAGCCTAACGGCCTCAAGGTTCCATGTAATAGTCATGTTTTACATTTAAATCTCTGAATTTATTTGGGCATATGGGATAAGGAAGGAATCTAACTTTACTTTTTGCGAAATGGTTATAGGGCATAATATTTTAAACAAAACCATGTAATACACAATTCACAGCAAAAGTAAGGACAAGGCAATTCTTTCATAATGAGATCAGATCAATTTTATCTTTTTAAAGATAATTTCTATATAGAGTGCTCTTTACAAAGGCTATGAAATTATTAGATTTTCTTAGTTCATCTTAGTTTCCATCATCAAAAAAGCCATATTTATGGATCTTCTCAAAATATTAGCAGAAGAATATTCCAACAGAGAATGGAAATAAAATGAGAAAATTATGACATGCTGGTGACACGAACTAATTCTCGTCTATGGCTGACAGGACGGAGCTGTAAAAAATTGATAATCCCAAACAAATAAATTAGAAATGGACAAGAAAGATGAGGCAAAAGGAAAATCAGAGTAAAAGCATAAACAGGAAGCAGGAATGAAGCTAATCTAAAAATAACACAGTATTTTGTGCATTCATGATGAATGGGCCACAAGTTATCTGTTTCAGTACAGGCTCAAAAAAACATAATCTCAATCCCAAAATGTAAAGTATTTATTAAAAAAAAAAGAGAGAGAGGGGTACCTGGGTGGCTCAGTTGGTTAAGCATCTGACCTCAGCTCAGGTCATGATCTTCACGGTTCGTGAGTTTGAGCCCCATGTCGGGCTCTGTGCTGACAGCTCAGAGCCTGGAGCCTGCTTTGGATTCTGTGCTTCCCTTCTCTCTCTGCCCCTCCCCTGCTCATGCCCTGTCTCCGTCTCTCAAAAATAAACGACCATTAAAAAAAATTTTTTTTAAAGAGCAGGCAATTTCTTAGAACATAATACACAGAGGTAGATATTTTGGTTGTCTTGCCAGAATCCATTCTCCCCATTCATTCTTCTTAACAGAACCTCAATTTTGTTCAGGTCTCTACCCCTTAGTCACGCAGCACTTGTAACTGAAGGAATCTGATCCCAGAGGAGAACTGATAAGTACAAGCCAACCAGTGATTGGCTCAGGAATGAGTACATGATTGCATTTCAGACACAAGGAGATGGTGGATGAAGACTTCTGGGAAATTTCTTTCTTGGCGTTGATAGAGGCCAGTGAGAGGCCAGTGTCTCTTTCCTGCTAAATGTGAAAAGAAGCTGCAGGTGCTGCTGGCATCGGTCTTCAAACCATGAGGGAAACAAGCCTGAGGACAAACCAAACACATGAGAAAAAAAGAGCCAGATGGTTGAAAAGAAATGGATTGAAAACCCTGATCACACTCCACCTGAAGCCTACATTCCTCTAGACATCTACCCATAGAAGCTTCATTGCTTACCAGTTTGATCCTGGTGTCTGATATTTGCAATCCAAAATGTGTGGATACATACTCCCTCAAGTGTATGAAAAGATGTTCTTTTTAGGGGCACCTGGGTGGCTCAGTTGAGCTCGGATCATGATCTTGTGATTTGTGAGTTCGAGCCCCACATCAGTTTTGCTGCTGTAAGCCTGTCAGCACAGAGCCCACTTAGGATCCTCTGTCCCCCTCTCTCTGCCCCCCCCCCCACTTGTGCTCTCCCCAAAATAAATAAATATTAAAAAGAAAGCAAGCAAGCAAGCATGCTCTTTTTCCTAATCTAGTCCTCTAAGTCAAATTGAGAGTGTATAACAACATGTTCTCTCCCATTCAACCATCCGTACCACAGATAACTCTTGAACACATGTTTATTATCTGCCAGCCTACTGTGCTAACTTCTGGGAATGGAATGATGTAATGGTGACATAATAAGGGCTATAAAGACTAATTTCTACTGTGGGAAGGAGATCTAGCCTGTTCTGGGAGCAAGAGGCCTCCCTAGGGAGATCCATTTAAATAGACACATGAAGAAAGAGGAGACATTTGCCAGGAGAAAGAAGATTGAGGGGGAAGGATATTCCAGGCAGAGGAGAGAGCATATGTCACACATACTGGGAGCAAAACGAGTCCAGTAGAGCTGGGGCTGAGATAACCAAGTGGAGAACAGGATGACATGAAGTTGAGAAACAGAAAGAGGTCTCCCAAGCCACATGAAGACTTTCGAGCCTTAGCCTTACAGTTATGGGATAACCTAAAAGAATTTTAAGCAGGAGTGATGTAATGTACTTGCACTATGGGGCCCCTGGGTGGCTCAGTGGGTTAAGCCTCTGACTCTTGATCTCAGCTCAGGTCTTGATCTCAGCGTCGTGAGTTCAAGCCCTGCATTGGGCTCCACATTGGGCATGAAGCCTGTTTGAAACAAAGCAAAACAAGTATGACAAGAGGTGGACAGTGGATTGAAAAGGGGCAGTGGCAGATGCTAGAAGCCACGTTAGGAAGCACAAACAGTAGTCAAGGTGACAGACGATGATGGCTGGGAACAGATCAGCAGCTATGACGGAAAAAGAAGCATACTGACAGGAGAAATGTATAGGAAATGTAACCTATGATATTTTCTGATAATTTAGATATGAAGGATAAGGAAAAGAGAGGAGTAGAGAATGAACCCCAGGTTTACGACTTCTACAACTCAAAGACAGTGCCATTGGGTGGAACCACTAGGCTTGAAGGGAATAAGTGATAATGAGTTCAGTGTGGAGTCTGTTTTGTTCAATACTTTGTTAAGGAAATGTTCAAATATACAGAAAAGTTGAAAGAAGTGCACACGTTACACTCATATATCCACCACCAAGCTCCTCTAGTCAATGTTTTGTTATGTTTTCTTTACAGCATCACATATCAATCCATCTCTTTTTTTTTTAATTTTTTTTTAACGTTTATTTATTTTTGAGACAGAGAGAGACAGAGCATGAACGGGGGAGGGTCAGAGAGAGCGGGAGACACAGAATCGGAAGCAGGCTCCAGGCTCTGAGCCATCAGCCCAGAGCCCGATGCGGGGCTCGAACTCACGGACTGCGAGATCGTGACCTGAGCTGAAGTCAGACGCTTAACCAACTGAGCCACCCAGGCGCCCCAATCCATCTCATCTTTTGATACATTGCAAAGTAAATTGCAGAAATTAGCACTTTTAACCTTTAATCCCTTCAGCATGCATACTATCAATAAAATATTTGTTTATGGCTCTTGATTTCTTTTTTTTAAAGACAGACTTCCATGTGCAGCGCCTCATTTGGATGTGTCTGGAGTCTCAGAAACTTGACTACCCTACATTCTCCTACAAACGGACCTGGAGAGCTTACTGGGAGGTTCTAGCAGGGGATCGCAGCTACCCGCATACCCTTGACCCAAGAATGGTGCTCCTCTATTGGGGAAGGTCGTCCTCTTCGACCCAGTGTACAGCTTTGAGAGGGATGCACATGGAGTGGTGAGGGAGGAGGAGGACACCCACCTAGCCAGCCACATCAGCTAAATCAACCCTGGCAATCAATGGGGTGACAGATGTTGCAGCCAGAGAGCTCTCACATCCTATGGCTCTTTTTGAGGCAAATTTACACGGAGTGAAATGCCCATATCTAAGTGTACAATTTGATGAGTTTGGTAAATACACACCTGTGTAACCTAAACCCTTATCATGATACAGAACACTACCACCACTATGGAAAGTTATTTTATGCAACTTCCCAACAGTTTCACCCCCCAATACTCCAGAGGCAACCACCGTTCTGATTAGTTTTCACTACGGATTAATTTTTCACCTGTTCTAAAATTTCATTAAAATTCAAAGCACAGTATTTAATCTCTTGTGTTTGGCTTCCTTCACTCAGTATAATGTTCTTGTGATTCATCCATGTTGGTACATGGATCAGTAGCTCATTCCTTTTTATTGCTGAGTAATATTCCAATTGTACGAATATTGCTATTAATTTTGTTTGCCCTCTCTGTCTAACGTAACTCTTGTCCTCTATTCTTGCCCTCTTTATGTTAATTGGATGGTTTTTAGAATTCCATTATAATTCATCTATTGGCTTCTTTCATATACCTCTTTGTATCATTTCCTTAGTGATTGCCCTAGAAATTAAAGAGACATCTTAAACATCTCTTAACTCTATTTAGATTTAATATAGTATTATTTTATGTAAAATGTGTGAATCTTATACCTCTTAATGTCCACTCACCTCCTTTGTCTTTGATGTTATAGCTGTCATTTGTATTCATCTGTGTTGACAATTTTTTTTTCTTTCAACACTTCAAGAACATCATTGGTCTCCGTGATTTCTGATGATGTGTCCACGGTTATTGGAATCTTTGTTCCTCTACATGTAATGTATCATTTTCTTCTGAAGGCTTTCAATATTTTCTCTTTATGTTTGGTTTTTAAAGTTTGACTATGATATGGCTAGACATGATTTTATTTGTATTTATCCTGACTGGGGTTCTTCTTGAATCTCTAAATACATCCTTTAGCAAATTTAGGGACATTTTTGCTATTTATTTCTTTACATAAATTTTAGGCCCCATTTTCTCTTTATTCTCCTCCTGGGGCTCCAATTACATATGTTAGACCTTTTGATATTGTTCCACAGGTACCTGTGACTAACTCACTTTAAAAATATTTTTCCTTTCTTTTCTTCAAATTGGATAGTTTTGATTGCTGTATCTTCAAATTAACAGAGTCTTCAGCCATTTCTATTCTGCTGTTAAAATCTCCAATACATTTTAATTTAAGATACTGTATGTTTTAGTTCTAGAAGTTCTATTTTGTTTTACTTCACAACTTCTTATTTCTACTGAGATTTTCTGTGTTCTATAATGAGAACATTTTCATTTGTCTCCATGAGTTACTATAATAGTTATAATACCTATTTAAAAATATTTATCTGCTAAATCCAACATCTGAGTCATTTTAAGGTTGATGTCCATTGTTTCTCTTTTTTTCTTAGTATAGAATCACATTTTCCTATTTCTTTGTAAGTCTAGAAATTTTGGATTTTATGTGGACACTCTGAACCTTGCAGAGGCTCTAGATTCTGTTATATTCCTCTGAAGAGTGTTGATCTTTTTTGTTTTATCAGGCAATTAGCTGAGCTCCATGTCTAAAGAGTGCCTTTCCTTCAATGGACAATAGCTGAAATCTCTCTTCAATACTTCTAGCCTCAGCTAGTCTTCTTGGAGTCTATCTCAAGTGAGGATGTCAAGAAGGTATTTAGTTGAATACATGGATTTGGAGCTCAGGAGCAAGATTTGGACTGGAGATGAAACACTGAGAGGAATAAACATATAGATGGTAGATGAAGCCAAAGGCTACCATAACACAAACTGGGTAGCTTAAACCACGGAAACTTATTTTCTCACAATTCTGGTGGCTAGAAGCCCTAGACCAAGGTGTTGATCACGTTGGTTTCTTCTGACATCTGTCTCCTTGTCTTATAGGTGGCCATCTGTGTCAAAATTTCCTCTTCTTATAAGGACACTAGTCAGATTAGGGCCCACCTTAATGGCTTCATTTTAACTTAATTACCTTTTTAAAGACCTTATCTCCAAATACAGTCA
Organism: Panthera leo; assembly: GCF_018350215.1. Lineage (NCBI taxonomy): Eukaryota > Metazoa > Chordata > Mammalia > Carnivora > Felidae > Panthera > Panthera leo. Next base: position 6,816,206 of record NC_056691.1, read on the forward strand.
CATGATCATGCACTGGGGGTTAGAATTTCAACATAGGAATTTGGGAGGGGACACAATTCAGGCCAAACAGAGTATATTAACAAAGGTCAAAGGAACTGCAACATTTGAAGTTCAGGAAGTGGAAAAAGACAGCAAAAGAGACTTGAAAATTTTTGCCAAGAGAGAAGGAAAGTAATCAGGAGAGTATCCCAGGTGCCAAGGGAAGAAACAATTTCCAGGAGGGCACAGTCAACATCAACCACTGCTATGAAGTTAAACTTGACAGGGACTAAAGCCATCCGATGGGTTTAGTGGAAGACAAATCACGGGTGACGTTGGTGAGAACTGTTGCAATGGCATGGTAAGAAGTCTGATTAAAATACATTGAGGGTGAACAAGAGAGGAGCCTGGGTGGCTTGGCTGGGTGAGCATTCGACTTCGGCTCAGGTCATAATCTCACAGTTTGTCAGTTCAAGCCCCACGTCAAGCTCCCTGCTGTCAGTGCAAAGCTTGCGTCGGATCCTCTGTCTCCCTCTCTCTCCGCTCCTCCCCCACTCATGCTATCTCTCCATCTCTCTCAAAAATAAACATTTAAAAATAAAATAAAATACACTGAGTAGTGAACAAGAGAGGAGCAAACAAAGGCATCTAACTTTCCCAGGGTTAATAACCGACATGAGAAATAAGAAACATGTTGGGCTTCATTGTGGCATTTACTGCAGATTGGCTCATTAAACCCCCACTCCAACTTCCTTTCTGCTTCCTTTACTGTACTACATTTATGAATTCATTGCATCAATATTCAGTGAGTGCCTAATAAAGAGCGTGGAGTACGTCTATGAACAAAACAAATACCCCTGCTCTCAGGGACCTTACATTCTTGTGGAGAGAGACTAGAAGCATTAAACACAATAATAATAAATATACTGTAATTAAACACAAATGATTAACTATAATATACATAGTATATTAGAAGGTATAAGCACTGTAAAAAAAAAAAGTGAACAGACTAAGGGGAATGGGAATTTCAGGGGATGGTGAGGGGAGAAAAGTTGCAGAATTCAATACAAATAATGGGAGATAAATTTAATGGAAAATGTGCATGATTTCTATGCTTAGAACCAACTTAGAAATTTTAAAAGAGCAAATGCATGGAGAAATATACCATTGTGTGGGTTTTTTCCATACCAGCAACAAATTCTGCAACTCTTTACATAACAACTGGGTGTCCAGTGATTCAATACAATTCTGACACTAAATTTCCAGAGTTAGCATTAGACCCCACAGCTTAATGGCTCAGTCTGCTCCCATCTCAGACACTAACCAAAGTCCCTGGGCTCCCATACCTATGACTGATTTGCCACAAATTGGTAGTTCCCACAGGTTTGATAATTTGCTAGAATGGCTCGCAGAACTCAGGAAGTCACTTTTCTTATTATCACTGGTTTATTATAAAGGATACAAATGGCCAATCAGATGAAGAAGTACATAGGTCACAGTCCAGAAGGGTCCTGAGTAAAGGAACCTCTGTCCCAGGGAGTTGGGAATAAGGCACACTCCGGGTACATAGATGTGTTCACTATGAAAGCTCTCCAAACCCCATAGTTTAGAGGTTTATATGGAGATTTCAATACATAGGCATGACTGATTAAATCATAGGCCATTGGTGATTAACTCAGTCTCCAGCCCCTCTCCCCTCCTGGGATGTCCGTTAGACACGGCGGGCAGATGTCCGGGAGACATGGTGTGGGTAGGTGGAGAAGGAAATTTGCAACCCTCTAATCATGACATGGTCTTTCTGGCAGCTTATCCCCATTCTGAAGTGTTCTGGTGGCCCCAGCCACATATCATTTCATTAGCATACAAAAAGATACTTTTGCATAAGTTCTTGTGACAGGAACCGGAGTGAAAACCAAAATCATATCACGATATCAAAACCATGTTCATGGATTGGAAAACTCAACATTGTTAAGGCATCAGTCCTCCACCAAACTGGTCAACAGATTGAGGGCAATCAGAACAAAAATCCTGGGGAGCCTGGGTGGCTCAGTCAGTTAAGCTTCTGACATCTTGGTTTCTGCTCTGGTCATGATCTCGCAGTTTGTGGCATTGAGCCCCGCGTTGGGCTCTATACTGACAGTGCAGAGTCTGCTTGGATTCTCTCTCCATCTCTTTTACTGTGCCTGCCTCTCTCTCTCTCTCTCTGTCTCTTTCTCTCTCAAAATAAATAAATCTCTACCCTACGACCCAGCAATTGCACTACTAGGCATTTATCCACAGGATACAGGTGTGCTGTTTCAAAGGAACACACGCCAGAGTATGGAAAGAGCCCAAATGTCCATCGATGGATGAATGGATAAAGAAGATGTGGTATACACACACACACACACACACACACACACACACACACACACACAATGGAGTATTACTTGGCAATCAAAAAGAATGAAATCTTGCCATTTGCAACTACATGGATGGAACTGGAGGGTATTATGCTAAGTGAAATTAGTCAGAGAAAGACAAAAATCATATGACTTCACTCATACAAGGAATTTAAGAGACAAAACAGATGAACATAAGGGAAGGGAAACAAAAATAATATAAAAACAGGGAGGGGGACAAAACAGAAGAGACTCATAAATATAGAGAGCAACCTGAGGGTTGCTGGAGGTGTTGTGGGAGGGGGGATGGGCTAAATGGGTAAGGGGCACTAAGGGATCTACTCCTGAAATCATTGTTGCACTATATGCTAACTAATTTGGATGTAAATTTTAAAAAATAAAAAATTTTTAAAAATTATAAATAAATAAATCAGAAAAATAAATAAATCTCTCAAAATAAATAATCCTAACAGACTAATTTTTCTAGAAATTGACATCTAATTTTAAAATTTATATGCAAATGAAAGTTGTAGAATAGCCAAGATGATCTTGAAAAAAAAAGTAAAATTAATTGGAAGATATCAAGTACTTAACTTTAAAATTTATTGTAAAGCAAGGGAAACATTTCCCTTATGTGCACCTGAGACCTGACATCTGTTCCCCACACAAAGGTATTTTTTGTGCAGTAAGAGAACATCATAGAGATAACCTAAATAAATCAAAGCCTTCCCAAAGATGCAAGTTGTGATGTTATCACATCATCCACAGTAGAGAACACAGCCAAAGCAACAAAAAGTTCTTGGTCTCAGAAGAAAATTACTGGCCTGCTGTAGATTTATTTTCAATTCTGTTTACCTTAATCCAATATTTCTCAAAGTGTATCCCTTGGTAATGATGTTTCACAAAAAGAAAAAGAGGGAAGAAAGAAGGGAAGGAAGGAGGAAGGGAGGGAGGAAGAAGGGATAGAGGGAATTCTTTTAATTTATTTTTTTAATTTACGTCCAAGTTAGTTAGCATATAGTGCAACAATGATTTCAGGAGTAGATCCCTTAGTTCCCCTTACCCATTTAGCCCATCCTCCCTCCCACAACCCCTCCAGCAACCCTCAGTTTATTCTCCATATTTATGAGTCTCTTCTGTTTTGTCCCCCTTCCTGGTTTTATTTTATTTTTGCTTCCCTTCCCTTATGTTCATCTGTTTTGTCTCTTAAAGTCCTCATATGAGTGAAGTCATAGATTTTTGTCTTTCTCTGACTAATTTCACTTAGCATAATACCCTCCAGTTCCATCCATGTAGTTGCAAATGGCAAGATTTCATTCTTTTTGATTGCCGAGTAATACTCCATTGTATATATATATACCACATCTTCTTTATCCAATCATCCATCGAGGAACATTTGGGCTCTTTCCATCCTTCGGCTATTGTCGACAGTGCTGCTATAAACATGGGGAAGCATGTGTCCCTTCGAAACAGCACACCTGTATCCCATGGATAAATGCCTAGTAGTGCAATTTCTGGGTCGTAGGGTGGTTCTATTTTTAACTTTTTGAGGAACCTCCATACTGTTTTCCAGAGTGGCTGCACCAGTTTGCATTCCCACCAGCAGTGCAAAAGGGTTCCTCTCTCTCCGCATCCTTGCCAACATCTGTTGTTGCCTGAATTGTTTATGTTAGCCATTCTGACAGGGGTGAGGTGGTATCTCTTTGTGGTTTTGATTTGTATGGGAAGAAGGGAATTCTTAACCAAACAAATTTGTGGCAATAAATCAAAATTTGTTGGACTCAGGACTTCTCAGAACCTTTAATATGCCAATGTGCACTGTAAGTCTCCAAGATGGCAAAGAGTAGAACTCTATGTTTGAAACCCTTTTAAAAATCCACCAGTGTTCAATGGAGGAACATACTTTGTGAAATGCTATCTCAGGCCAATGGCAAAATGCTACAAATATAAATTTATCATTTTTTTCTGACTCGAGAATGAAGAGCTAAACTTTAGGCTTATGAAGGCACACTTTATATTTTAGTGATATGAAGCATCTACTTTTTAACAAACAACAACAACAACAAAAGCCATAGGCTGAGCAGCTAGGAGATGTGCTTTCTTCTAAATATCTGTGTGAAGTTGGGCTAGTATCACATTAATCCTCTCTAATCCAATTTCTTTCCTACAGCTATAAAAGCAGAAATCCCCTAGTCACAGAGTTCTTTGTGTTGGCCAAATATAAATGTATTTGAATGACATAGAATTAAAGAGAATACAAATGTTAGGATGGAAATCCCCAGACTGTCTGGTTAGAAATTCCCTGCAAATGTCCTGGTTCTTATTCTTTGAGTACTGACCACATTATGACCTTGGGCTTGGTTCCAGTGCCCTACAGACAGAATGAGCCCAAAAGTGCACGTTGCTGGGCCACCAGAGATGGGGCAAGTCCCCAAAAACAAAGAAGCGTCCACTTTGTGGGCCTTCCCACCCACAGCTGGCACTGGCTCAAATGTTCCCTCCTCAAACAGGCTGATGGGAATAGTTGTGGGTGAAAAGAAGCAAGGAAGGATCTTTAAAGAATCTACAATGATGAGTCAGTCGGTTAAGCATCTGACTTTGGCTCAGGTCATGATCTCATGGTTCATGGGTTCATCGGGCTCTGTGCTGACAGCTCAGAGCCTAGAGCCTCCTTTGGATTCTGTGTCTCCGTCTCTCTCTGCCCCTTCCCTGTTCATAATCTGTTTCTGTCTCTCTCCCAAAAATGAATAAACATTAGGGGCACCTGGGTGGCTTAGTTGGTGAAGTGTCTGACTTCGGCTCAAGTCATGATCTTGCAGTTTTTGAGTTCAAGCCCCATGTCGGGCTCTGTGATGACAGCTCAGAGCCTGGAGCCTGCTTCAGATTCTGTGTCTCCCTCTCTCTCTCTCTCTCCTTCTTTCTCTGCCCCTTTCCTACTCACACTTTGTCTCTCCCTCTCTCAAAAATAAACTTTCAAAACAATGAATAAACATTTTTTTAATTAAAAAAAAAAAAAGAATCTACAGTTATAACCCCCTCCCCCCAATCCAGATGATTAGCCCTAGAGGGAAAATTTGAAAAAGACCTTAGAGTTGGTATCTTTCAACATATATTGTTTTCTTCTTCTCTTGATAGAGTGAATTCCATGAATTAAACATTCATTTAACATACGTTCATTTTATAAAATTGGAAATCTCTCTAGTAAGGCTAATCAGCTATTTAACCTTTGTCTGGAGTGTGACTTTACTCAATCAGGACACTTTTCTCTTAACAGCTGAAATTATTTGCACACAGAATAGGATCATGATGGGCAGTACAGGGAGGGTAAGACCCTTGGGGGAGGACTGCAGTCACTGGAGGAGGACATGGCAAAGAACATGTATGTGACTCACACAATCACAGAGAAATACAAAAGTGGAAGGTGTAAAAAAGGAAGACGTTAAAGACAAACTATCTAATTCCAAATGGTTCCTAAGGCCTATCCTCCTTCCTTTTCTTCTTCCTCCCTCCTTTATCGTATGCTGTCCTCCTCAAGGGAATGAGGAAAGCTGGGACTAAGGTTAGGCTAGATTGTGGATGAACTTGGTTTTTATAAGCTAGTCTGACAAGCTAAAAAACACCTCCTATTATGATGGCCAAGCACATTCCAAATTCCAAAGGGCCTCCTTACAAGAGAAATCTCTTGGGACATAATCTGTTCATGAGCTGGGAACTTGCAGTAACATCAATCAAAACATATTTACTAGGCGCCTACTACGTGCAGGCCTTGCTAGGTGTTGAAGATGCAACACAGACTAAGAGCCATCGTCTCTGTTCTCACAAAGCTTAATGATCATATTCGTATTTCAAAGGTCACTCAGAAGTGCAGAAAGTGGGTTGGAGGGAAACAAGATTGGAGCCAGAAGACCAGCTGGGAGGCCCCTTCAGAAATGCAAGGAAGGGGTTGGTCCTCAATCTTCATTTCTGAGTGGAAAGGAATTTGCAAGACAATCATCTTGTGTATTTTCAGCACATCTTATAGATTTTTAAAAGAAATGTGGTTATTATTTTTTTTTAATTTTTTTAACATTTATTTTTGAGAGAGAGAGACAAAGCATGAGCAAGGCAGTGGGGCAGAGAGAGAGGGAGACACAGAATGTGAAGCAGGCTCCAGGCTTTGAGCTGTCAGCACAGAGCCTGACTTGGGGCTCGAACCCACAAACAGCAAGATCATGACCTGAGCCAAAGTCGGATGCTTAACCAACTGAGCCATCCAGGCACCCCTGGAACTTGTATTTTGGTTAGTGGAATACTAGGCACTCTGCACCGCTAGGATTACAATGAATAATTGGTTTGGTTTGAATAGTCTACACCAACACCTGTTGGTCTTTGGCCAAAGACTGCTCCCTCTGCAGTGGGAGGGACCACAGAAAGCCCTCAGGCAGATCATTAGGTGCTAGCAGTTGGAGGTTCCGTCCTATAACTGAGTGATAAGGGCGAGACAGTATGGTTAGGGCATATATATCTACTACCCCCCACTAGGGTGAGCAGTGACTTCTAGATCCCTTTGTAGGTTAGTGGAAGACCATGAAACAAGACACAGGGTCTTGGGCCCATCCACTTAGATAGACACATCTCTCAGCCATTTCTAACCATCTCTCTGGGTATTCCACATTTTGAGAAACACACCTCCAGTCCTTTGCAATGCATCTAGTAAAGAGTAAAAATTGGTTGAAAGAACAGACATAGGCTTTGTGGAACAGCATGCGTTTGTATTCCCCACAATGTCTGTCTTCATTTCATAGTTTTTCATTTTCTCTCCTGTTAGTACTCATCTTTCTATGCTTAAGAAGTCTGGCTTCTTCTAGTGAGTTATTACTTAGCCATCCTTCCTGGAGGTTCCTAACACCTTAATGGATCACTGATACTTTGATTCAATTTAGAAAATAGTCCTGAGCATCTACTCTGTGTAAAACTCCATCTTGACTGCTGTGGGGGCCACTGAAATGACTAGGACAAACCCAATGGGCCCCTCCTTCAAAGAGTATTTTTTCTGACCTTTTCTGACTCCACTGATATTTACTTTAATCCTGTATTAGCTCCCTAGTTCTGCTCACTGTAGCTCCCCATTGCCTCTGAAACATAAACTTCCGGGCTATGATAGATTGTTACATTAATGGCCCCAAAAGAATCACACTCCCAGTGAATCACGCCATTCCCTAGGATACCCCCTCCCACACTGAATCTGACTGAGCTTGGTCACGTGGCTTGTTTTTGGCCAGTGGACATTAGCAAACGCAACACTAGCGGAGGCTTGATAAGCGTTTGGGCATTGCAGCTTTCTCTCTTGGGATATTGCCACTGCCGTGTGGGGAAGCCACATTTCAACTCCTTAAGGATAAAAGATCAGGGAGAGAGAAGCCCAGCTGTCCCGGCCAACCCCGCTGAGCCCAGCACGCAGGGCACCTGCCAGCTGAATGCAGCCTCATGGGAGAGCCCAGGCAAGACCGACAGAACCACCACCCAGTGCTGCCAGAGAATCGTTAAGAGACCATTGTTGCATAAGCCAAAGTTTGGGTTGTTTTGTTATGCAGCAAATGGTAACTGAAATGTAGGACTCTGTGTCTTGGAAGGGTTACATTTAAAAAAAAAAAAAAGGTTTTTTTTTAAGTTTATTTGAGAGAGATCATGCAATCAGGGGAGAGGCAGCAAGAGGGAGAGAGAGAGGAAGAGGGAGAGAATCCCAAACAGGGTCCACTCTCTCAGCTCACGGCCTCACTCACGGCTCAATCTCATCGACTGTGAGATCATGACCTTAGCTGAAATCAAGAGTCGGACCCTTAACCGACTAAGCCACCCAGAAACCCCAGAAGAGTTCCCTCAATCTCACCGACTGTGAGATCATGACCTTAGCTGAAATCAAGAGTTGGACCCTTAACCGACTATCAAAACTTGGGAGAGTGAAGGGAACCACCTTCTTCCCACAGGGTAGACTAAGAAGCAAAAAAAAAGGAAGATTTCATGGGGCACCTGGGTGACTCAGGCGGTTTGAGCGTCTCTTGATCTCAGCACAGGTCTGGATCTCAGGGTCGTAAGTTCAAGCCCCGCATTGGGCTCTGCACTGGGCACCTACTTAAAATTTAAAAAAATAAAAAAAGAAAGGATTTCTGGGAGAAGAACACAGCTTCTCAGAAGAGAGAAGCTACCTGGGCCACTACAGTTTCAGGCTCCCTCTGGAAACCCCGCTGCAAGCCTGCCCTGCATTCCTCGAGACACCCCTGCATCCTTATAACAAACTCCACCCCGTTCTTCTTTAAACTGCTTTGAATTATACACTGGATTGTAGCAGCTGTAGTATTTGTCTAACAATGTATTCCCCACTCCCTTCTGTAGACCTCCTTGAGAAGTTCCTGCCCCAATTTTCATGAGGTTCTAGTAGGACAAACCACCATGGACTTTCCTCCCATGGGTGAGCATATGATCCAGACTGGCCAATCAGGGGGCCCCATTCCCTTGGCCACAATGATTGGTTTGTGCATGAACACACGACCCAGGCAAAGCCAATCAGTGTCTTCCCTAGAATTGATGCAGGGAGGTGGAAAGAAGGTCTTTTTTTGCTAAGGTGGCTAACCCGAGAACATGTGAGTGTGGGACACTCAGCCACCATTTGACCCTTTGTGAAGAGACTTTGAACGAAGGGAGGGAGAGGGGGCAGAGGAGGGAGAGGGAGAGAGAGACTCATCTCTGAAGACATTAAGCCTTAGATTCCATCCTGCCTAAAGCCAGATCCATTCCTAGGTTGTCCGGTTATGTAAGCCAATGAACTTCTTTTCTTTGTTCAACCCGGTTGGAATTGGGTGGCAACACAACTGTTTCCGGCTTACATAAGTTCATTTCTATTAGTTGCCACCAAAATCCCCACTAATGGAACAATACATACAAACACGGGATTTTATCAACTCTTGGGGTTTAGACAACCGTCCCTGTAGAATTAGCAAGACCATGGTTTTGGCGAAGGCTTCCAAGTAACCCCCATGAACTCCTCCAGGTACACTTGCTTTTGGTCTCCGTTGTGGGTCAAACTGTGTCTCCTCTGCCCAAAAAAAGAGATATGTTAAAGTCCTACTCTGGTACCTCACAATGTGAGCTTATTTGGGAATATGATCATTGAAGATGTAATTCGTTAAGATGAAGTCATACCACAGTAGGGTGGGTCCCTAATCCGGTATGACTGGTGTCCTTACATGAAGACAGGGACCCAGGGAGAACACCATGTGGACACAGACACATCTACAGGCGAGGAAGGCCCAGGACCACCAGAGCAAAGAGAGAGGCGCGTGGAAGGGATTCTTCCTCAGAAGGGACCAAATCTGCTGGCATCTTGGTTTTGGACGTCTAGCCCCCCAGAACTGTGAGTAACTGTGACTTACATAACTGTCTGTTATTGTAAGCCACCCAGATTGTAGTACTTTGTCACAGCAGCCCCGGGAAACGAATACATTCGCCAGACCACAGAGTGCTGTCTGGATGACGGCTGCAAGTACAGAAGGCACCTCCTTGCTTTAGGCCAGAGCAACAGTCCTTAGACCACCCTCCTGCTCCACCACTCCCCTTTCAGCTTGTTTTCTTCTTGCTCTAGGGTAACTGGAGACCTAGATGGCAACTCTGATGGGATGGCCCACAGTCAACACCGACTGAACTGAGCTCCGAGCCCAGTTTCCAAAGGACTCAAGCATCTGAGGGAGATGGCATTCAAAACCGGCTGCAACCCTCTCAACAATAGCCAAATTATGGAAAGAGCCTAAATGTCCAGCAACGGATGAATGGATAAAGAAATTGTGGTTTATATACACAATGGAGTACTATGTGGCAATGAGAAAGAATGAAATATGGCCCTTTGTAGCAACATGGATGGAACTGGAGAGTGTGATGCTGAGTGAAATAAGCCATACAGAGAAAGACAGATACCATATGGTTTCACTCTTATGTGGATCCTGAGAAACTTAACAGGAATCCATGGGGGAGGGGAAGGAAAAAAAGAGGTTAGAGTGGGAGAGAGCCAAAGCATAAGAGACTGTTAAAAACTGAGAACAAACTGAGGGTTGATGGGGGGTGGGAGGGAGGGGAGGGTGGGTGATGGGTATTGAGGACGGCATCTTTTGGGATGAGCACTGGGTGTTGTATGGAAACCAATTTGACAATAAACTTCATATATTGAAAAAAAAAATGAAACTAAGAAAACTCTGTAAAACAAAAAAAAAATTAAAAAAAAAAAAAAAAAAAAACAAAACCAGCTGCAAGGTTGGAGATGGGGACCGTGAGAACCGCGTGCGTCGGCCCAGCCAGCGGTGAGACAGGCACCCAACAGCTGGCACCCTAGGCCCCATTCCCAGCCTGTGTCTGGGGAGTGTATATGGCAACCGTCCCAAAGAACATGGGAACCGTCCTTCTCCTTTCCCAACAGCCAGCCCCACAGCCCAACACTTCCTCTGGATGGCCAACCCAGGGCACAGGAAAGGCATCGGGACGGGGAGGCGGACGAGAAGCGAATCACACGCAAGGCCTGGCATCTGCCTCCCGAGGAGAGACGCCTGGGACAGAAGAGCCCAGCTGGGCTGCTTCCTCTCTGCTGCGAACTAACGGAAGATGGGGGCGATTCAGCACAGCGCCACACAGGACGAAAGGGCCCGGGCTAAGGGCTACACACTTCCGCTGAAAACGGAGTCTCGACACGCTGCAAGAGAGCTTCACAGGATGAGCAGGTGATTGTTACCCGAGTATTTTTTCCTCTAGAGTTTTTCTTCTGAAAAGGGCATAATCTCCTTTCTCATTCACGCACTCTTCACGCTGTGTGTTGGGAGGACAGTTCTGGCCCTCAGCTAACCGTGGGAGCAATGGCTCGGTCCAGTTTCAGGCCTCGTCCAAGGGTGGGGACGGGGGTGGGGGGGATGGAGAGCCATTTTTCCTACCGGAAGAGAATAACCTTAAGAGCAAAAAGGAGCAAGTTTCTGGTTTTAGAAAAAAAACAAAAACAAAAACAAGAAGCGTCCTCCTCGGAGATGTCAGATACTCGATTACCAGCAACGGCTCCATTAAATGGGCATTTATCGATTTAGTGTTCAAGCGACATCGGTGCCAAGGAATAGAGCAAACTGTTCCTATCCTTTAGTCCACATGGGTTTTGGTGACTGAAATCCCACAGGCAGCAAGTGAATCGAGGTCAGGCTTCTCCATATGACGCAAGCTTCCCCAGGGATACTGTCGGTGACCGGCAGCTTTGTCCCTTCCTCCCTCACCCCACCCCTTGCCCTGTCCCTGCCTCACTGCCCTGTCCAGCCCCCACTCTTACCTAAATTCACCTCAGGCCCAACCTGAGCTCTCAGCTTCGAGAAACCTCCGGGCATCTGTAGGCAGGGAAGATGTGGAATAGGCACCTACCACGTCAGATTCGTCACCAGCTTAAGAAAGGTCGGTATATCCAAGGCCACCAAAGATGATTGCTCAGTGGAGACTGTCGTGGACGAGAGAAATGAAATCCTGGGCCTGGGATTTTTTTTTTTTTTTTTCTCACTGCTTTCAGTTTTAGATATAGCACTTAAAAATGTGTCAAATCTTGAAACTGGAATGATCCTTAAGGACAGCCCACTCCCACACCATACCGCGTGCCAACATAACTGTGGGCCCAGGGGGAATACCGTCAAAAGGCTCCAAGGGAACACAGGGTATTGTTGCCCAGACGCTCTTTCCGCAGCTTGCTGCTGCCCTCTTTTGCTCTGTCCCTGCCCATGTGGGCATCTCCTCCTAATGCCCATCCCTTGAAGGTTTAGAGTCTCTTCTTACTTCAGGTATATCTCTTTTCCACTTTCCTAAAGGGTTTTGCTTATGTTGATAAGAGCAAATAGGAAAGAAAAAAAATGACTCCATTTTATCCGCCTTCACGATCTGTTCTCTCTTGTAGACTCAGTAAGAAACAACTCTGGCCCAGAACTATAATGTCCAGGTATGAATGATCCAGAAGTTTACATCCAGCCACTGCAGATTTTACTTAGTGCAAGAGAAAAAGAAGAAACAAAGTAAAGGTGGGGACAGAGCCAGGCCCCCATCTGGGAAGCAATCAGCAGAGGGAGAAAAAAGCACGAAGGGGAGTTCCAAGTACAACGGGAGGCCACCAGTCAGGTCAGTGGGGTGAAGGGCATCCCTGTTTATGCAAATGAACAGCATCTCACCTGGGAAGATGAGATGTTCAGTTCAACAGAGTTCAACAGAGAAGCCCTTTGTTATAAATATTTAGGAAACTCTATGTTGCCTTTAGGATTTACACTTTATTATTCTAGGTGTCCTCAGCAACAGCAAATCCTTTCAGGGCATATCTGACGACAGGAAGGAGTCTAAAGTCATTTGGAGTAAAGTCTGGCTAATAAGCTGGGCGATTACCTTTTAGGCCAAAATCTAGGTGACCTAAAAGGTGAATCTAGGCCGGTTCAGTCATTATTTTTCTCTTGTGCCCTGTAAAATTGCCCAGAAGGGAGGCCAGGGATCACCATGCCCACTGATCAATGGGTCCTGACAGTGTTAGATCCAGTGTACCAAGTGCCACCAACTAGTAGGGTCAGTGTCACAGGAGAAAAAGTCCTTGTCCTCTGAAGACCTTAACTTTCCTGGGTCTGTGGCAGCCTTGTGTTTGGGTCCTAAGTCTTCTTTCCAACACCCCATCTCTCACCAGCTCCCCATCAGAGGTACTTTGCCAGTCTCCCTCCAACCTTGGGATCGAGGCCAAGAGTAATTCCCCACCTCAATGTCCCCCTGCAGCTCAGAGCCCCCCCCCCCTCCTTTAAACCACTCCAACAACAGAAAATAAATGAAGCAAAGTGAACATCCCTTCCCCAATCTCACATGCCTAGGCTACTACAGACAGCTCCTCGGGGGGGACTCTAAAGCATGTTCTTTTACCTAAATCGATAAACCTATTTTGAATGCTAGACACAGTCCACTGCAGTGGCTATACCTGCACACTCTCCATAGAGCCTAAGTAGGGTGTAAATGCCTCGGGTCAAACTGCCTTAAATCCTAAGTCTGGAGATCCCTTGGTACAGCCACGACCCATACCAATGTCCTTCCAGGCAGGACCCAGGTGGGCTATGGGACAAGCAAAGCTGTACTGCTGGGCTTGCCCAAGCGTCAAGCGGCAGGGTCAACACTCCTTACTGGCTCCAGCAAGCCAGCAGCCCAGGGCCAGGATGTGGTCTGAACTCTAGTCTGTCCTGGGCTGAGTTCCTCTGCTCTCCTCCCTACTTACCTGGTGAAGACAGAGTTAGAATAAGAGGGAGCCAGTTGGGAAGGTGCCCAGGGAACCAATCTATTATGTAATGAAATAGGGGAAATTGTACTGATCAGCACTCTGCTCAGGCACAGCCCAAATGTTGTTTAAAGGGATATTCTGATAAGCTGTGAGGTGCTAGGGGGACATGAGGACATTTCTGTAGTACATTATCTGTTGGCTTGGGCTGCCCAGCATCCAGGTCCTTGCCTTTTGGCACCAAAAATCATAATTTCCTTGGGGGACCGCCTCCCCACTTTCAGTGCATGTGGTTTGGGGGCTGGACCCCACCAGGTTGGAGATGTTGGCATGTGACCCAAGCATGGGCCAATCACAGCAAGCAATCCCTCTGGTTACAGTAATTGATTACCGGTTGTGCAAAAGACCAAAGTCAATTCCATGGTACTCAACTCTTTGGGGATACTTTTGAGAACTGTTAGACTCTTTCTTTGGGGCAGCCAAGAACTCCTGATGGCCTCTTGCCTGCTAGAGAATAGAGAAGGACCAGAGATATGGTACAAAAGTGACAAGTCTTGATGACATCATTTAAGCCTCAGGATCCAGCGAGGCCCAAAGTGGGACGCAGCCCTGGTCTTTTCCTTTAAATGTGTCAACATATTCCCATTTTTGCTGAAGCTTGCTTCTTTTCAGCCACTTACATTCAGGTCAAACAAAACGTGCTGGTGAGTAGGACTTCTTAGGGAATGCTTAGGCAACAAAGATGATAAAGCTGGGCTCTAGTTCTATTGGACAGACGTGAAAATCTGAGAAGCTCCTTTTCTACCCTCCCCTCACAGCAGGTTCATTCTCTTATCTCTGAATAAATACCGAGCAAATATTTAAATAATGCCCATTTGAAAGGGCACCAAGGTACGGCCTGCTGGAGACACTCCTACATCAGGGTTCAGAGCTAGGAACCAAAAGTTCTGTGTTTGGGTTCCAGCTCTCCACTCACCGCGTGGCCCTGAGGATGTCCTACAGCTCCTGTGAGTTTGGACGTAAGTGCCCAGGAGGCCAAAGTTTGGGGAAGGGTTTCGAAATTCATGTGACAGTGACAATTGTGAGTCGAGGCATATCTGGACACTTGACACCTTGGGAGGCGGAGGCTTTGTGGAGGAAAACATCCTGAGAGAAGAAAGTAGCACTCTACCTCAGCTTGGACATCTCAGTACCAGCAGATCAGTGATGCCAAATGCAACGTCACCTTGTTTGAATGATGACGGAGAATGGCTCAGTAACTGACCTCCAGGCTTCCCCCTTCTCATCTACTCTGACACAAGCAAACATTCCAGAACATCCCAGAGTGATCACATGACCAAAGCAGGTGACCAACAGGAGACTACTACTGGGGAGAACATAATTCCACAGCGTTAACAGCCATTCCAGCCTTTTCAAGAAAACATGGGGACCTCGGCTCTTAAACATCTAAAATTTCCACGTACCAGTTTCTACACGACGGGGTCTGCGGGTTGAGAAGGTGTTTAATGGAACAAGAATGAATTTACCAGAATGCTCTACAACGAATTTGTGGATTATTCTGAACAGCAGAAGTGCTTAGCATTTGGAAAGAGAGTCGCACGAGAATGTGCCAGTCGTATTACGTGTTCAGTGTTCGCAGAGCTCTTGGGGCTGCAGATTCCTGGTAAACGGATAAGACACATAGGATGGCCCCTGAGGCACCAGGGCACTGCTGTTCCCCCATCAGCACCCCCTCCTCCTCCTCGTGTTCTGCCAAAGCTGTTTTGTCAGCGTGATTAACAAAGGCACTCACCACGCACTCCTGTAGTCTGAGGTTAGGCTGTTCTCCGCTTCCTCCTCCTCAAGTAGGTGGATAGGAAGTTCAAGTTCTCTTCATTATCTCCTACCCTTGGATCAAATTCAGGGCTGTGATTGAACCTTTGCTGCTATTTCACCTTCTGAACTCCCAACAGACAAAACTCAGGACTGCAAATAGCACCCACTCAGGTTGTCGAGAGCTGCAAAAGTTTATCGTTGACACACAGGGTCAAGCGCTTTCAAAAACATCCACGTAAGTTCTACATCTCAGAGAGGACCCTCAGAGAGGATCCACGCGGGCTCTTTTCTGGAGAGAGCCCATTGGCAGAGGAGCCGGGGTGGCAGGGCCTTATTTTAAGTGCAAGCGTCTCTTTTTTAAAAGCCCACTTAAAAAGCCCAAGCTCTCTCTCCCCATTCCCAGGCCCACTGCCTCAAAAACTCTCTCTTCACACCTGCTGGTAGGTGATGCCCCCATCAGAGTTCTCTGAAAATCCAAGTGCCTGGGGGCTCAGGCTGGCCTAAGAGCATGGCCAACCACTTCTCCATGGTGCCCCCTCCCTGACCCTTTAGCGAGACTTGTGCTAACCAGCCACAGGCTCTGGCACTCTCCCCGAACCCCACAGGTAGAACTTCGACACACATGTCCTGACCTCTTCTTCCTGAGGGCTAAAATGAGCTCTATTGCCATGTTAAGCTTCTGAGCCAAGAAGTAAGGAACAGTCAATGTTATGCTCAAGAAACCAAGGACGTCGGAATTATGACAGGACGGAAAAAAAAAAATCCCAGCCTATCCACATACCCGACACTTCCAATACTTCGGAGCTTAGACAAGAAGAAACGATGGTATCGGAATGGGTGGGACTGGTGGCCGCTGCTTTGAAGTTCATGTGTGTGGGTGACTGAGGCAGTAAGGCTGGGGCAAGAGTGAGACGTGACTCTGGATTTCCCACCAGGTTCCCAAAACTGCTCAGCTTCTCACAAATACTCCAGTCAAGAATGGAGGAGTTGTTTTTTGTTTTCGTTTTAAGCTTATTTATTTGTGAGACAGAGAAAAAGTGAGAGCACAGCGTGCACGAGGAGGGACAGGCAGAGAGAGGAGAAGAGAATCCCAGGCAGGCTCTGTGCTGTGAGCACAGGGCCAGATGTGGGGCTTAAACTCATGAACCGTGAGACCCTGACCTGAGCCAAAATCAAGGATTGGATGCTTAACCAACTGAGCCACCCAGGCTCCCCAAGAATGGAGGAGCTTATTTTTTTCCTGACAAATATCCCACTAGGCCAGAAACACCCCAAATTATGATCTGCAGAATAAGAGCACTATGTGTAATACTTTTATGTATTTATTTGGCAGGTATGGAAAGTCCCACAGTCAAGTCAGTCTGAAAAGAGGTAGGTTAATAAAGGCAGTTCCAACCGCCGGATTCCCAGAGCTCTGTTAATGAACATTGTGATGCTCTAACCCTGGGCTGGACATTATGGCGTGGTCGACACCTCTAATAAGCGCTCTCCAGGGGGGGCATCTCGTGATGCTAGTGCACCGTGGAACATGCTCTGGAAAGTACTATAATGGACCAGATGTGGTCAATCAAAGCATTCTGGAGTCAGCAGAGGGAGACACGCTTCTATAGATTCTTGTTCGTTCTTTCTTTCTTTCTTTCTTTCTTTCTTTCTTTCTTTCTTTCTTTCTTTCTTTTTTTTAACCCACTAAGGTTGCGGAGAGAATAGACTATTAAAGAGAACGTCTGCAGGAGAAGGGAGTGAACACGGAAGAAAGCAGAGCGGAGATGGGAGAGAGCTGAATTCTGATGACATTGTAGTTCCGCGGGGGGGATGGGTATAGGTAGTAGCTCTAGGACCCAACAGCCCTGAGGCAGACCCCACCTCGTCAGTTCGCCCCGACTGGACAGATCCTGCTGTTCTGCACTGGAACAAGGTGAACTTCATGGAGATGCCTGTGGGCCTTCTTTTTAACTCCAGCGTTTGTCATGGGGCAGTCTGACCCTGACCCGCATGCAGGTGCCATATCTCATCTCTGTTCTTCCAGCCGAGCACATCCAAGTACTAGATGTGAAGATAAACCCTGTGACTCATGCTGACATTTACCAGGGGGGGCGAAGCCTGCTTTGAATCCTTCCCAGGGATCAAACAGCTAGAAAGAATCCTCAGCATTTAGTACCTAACCATTATATGTACAAACCCTCTCCAGACCAGGGTAGATGGTAGACAATTCCCATTTTGCAGATGCGAAAATTAGCCTCAGGTGCAGGACCCGCCCAATGCCACGCAACAGCGGACATAGCTGGGATTCACAAAGGTCTCATTCCTAATCTTGTGTTATTTGACATCGCTCTACTGAAACCCGAGAAACTAAAAGCTTTCCTCAGAAATTACTGAGGGGCGCCTGCCTGGCTGGGTCAGTAAAGCACGTGACTCTTGATCTCAGGGATGTGAGTTCAAGCCGCACGTTGGGTGTGGAGTCTACTTAAAAAAAATTTTTTTTAAGAAATTACTGAGTTAATGTTTTTAAAAAATAAAGGCTTTCAAAAATAACATTAAAAGCATAGCCACATCAAACCTTAAAAGACGAACCCACTCCAGACCATCACGGGTTAACAGGGAGAATTCGTGAACAACTAAGCTACCCACCACCCTAAATAAACATGTACGAGAATGGGGAGTGTTAGAGGGGACAGTGAGGCAGTGATGGGCATCTTTCTGTTTTTTTCTGGCACCATATCACACATCAGCCTCAACTGCA
This sequence comes from Panthera leo, assembly GCF_018350215.1. Lineage (NCBI taxonomy): Eukaryota > Metazoa > Chordata > Mammalia > Carnivora > Felidae > Panthera > Panthera leo. Next base: position 6,834,396 of record NC_056691.1, read on the forward strand.
CAGAGGAAACCCAAGTGTGCGGAGGTAAATTATGTAACGTCCTAACAGCTGGTCAGTAGTCACGTTGAACCAGAACACAAGTGTGCCACACTCACCTCCTGAGATTCCATACCCTCCCCTGCACACCTAACGGAAGGGTCTCAACAGAGCAGGAGCCACACCCAGAACCACTAGCATCAGAAGGACCAGAGAGGGCCCATCTGACAAAACTCTGACCTGGTCCCTTCAACGGGGCCAACCCAAGGCCCATGCTCAGGCTTGGGGTCACACTGTCTGACAAGTGTGGACTGGATGTGACAAGGAATTTGAGCAGCCCCAGACAAAATGAAAGCTACTCTATTTGCTTGAGTAAAGGAGTGATGTGGCTTGGCCTCTGTAACATGCCAAACATTGATAAATTCTCTACTCCAATGGCCTCTCAGACCTAGTCAACTCAAGTACCAAAAGACCTGGCTTGCCACATTCCCATGAGCCACTAGTCACTTGTGAAGAACAGGCCAGGGTTGTCTGTGGAGTGCGGGCTGCTTCTCCTCCACCCTGGAGTCAGGTGAGGAACAGTGGAGGTCTGGGTTGGGCATCCGGCCGGTGGTCCTGCTTTCCTATTCATCACAGACTGGAGAATATTGCCCACTGGTACATCCACAGGTCTCCAACCAAGTACCAACAGGCAAAGTCAATGGAACCCCAGGTCCTAATCCTCACACCATGACCAAAACCCCCAGTAAATCCATTTCATCACCCTATCTTGGCCCCCTCACCGCAACCAGGTGAGTCCCACCCCCACCTTGGGCACGGCCAACCCTGTGGTGATTCCGTATTTCCTTGGTGTTTCCTTTTCTCCGTCTGCCTTTGATTTTACCACTTCTTCCAACCTCCTCTACTCCATCCTGCCTACTCCTTCCTTTGCTGTTAGCACTTTGCAGTTCCACTCAACTCCAACTCAGCTCAGGTCATGATCCCACGGTTCATGGGTTCGAGCCCCATGTCGGGCTCTGTGCTGACAGCTCAGAGCCTAGAGCCTGCTTCCGATTCTTTGTCTCCCTCTCTCTCTGCCCCTACCCCACTCATACTCTGTCTGTCTCAAAAATAAACATTAAAAAAAAATAAAAAAAGGAAGTGGCCACCTCATGGGCTTTTGTGACCGTGAGAATATAGGCACATGACACAACTTAAGCTTTTGGGTTGTTCTGTTGGGTCGGCCATTAGTTATGTCCTTCACCACTTTCTTATCAGAGAAGATTGAAAAACCAAACAAACAAACAGGAAGTTTAGCTGCCCTATGAGGGCAACTTGAATTTCCATACAGCCTCCCGTTGCTCTTCCCCCATCCGCAGGTCTTGCTACAACAGCCCAGCTTCCTCCCACCCCTTATCAACTGCCTTGATGAATACGGTAGAGTAATTATGAAGGACGCTGGCTGGGGCTTACACAGAAGTAGTTGAAGGGTGTTTTTAAAGACAGAAGCAGGGCCTGGTAGATGACAGAAAGGCAAAAGCAATGTTCTGCCATGACTCCCAATAAGGTCACAGGTGTATCTGCCCTAAAAAAAAAATCGCTAGCCTCGCTGAATTCAGAGTGGCCTGTCTTCAGACAGTGAACAGAAAGACCAAGATAGAAAGCCAAGTCTAAAATACTAGAATCAACAAACTACCCCAGGGGTAGCTGGATGCACCAGGAGCTAATCTAGGAACAAGGCAGAGACTGGAGGGGCTGAATGTCACTAAGATGCACCAGCACTTTGCACAGAATGGCTTCTGCCCAGTGAGTAATACTGCTTCTCTGGAGCATTTAAGAAGGGGCTGGGAACAGGCTATACCAACATGAAATTTCTCCTTTTTGGCAAGATCGTCACCACTGCCACCAGAGGTTCCCAGTGTGGAAGCAGCTATGGCAGAAGGAGGGCTGGAAACCACCAGATTCTTCCACGTTCACGGCAGATAGCAGCACACACCCCTTCTACTGCTTGCTGTGATCTGCCTGGAGTCCACTTGTAACCTAAATTGACCGATACCATTTCCAGAGCTTGCTGCAAGAGACAGAAAGCCCCACAGGGTAGTTATCTGTCGTGTCCAAAGCAACGTGGCCCCTTAGTTCTATGTTTAATCATGGACAGATCTGAGTTCAAACATCAGCAGCACTCAGTAGGACTGCAGCATGGGACTGATGAACGGATTAAGATGTGGTATATACACACAATGGACTACTACTCAGCAATCAAAAAGAATGAAATCTGGCCAGCTGCAACAATTTGGATGGAAGTGGAGGGTATTATGTTAAGTGAAATAAGTCAGTCAGACAATCATATGATTTCATCCAGATGTGGAATTTGAGAAACAAAACAGATGAACATAGGGGAAGGGAAGGAAAAATAAGACAAAAAGAGAGGGGGACAACAACTGAGGGTTGCTAGAGGGGTGTTCGGTGGGGGGATGGGCTGAGTGGGTGATGGGCATTGAGGGCACCTGCTGGGATGAGCACTAGGTGTTTATGTAAGCGATAAATCACTAGATTCTATTCCTGCAATCATTAGTACACTATATGTTAACTAAGTTGGATGTAAATTAAAAAAAAAAAAAGAAATTGGTTAAAATGTAATATTTATGTTATCAATATTTTACTACAATAAAAAAAATCCATTTTTTAATCATAAAGGAAAAAAAAAAAAGACCACAGCATGTGCGGTAGGCAGAACTCTCAGATGACCACCCAAGATTCCTGGTCCCTAGCTAATCAAACACAAACCTACCTACCGTCGTGATCAGGTGACCTTAACACTGATTACCCAGGTAAGCCTGTGATAGGAGTCATTGAAAAGCCATCAAAGCAATGAGCCATTTAAGTTTCCTTTAGCTGGTACCACAAGGAAAGGTCAGATTCAAAGCACAAGAAAGATTCAATGCAACAGCACCGCTGCTGGCTTGAAGATGGAGGGAAGCAAGTCACAAGGAACACGGGCCGCCTCCAGAAGCGGAAGGACACCGCCAGCTGACAGCCAGGCAGAAACAGGAAGCCCAGCCCCACAAACCTGAGCGAGCTAGATGCACATTCTTTCCCAGAGCCCAGCTCAGCTGACACCCTGACATCAGCCTTGTGAGACTCTAAGCAGAGTCCAATCAGGCCCACCAGGACGTCCAACCTGGACCACACACGCTATTCTAAGATACACGCACGAAGACGCACGCACGCTATTCTAAGATACACGCACGAAGACGCACGCACGCTATTCTAAGATACACGCACGAAGACGCACGCTATTCTAAGATACACACACGAAGACACACGCACGCTATTCTAAGATACACGCACGAAGACACACGCACGCTATTCTAAGCTGCTAAGGGCGTGTTCACGTCTTACGCGTAAAAGAAAACAATCACGGGAAGCTCTCCATAAATGCCATGCCACGGTTCAAAACGGCCTGGCTTTCTTCAACGTCAGGCCTACATGGAAGACGACTAGGGGGCAAAGCCCTCTCCCTACTTCAAAAGCCACCCGCCCCCAGCTGGAGAATAACACTGGGAATCCGAGTTGAAAGAATTAGGTCTGCTCCTGCCTACCAACCGTGACCCCGTACACACACCAGATGTAGATTAGACTCTGTTCGTTGTCAGGGCCATCCCAGCACGGGCCGGGTGTTCCTGCACGTTCTTGCCAGAGAAGCTTTGCAGGACCAGCAATCCTGAGGGGTGCAGATACGACCCCATCGGGAACGAAGAGCAGGCTCGCCGGAAGAGGTGGAGCCTCCAGGCTCGCGGACCTCACTGGCGGTGATGCAAACTGCTGCTCCCGTGGCATCTGTCTGCCTGGGGTCCCTCCACGTCAGCAGGGGGCAGGGAAAGCGACACAAACATGAAGCTCATGCTGCTTGCTGCGCTCCAGGTAGTAAAATTCTCTGTCTCTGACGCAAGACTCGCGGGACTTCTGCTGGCACCCACGGAACAGTAATAACCTAACTTATTAGCTCGCAAGTAGGGTAAAACTCCAGATTCTGACACTATTATACACAGAAGTTTAAATCAGGAGATCAATGTCGTTACATTATACATTTCAATGGAATAAAATGCCCTTCTTGAATTTTCTTAACAAGATAATAAAATCTACATCACACCTGAGATACAGAAAATATCCAATAAGTTTAATCGAGCCCTGCCCTCTGCAGACACTCATCCCCCCACATATACACGTGACGGACCGGAGAAGAGTGGTAGCTGCCTCCAAGATATCAGTCCGTTCACAAGACGAGGGACAAATTAGTTTCACATTATCGATTTTTGACACGTGCGTTCCACATAAAGAGCTTCCACCCATATGGTCTCATTTAATCCCTACCCAGAAACCGAGGCTCAAAGTGGTCAGTCCTCGCAGAAGAAACTGTAACGGACCCTGCAGGTCTGGAGAACAGCGCCACGACAGAAGCCGGGGATGCAGGCGGAGTGAGCCCTGCCGAGATGCAGGGGCGCGGTTGCTCCAGCAACACAGCTGTGTCCTGAAGGCACGTTCTTCCTCCCCGTGGGCTACGGGAGCTCTGGTCGTGACTGGGCTTCCTGAGGAGTGTCAATGCCACTGCAGAAACGGCTAGAAACCACATGACACAGAGAGGTCTTTTATTTAAATGTTCTGGCTTTGTTTTTAATGGAAAATGAAGAAATCCTTAAGGTAAGAGGCTCTCCTGTCCTGGATGAATTTGGACTTGGTCCCCTTGGGTGTCCGTGGCAAGCGTCTGCTTTGCTTGTAGGCGTTGGGGCCTCATCTTGTGACAGTATCACTTGAGGGTCTTGCTAAGGTTGGAGAAGCCAACGCCAACGCAGGTCAGCAGCACTTTATCCCCACCCTTGAGTTCTTCGCCACATGGCTTGGTTTCAATTTTAAACATAATCTGGAAAAAGCTCTTCAAATGCCGCAAAAACTCTATCCTGAAAAGGAGAAAAAAAAAAAAAAAAAGGAGGAAGGAGTGAAAAAGGAATTCGATTTTCAAAACAAATTCTCCTTCCCCCACATAGAACCCAAGCTCTTACTTTCACAGATCAAGAATATCTAAAATTAAGAACTGCTCATCAAAGCTCATTGAACAGTACTTCTTCACAGCCTGCCAGTTTCCAAAGTGGATTTAGACAGCCTATAGAGATGCACACGATACAAGATAAACACATTTTTAAAAGGTCCAAGGTGAGTACATGACACAGAAGTCATTCGGTCCCACGCAGTTGAGGGGACATAAACACAGCGTTAGTCTTGAGCAGCGCAGGCAGAGAAACATGTACTCCCGTGACTCGCAGCATCATGAGGTAAAACCAAGAAGATGCCAAAATAGAGCAAAGTCTTTCTCTTTGCTCCTCAACCGCAACAAAACCCTTCCATTCACTCCACACAGATTTACTGAGTGCCTACTATGTACCAGGCACTGTCCTTGGTGCTGAGGATGTTGCAGTCAACAAAAAATCCCTTCTGTCATGAAGTGTTCAATCTAGTGAGGGAGACAAGTTAAATATTCTTTAAAAGTACTATGGAAATTTAAATAAACAAGGAGGGGGTGGGGGGGAGAAACTTGGATATGACAAGATTTGTGTGTATATGGCAGGAGGCCAGGGAGGAGCTCACAGTAAACATGACAAGGAGTTTCACGGGGCGGTTTCCTGTCATCTCCTTTAAGACAGAATGATGGCTGCATCCCAACAGCACCTTGGGAACAGCAATTGCGCGGAAGGACCATGGGACAGGTAAGCGACTTCTACTGGTCTGCCCTAGCCGACTCAACATCTCCCCAAGCTGGCCCAACCAGAAGACTCACCTGGAGTGTTCACTGAACACACAAGTTCCTGAAGGTTTTACTCAACTAACAACTGGTAGGGAACAAGGGTCCAGTGGCAGAGCCTAGAAGCACAGGCCAACACAAAGACAGGCCCTCCCCACCCCTTACCAGGCCCCATCTCCCCAGGGCACAGGGGCCAGAAATCTATTGTTTACAAGTAACCCTAGTGATTCTTTTCAGGCAAGTTTGGGAATACTGGCTTAGTTTAAAAGAGATGGTCTGCATGTCTATAATGAAATATCCAGCAACCTTGTGTTGCCCCCCAAATGAACCATCCAAACTCCCTACCCTGGCCAGATGCTTCTAATGGGCCTGCTATGGAATCACCTAAAGAGCTTTCAAAAGACTGATTCTAGACATAAAGACCAATGCGAAAGAATTGAGAGTCAAGAAATAAACTCACATACTTATGGTGAGTTGATGTTCAAAAAGGGTGCCAAGATAATTCAATGGGGAAAGAATAATCTGTTCAACAAATGGTGCTGAATGACTCCACATACAGAATGATGAAGTTGGACCCTCTCTTGCCAGCATACATAAAAACTAACTCAAAATGGATTAAGAACAGCTAAAACTATGGAAGTCACAGAAGAAAACAGCAGTAAATCCTCATGATCTTGGGGTAGACATTGGTTTTTGTGTGTTGTTGTTGTTTATTTTTGAGAGAGAGAGAGACAGAGCATGAGTGGGGGAGGGGCAGAGACAGAGGGAGACACAGAATCCGAATCAAGCTCCAGGCTCTGAGCCTGACAGAGCCTGATGCGGGGCTCAGACTCACGAACTGTGAGATCATGACCTGAGCTCAAGTTGGACGCTTAACCGACTGAGCTACCCAGGCGCCCCAAGTTTCTTAAATACAACACCGAACACAGAGTGATAAAAGAAAAGAAAAAAAAAAGCCACACAAAATGAGACATCATCAAAATTAAAAACTTTTGGACATCAACAGACATTATGAAGAAAGTAAAAAGACAGCTCTCAGGATGGAAAAAAATATTTGCAAATCATATACCTGATAAGAGTCTGGTATCGAGATTATATAAAGAACTCTTACAACTCAGAAAACAAAAACAGAAAGACAAGAAATACAATTAAAGATAAGCAAAGGATGTGAATAGACATTTCTCCAAAGCCTTACAAATAGCTAATAGGCACGTGAAAAGATGGTCAACATCATTAGTCATGAGGGAAATGAAAACACCACTATGGGGTCCCACCTCACACCCTATAGAAGGGCCACAATCAAAAAGAGAGAGAACACAGGTGGGGGTGAGGATGTGAAGCAGTTAGAACCCCCGTTCGCTGCTGGCTGGAAGGGAACACGCTGTGTTCCCAGTCTGGCGGTTAAATCCTAAATAAGAAGCTACCACATGACCCAGTAACTCCCCTCTCAGGTACGTGCGCAGGAGGAATGCAGCATACGCCCACACAAAGGCCTGACACAAAGGTCTGCGACAAAATTGCTCAAAAACAGTCAAAAAGGCAGAAGCAACCCGAATGCCCATCAACTGCTGAGTGCCTACACAAAACGGCGGATTATTCGGCCTAGAAAAGGAAGGCGGCACTGACCCAGCCACAGCGCAAACTCTGAAATCCTGACACTAGGGAAGAAGCCGGACGCAGAAGACCACACGCTGCAGGAGCCCATGTATGTGAAGTGGCCACAAGAGGCCGACCCTGGAGGCAGAGAGCAGACCAGTGGTTGGCCAGGGCCTCGGGGCCCGGGCCGGGCATGGGGAGGGCCGGGGGCCACTGTGAACGGGCAGAGGGCTTCTACCTGCGGTGCCCAACATGTTCTAAACTTGTGGTTATGGTTACACGACTTTGTGAATATGCTAAAAACCACTGAACTGCACACCTTAAATGGGCTAACTGTGTGGCACGTGAATTATATCTCAACACCACTGATTAGAATACATATATACGGTATTTGTGAAGTTCAGAAGACATACTGAACCTGGCTCCCGCGCTCACACCGTGTAGACACAACTGAGCGCGGGGCACCTCCTGGGGTGCATTTTCCACCCCCTCCTGTCCCTCTGTCTTTCCACCTACACAGGAGAGAAAGGGCAAAAAGGAGAAATGGGGCTGGGACAATCCCTCACCCCGTCCGGCTGACGTGACCAGCATTTCAGGGACTAAGAGAAGAAAGAGTACCCCAGAAAGCAGTTCTGGTGCATGGGGTGCGCTCACAGGAAAGCCCCTCACTTCTCGGCTCTCTCTTCATCTCCATCTTTACAGCGACAGCCCAGGGGCACCTGGGTGGCTCAGTCGGTTGAGCGTCCGACTTCGGCTCAGGTCATGATCTCACGGTCTGTGAGTTCGAGCCCCGCGTCAGGCTCTATGCTGACAGTGCGGAGCCTGGAGCCTGCTTCGGATTCTGTGTCTCCCTGTCTCTCTCTCTGTTCCCCCCCACCCCGCCCCCCGCCCACTTGCTCTCTGCCTCGCTCTCAAAAATAAATAAACATTAAAAAATTAAAGGAATTAAAAAAATAAATAAAGCGACATCCCATCTGCCAACTCTCCGGCGAGGCTTCCCCAGCCGGCAACCTCTCTGAGATAGGACAGCATTCCCGGCCCTGCTCGTGGTGTCCGATTACTGCTCGTGCGCCATGGGCTCACAACTGCCCCGTCCCCTTTGGGTAAAGCACCTCCAGGGCAAAGACCTCGTCTACTGCTCACAGCCACTCCAGCTGCTGGGCACCGCTGGGTGAGGAGGCAGCAAAAGGAAGTCAGGAGCCAGGGCTAGTCCTGACAAGTGCCGTCCACACTCCCGGCAGGGAGGGGAAGTCGCTTCTTCCCCTGCTGGCTTCCCGGTCTTCTCACCAACTGAACATTTCAGTTTCTCGCTCTCTGTCCCAGCCTCACCACACCCCCGAGGCTGTCCCAGGAGAGAAAACAAACACATCAAACCCACGGATCAACAAGCTGCATCCGTGGGCAAAGCTTCCAGCTGGCAGCCAGGGGGAGGGCACAGCCACCTCACCCCGTCTGCGTTCTAAGGAGAAAACAGTCTGTTCTCTCGCGGCCTGAGCGCTAACGCAGCCCAGGCACGCTCCGCTCCCAGGGCCTCCCCGGCCGGCCGCACCGTGAATCAGTCGACTGTGCTGGAAAACCCAGACCCCCTGGGCAGCTGGCAGAATCCCCGAGGGGCCCCCGCGCGCTCCTGGGCTCCCGGGCTCCAGGAGAAGGATGCAGGCCTGCATATTTGCAGCTCCAGGGTATTTGCGGCCTTTGGACCTGGTGGGGTCCACGTTTTACAAGGTGTTCTGCCGGCCCGCCTGCCCGGCTGGGGAAGCCCGCCTGCGGGGCTGGGGGCAGCCTTCGGAATGTCCTCCCGCCTCCGGCCCGGTTCTCCAGAAGCCGAGACCCTAACCACAGGCGACGTTAAATCTTAACGGTCTCCTGAAGGGATGAAACAAGTCATTAACCAAGTCACATCCTCGCCGGCCGGCGCCCTTCTCCGCCGCCCGCACCCGGGCCCGAGAGGCCCCACTCCCGCCCTTCCCTCTCCCCCGGACGCCAACGGCGCACCGCGCGCGCTCGCCTGCTGGACACAGCACGCGGCCGCCGGCCAGCCGGGAGTGACGTGCGGCGCGCTCACGGCAGCCCTGTCCCTCAGCGGAGCGGCGACCACCTGCACTGCTCCGTGTACCTGCAGAGGTGGCTGGGATTCTTCCTGCACAACTCCCGCGCGAAGGTCCGAACCCCTGACTTAGACAACCGTACCTGCCGTGAGCTTCTCTGGTTGTTGTTCGGGAAAAAGTGACTTGTTTTTAGAAGAACAAAACCGAAAACGACAACCTCCTTTTCCACGAAAGCCTCCAGTCCGTCTGACAAGCAGGTTTCGGAGAATCCTGGAGCACACAGAGCAGCCTTCCTGTCTATTTGCCAAGTGGGGGCTGTTCCGCCACCATTGCTGGTCACCAGGTGGAGGCCAGTGGGCTCCCGCTCACCTGCCCCCCGAACCCCAAGTGCCCGGGACCTGCCAGGTGGCTCGCCCACCTCTGAAACACAGCCCCCGTTGCCTTCAGAAGCCTGACGGAGGCGATGAGAGGTCGCGGGACAGCGCTCTCTCGGGCCGCTCCACAGACACAACCCGGACAGACGGTCCCGCCTCCTGCTCCACCAAGGCACTTCGATATTAGGGTCGCCTGCTTCTCAGGCCTCGGGCGTTGCTCTGCAAGTGGAGGGGAAAGACGCGGGAACAGGAAGAGAACCTGCTCAATGGGGTCCCCAGAGTCATTACACAGCAGCTTTTAAAAAACACACTGGCGGTGCTTTTTGTGGCCAAACAGCGGCTTTCCCAAAGCCCGCTGGCCTCTGTTCCGAGAGTGAACGTGAGCTCTCGGCCGAACTCGGCCTTGGGACCCACATCTCTCCCAGCCTGGCTCCCTGCCTCCTGCTGCCTTCACAAACCGAATTTTGTTTCATCTGGAAAACTGACGATATCGCGTGCTTTTCCCGTACGCCAGCTCCGTGCCGGGGCTCTGACCGTGTGATAATAAGAGTGCCAGGGCCCTGCAGCACCGCAGGCACCCCCAAACGTGAGGTGCGGCGGCGCCCCGCCAGCTTCCAGACAGCAACTGAGCGACTGGACCCAAACAGCCGGGCGTCATTCGCAGGCTGTGCGCCAGACCACACATGGGACGGGAGCCCCCCATCCCCATCAGTCAGTGACAAAAGGGCCACCAGGCTCTCGCTCCCCAGCTCTTCACAAGCAGTGGAAAGAGGTCATTTATTCAAGTTAGAAAAAAACAAAGTGGCATGATTTATTTTAGACTTCGAACTAAAGATAGAAGGAGATCGTTTTACGGCAGAATTTGAAACGAGGACTCTGAAAAGACGTGGCGTGGCACCCTGCCCCAGGCAGCAAAGTGCGTGGAGCCCAGCAACGTGGATGCAATCCCAGCTCTTACACAAGAGCTCAGTGCGTCAGGGACGCAGGGACTCTGGACGAGACTGTCTCGGTCAGAACCCCACGGCTGACCCATGTGCCTCCGGGCACGTGGCTCCACCTCTCTGTGCCCCAACCCCCCACCTGTAAGATGGACAGCGAAGGGTACCTACCTGCTTTTATCACCCCCCCCCCCATAGGGTCATCATGAAAACTAAGTGAATTCATATTCTGAAAGCACTTCAAACAACATCTGGACAACAGTAAATACTGTAAGTGCTTGTTGAAGAAACCGACCTACACAATTCTCGGGAATAGTACGTAAGACGGGAATGGTTTGTTTAGTAAAACAACTGCAGGAAGTTGCTCATAACGGACACAGATTTAGAGTCGCTGAACAGACAATTTACGGTGACTTCAGGCCTGAGAATACCCAACGCAAGTTTACTAGGCCTCCAGGTGTCCAAAGTGACCTTAGCGGGACACTGGACTTCCCAGACAGAGGGGATGTGGAGGCAGGAACCTCGCTGTTCAGCACAGACTGAGCTCTGTCAGGCACACCGCACGGCTGGGAGGACTAGGTACCCGACCTCATTAAAGTCTCATACCACCTCCACAAACCCAGGGCCGCAGGACCGCTCAGCCACCTTCACTACCGAGGACACAGACGCGCAGACCCGCTCAGTGCCTTGTCCACGGTCTCCCGTGCTCCAGGGCAGAGCCAGAACTGAAACGCACACAGGGGGGGCTCTGATGCCTGCGCACCGGCAGGACGCAGAACGCTCTGGTAACCGCAGCCCCCGATCGTGAACAATTCCCAAAAGCGCCAATTAAGATGCTCATTAGTATTTCCCTTGCTGTTAAACCTGCTTCACATGAAGTGTAAATCCTCCCCTAAACTGTAAAGTTAAGCGTTTTGAGGGAAAGGCAGAACCACCACCGCCAACTGTAACTATCTAAAACTCAACGAAGTCAACAGAAATAGAGCATACACGTACCGGCATGCCATCCAACACTATTTTATTCTACGGGGAAAAAAAATCTCTCTGGCCTTCCTGAAGAATTTCACACATACAGACTTACTTTCTCAAGTAACACAGGAAGCCAACGGCAATCTCCTGAAGTAAGACAGAGGGAAGAGGAAAAGAAGAACACAGAGACCCTTATTTTCCAGAAAGGATTTGAAAGCAAGAAAAAACATCCTCCTTACTCCCAGTGCTCTGTCAACAGACATTTGAAAAGCTATCTATAAAAATCAAAATGTGCAAAGGGCCAGAATACATTTCTTTAAACCAAAGAGGGTCTTGCTTCTGGTTTTCATTAGAAATCTGAGGTTTCAGAAAACGGACTTTTAGGACTTTAACTGCGCATAAAACTAAGTGCAACAGTTTGACCTCAAAAGCTCCTGAACTGGATTAGGATAAACTGCTCCTCCCAAGTGTGGCTGTCCTCATTGCGGATTCCATCCCTTTCCACCCTTCGCCGTATACAAGTACGATGTTAGCTTCGCCTGCTGCGTCCCTGAAGGACATATATTTCTTCCCACCTTTGCCCCTTTGTCACTTTGGACCACCAGAGCCTTCCACGAGGATAAAGGATCCCAAACAGGGGCGCCCGGGTGGCTCAGTCGAGTGAGCGTCCGACTTCGGCTCAGGTCATGATCTTGCGGTTTGTGAGTTCGAGCCCCACGTCGAGCTTGCTGCTGTCAGCCTATAGGCACAGAGCCCGCTTCGGATCCTCTGTTCCCGTCTCTCTATCCCTCCCCCACTTGTGCTCTCCCAAAAACAAATAAATAAAATTAAGGAAAAAAAAAAAAAAAGGATCCTAAACAGATCCTTTCAAAAATACAGCTTTCAAAAACAAACCTCCTTACCCCCACCCTAATGCTAGCTTACCAGAAAGTACCAAAAAGAAGGTAGGCAGTCCTTTCCCACCCATGGCAGCCCCTCTTACATGAAGCCCTGGGAGGCAGGTAACCCAGAGGACAAATGTCCTGTAAGTCCGAGCCCCAAGTCTTAAAACACATAATTTTACAATCTGTCCTATTCCTCTGAAGCTCCATTCAGAGCAGACCGCTTTGTTTTCCCAGGAGACGGTATAATTTTAGGCAAGGTTTCTGGAAGACAGGACACCGCAATTAATGTTTGGTGAAAAGTGAGTCAAGGAGGACACAGGAACTTTTAAAAATGTCAGTCACATCTTGGCCATCTCCACAGGGGCTGCTGACTTGAAAAGATTATAAAGGCCCTGTAGCCAAACTGAAGAAAAAAAAAAATCTCCAAAAGAAAAAAACCGTCAAGGAAAAATAAAAACATACATTCTGTTTTTCACGCCACGTTCTGCCAAACCCCATGGCCCACGACCACATGCATTTGAAGACAGGGCCTGGTGCTGTGTGAGCAGGAGGCCTTCTGCTGCCCTGAGGCGGACAGACGTGGGCAAAGCAGCAGCAGTGAGAACGGATGCCTGGCTGAAGGGGCCATGGCGGCCGCAGACTGTCAGCAGCTTCCAGGAAACTCTCTCCGGGAAGCAAATCTCTGCACTCGGGAGTGCTGTGCTCCTAGCCCTGACCTCCTCCTCTCCGAATGCCTGAATTACCAAGTCTATCTCAGCAATGCTGACCCCCGGTGTGAGTGTGCCATTTACTCAATTTCGGGTCCCATGTCCTGTGAGATACTTTAGATGAGTTATTGGGAGACCGTGTGGTCCTCACCGGCTTCCTGCTTACCAGTCTTCCCCCACTGTTAACAGAATGGACTCTCTCTCTTCCACCTCCCTGTTCAAAACAACCTCCCCCCATTAATCAAAAAAAAAAAAAAAAAAAAAGAAGAAGCCTCCTTAAGAATGTCTTTTGAGCTCTTTGTCTCCAGGCCCCTGGAGCCATGGCGGAGAACGCAGCACCCCATGGCTGTGCTCGCCCCCTCTCTCAATGTGATGGCACCATCATTCTTCAGTTATCACAGTACTGTACCTTTCAGACATACAGCATCGGTACCATGATAACCGAAAAAGGACAGTTCAGTCTCATATCTACCTGAAAACTTCCTCCCATGAGGCCCAGCCGGCCCTGCTCCCCACTCACAGATGAGTACGAATGATCTCGAGTGGATAAGTACACACTCGCAGACATCAGCGCTCCAACAGGCTGTTACGGCAACCTCAAGTACTATCAGTGGGAAATGCTTCTCCCCCTGTGCCGTGTATCACTGAAGTCTTCTGAGAGCTGCTCTTTTTGGAGAGTGCTTGCTTTAATGCCTTAGCCGTCAACTCTGGAGGACACCCACAACCTCAAACTCACCTAACTTCCCGCTAGTCCAGCAGCATGCCTACGAACTCTGTCTCTTCCTCCGGCTTTCCAGCCTGCTCACACCCTATCATCTTGGACAAAAAGACAGTCCTTTTTGCCACAGCTAAGGAAAAGAGGGATTTAAAGAACAACAAAATCCAAGCTATTAACAGAACCAGTTTACCTTTAAAATGGAAACAAAGTCTAAAGCACAGACAAAAGAACTGTCTGGTATTTCTCACGTAACTCTCATATCATGGGAATGACACACGGGAATGATGAAGCTACAAGAAAGGATGTGAAGCAAAATCCTCGTTAAATACCGGGTTTAGGGTGACAACCTCCGGTTCATGTAAGCAACGGTACGAGCAAGCGTTCACGGCGACAAGCTACACGCAGTACGACACCCGGGTGGTTTTGTGCAGCTGCAAGATCGAACTGGATGGCACGGCGCGAGGTGGAAGAAAAACGACTCACGTGTAGGGAGACAGCGGTCCTAGCAGGACTTTGGAGACATCCTGCTGTCCAAGGGTCATGAGCAACAGACCCAGGCTCTGGTTGGTCGAGTCAACACATCCACCCTGTAAACACAAACACTTTCGAGATTAATCGTTCTACCAACCGGAAAATGGAAAACCAACAAAACAGAGAGAAGGAAACAAACCACAGACACCCAGAATATCTGAAGCACAGACGAGCAGGCAACAAAGTTCAAGCAATAATGAAACACAATACCGGTCTTGTAAGAGCGATCCTATACCAACTAACTTCAAGGGGGTAAACAGTTAATAAAAACAACTGCAGGGGCACCTGGGTGGCTCAGCGGGTTGAGCATCCTTCGGCTCAGGTCATGATCTTACTGTTTATGAGTCTGAGCCCCACGACAGGCTCTGTGCTACAGCTCAGAGCCTGGAGCCTGCTTTGGATTCTGTGTCTCCTTCTCTGCCCCTTCTCGTGCTTGCACTGTCTCTCTCTCTCTCTCTCTCTCTCAAAAATAAATAAACGTTAAAAATTTTTAAAAATTTAAAAAAAAGAACTGCAATCGCGGAGACTATGAGAACGAATAGACACTCAAGTCTACTGAGGCGCATCTAGTGAAAAACGCCACTTTGCCTTTGGAACTAAAGCCGCGGCAGGACATACGGGCAAAAACGTGCACTCGGTTCCATAGCTGAATACCCAGGGCTAAATGAAGGTTGCTTCTATTGATCTGATCTGTCACGGAGCACCACAGTTAAGGTGACGTGAATGGAACATCACCTTCCACGGGCACCACCTGTGCACACACTCTGCCACACTCAGAAACGGCCGGCCACGCTCCAGGGGCCTCCACCTCTCCCTGTGCACGCCTTAAACCTGGGCAACGACTATGATCACCCCCTCAGTTCTTACTGAGGGTGCGTTCTTCCCCTCCCCCCAACTCCTCCTTCCTTTTCTTCCGTATCAGAACGCAGACCAAAACTCTCTCCTGAGATGCAATTGCTTTGGTTGCCCTTCTTCTTTCGCTCTTGAATTTGTCCACCTCTGCCACCATTTTGCTTCAGCAGAGGCTTGCATGACAGCTGTTGACATCTGTGCCCTTAAATTTGTCTTGATCTCTCATCATTCCTCCT
This sequence comes from Panthera leo, assembly GCF_018350215.1. NCBI lineage: Eukaryota > Metazoa > Chordata > Mammalia > Carnivora > Felidae > Panthera > Panthera leo. Next base: position 6,850,001 of record NC_056691.1, read on the forward strand.
GGGGTAATTTGATTTCGAACCATTCAAACTTAACACTGTCCACAATGAAAGCAGGATGACCCTGGATCTCTATGTATTTGGCACACGTCACAGTAAGAAACCCGGTTTCTAACACAGTGCATCCCTGTCCACGGCGAGGCTCTCTCGGACTGTGCACCCACTGTTTATGTGGGTACGCCTCTGTCCTCTGTTAGTGGGGGCAGGGTAGCGGATAAGTCAGTTTTCAGGCACAGACACTCATTCTCTGTGTCACACTCTGTGACAACAGTCAGAAAATAAAGGGGTTTCTGCTACAGCTGGCCTTTATGAAAATCCACTGCTCTTCGCAAACCACTGGAGATAGTAAAGGACAATATTCACCTCGTTTAGCAAATTTTAAGAAGTTACTGCGTACGTATTTCCATCTACAAAGGAAAACCTGACCCACACGGAGAACAGGAGGCCCAAGGAAACTAACTCTGTTTGACAGAACTTGCTCCCTCTCACAACTGTCTAAAGTTAAACTGTTCTCTTCAGTCTCTCCTTCTTATCACTGTGTTGCTATTCTACCATGCTTACGGACTTCTAGTACGTGCTGGACCGATATTTTAGTGCGATAAATATGTCAGGGTCTGTGCACAGGATACCACGGAGGGAGTGACGGGACTACCCCCGAGGCACGGGGTGTAGAACCTGTACTGAGTGGCTCTGGTCTTGTGGCAAAGATGATACAGGGGCAGGAATGGGGACAATTCAAGTGGAGCCAGTGCTATGCAGCAGAGGGGGTGTGGCCACTGGGGCTGCCAACGCGGGCAGGAGAGGGCTGTCACCCAGCTGGCAGCAGAGGGAGGCTCTGGGGAGGGGGACGGGAGCTGGCCCTGGAGGGGACAGCAGGAGGACGGGGGAAACTGGACCCAGGGCCAGCAAGGAGCAGCCAGGAGGCCAGCGAAGTGGCTGCCTGCTGTCTGCAGAGGAGAAGGAGAGACCATGGGAAGAAGAGGACGTACACAGACTGGCTTTTCTAACCAGGTTGAGGGTTTTGACTTTATCTTGGGAAAGTGAGAAGATGGAGAAGGTCTCTGAGCACAGGGGGGAATCGATCAGATCAGTATCTCAGGGGGAGACCTGGTCTACAGAAGATACTAGAGAGGCAGGCGGACGCGAGGAGGGCAGCAGGTGGTGGCAACGAAAGGCAGATGAGAAACGCAGCCCCAGAGAGCCTGCAGCGTAATCAAGGGGGCCTGGGAACAGAGGAGACATAAATGAAACGAGGGATTAGACCAGAGGGTTAAAACGCTGGTAAAAAATAAGCGGGAACCCTCCAAGGGATGGATTTTTTTTTTAGGTTTATTTACTTATTTTGAGAAAGACAGAGACTGTGTGTGTACAGGGGAGGGGCAGAGAGAGGGAGAGCGAATCCCAAGTAGGCTCCACGCTGTCTGCACAGGAATGCTGGGCCTGACACAGGGCTCGATCTCACGAACCATGGGATCGTGACCTGAGCTGATATCGAGAAAAAGAAGTTGGACGCTTAACCGAGCCACCCAGGTGTCCCCAAGGGATGGATTTTATGACTCATTTAAACCATATCATATCACACACCTATGAAAAATTATTCAGGAAAGCATAAAGCGTTTTCATCCTTTTGACAATTAAGGATCACAGACACACACACAGTTTTCTCAATGATTAAAAACAAAGGCAAAAAACCTGGTCCAGGCATAAGGCGATGGTATAAAACAGAACTTAACTGGAGCGTAAAGAAAAAATAAAATAAAATAACCTAATCCAGACTGCACGTTTCCTCTCGGGTGGACTGACGATGGGCTGTGCTCTCACCCAGAGGCTTACAATCTGCTCTTTACAGGGATGTAACATACACTCCAGCTGTGCTCGTGGGCCCCCACTGGGCTATTCTGTAACGTGATGCTTCTGATGCCCCCAGGTCAGCTAGAAAGAGACAGCAGCGTCCCCACGGTCACAGAGAGCGCCTGCCAGTCACCACAGGATGCAGTCTTCCCTCATAAATGCCGAGATGACAATCTTCCTGAACTAAGTAACAGGCAGAGCGAGCTCTCGATCGTTCACTCCCAGCTTCCGGTTACCACCCATCTTTCAAAAATCACTGAATGTAGCACCAAACGTTGGGCTGGTTTAGCATCAAAAAAGCGGAGGCCAGACGATCGAGGCACTCCGACGCAGACAGGTACAGTCTGTCCTCCATTTTAATCAGATGGACGTTAAATAGAGCCATTTCAGACCTGGAAATTTTAATCAACTCTGAAGAAACAGTTCATTCTTACTTGTTCCACCCTGGGACCGGTAACATATTTTCAAGAATGCTGACTTGGATCAGGGGAGTAGACGGCGTTAATAAGCTGTTTTCCTTAGTGAGGCCTGTACAGGGATCAATACCCATGGCCCAAGCATCACCCTACCTCAGAGGTTAATCAGCTACAGTGGAAAAAGGAAAAAGGAAAGAAAAAAAAAAAAAAATCACCACTCTACCCGCCTTACTGGTCTTATTTCTTCACTGGGCTCCCATGTGAGTTTTGCTGCTTTAAACACGGCAAAGCTTCCCCGGGAGACTCCAGAAAAGTACCACAGAGATGTCTAGTGTCCGAGAATAAATACACAGACAAATACAGAGACGAAAGGCCCTTCAGCTAGAGAAGAAAGACAGGTTACAAATGCTACACGCCATCTGGTAGCGCATCACCCAGAGTATGGTTCCCACTTGTGCTCAGTTCTGAAACGTGGGCCCTCGCATCCACAGCAGGGCAGTGACTGTCCCTCAGAGCCTGGATTCTACACGTCAGAGGGAAAGCCTGGGCTTCCTGACATGGAACCAAGACAAAAGGTAGTGCAGGGTAACAAACCCTGGAGCCAGATTTGGGACTCCCCACTAAATAAAGCGTGTAAGGTCACGAAGAATGTATTTTCAGGTGGCTTCATCTTATTTTCTCCTGCCATCATTTTTCCTTCCTTCCTAGTTTCTTCCTTGCTTCTCTGAGGTCACCTCAACTATCTTAGGGAACAGCGTGTGAGCACATACAGCGTGTGTGCCGCTTGTCTGGACGGGCAGAGAAAGCACCGTGGCGACAGAGAGGGCAGGCCATGTCCCACTCCCGCCGTCCCGTGCGCGGACCCTTCCAAGCCCCGACCACGCTTGGACGCAGGACTGCCTTCCCAAGACATTCTTCTGTGCTTGAGAGCACGCTGCACAATGCGGCCTGTTGATATTATTTTCTATCTGAACTGTCACATACAAATCCAGATTTCCAGTTTCTCTTGAGAAATCTGAGAAGAGCGCACCCCCATTCCCCTACGGCCAGACTGGGGGAGCCGGGAGAAGGCACCTGTGTGGTCAAGGCAGTGTCTGCTCTTCACCTGGCCAGTCACCACCAAACGTGCTTCATTTTTACCTTCCCTCTCTTGTTCCAGTTCTTTCCTCTCCCCATTAAACTTACCTGCTCTGTATCCCAAACCAGAGGGGCTGGATCTCTGCTCACTGACTAGCTTACCTCATCTATTAAACTAGTTAATGCTAAATTGCTGAATGCACAGGAAGAAGTTAATTCCTTGGCTCAAGCCCTCGGAGGAGAAGAAAGTTGCTAAGGAGTAAGAATGAGAGACAGCGAACCGCTCCCTGATGGCACCGCTCCCAGACCTGCAGAGGCCGAGACGTACCCTATAGATCTCTTCGAGCAGCAGCTTGGCGCAGTTCTGGCCGAGGTCCTCCGGAAGCACGGCAGCCCCCTGGCCCTGGGGGTTGGAGGCCAGCTCGGCACTGAGGAATGCGCCGGTGGTGGTTTCCGCAACCAGTGACAACCCGAAACCCGGAGACCTGGAGATTCAAAGGCATGGACGTGAGTACGGCTGATAAAGTGGGGGGTGCACATCCACCCGCAAAAGGAAAGAGAACACAAACATCTTTCTGATGGCCTTCTGTCTGGCCACACCAAGCCTTGCCAGCACTCCCACCACCTTACACTAGAAATACAAATGACTTAGCGAGAGCATGCAGGGCAGAACCAAAGGAGGCCCGAGTCTGCACTGCTTCTCCTACCGGCCCTACCTTCCCCCTCTTTCCCCCAACGCCTACCCTGTGAGAGACCCCACTGTGAGAGTTTGTCACCATCGACGTATAAAGCAGCGTTAACAAGGGCTACCAGATATCAAGCACCTACTGATGGCCAATTTCTGAGCTAGGGGTCTGACACTATAAGTCTGCAAGGTAAGTATTATCATCCATGTAACAGGAGAGAAACAAAGCAACCTGCACCAAGTCCACACTGCCAGCAAGTGACCGAGACGCGTTTCGAAGGCAGGTCTTCCAGACTTCAAAGCCTACGAGAGTTCTCTACCACAGTACTGGGCCCTCAACCAATCCAGAAGGAAGGAGCAGCCTGGAGGCCACCTGAAACATCAGGCTGTTCATCCCCCGTGATGAGGAAGTACCACAAGAGCCAGAAGAGGCCCAGGGATGGCACACCTCGGATGAAGGAACATCCCCACCTCAGAATTCATTTGAGATAACCAGCTAGCACCGCGTCCTCTTCCGCTGTGTTTCTACTACCAACAGCCAGAAGCTAACGCCTTTCTTGTCCAGAATCACTGCTGACTCATTTGTTCACGCACCCCAACAAACGTGGCGGAACGCTTCTGTGGCCAGGACGTGGGGCACCACGTACACGAGTGTTCCTGCTCCTAGAGAGCTCAGCGACAACCAGTCTGACACAAAACAAAATCGGTCCACAAACAATAAAAACAAGTCTCTCTCCCCTAAAAGTTCCAAATTTAACATTTCACAGATGTCTACTTTGCCTGGTGCCTTTTAAATGTGTATGTCCCAGATGTACACTCCACATGCAATCATGGCACCCACGTGCCTCCTTTAACCCAATTCAACACACGTGTTCCTGAAGCACTTTCTACGTGTCCAGCACAAGACTAGCCAAGATACCTGCTTCAGAAAAACTGTGCATAAAATCATAAAATTAATAGTGTTTCAAACGCACTAAGTGAGCTCACTGTATGAGAGAACTATATTGGTCAGTCCTAAATTTCTTAAAAGAAAATGGTGTCTACACAGCCAAGGGCTACTAACTAACACCTTTGAGGACAAAGGTTCTGGGCGCTCCGACTCGTGCTCTACAGTGGACACCGCGCCACCCAGCCATCACGCCACGGGACAAGCTGAAGTGGCCTTCGAGTCACCTGACCAGGAGGAAAGCGTGGCACCAGCTCCCTGAGCGGTACAGGCGGAGCCACGAGAGCTTGCAGAGTGGAAAACAGAGGGACGCAGAACCAGAAGATATGCTGCCATCCCTGCTTCAACCCACTCACCTGCAGTTCCCAAGAATTCTGGACTCTTCCATCTCTGAAATTTTTGAAGTGTGTGTAGTTGTTGTTCCAATAAACTTCATGTTTAATCGAAACTGCTCCATTTAACGCTGTATTTGTTGTAGGAAAAACAAAGGACTCGAGAGCCTATGAAGCTCCGTGTGCATTCCTCCAGTATCTCCCCTCCAACCTGGGGTGTGTGTGTCCTCGGGCCTGTTATGCTGACAGAGCAGCTGGTCACCAGGCGACCTCACTGAACATCCGCATCAGTACAGTTTGCAAGTGACAGCCTCCAAAACTTCCCAGTTGGTAAAGGACCAGATTTTTTTAAGGTCCTGACTGCGAGGATCAAAATGGGCCAACGGGCAAATGCGTACGCTGGTCAACGAGCTGACTCAGACCACCCGGAACCTCTGGTCCCCGGGCTTCCGGGCCTCAGCACCCGCTCTCTCAGCCTTAGAGTCAGCAGCAAACCTCACTACAGGGATCCCCCGCGGAACTCGAAGAGGAGAATACCCCCCTGTGGCTTTACACTTCCATTACAGACAAGGAAGGTCACCATGAGTCCTCTGCAGCTTGAGATGTAGAAAACAAACACTCACCTGATGTTATGCATTGCTCTTACACGTAATTTTTTTAAGTGGGGCTTGGAGTTGATGACCCACGAATCTCCATCACGCCCACATCTTGATCCCCGTGTGAGCTTCCTACTCACCCTCAGCAAGGACAGGACTGAACTGCACACGGGGGTCAGCTGAGTCGATGGCATTACAAACAGCTGCACCACAGCCGGGGGCAGCATGGCCTCAAGCCCGCTCTGCTCTATTCTCAGCCACCCTTTGGTGGAGCCAGAGGCCAGACCCCTCAGACAGCTGCTGCTGCACTGATCCTCCCCCACCGCTCTGTGATCCCCCTCCCCGGAGAATGGCCAAGAAGGGAAGAGAAAGGGAACCTTTTCTGCAGCACCTACTACGTGCCAGCCATTGCATTAGTGGCTTACGCGGGTGATCGCTCCATCTTTACGGTGACCTAACGGTGCCGGCACCATGACTCCCACCATACGAGTGAGGAAGACACCGGTGGTTTCAGAGCAGTGCCCCAAAGGGGTCCAGGACCATCACTGACATTCCCAACTACCAAAGGAAGGGCCAGCTGTGCACACAAATCCTTTCCCAACTACAGCCTCCAACGTCTTCACCTCTGCAGCACTGAACCACGAGCCACTGCCACGTGGCTGAAATCGCCTTCGTCACTCCCATGGGCCTTATCAAGGTCAGAAACGCCACATCACCCTCACCCCTCCTTTGCGCTCTCCTTCTTCGGCCGAAGTCAAAACAAAGCTCAGATCCAAGGGCCGCGGACAAGGGTGGGTGTGTGCTACTTCCTGCTCAGAGAAACACCGAGGTCTGAACTCACAAGTCAATCCCTGATGTTCTTATTTTTAGGAGACACAGCCTACAAGCTGCAGACTCCCCAGCGTTAGTGATCCTGTCGTTCACATTGAAATGATTCAGCAAAAACAAGAACACAGAAAACCCACACACAAGTAAAGCCGATTTGGCAAAACAGTCACTGTTAACTAGAAGTAGAAGGAATACACAGGTGTTCACTGTGCTAGCCTTTCAACTTCTCTGTGTATTTAACATTTCCATAATAAAAAAATTAGTTCTTAATTGCTTGCCTAACTTACTGGTTTCTAAATATACAACCAAAAGCCTAAAACAAGTATTTTCATTACACAGATCATCATTAACTTTTTATTTTCTAAAGTGAGGTTTTCTACAAAGGTTTAATTAAACCCAATTCCAATCTGCAATAACAACCCTCTCTGGCTCTAAGAGTGTTGTTCCACTCGATGGAGAGGGAAGCCAACTGGCTGGGACCAGTGGCAGAGGACATTTTCCCCTAAACTGTTATTTACTCAGGGTGGCAGAACTTGTTTACTTTATAAACTTTTTTTTTTTTTTTTTAAGAGTGAGAGAGAGCTCGAGAGAGAGAGCGCACAAGTCAGGAGAGGGGGAGACAGAGAGGGGGGAGAGAGAGAATCCCGAGCAGCCTCCACACTGTCGGCAAGAAGCCCAACTTGGCACTCGATCCCACGACCCCAGGATCATGATCTGAGCCAAAATCAACAGTCGGACGCTCAGCCACCTGGGCCACCCAGGTGCCCCGAACTTGTTTCGTTTAATTTTTTGTGGGAACAGATGTGATTTAAAGCTGGAAGCACCTGGGTTTTAACTCCCCCAGGCCAGGGTCTGGACCCCTCATCTCCAGCACTGGCCACTGTGACACTTTCCATGCGGCAGGCGCTCCAAAGATGCCTGCAGGTGACGATGGCAGTAAGTCGGGAGGAAATTAACTCTGAAATCATTCCCCTCTGGCTGCCCTGTAGCACAGCTGGCAGCTGTCATTTCGATCAGAACAGGACTGGAAAAAGGCTGGGGTGGCTGCAGAATTGGGCTCTAGACGTGCACACTTACTTTCCAGAGCTGACTCCTTTCATGTGGTCTGTGTAAATGTAGATATCGGGGATGAACTTGTTGAGGATGCTCCTTGCAGAATCCACGATCCGGTTTGCCATCTGCGGTGACACACGCACAGAGTACCTGCGGTCTGCAGTTAAGGGTGCGTCCTGCTCACACTCCAGGACAGAGGGAAGTCAGTTCTGAAGCCAGCAGCTACCCGCGGAACTGTAACACATCGGGGCTCCCAATGCCATTCTACTTTGCACCCGTCTTTAATCACTTAACTTGGTAACACTTTAACTCAACTTTTAGAGCATTTCCATCAATTGTTATCGTATTAGTATATAACTTTTATATTCTTATTATATAAAAGGATCACAGTGAGAAACACCCAGATATAGAGAGTTGGAAAGTATAAAATAACAAGTTCCCAACCCTGCTCTAGACTTCCTACCCAATGCCCCTCCCTTCCCCTAGAAATGGTTCACCTCAATTCTGGAACAAGAGAAGAAGACCGCCTGTCTGTCTGGCATGAGCCGAGCTCGCTTTGAAGTGTTTGTTGTCTGACCACCCCCCACTGCTGGAACCGATGAGTCTGTCCCTTGAGAACCTGAGGCCAGAACAGACACCACCCTGGGGCTCACCAGGGCCAATCCCAATCCACCGCCCCCCCCCCCCCGTTCTGTTGACAGGAAAAGCAGAAAAAGATCAGTGAAAGACAGTACGGTAGCTGTTTATAAAGATCTAAACAGGGTGTTTTTGTAACAGAGCCTATTTTCAATTATTTAAGTATCAATTACTCCTTTTGTGGACAAGACAGGCTCCTCACAACTGCTACCTTACAGTCAAAATACTGATAATTGGCACTTTTACACCAGGGCACCCCCCGAGAGAGAAGGAGAAAGACATCAGCAACTCAAGCGAAAAGGCTGGTTTTTAAGGAAGTGGAAACAATTATCTAAAATTTGACTTCATTATGGAGACCGGCTCTCCTCAACCCCACGAATCAAAAATTCAGTACGGAGCACTTTCGATGCGCGACGTTCAGTCAAGAGGTGGCTACGTACGTGGGACAAGAGCCTAGAGAAATGGACGAGTAAGGACATGTGATCTTCCCACTACCCCAATACACACCCCACACAGCAACTCCAACAGGGAGAACAGGGGGTGTGGTCTGCCCAGTCCAGCCCAGCTGCTCAAAAATTACTGTCAATAACATATTCCATTTCCATTCGAGCTGCAGAAACAAAATGCTCAGAGACTGCAAAGAACGCGGCTGGCACCCAGCTCCGCTTTCTGATCCGTCTGGCACCTTCGCCGGAAGATCAACCTTTCCTCATGGCGGTGAGACTCTGCCAATTAGCCCGGGTCCTCCCAGATCTTATGATCGGTCTGCTCAGGGTTCGTCCCCACCTCGGCACCCCGCCACTCGCCCAAACTGTCCAGATTCTTCCACCTGAACTGCCTCCCTTCACTGTCCCAGCCCCGAGCTCCCCTTCTCTCCCCAACACCCTCCAGCCAGTGCCGGGCTGTGGTCTCCTCTTGACCTTACCATACGCCTCTCTTCATCTACACACGTGCTGCCCTTGCCCGTCAACAAGACCATGCATTCCATAAGGAGAGGGGCTCTGCTTCTGTACAGAGCAGAGCTCTCCGATGACTCTCACACCCTATTTCTGTACTCAGAAACACTCGATAAATATTTGACTTGACACAAAGGGCAAACCTAAAATGGGGAAAGAGCAAAGAGGAATTTTTCAATACCCACACCAAGCCCGGTTACATCACCACCTCTGTCCAGAATGTACTTCTGACCACAGGCAGCTGAGATAAACAGTGCCGGGTCTCCTACCTTTGGACCGGGCAGGTGCTGTCCTTCTGAGCCCGAGGCTGTCCACTCTCCTAAGGAGAGCACCAACGCCACTGTCCTGACATAATCCCACGGCATCCACGGCTTCCAAAATCCTTTCAGGTACATTAATAACTGATCTTATGCTCACGGTGACCCCAGGGGCCAGGGCCATGGATTCCTAGTTCCGGAGCTTACACTGAGGACAACTGAGTCACAGAACGGAGATACAAATTAAACAGATCTGACCTCACAAAGACAACCTCCTCCCTCCAGCCCCTCCAGAGATGTGGAAACCAGGTGGGTAACTGTTCCAACTCAGGGCCAGTGGAGTCCTACATCAGAACCCTGGCAGTGCAGAGGGACAGGGCGGCTACACCCCAGACTCACTGTGGAACCACCTAGCGCGGTGTGGAGGCTGAGTTCCAGAATCGGACCATCCGTGTTCAAGTCCCAGCTCCAGTGAACCATCATTCTGTGTCTAGTGTGCTAGACACATGAGGGGCCCCACCTCCTCATCAGTGAGAGAGGGATAATCAAAATACTCTCCCCCCCACCCCCCACCAGGGTTTAGAGGCTCAAAAGAAAGAATGCATGTGAATGCCTGGCGATGCCTTGTGTGTGGTGGGAACCCCACGAATGCCAGTCACTGCTTTTCAGGCCCAAGACTCAAATCTCAAAGCAGAGGCTGCTATCCTTTCAGGAATCAGAGATCCTTCTGGGAACCTGATGAAAGCTACGGCCCCTCCCTCAAGAAACATGCCCACGTAATTTTGCAGGCAGTTTCAGGAGAATGTGAACCTTCTGAAGCCCATACGTGAATACCATATTAAGAACTCCCATAACCGAGAGAGCCAATTTCACAGTTCTAGGCCCTACTATCCCTCACTGGCGTTCCAGGTCAGAGAAGGCACACACGGGTGTGGGTGTGGAAAGAGAGAGACGCAGATTGATGCTCTACGTACCTTCCCTACAATCAGAGAAAGGAAACCAGTTTGTCCTACAAATTCTAACTCACTGCCATCTTGGGCCTCTACCCCAGCTTCTTCATTTGACTCTTAGGTAGCAAATCGTGAGCTTCTGGGACAGCGCCACAAACTGGAAACAGAGCGTCCCCCTTCTCCCCACCACCCCCCTCAGGCAGGGGGAGAGGAGAGTGGGTGGCATTAAATAAAAGGTAACCGCACCATCCAGTCACAGCTGCTGGCAGGAACCCACACCAGCTCCTGCCCAGGACCTGGCCAGTCAGGGAGGGAAAAGACGCGCCCTCAGTTAAAGCCACAAGAGCAGGGCCGGCTCTTCTAACCCCGGCCCTCCCACGGGGAGTACAACCTCCAAGCTCAGACCCACAGTCAACCGGACTTGGAACTACAAAAACCACAAAACCAGCCAGAGCGTTTTGCCGAAGGCGGCTCTTTTTTTCCCAGGCTCCAAAACTGGCCAGGAAGGCGATCTCAGTTCAAACCCACATTCCTTTGGGGTGTCCGTGAGAGGGGCAGCTCACATCTGGTTTGCAGACAGGAATCTGAGCAAGGGCACCGTGGCTCCTTCCCCGAGGAGCTGGGAGGAGGGTTCAGGGGTCCCAGCCCCGGCCCCACACGAGGAGTTCCTCGGGGTCTTCCTGGCGCCGGTTCTATACAGGGAGGCTCAAAGAACACGGGAGGGAGAAGCAGGGAGGGACGGCCCGCCGCCCGGGGCTCTTCCGGCTTTCTCCGTCTCCTCTGCACAACCCCCGAGCCTTCCCCACCTCCCAGTGTCCTCATCAAAGGTTCACTCACAGGGCGTGTGCACACGCGGGACACCATTCGGGGAGACCCCAGCGTGACAGCCTCCGTGGAACCCATGTCGTTACCACAAGACTGTGTCAAAACAAACAGCACACTCTGCAAATCACATTTCCAGACTACAGAGAATGGGCCCCGAGCAGGGCTCACTGCCACGAGACAGCATGAAGGACACAAATCTCAAAAGAGAAAAATCAAACTGAAACGGCCCGGAATGGGGGCAGGATTTCACGCGCAAGGCCACCGACTGCCGCACTTTCCAGCAACAGAGGCAAACGGCCACCAGCAGGGTTTCGTTCTGGGTTATTTACATGGCAAAACACAGGAGCCTGTTAACAAGAATAAGGTTGAGCTAAAAGTGCATGCGTATTTGGTTAAAGAGAAAACTAAAAAAACCTTCCTACTTGCACGGCATCTCCATTTCTCCACAGAGACCATCACCTTAGAAAGGCCATACAAGGGGCGCCTGGGTGGCGCAGTCGGTTAAGCGTCCGACTTCAGCCAGGTCACGATCTCACGGTCCGTGAGTTCGAGCCCCGCGTCAGGCTCCGGGCTGATGGCTCGGAGCCTGGAGCCTGGAGCCTGTTTCCGATTCTGTGTCTCCCTCTCTCTCTGCCCCTCCCCCGTTCATGCTCTGTCTCTCTCTGTCCCAAAAATAAAAAAATAAAAAAAATAAAAAAAAAATAAATTCATTTAGGATTTAGAAAAAAAAAAAAAAAAAAAAGAAAGGCCATACAACTGTGCGCCAACCTGGGGGCTCTGGGGACAGAGGTGCTGGGCGTGGCCCTGAGATGGGCCCCAGGGGAGCCACGCAGAGAGAACAGGTCACAGCGCGGGAAGCTCGGTGACAGGCTCCTCTGGTCCCGAGGGCTCCTGCAAAGAACTCCGGGCGGCACCCTCTGTCTCAACAACGGCTTCCCCAGCTAATCCGAGTCCTCACGGCTCACTGTTCAAGCTGATCGAGGCCTCCGAAGAGTCAGTCCACACCACGTTTCTTTTCCTCCCAGGAGGACTATGCCCAAACCTCCTGAGAAACATAAAACTTGACTTTAGGCACCTATCCCACCCCTGGGAAGAAGACATCCTGATCTCTCCCTTTTGTCAAACTCCCACCAGCCAAGTCACTGCGCAAGCCATCCAGCCCTCGGGCCTCCAATGCCTGCCCTGACCCAGATCTTGTCGGCCTCTGGAATCGTACTACTTTCAATATCCGAGACCCCAAAAGACAACTCCCCACACACAAGTTCTTGTTCTTCCACCCAGCACACACACCTACTTCCACTCAACCTTTAGGGCTATTTACATTCAACCTTTAAATCCATTAAGGGTTCCAACCCCGTGACCGCCTGCCTTCTCCAGGCTGGCCAGCCCCTGCCACAGGACTCGGCCAGGAGCACCCGTCTGTCACTGCAACAATACCCACCCCCCCAGTCCCTCTAACCTATCCCCTGCACCAGTCATTCACCCCGTCATCCACACTCAGCCCTAGCTGAGAGTGGCCGTCCGGCCTTCTCGTCTCTGCCCTCCAGGCTGCCGACTGCCGCCAGACACGGCCACACAGTCACAAAGCCGACACCATAATGGTCACCATCTCGGGCTGAGCCCTCACTGCTGTCACACAGACTTGCTCTTCTCCTCAGTCACTGCACCCCACTGCCACAGCACGTCCTGACACTTGTCACACTGCCTCATCATACCTCCGCTATTGCCCTTGTCCTCAATCCCAAACTAACTCTTGAAAACGGAACTGTTCCCACCCCCCTTCCTACCACCTTCAGGCGGCTCGATTTAGAGCTGTCCTCACCGCATACCTGCCATCTTCAACCCACACCCTCTCCAATAATAATAAAAATAACAGTAGCTGCAACTTACCACGTGCTTACTCACACACCAGCCCAGTGCCTCGTACTATGCATCTATCACCTCACTCAACCTTCACGGCAGCCCCACACGGTGTCTGTAAAGTGCCCAGTGACATGCGGGTCAACCAAGGCTTTGGGCCGAAATCCTGTCATACCTGAGCGGCAAAGCCAGAGTCGGAACTCACGTCTGATCCCAGCACCTTATCACTGCTACCCTGCTGCATGAGCCTCCCTCTCACCCAGAGATCTACCCGATCAACAGCAGTACTCAGATCAGCACCAACCTTTTCTTCGGAAAGGGAGGGAATCTTCTCAACTCTCTCCATCTCCATATGGCAAGTAACCGCTTATCTTTCCTCCTGCTTCTCTTTCCGGTCAAGACTCTTGACAGAGCAACCTCCCTGTTGCACCACAGCCCTCTGGGTCACACCCCTCAGCCGGGAAGTGGTCTTGGGGCTGGCTCCTCCCCTCTGGAAGGAGCTCCTCCTTGGCCGTGAGCTGCCCAGGGCATTCTCCAGCCTCAGGCTGACTCCTCTGGGCTCCTCGGGCAGGGGAGGGGGGCGTCCAACCAGGACTTCTGAGAAGCTGCATTTTCTTTATTCTCCTCTCAACCCCTTGACTCTCCCTGGTCCCCCTTCCCGGGAGCACTTGGCCTTCTTTTTTTTTTTTTTTTTTTTGGTTTATTTTGAGAGAGAGTGCGTGCTCTCAAACATCAGTAGGGGAGGGGAGAAGGAAGGAGGGGAGGGAGGGAGGGAGGGAGGGAGAGAGAGAGAGAGAGAGAAAGAACCCCCAGCAGGCCCCACGCTGTCAGCACAGAGCCCAACATGAGGCTCAGTCTTATGAGCCATGACATCACGATCTGAACTGAAATCAAGAGTTGGATGCTTAACCAACTGAGCTCCCGAGGTGCCCTGGGAGCACTTTGCTTTTGCTTTCAAGTCTTAGTGGCTTCTCAGGGATCCACCCGCCACCCGCCTCTCCCGCACACTACACAGTAGCCAACTCCAAATCACCCACTTTGGGCTCTCACCTGGCCCCCAGGTTACAGGTGTGCATTTCTAATTTCCTTTCTAGGCCTATCTCCCTGTAACCACACGAAGGGCCCTCGAACCCAGCAGGAATAGAACTGAACTTATCCCCACTGCCCCCCCCACCACGGCAAACACACAGCTACTGTCAGAACGTATATCTCTATCCAGGTGCCAGGAGACACATCAGAATCGCCCTCAAGGACCCCCCTGTCCCCCTATCACAGAGCCAGGTGGTGACGGCATCCCCCGCATGCTGCCCCCAGGATCTCTGTAAACCAGCAACCCTCACCCAGGCTCTTCAGGGCACAATGACTCTCTAGTATCTTTGCCTGTAAGTGGTCGCCACTAGGTGATAGGATGTTTTGTTTTGTTTTTTTACTTGAACCTTCTAAAAAGCAGCCAAAAGTTCTTTTAGCATCACCAAAGTTATGGTCTTAACATGGAAATTCTCTCTCTAGATAACTGCTGACTTTGGAACAAAAGCCAACTCCCTCCACGTGGTCTTTAATCTTCACTGGCTCCGGCCCCATCATCCACTACTTCTTCCATCTCCATCTTCTACTACCAAACACCACTGCGCAACCTGCACTGAGGCCACACTGCACGGCTTGCCACTCCCAGAACCGCTGTGCACTGTGACATGTGCACAAGCATTCCCTCCTTGCTCTGCTTCACAGGCCTCCAGCCTTCAAAGCTCAGTCCCAACGCCTTCCCTTCCTATAGGAAAAGGCAGAGGTTAAAAGTCCGGGCTGCGATGAGACAGAGCTCAAATCCCAGCTCTGCCGTCATGAGCAGTGTTATGTGGATACAAATTCCATAAGGTGCAGCCTCAGTTTCCCCATCTGCAAAACAGAATGCAAGTAAACTCAGAAGTCACTTTGAGGCTTAAAAATAAAGTGTCTCAAATGTAAACGGATTAACCTTCACAGTCAGAAGAAACAAAAGTTGCTGCATGGGTAAAACAACAAGACCCAACTATATGCTGTCTACAAACGGCCCGCTTTAACACATAAGCACACATATAAGCTGAAAGTGAAGATATTCCGTGCAAATGGGAACCAAAAGAGAGGAGGAGTGACTAACCTTCCATCAAACAAAAGACACTAAGTCCAACAAGACTTTAAGGTCACAAGAGACAGGGCTCCACGCTAAGCCTGGAGTGGAGCCTGCTTAAGATATTCTCTCTCTCCCTCTCTCTCTGCCCCACTCACTCGCACTCTCTCTCTCTCAAAAAAAAAAGAAGAAAACATTCTCTCCCTTCCTCCGCCCCCCTCCTCCACTCATGCTCTAAATAAATAAAAATAAATAAATAAATGTTTTAAAGTCACAAGAGATAAAGAAGTTGATCATACAATGTTAAGGTCAATTCAACAGAAAGACGTAACAATTATATATGCACCCACTCAGATCACCTAAATATATAAAGTAAACATCAACAGATCTGAAAAAAGAGCAATACAACAGCAATTGAAGACTTCATACCCCACTTTCAACAATGGATAGGACATCCAGAAAGAAAATCAGTAAGGCAACAGAAGACTTGAACAACACAACCAAATGGAACTCACAGACATCCAGAGCACATTTCACCCAACAGTAGAGGGGCACGCATTCTTCTTGCTTGAACATTCTCCAGGATCACAAGGTTGGTCACAGGACACGTCTTAACAAGTTTAAGGCGGCTGAAATCACCTCAGCTACCTTTTCCAACCACAATGGAACGAAAGTAGGCATCAATAACTGCAAGAAAATGGGAAAATCTACAAACCGGTGAAAATGAACACATCCTTGAACATACAAGGGGTCAAAGAAGAAATCAAAAGGGAAACTAGAAAATCTATAGACAAACAAAAATGAAAACACAACATACCAAAACTTTTGCGACTGAGCAAAGGAGTACCAAGAAGGAATTTTATAGTGATAAGGACCTACATTCTTTCTACAAAAGAAGAAGGGTCTCTAATAAACAGCCGAACTTTACACTTCAAGGAACTAGGAAAAGAAGAACTAAAATCCAAAGTTAGCAGAAGGAAATAAGTAATAGGGTAGATACAAGTGAAACAGAAAAGCAAAAACCAACGGGAAAAAAATCAACAGAAGAATCAGTTTTTTGAAAAGATAAACAAATGACAAACCCTTAGTTAGATTGAGAAAAAAAGAGCAAAGACTCAAGTAAATAAAATCAGAAATGAAAACAGACATTCTAAATGATGCCGCAATTTGTAAAAAAAATAATAAGGTACTATTATGAACAGTTACATGCCAAATTGGACAACCTAGAAGAAATGGATAAATTCTACCAAGTCTGCATCAAGAATAGAGCTTGAACAGACCAATAACAAGTAAGGAGACTGAATCAGTAATCAAAAACCTCGAAACAAAGACCAGATGGCTTCACGATTAATTCACTGGTGAATTCTACCAAACATTTAAATGACAAATACCAATCCTTAGACTTCCAAAAACATCAAAGAGAGAACACTTCCAAATTCATTTTATGAAACCAGTGTCACCCTGATACCAAAGCCAAACCATAAAGACACTACAAAAAAGAAAACTACAGGCCAATATCCCTAATGAACATGGATGCAAAAATTATCAACAAATATTAGTAAACTAAATTCAACAATACATTAAAAGGTTCATATAACATGACCGAGTGGGATTTATCCCTGATATGCAAAGATGGCTCTATGTATGCAAATCAACTAACGTGATAAACCACATTAACAGAATAAAGAATAAAAATCACATGATTGTCTCAACAGACACAGAAAAAGCATCTGATACAATTCAATACTCTTCCACAATTAAAAACTCTCAACAAATTAAGTATAGAAGAAACTTATCTCAACACAATAAGGACATACATGAAAAGCCCACAGCTAACATCATCTTCAGGAACGATGGAAAACTGAAAGCTTTTCCTCTACAATTTGGAATCAAGCATGGATAGCCACGCTTTCCATTCCTATTCAGCATGGTACTGTAAATCCTGGCCAGAGAAATTAAGCATGAAAAAGAAATGAAAGGAACCCAAACTGGAAAGGAAGAAGTAAAATTATCTGACTGCAGATGACCTGATCTTACACGTAGAAACCCTAAAGATAATCACCCCCCAAACAAAAAAACTACTGGAATAAATATTTTTAAAAGTTGCAGAATACAAACTCAACGTACAAAAATCAGTTGCATGTCTGTGCACTAACAATAAGCTATCTGAATAAGAAATCAAGGAAATAATCCTATTTACAAAAGCATCCAAAAAACCTAAAAACGTAAGAATAAACTTCACCAAGGAAGTGAAAGAACTGTATACTGAAAAGTATAAAACGATCATGAAAAACATCTTTAAAAGACACAAATAAATGGAAAGACAGTCTACATTCATGGACTGAGAGAATTAATATTCTTAAAACGTCCAGACTACCCAAAGTAAACTATAGATTCAATGCAATCCCTATCAAACTACCAATGATATATTATTTTAATGTTTATTTATTTTATTTTTGAGAGAGACAGAGCGTGCAGCATGCAAGCGAGCACAAGCAGGAAGAGGCAGTGACAGATGGAGACACAGAATCTGAAGCAAGCAGGCTCTAGGTTCTGAGCTGTCAGCACAGAGCCCGATGCGGGGCTCACACCCACGAACTGTGAGATCATGACCTGAGCCAAAGTTAGATGCTTAACCAACTGAGCCACCCAGGCACCCCAAAATCCCAATGATTTTTTTTTTTTTTACAAAATAACAGATACAGAAAAAACAATCCTAAAATTTATATGGAACTACAAAGGACTCAAAAAAGCCAAAGCAACTTTGAGCAAGAACAATGCTGGAGGCATCAGAGTTCCTGATTTCAAAATATATCACAAAGCTACAGTAATCAAAATGGCATGGTATTGCCACAAAAACCAATGGAACACAACAGAGAGCCCAGAAATAAACCCCTACAAGTCTGTTCAACAGACACACCACATACAAAAATCAACTCAAAATAGATTAAAGATAAACGTAAGACCCTAAAACCATAAATATTCTAGAAGAAAACATAGGGGAAAAGTTTCTTAGCACTGACAATGATTTATTGGATGGAGCACCAAAACAAGGGCAAAAGAAACAACAAAGTGAAAAGGCAATCCACAGGATGAGAGAAAATGTCTGCAATTCATATCTCTGATTAATATCCAAAATATGTAAAAACCCATACAACTCAACAGCAACAAACTAAAAATAATCCAATTAGAAGATGGGCAAAGGACCTGAATAGATACTTCTCCAAAGAAGAACCAGATATGTTCATACATTCATGTGAAAAAGGGCTCAATATCACTCATCATGAGAAATGCAAATCAAAACCACAATGAGTTAGGGGCACCTGGGTGGTTCAGGTGGTTGAGCATCCGACTTCAGGTCAGGTCATGATCTCCCAGGTTGTGGGTTTGAGCCCCGTGTCGGGCTCTGTGCTGACAGCTCAGAACCTGGAGCCTGTTTCAGAGTCTGTGTCTCCCTCTCTCTCTGCCCCTCCCCGACTCCCCCTCCCCCCTCTCTCTCTCAAAAATAAACATTAAAATCTTAAAAAAAACAAAACGGGTTATCACCTCATGCTTGTTGGAACAGTTATTATAAAAAAACAAGAAACAAAAGATAACAAGTATGGCTGAAAGTGTGGAGAAAAGGGAATCCTTATACACTGTTGGTGGGAATGTAAATTGATCCCACAATCCCACATAGGGTACATATCCACAGAAACTGAATACACTCCCACATTCATTTCAGTGTTATTCACTATAACCAAGACATGAAGGCAACTTAAATGTCCAATGCAAGATAAATAAAGAAAATGTAGTATTTATATACATAGAGTATTATTAAGCCTTAAAAAAAAAAAAAAAGGAAATGCTATCATTTGTGACATGGTTTAATAAGGAAGACAGCGTGCTAAGTGAAATAACACTTGGTGAAAGATACAGAACAGACAGAGAAAAACAAATACTGCATAATTCCATTTATAGAAGGAATCTAAAATAGTCACACTCACAGAAGCAGAGAGAATGGTGGTTGCCAGAGTTTGGAAGGAAGGGGAAAGGTGGAAATGCTGGTAAAAGGGTACAAAGTTTCAGTTATACAAGATGATTAAGTCCTACAAATCCACTATATGCCATAATGTCTGCACTATATACTTAAAAATTTGCTGGGGGTCTTCGGTGGCTCAGTCAGTTGAACACCCAACTTCCGCCCAGATCATGATCTCACAGTTCGTGGGCTCGAGCCCTGTGTCGGGCTCTCTGCTGACATCTCAGAGCCTGGAGCCTGCTTCACATGCTGTGTCTTCCTCTCTCTCTACCCCTCCCCTGCTCATACTCTCTCAACAATAAATAAATGTTAAAAAAAATTTTTTTATAAAAAAAAATTTGCTAAGATAATTATACTGGAATTTAAAAAATAATTTTTAAAAAAATTTGCTAAAAGAGTAGACCTATATCAAACGTTACCACAAAAAATTAAAAGTATAAAAATCTAAAGAAAGTGTAAAAATAAAAAAAAATCAAGAGGGCAGAAAGAAACTCTTGGAGGTAACGAATAGGTTTAAGGCACTATGCTACTGGTTTCGCAGGTATATGCTAATCTCCAAACTCATCAAGCTGTACACATTAATCCGTATAGCTTTTTGTACGTAAATCATACATCGATAAAATGGTTTTTAATTAATTAATTATTTTTAAGAGAGACAGTATGAGTGAGGGAGGGGCCGTGGGGGGCGGGAGGGCAGAAGATCTGAAGTAGGGTCTGCGCTGACAGCAGTGAGCCAGATGCAGGGCTCAAACTTGTGAACCATGAGATCATGACCTGAGCCAAAGTCAGACGCTCAACCGACTGAGCCACCCAGGTGCCCCAATAAAGTGGTTGTTTAAAAACAAAAGAAAAGCAAGCATACCCTTATATTATCACAGTGCATGCAAAGTAATCACTTAATAAACAGGTATTACTGGGGCACCTGGGTCGCTCAGTCAGTTAAGCATCCAACTTCAGCTCAGGTCATGATCTTGCAGTCCGTGGGTTCGAGCCCCGCGTCAGGCTCTGTGCTGACAGCTCAGAGCCTGGTGCCTGTTTCAGATTCTGTGTCTTCCTCTCTCTCTGACCCTCCCCCGTTCATGCTCTGTCTCTGTCTCAAAAATAAATAAATGTTTAAAAAAATTTTTTTAAATAAATAAATAAACAGGTATTATTCCTGCCCTCCTACATCCTCCAGACAAAATGTGCCATCCTGTATCTTAGCTCCCCAACCTACTGTGTGCCTGTCTACACCACTTTACACATTAGATCAGAATTACGTGTTTGCGTAGGTTTCCCCTCATCAGGGGTGTGTTGGTGGTCCCTAAACCAAAGCCCCCAGGAGAGCAGGACATACCCTGGAGTTGTTTGCTTGAGCGTGAACTAAAAAAGAACAACGAAGGAACCAGTCTAGTCATGGTGAGACGGATAATAAAACATCGCATCTCAGCCAACAATTACCATTTTGCACTGCTAAGACTTCCCCAAGACTGCTGTCTAAAAGTAAATAACTCTGCAAAGAGGTAAACTGTTGGAAGTGATAAGTCATTCTTCCCTTCGAGAGGCAAGTCAAAGAACAGAAAGTTAAACCAAACAAAAGGATACGCAATTCCTCTAATACGTTTGATCTTCCCTGGATCCGTGAGCTGAACGGGCTTCAGGACCTTCCTCACAGGACAGGAGAAGAACACTTCTCCTCCTCCTCCGGGAGGCATTCCCCGTCGCACAACCTGCCCGGGTGGAAAGACAGAAGAGGTGACGATGCTGCGGAGCGCGTGACCCCAACACCCAACCTGGCTGCTCTGTGCCAAGGGGCTCTTCCTCGGGAGGCAGCGAGCTCTTTCGTACCCACCTTGTCAACCCCTTCAATGCCGACGGCACCTTAAGTTAGCACCAAGAGGGCACATGCTGAGCGGTGACTCCGGGCCAGCACGTCCCCGTCACAGTGAAGCCACTTCATCACGAGGGCCTGTCCCCTCATCCTAACTGTGAGCAACTAGCCCAGCTCATTGGCTCATCCCATTTCTCACCCGTCAGGAACCCGCTTCTCCTCCTGTGCAATGAACTGATCTATGAAAACTCATTTTATTCAGTAAAAATGAAGTCATTTCCCCCGTTTTAAAACATTAACTTAAGAAATAGATGCTAAACAGCTTAAGATATCCAGTGTTACTGATGTAACCCTGCTTAAACAGATGCTTAAATTACTTCTACTAGGTTTTGAAAACACTGAACATTCACAGGGGCATCCAGGTTGGGAGGCCCTGGAGACAAATTACATCTTGATGATTCGACCAGAGAGGGCGTGTGGCTAGAACCCTGGCTCCACTGCTCACTAGTGGAGATGCCGCGAGGACTCAGGGAGCCGACGCGTGTGCAGCACTCACAACATCACCTACTGCAGAGTAAGTGCGAGTAACTGGCCACTATGACTGTCATTACTCAAGAGTCCCTCTCCAGCTCCAAGTCTGTAACGTTGGGGTCATGACTCCCGTGGGTGTTCTCAATGGAGACGTTCGATGTGACACACACAGACACACTGAGTCACACGGCTCTTCCCATGAGTTCACAAGAGAATATGTTGTACGCATATATATACAGCCAACAAGGTACACGCATCCTTACCTTTAGCTCAAATGATTCACCGTCAATTCCAAACTGTTTCAACAGGGGGAGGGCTGTTGCCTTAAGAACATCAACCTGTGGAATTATTTCAGGAAAAAAAAAAAAAAAAAAGTTTAATTAAACCTTGAGAAGTGGGAAGAACAAAGAGCCCACAAAGCAGGATGAGGTTCAGCAACCGGGCACACGATGTCATCCTGCGAGGAGGAAGCACGCGGGCTTACAACTGAGGGCATGGGCCGGCTCTGCTCCCAAATAAGACTGCAATTTTACAAGCTGCCGGCTTCTCCGAGCCCCTCTTTCCTCACTTTATAACAGCATACATCTACCCTGTGAGTCATCGTGAGTATCACATGCATCACGCAAAAAGCATCAAGAAATGGCTAGGCCCATCCAGAAAACAAACTGGGACTTCTGCTCATTCCTAGAGGCCTAAGCGTTACACAAGAAAATATCAGCCTTTTTTATTATTCTTTTTCCAACATGGTTTAGTGCTGAGAGCTGGTGGCAATCCAAGCCAAAGCAAACCAAATGAAGTCTGCAACCTGAGCAGGGGCTACCTGGGAGTCCTGCGGGTGCCACACAGGCAGTCACAGGAAGGGACAGTCCACAAAGGGGTAGGCCGGGGGAGGTAGGCTTGGACTCAGGGAAGCCCCACAGTGCAATGACAATGCCCACAGTTGATGGCAGGGCTGTGCCGAGCATGGCTGTTATGACCTCCTCCCTTAGGGCTCCTGGGGGGCCTGGGGTCCTCTGCTTATTTATTTGTGGATGCCCCAGAGGGAATAAGGGTGACATTCAAATCAGGTTGGCGAACAAGTCAGTGAACGCCGTCTCAACAGCAACTCGGGAAGGAAAGGAAAATCACTCCCTTACTTGTTCCCACTGAACAGAGCTGCTCTCCAGCCTGCAGGGGCGAGCGACCCCCAGGCAGGGGCAGGGCGGCTCGGTCCAGGCTCCACCTCCTGTTAGCTGTGTGGCTTCTGGTCAGAAAATCCCAACTGTCTGAATTTCCTGGTTTTTAAGGTCTGGGGCTCTCAGCCTGTCTCTCTCCGAGCTGCCACAAACTCTAACATGCTGAGATTCAACAGAATGAGACTCCAATAAGCCTTCATAGCAGAGAACAGCCCCAACTAAATATTCTGATATCACAAAATTAACCAGGGGCAGAAATGACCTCTGAAGCCTAGGAACCTGGTCAGAATGGATCAGGTGGGGCAGAAGCAGTTACGAGGAAAACTCATTAAAGATCAGCTAACGTCATTAAATACTGAAGCTAAACGTATGTCGCAAACTTAAAATAATGCATTTGGGGCTGCCAGAACCGAGAGGAAGCCAGTCTAGGCTGGAATTAAGGGCAACTGGGGAGCAGGCCAACCCAGACTCTGGGAACAGTGGGGGTGGAGGGGCGCACGCTGCTCTGCCGACGACGTGACTCTGGGACCCAGGCGCCCAGCCTGGAGAGAGGGAGAGAGAGGGCGGGGAGAGAGGGGAGAAAGCAGCGCATCCCTTCTGCCTCATCCTACCTATACCTGGAGTCAAAAGGCCGAGGCCAAATGGACTCTGAAGGTCAGCCAGAAGCCCTAGTGTAGCTGAAGGGGGTCCCATCTCCTGAATGAGCCTCTAGCTGCCCCGGGCGGCAGGCATCCTGGTGCAGTGGGACTAGGGCCGGAAAAGCAGATGCGGGCTTGAGTCCTTCTCTGCCTCTTGTTAGCTGGGAGACCTGGACACTTCCCCACGTCCCCAGGGCCGTGGGTGCCTCCTGCGTAAAGTGAGGGGCTGGACTGGACGTACCCCTCTCGCTGTGCACACTCTCATTTTAGCAGAGTGAGGATGGTCTACAAGTTCTGCTTAAGGAAAATGGAGCTGGAACTGTGCGATTACAGGCCCAAGTCTGGTCCAAGTGGCACCTGACGGCAGAGGCATTACCCTTCAGTTCAGTCAGTCAGCAGACAGAGATGCGATCAGATCCAAGCCGACGCGAGAAAGGGAAGAAACCTGCTCTCAGCTACCTTGTCTGAAACAGTGATAAGAACATCCACCTCACAGGGTTGGTTCAAGAATTCAGTAAATAAGGATACATACAGAAGAACACACGTTCACTCACAACGGGGCCCAGCACACAGGAGACGTGATCGTACTTCTTTTCCCCTTCCAGGAGGGTACTGAAAAAGACTGGAACCTTCCTTGCCATTTGACCGGCTTGTTGGCACCAATAAACATCTACTGTGCTCTGGCGCAGAATCACGGAGATGCAGATAAGATCTCCTGAACTTTTCTTCTCAGAATTTCTCCCTACTCCCTGCCCTTCTGGCCCCAAGGGAAAATGTCCCTATTCTCTCACAAGGCTCGTCCTATCACTTCCACTGTCTTACCCTCACCCCTCCAGCAGCTCCAGGAGTCAGCCTTATAAACACCCCCATCACCCTATCTAACCTTCTAACCATCCCGGTTCTTCATCTGTCTGCTACTCGTTCCCCAACCTATGGCTGTCTTTATAGTCCAAGGACACTGCTCTCTCGAGGTCGGTACAACTCCTCACTGCCGAACCCCCCACCCAGCCCGAAGTCGGCTCCTGCAAAGACTGGCTTTGTGAGTCATCCCCCGCTTCTTAGAACTTGCCTCCTATGTCCACGGTCGCCGTCTCTGGCCCCTCTTCCCCGCTCACACCTCAAACATTCACTTCCTCTTCTTCCCCTACTCCCAGCCTCTGGGACCAGGGGGCAAAACCCAAATGCCCATGGAGGTCAGAAAGGGAATTTAAATGAACGATGAGGTCAGCTAAGGCCTGTGTCCAACTGGAGAGCTCACGTCTCATCCAGAGGACCACGCCACTCAGGTCGGGCTGATGGCCACCCAGCGCCACCACGTCGACCTACTGTAACGTAAAACCTGGGGTCTCAAACATGAACCACCAATTCAGAGACACACACCGGCACACTGCAGCCCAGAGGAGGAACACCTGTAGGATTAATTCAGTCAAAAAGCCTCCAGGGTTCAACCCCGGCACTGGTCCATCTCACTCTCCTAGGGTTGTAACTGTCAGTAGGTGAGATCCTGGTGACCTGTCTCTGAGACCCCAGACGATAACTTCTAACTGCCAGCTAGACAACCTCTGTGGATATCCTGCCAATATCCCAGAGAAGAGAATGAAAGTGAAACACATCATCCATCATCCCACCACAATTTTCCTCTTCCCCATATCAAATGCTATCTGATCTCTACCCTTCAAGTCAACCAGGACAGAAATCATGGAATTATTTATAACTCCTTCCTCCTGTCCCATCTCCAATTAGCTGTCAAGTTAAGAAACCTCTCCCCCCACAATGTCCTTCAGATCTGTCCCTTCCTTTCTACTTCCACCTCCATGATGTTCAAACTAGTTGAGACCTTTCCAATTCATCCTCATCTTGGCCTCCGGAGTCATCTTCCTAAAATCCAAGACTGACTCTGTGGCCTCCTTTCCTCTAAAAAACCCTCCCAGCCCTCAGCATTTTGCCTATACCTCTGATAAGGGTACCCTCGTAGCCCCCCTGGCTGCCTCCATAGCTGTCCACCTTAGGAGCTCAAGATCCCGAAGGGCAAAACTCCTTGAGTTCATCCTGTGTGCACACAGTGGGCACGGACGTGAATCGGGGAAGCCAAACATCACAGAGAAAGCTTGAAATGAAGCCACAGGCTGAAGAAGTTACTCTTCATCCAGGATCAGGTGTATTTCTTTTATCCTAGGCTGGAGTCAAGTATTCACCAAGGTCACTTTAGCCGTGAAGCTAGAAAAAGCAGAGCCCCACCACACCTGAAAACAGATTTTTTTTTTTTTTTAAATACTCTGCACACAAGAGTTAAGTATTATCTCTGGGGAATTCATCAACTAATCTTTGTCACTGTTACCATACAAAACTTTTTTTTAATAACGCCAGTGCAAATAGCTTTTAAGATTATTGGCAATTATAGAAAAAAAAAAAAAAAAAGAGTACATAACTGAGGCAGCCAGTACCCAAGTTTCCTCATGTTTCAGAGCTTTTTCCCATTATGCAAGGCTCTTGCTCCCCCCGCCCCAATCCAGAAGTGAAAGGCCTCCTGTCACATTTCTAACTGAAAGGCCCATTTCCTAGAATCGTCAGAAAATGCAGTAAAAAAGGAATCATTTGAAATTAGTTTAAAATTCTAAAGAGGCTGTGCACATTCCCTTACAGCTGACAATTTCAGGTCTTGCACCGTACCCAGGATCCTCGGAAGAGTCTGTGCACCCGAACTCCCAAGAATTGAGGAGTAAGTGTCTTAGTGCCTAGCAACACATTAACCACGTTTCCCCCCTACGAGATGTCTTGGTGAACACCAGCGGTCTCCGCTTTGGGGCTCAAGGCGCCACCTAACTGGTCTTTACTGGCTAGAAAAGCTACACACACTTCCCATTCCGCCTCCGGAGCCACCCTCTCCGAGGTCCCGGTCCCAAGTCGGTGGAGGTGAGCCTTGGTAAGGTGTCCTTGGTAAGAACTTCACATCATGGCCTTGGGTTTTCAGATACCTTCTCTGGAGAGCAGGGGATCCTTCCCTCCCCGCAAGAAAGGTCTAAGGCAGGCCTGGACAGAACTGTTCTAGTATCTCTCTCACACACACGACAAAACCCATCCTTGAATGACTCTAAGACAGCTGTGGTGGCCACAACGAAAATTCCAGGTATATATTAAACTATCCTCCCCACACACGCAGGAAAATTTGCATGCTTAATGAGGAGGTCGCTGGCGCCCACAAACTATCAGAGTTCGCGTATACCTTCCCCGCCCCTGCCCTTTTTCTAAATCTGCAAACTCTTCTCAGAAGAAGAAAAGCCCTAAAATTTATGGTTAAAATCTCAGTTAACTCAAGATAATGCTACAGCAATGCCAAGGAGATATTATTATTTTCTGTCTGAAATTTTGGTCTGCTGCCTTGCAGCCGCAGCCATCACATGACCTTAGGAAGATCCACGCTCCAGCACTGGAGCCAACAGAGCCATTTTTCATGTCAACCATGATGAGACTGCACACATCTGCTCTGAAGGTTCTTAGACACGACGGCGAAAGGCACCTTGATGAATGTTAACAGTCATCACGGCATTTGATGATTGCAAATTTTGGTTCATCTGCTTCCCGGGGTGATTAATGTCTAAATCTCAAGGTAAATAACGAAACGGAGACCCTCAACAATGAAACCTGTGCTTTGTCAGGAACTTGCTTCTCAAAAGCTGGGCTGTGACAAGAGACAAGACTATTCACTACTCACCGAAGGGTCAACCTGGTCATTGGTTACCCCCCGCAGGACAATTCTTAACGGGTGCTTCATAAACGGAGCCAGGCAAAGAAGACTCTCCAGGTAGTAGCCAATGCTGCGAAGGACACTACAGTCATGTTCCACGGACCCGCCATACAGGAGGCCGGGCTGGTAATACAAGGTTGTTCCTTATACCGGAGGAGGAAGAGCCACATTCAGCCGAAAAAACAAAAAAACAAAAAACACGAAGTGTCAAAAAGGCAACAAAAGCAGTGAGTCCCAAGGGGAAAGTCTGACAAGGGCATCCGAGAAGTTCAAAATGCCATTCCTAAGAGCCCACACTTAACTTTTCCAAAAGCTGACTCATTACTGTCAAGCCCCTGTAACAATAATAAACTGTGAGTGTAATTTAATAAACAGTAATAAATTAAACCCCTCCCTAAGCATCTGAATTGCCAAAGTCGTGGCAGGGCACAGAGGAGAGATCCCAACGGGCGCTATGGGCTTCCAACAGCACACTCTGCCTGCTGGTGGAGGGCTCTGCGAATGATGTGCTGAAATGGTCACATCAGCAACCAGCTTCTTTCCAGGCCCTTGAAACGAGATTTCCCAGAAACTGCACTCATCAACAGGATTCCTAGAGAAGGCAAGTACTTCATGGCACTTAATTCCATTCATAGTAGCTCTTTTTAAATTTAATAACAACAAATAGAAAGATCTAAAATTATTGAATAGCTTTGGTGGAAACTCCATTATCTTCGTTCACTCTTTCCCATATCCGTATCATCCAAAAAGTTTCTTACTGGGTGTATGTATTAGAGGAAAAGCAAAGTAAAATATTCTAGATTTTGGGGGGAGGGCATAAATGGCTGAACATGGTATTGCTGCTGCTCAAAATCTTTTGTCAGTGTCTCCTGGCGTAATTTACCAATACATTTAACATTAGAGGAAAGAGATTTACGCTCAGTCCCTCACAAGGAAAGCCACTCTTGAGAGGTTCATAAAATAAATGTAGGTTTTACCAAATTAAAAGCCAAAATCCCAATGATCACAATCAGAATCATGTTCTGATCAAAGTGGGAAAGAGTCTACATCAGTTAGTCTAAATTAAATTTTAGATTAGTCTAAAACCAATCCTTTAGGTCAAAAAGCCAAAAACAAACAAACAAACAAAAAAACAAAAAAAAAAAAAAACGTAACCACTAAATTCTGCAAATCTGTTTATGCCTGCAAATTAACAGGGTGACAAATTGGCCAGATTATCAGAATTGAAGGCTTCTACGCTGGTGGGCGCAGGGCACATGAGGAGGAAGCAGGATCATGTAAAATGTCTTACTTCCCAACTTGAGCTGAAGAGAGGACTAGAAAAGAATTACGCACCCTCTGAATCACCGATAAAAATTGCTGAAAAAAATCTCCAGCAAAACAATATTAAAAATTTTTAATTTTTTAAAAATCTCCAGCAATTTCCAAGTAAACAAGCCAAGGAGAACTCAGGGAATGACAGCTTGCAACGACCCCCTGAGGTCTCACGCCTGAAACTTGTTCTCCGTAAGGCATGGCTGAATGTGGCTACAGGCCGCTGAATCTCCTGTGACACAAGGGCCACTTATCAGGCCAAGCTGGTCTTCTTTCTTAAGAGAGCCAATGCATGAGAAAGGTCATGGTTTCCTTTGCTGAATACATGTGCAAAGGTTAACAGCTCGTGGAGCCGGCCAAAGGATGTTTGCCATGGTCTCCCTGACAAGGTTGAGAAGAGTTCCTAACAGCAAACAAACAGCTAAAAAGAACCTAAATGTTTATCAGTAGGGAACAATCAAATAAATGATCATGCATCCCCACGCCAGAATACTCTACTAGGTGCACTGAAATATCGAGATAGATCTGCGTATGCCTGGCAGGGAAAGTTCTCGGAGACCTCGGTGACAGCGAAAAAACGCTGGCTGCAGAACAACATGAAGAGCATGACCCTGCTGGTCTCAGATACGGAAGCGCCATGCAAGCAAATGCGTGGAAAAGAGACCAGGGCACACGCCCCAGACCGTGACCGCAGCGGCCCCTCGGGGCGGGGCTGGAAGAAGAAACAGGTGAAGGGATTTTCACATCTTCTGCATACGCTTGTGCGTGCTTCTTTTAAAAGACAAAAATAAAATAAAATTCAGCGCGTTCAACTATCTCACAGACTTTGTTGTAAAATTTTATTGTGACAAAATAAACAATCGGACTTTGAAAAGCCGCACATCGATTTTAGGCGTGAAGTACTTTTGTTGCTGAAGCAGAGGAGGTGCCTGCTTGAGCTGAAACGTTCAGCCTTCTAACTTCTCTCAGTCAAGGGTGCGCCCCTCACGCTGGCAGATCTGACACACGTCTCCAGTCGACTTCTCACAGGCAGGAAGCCAGGTCTTCCCACCCAAATATTTATCCCGTTAAGAGGCACGAGAAGTAGAGGAACGGGTCAGCAGCACACGTGGCTGCTTTCAGGAATGGGAAGAGACAGCGCTTACCTGTTTGGTTTATTTCGATCCGAGAACCATTAGTTATTTTGTCCAACAGCCTTATGAAGCTGGCTTCAAAGTCTGCGGGGGAAAGAGAACACAGACTGGTCACCGTTTCCAGAGAAGAGGTCTCATCCGGGAACTGCAGTGGAAGGTCCGTGACCCCTGCACCACACCCGGGTTCGAGTCGGGACAGGGCCGGGACCACTGGCTGAGGAAACCGAAGCACCAGAAAAGCACCGACTGGCATGTCTATGTTTAGTGGAACTATGAGAAACAATTCGGCTTTCATATTCCACGACAAACAGCAACTCTACCTGCATCTAGCGGGGTATTAATTTCAGCAGCCTAACACCCATAAAGGCCTGTTCTTCTGACCTCAGGCGTGCATGCCAAACAAGGGAGAAGCAGCAGAAAGGAGGGAAGAGTTTTAGAGTCAATTTCATATTTGTTCCCCACCTGAGAGGGCAGATGAATGTGCAGGCCACCCTCCAGTCTCCGAAGCAGTAAGGGGTCCCGGTTTCCTCCACTCAACACCGTCCCTTCTCTCCCCTCATCATGCCTCTTACTCACCTGGAGCTATCACCCCAGTTTAGTTTTTCATTTCATTACACACATACTTGAATGTACAATATTACCGTCACCTTCTTTTTAATGTGTGAAAAAAAGACTGCAAGAAAAAGCACCCACGTGTTAACGAATGGGTTTCTCTTCATGGTAGGACATTGTACGAATTTAACTTTCTTATTTAAATCTGGATGTACGTATTTGCTTCAATTCCTTTTACGGACAGATTGTCGTCTAAAACATAAAAAGTGGGCATTACTTAAAAGGGGGGTGGGCCGAGGGGGAAGAAATGGATTTTAAATGTGAAAAAGGAGAGGAGGTAGAATGAAGACTCAGGCAGGACGGCACTTCCTGTAAGTCCTGTGCCTTCCCATAAGTGGGTCACACACACACTCGTTCTCTCTCACTCCCTCTCTGGCGTCAACCTGTGTCCGTGAACAAGGACAGGAAGACTAACTTTTCTGCACCAAAGGCATGGCCACCACCTGGCGATTTAGGCAGTCTGCACCCCTCTATACGCTAACAGAAGTTTCCAGCACAGACCCCAGCAGCCGCCTGAACTGATCCAGAGGGCTAAGCAATTCCCGTCCACCTGTGCAGTTACTTACTGCTGTCCCCGCACCCCCGTCACAGTAGATGCTGCAATCCGTACCGAGAACACTGGGCTAGAAGTCAGAGACTCCGGCGAGCCCTGAACAGGGAACGACGGCTAATTCCAGCAGGTGTGCATCAAAGCATGCCTTACAGCCGGACATTCTCTCATTTAATCCTCAAATCCCCACGGCAGGGAGGGCTGTTCCCATTTCATAGGAGGCTGGGGCCCGAGAATGAGGACCAGCAAGTGACGAAGCCGGGGGCGGAGGGCAAGCCTGTCCTTCTCCACGGTCCACACTAACCAGGGACGCCACTTTGCCGAACTCCGTTTAATCCTGAGTCCACCACCTCCTCCAGAAAATTACGGTACCTCTTAACTGTAGGCACTGACCTACCGCAGAGTCCTGCAGACCATTTAATGGGTCCCCAATCAACATTTTTAACGAAACCAGAATAGAATAAACAATGTCAGAGTTAACTGTACGGAGTTAACTGTTGGCGAAACCTTAACGCTTTACAAATATCTGTATGCGTACTTGGTCGTGGTGTTAGGCAGCATCCCAAAGTTTGAAAATAACTCAACTACAAAATGACTTCTATGGCCTCTTTATATAGAGTTCTTAAAGTTTTTACAGTTTTATTTATTTTTGAGAGAGAGCGAGCGAGTATAAGCAGGGGAGGGGCAGAGAGAGAGGGAGACACAGAATCCGAAGCGGGCTCCAGGCTCTGAACTGTCAGCACAGAGCCTGACATGGGGCTCGAACCCACCAACTGCGAGATCATGACCTGAACTGAAGTTGGACGCTCAACCGAGCCACCCAGGCGCCCCTAGCATATTCTGGTTTTAAAAATCGGGCATGATCAAGACCACAGCGCCACTTTCTGCCTGTATTTTTAGCAAACGCAACGTGCTCTGCACAAAAAAAGGAAACCTTGATTTGCTCAAGTTTTTGAGGTGACTAAAGGGGATTGAGGAACAAGAATTCATGAATAAAGTCCAAGATTAAACTGCATAGCTCTTACAGATTAGGAAAGAAAAAAGAACATTAAAACAAAAGCCTAACTTTCCATTTTTTTTTCTTCTGCAATCCACGGGAGCACTTACGCACCAACACAGTTTAAAACGCCCAGCAGAGGGGCACAGGCAGGAACAGAATGGGCACGTAGAGAGACCTCCAGGCTAGACCATCCCCTGGTCACAGCAAATAGGTGACTCAGAAACAGTACTTCAAAGAACCAAACACAAGAGCTAGTTCCAGAATCCTGGCAACAGCGAAGATATAGCTCCATCACGTGGTATGAGAAAGCTCTCAAGTTCACCTAATAATAGTAAGACTGAAGTCCGCAGACTTCATTAAGGCAAGATGTGTAGGATCCGTTGTCCTTTCACTTCCCATACACCCTTTGTGACTCTTCCTCCTCAAGACTGCTCTTGGGGGTACAGTTTCAAGTATCCAAAAACACTGGGGAAAAACATCCAAAAATAGGCACGAGTTTACTGCACTGCTTGGGAATACATGATTAGGTGATAAAGCTATAAAGACCATCGGCACAACTACCATAGTGGTCAGGAGAGTGACTGCCAGCAGCAGCAGAGAAGGGAGTCTCTACTGGAAGACGCCCGGCCCCACAGGTCAGCAATGTTCCATTTCTTGACGCGGATGGGGTCACACAGGTGTTCACCATATAACCTTTTAAGCACCACTTTTATGTTTTACGCATGTTATGTTACTGTAGTCAACATTTGTTAAAAATTTATATTATCAGGACCTTCAATCTCAGAATTCATTAAATACTGCCTCTGATACCTAATGCACTCCCCTCCTTAAGGGAAGTGAGCTCATCACTTCTTTAAGGGGCCAGTAACTCTGTAAAACAGTGGCAGTCATCAGCCTGACCCACTCCTCACTAAGGCAAACTATGTCTCAAATAAGGATGTTTATTTATATCTATTTATAACATTCATATATAAATGTTAGGTATAAATACATACAGGATATATATCAGAACACTCCATAGCATCAAAATTAAAGAGATTTCTTATATACTGATATAAATCATCTGCATGGTATGCTGAGTGAAAAAAAAGTAGGAAGCTGATGGCCATTTGTGTGAAAGAGGACAACATACATACGTATTTGCTTATTTATGTAAAAAATAGCCCTGGAAAGAAACACAACAAACTGGTTAACACCGGTTGCTTCACAGGGAAGGAAAAATAAAAAAGAGACAAAAGCCCATCTTATAAACCCTTTTTGTTCCCTCTGAATTTCATGCCATGCGTATATTTTTTAAAATACATAAAATTTAAGTTAAAAAATACAAATAAAGGTACTGTGACACAATTTAAATAGCCAACAAAACCACTTTCATTAAATAGCCTATGAAAGATCTTTCTAAATACTACAGTCATTATGTATAAAATATACGTATTCTATGTATAATATGTAGTAATACATTATGATGTATTACTGATGATGAACTGAGATTTCAGATACGGAACAGATTTACAAGCCAAAAAGTAAATGAAAAAATAATCTCAAAAAGATTTTAAAAGTGGAAACTATAGCAGAAAAAAAATCAAGCTAATTCATTTTAACAAATACGACACAGGGGCACCTGGCTGGCTCAGTCAGTAGAGTATGCCACTCTTAATCTCAGGGTTGTGAGTTCGAGCCCCACACTGTGAGTTTAAGCCCCACACTGGGCATGGAGCCTGCTTTAAAAATTAATCAATTAATTAATTTAAAAAATACAACACAGATCAATAGTCTCATTCATCTGTAAGAAGAAATAAAATGTGAGTTAAGAAAATCAGAAATAAAAAATAATATAATTAAAAAGAAACTATAATCTCTATGGATACATTTGAAATTAATATAGCTATGTAAAAAGATGATAAACAGATAAACAGAAAGAGAAATCTAAAACTAAGGGAAGGAGAAAATTTATCAATAAATCAAAAAGATCACTGATGAAGTTGCTGGCAAATGTTTTCCCGACAATTCAAAGGAAAATAATTCTTATATTACGTATTCCAAAGAACAACAACAACAACAAAAGCACAGAGAGATGGCTTCAATCACAGAACAGTTAAGAGCATCACATGCAAAATAAAAAATTACAAACTAATTTATTCTGTTTATTTTTTACGTTTTTTAATCTTTTTTTTTTTTTTTAACA
The DNA here is from genome assembly GCF_018350215.1 of Panthera leo. Classification (NCBI taxonomy): domain Eukaryota; kingdom Metazoa; phylum Chordata; class Mammalia; order Carnivora; family Felidae; genus Panthera; species Panthera leo. The sequence goes on from NC_056691.1 coordinate 6,884,084, forward strand.
TTTATTCATTTCTGGGAGTGAGAGGCAGAGTGTGAGCAGGGGAGGGGCAGAGCTGAGAGGGAGACACAGAATCCAAAGCAGGCTCCAAAGCAGGCTCCAGGCTCTGAGCTATCAGCAGAGCCCGACGCGAGGCTCAAACCCACGGACCGTGAGATCCTGATCTGAGCTGAAGTCAGATGTTTAACTGTTTGGGCGCCCCCAAACTAACTTCATTTAATGAGAACAAATGAGGGGCACCTGAATAGCTCAGTCGGTTAAGTATCTGACTTTGGCTCAGCTCGTGATCTCAAGGTTTGTGGGTTGAGCCACACATCCAGCTCTGCACTGACAGTGTGGAGCCTGCTTGGGATTCTCCCGGATTTTCTCTCTCTCTCTCTCTCTCTCTCTCTCTCTCTCCTTCTCTCTAGGCCCTTCCCCCACTCGTGCTCTCTCTCTCAAAATAAATAAATAAACTTAAAAAAAAAAAAGACGACATTATTAAATACAAGATTAAATACAAAAACGGAGGCGGGGGGGGGGGGGAATCAGGTAACTAGCTTAACTACTACTAAAAAGGCATCTGTTAAAATTCAATATCTAATTCTGTTTTAAAAAGTATGAAGAATGAATTTATTTATTGTAACAGACTTTTACAGATAAAAACAGAGGCCTCTTTAGAAGTTCAAGGAGAACATCTTCATTGGCCTTGGGGTAGACCAAGATTTCTTTACAGGGCAGAGAAAGATTTATAGACTGGGCGACATTAATCGTACTTATTGCTCATCAAAAAAACCCACTAAGTGTGAAAAGACAAGTCACAGAATGGAACTAGTTATTTGCGATACTTTACCACAGAAGCCAAAAATTGTGCCATATTAATAAAATGTGATAGCACGCTATAGCAATGAAAATCAACTGCTGCTACAACAAAGATGAATCTTACAAACACGATACAGAACAAAGAAACCAGACATACACAAAAAATACAGACTCGGGGTGCCTGGGTGGCTCAGTCGGTTGAGCATCCGACTTCGGCTCAGATCACGATCTCACAGTTCGTGAGTTCGAGCCCCGTGTCAGGCTCTGTGCTGACAGCTCGGAGCCTGGCGCCTGCTTCAGATTCTGTGTCTCCCTCTCTGTCTCTCTGCCCCTTCCCCACTATGCTCTGTCTCTCTCTGTCTCTCAAAAATGAATAAACATTAAAAAAATTTTTTTTTTTTTAAATACAGACTCTATAAGACCACTTATATAAATTACGGTTAACATTTCAGAAATTTAATTTATGCTTCAAAAAGGCAGTTTATTACTTACACTGCAGGTGGAGAAAATGATGTGACAAAACAAGCATGAGAGGGGTCTCAGGGCTGCTGTTTTATTTCTTGGCGTGGATAATGGCTATGGGAGCATATCCCCTTTGTAGTAATTCACCAAGCTATATATCTATGATCTTTGCACTTTTATTAATGTGTAGTACACTTTGGTAAAAGCTCATTTTTAAGAAATAAAAACCAAGTTCAAAGAAAGAGTACCTTTAAAAAATATGAAAAACGCAAAGAAATCCAATCATCTCTCTAATCTGCTATGCTAGAAATACCATTAAATACATCTCCAAAAAAAAAAAAAAATGCAGAAGGTGTCAATACAAGGAAGAAATCACAATTAAGGGAAAAGTTAGCTTACCAATTAGGCAAGAGGATTTCACATACTTTGATTTGACCCCACATTTTAAGAAAGCATTGTCTTTGGCCTAGCAATTCCACATCTAGAACTCTATCCTGCAGAAATAGAAGTATGCTAGGAGATACAAAAAATTTTATTGCTGTTTTATTTATAATAACAAACACTGAAGATTACTTTTTTTGTCCCATACTTTCAGGTGTTTATACAAAAACCTGTAAAAGAAATAAAATTAACAGTAGGAAATTTAACTCTCTGATTTATACTGCTTTATGACCTTCCAAGTTTCCCATTTATATATAAATTCTTCAGTTGTAGTCCTTTTCTTTACAAACACATTGGGAGGAAAAATCATACAATCACGTCAATTGGTGTAGAAAAGGCATTTGACAAAATACAACACTCATTCATAATAATGATAAACCCTTAGAACAATACGAATAGAAGGGAACTGTCTCAATTTCATGGAAAGCATCTTCAAAACAAAACAAAACAAAAAAAAAAAAAAAACCCACACAGCTAACACTACACTTAGCAGCCAAACGCTGGAGGCTTTCCCCCTAAGACAGTGAACAAGGCAAGGCAGTTTGCTCTCACTGCATACTTAATATGGTGTAGAAGTTTCAGCGAGTGCAGTAAGGAAAAGGAAATAAAGCCATAAAGTTCAGAAAGATAAAACTATTCCCATTTGCAGATGGCATGGTTGTTTACACAGAAAATCCGAAAGGGGTGCCTGGGTGGCTCTGTCAGTCAAAGGTCTGACTTTTGATTTCAGCTCAGGTCATGATCTCATGGTTTGTAAGACTGAGCAGAGGGGCTCTGTGCTGACGGCATGGAGCCTGCCTGGGATACTCTCTCCTTCTCTCTGCCCCTCCCCAGCTTGCGCACACACACACACACACACACACACACTCTCTCCCTCTCAAAATAAATAAACTTAAAAAAAAAAAAATCCCAAAGACTCTACAAAAAGACTCCCAGAACTAACAATTTAGCAAGGTTACAGGATAAAAGATACACATCTTCTGAAAAATGAACTGTATTTCTATATACTAGCATTGACATAGATGGAGACCGACACTAAAAATACCATACCATTGACAACTGCTCAAAAAAGTAAAATATTTAGGTGTAAATCTAACAAAATGTGTATAGGACTCATATGCTGAAAACCACACAAGGTTCCTGTCAAAATCCTAACAAGATTTGTGTTTAGATAAGACAAGATCATTCTAAAATTTATATGGAAAGGTAAAAGAACCAGAATACCTTATAAAATCACAAAAAGTAAGAGTAAAGCTGGAGGGATCAGCCTACACGATGATAGGTACAGTAATCAAGAGTACGTGCTACTGGCCAAGGAACAGACCTATAAATCAATGGAACCGGATTAAGGCCCCAGAAACAGAACCACACAAATGTGCCCAACTGATTTTTTTACAAAGGTACAAAAGTGATTCAATGGAAGAAAGATAGCCCTTTCAACAAATGGTGTTGGAGTAACTGGACACCCATAAAACCGAAAAAAAAAAAAAAAAAAAAAAAGGAACTTCAATCTAAGTTTTAAACCTAGTACAAAAATCAAATGTAAAACTATAAAACCTTTAGAAAACAGAACATGAAAAATCTCTGGGATCTAGAGCTAGGCAACGAGATCTTAGCTTCAACAACAAAAGCACAAGCCATAAAAGACAAATTTGACAAATTCTATTACATTAAAAGTAAAATCTTGCTCTGCAAAATACCACTAAGAGAACGACAAGACTGGGGGTGCCTTAAGTCGGTGGAGCGAGCACCTCCTGATGTCAGGGTCATGAGTTCAAGCCCCACACTGGGTATAGAGCCTACTTAAAAGAGAGAGAGAGAATGAAAAGACAGGCTCTAAAGTGGGATAAAATATCAGCCGTCCACATATCTGACAAAGGGCCAGAACACATAAAGAGAATTCTCAAAACTTAAGGGTCAAAACAATCCTACTAGGAAATGACGTCCAAGGAGGCAGTGAGCACAGCAAGTACTACACCTATCACCCCACCCATGAAGACACCCATGAAGATGGCCAAAATAGAAACGGGGAGCCCACTGGCAGGAGGCTTCGAGGACGAGCCTGGGGAACCACGAGGCCCAGAGGCGGCATGGCGTTCCGCCCCCATCCCAGTCCTTGGTGGAGTACCTCCTCCGGCTCCTCCCGTGACGGCCACTGGCTGTGGCTGATGGCCGCCTCTCTGGACTATGGCGCTTCTGCACTGCCTGTGCCCGGACCGGCCACCCTGCAGCTCCCGATGGCATCCCAGGTGTGCGAGGACCGTGGGCTCTGTCCCCTTCATTGTCTCTTTCCTCCTTTTCTGGGGTGGGGGGGGGTGCTCCTGGGTTTTGTGATCCTCCTCTGAAACCGGGTTACACTCACTGGTGTTCCTCTTCCTTCTGAATGCCATCAGTGGCCTCCACATCAACAGCATCACCCACCCGTGGCCACCACCCAGGAAACGGCAGCCCGTCCTCCAAATCCAAGAACATCAAGTTCTACAAGAAAGTGTGGTCAAGATGGGACTTTTCCAACATGTGACCTCTGATGGGGAAAGGGGTAGGACAATGACCTTGAAACTGCTGCCTCTCAGCCAATGACCTTTGGAGGTCATCCAGAAAGAGCCCAGCAGATTCTGCAGCTGGTCTGCAGGGCCAGAGGCAGGAGGGGGCCTCAGTGCCACCAGCTGCACAGGCTTAGCCAAATTATCAAGATGCTGATTTTAGAAGAAGTAACACATTTTAAAACCTCTCAGGGTTTTAATAATAAAAGAAAAATAAATAATTTAAAAAGAAAAATAATAAAAAATAAAGAGTGACAATGCAGAATACTGGCAAGGGTGTACAGAACCTATATCACCCCCACATTGCTGATGGGAATATAAAATGGTAAACCCACAATGGAAAACAGTGTGGCAGTTTAAGTATGCAAACTACCACACAACCCAGCAACTACACTCCCAGGCATTTATCCCAGGCAAAGACTTATGTTCACATAAAACCCTGTACACAAATGTTTATAGCAGCCTTACTCAGAATGGCCCCCAAACTGGTAACAATCCACATGTCTTTCAACAGGTGGATGGTTAAGAAAAACTGTGGTACTTTCATACCACGGAAGACTGTTCAGCAATAAAAAGGAACAAACTTGATTTAAAAAAAAACTTAAATCTCCAGAGAATCATGCTGAGTGAAAAGTCAATTGCATAAGGTTACTTACTATGATTTCACTTATATAACATTCTCTGAATGACAAAATTATAGGAATGGAGAACAGATTATCGATTGCTAAGGGTTAAGAAGTTGGTGGGGCGGGGCGCCTGGGTGGCGCAGTCGGTTAAGCGTCCGACTTCAGCCAGGTCACGATCTTGCGGTCCGTGAGTTCGAGCCCCGCGTCAGGCTCTGGGCTGATGGCTCGGAGCCTGGAGCCTGTTTCCGATTCTGTGTCTCCCTCTCTCTCTGCTCCTCCCCCGTTCATGCTGTCTCTCTCTGTCCCAAAAATAAATAAAAAACGTTGAAAAAAAAAATTAAAAAAAAAAAAAAAAAAAAAAGAAGTTGGTGGGGCAAGGAGGAAAAATGAGTGTGGCTACTGAAAAAGGGCAACTTGAGGAATCCTTGTGGTAATGTTCAGTGTCTTTACTCTTACCAATGTCAATTTCCTGGAAATGATACTTTACTATAGTTTTTCCAGATGTTACATATGGGGGAAACTGGCTGAAGTATAGACAAGATCTCTTGGTATTATGTATTACAACTGCATATGAATCCACAACAATCTCAAAATCTAAAGTTTAGCTTTCAGGGTGCCTGGATGACTCAGACAGTTAAGCACTCAACTCTTAATTTCAGCTCAGGTCATGATCTCATGGTTTGTGGGATCAAGCCCCCATGTAGGGCTCTGAGCTGACAGCTGCCCAGCCTGCTTGGGATTCTCTCTCTCCTTCTCTCTCTCTCTGCCCCTGCCCCAAGCACATGCATACACACACACACACACACACACACACACACACACACACACTCAAAATAAACATTTTTAAAAAACAAAAAATAACTAAAAACTTAGTTTAAAAAAAAAAAAGATGGTACGCAATTCTATCTGGAACAGCATTTTACAGCTTCCAAGCAACAGCAGATGTGAAAGAAGACCATTAGGATTCTTAGCGTTTGTCTTTAAAAGATGAGTATCTCATTTGGGGCTCCCAATAATTGTCAGGTGGCAGCAAACTGTAACAGTCAACAGAGGCACAAAACGGCAGGTTCCCGATCAACAAGACACTATTCAATCTACTATTGTTACTAAAATAAAATACAGGTGCTCCTTGTGGTATACTAAGTAATGGGTGGAGGGCCTGGGTGGCTCAGTCAGTTAAGCACCCGACTCTTGATTTCAGCTGAGGTCATGATCTCAGGTTGTGGGACTGAGACCCTCACTGGGCTCTGTGCTGACAGCATGGAGCTTGCCTGGGATTCTGTCTCCACCTCTCTCTCCGTTCCTCCCCTGCTCACATGCATGCTCTCTCAAAATAAATAAGCACTCAAAAGAAAATAAATAAATGTATTTGGTCTTTGTCCCCAATTCCTGGCACAGAGCTCCTAAGACCCTTGGAAGTTCCAAAATAATAGGAGTGTCTTTTAAAATTTATTCATAAGGAGCCCCTTTGGAGGACACTTGAATTTATGCTGATGAGGTGACTCAGGATGAGGCCCATATACAGCCTCAGAATAGGACTGGTCACCAGAAAAAAAGTGATCAGAGGCTTGGAAACTTCGGCCCCACCAACTGACCCTGAGCGAAGGGGAGGCTGCCTGGAGATTAAATCCTGTAAAACTCTAGAACAAGGAGAGAACTTCCAGGCTGGTGAATGAACACACATGCTGAAGGGTGGCATACTCTGGTTCCAGAGGGACAGAAGCCCTTGCCTCGGGACCCTTCGGGGCCTGGCCCTATATACCTCATCTGTGTGTGTGCAGCCGTATCCTTCATAAAATCCTTTATAATAAACTGGTAAATTAGTGTTTCCCTGAGCTTTGTGAGCAAATTATCAGTAGCAAATTATCAGTCCAAGAAGGGAGTGTGGGAACCCCCGATTTATACAGCCAGTTGGTCGTAAGTACAAGTGGCCTGAACGTGCGATTGGGACTTGTGATTGGCACCTCAAGTGGCAGCAGTCTGGTGGGACCGAGCCCTTACCCTGTGGGATCTGAAGTTATCTCCATGTAGACAGTGTCAGAATTGAGTTAAATCTGTAGTACACCCAGTTGTTGCTAGTTGAGAACAGGAGAACTGCTTTGTAGGGGAAAAAACCCACACATCTGGTGTTAGAAGTATTCAGAGGAGAAAAACAAGTTTCCCTTACAATTCTCCTTCCAGAAGATGCAATTTATGAACAGCCAGACTTATCCCCAAAACAACCCACCAATTTACCAAAAGATGTTTTCCTTTCAAAGGACCTCTATGTAGCATGTTTCAGCAACACATTTGAAGGAATTCTTTTCATTAAAACTCCATTCACCCCTCCCTTTTCAGAATCTCATCTGCTTGTGCCACATGCAGCACTCCCGTGGGTCCACGTAACTCCTCTCTCCAATATCACAGGGGAACCGAGGCTCAGTCAGGTGACTGGCTCAGGGACGGGGACCGGAGCTCAGGGACCAGGGCCGGAGCAGGCCTGCGTCCTAACTGCTAACGCAGGGCTCCTCCTGCCCAAGTCTATCCTTCTGTTATTCCCACTTAAAACGGCCATCAGTCTCGCGGAATTCTTTCCATTTGGACCTCACCTTACCCACCGTGAACTCAACCTAACCCTGCATGACACAGCCCTCAGGAAATCCAGAGACAGAGGCAGTGTGGACGGCTGCTTTATAACATGACAAGGAACAGCCAAGTCCATCATGCAGTTCAAAGGGAGAACAAGCCCGGAGGGCGGGAGCTGGCTGCAGTCTCCCTCCAGCCCTGCGGTCAACCTCACCAGCTAGTTTACCTGCTAACTATGCCTTGGCTTTCTACCTGCAGGAAAACAGCAGCCAAAAAAAAAAAAAAAAAAGATTTTCTCCTAATAGGAAGAGTAGAACGAAACACAACTGTTCAAGTTTCTCAAGAGTGAAGCAAAAATTACACATATGGTTGTACAATTAATAAAAACAAGTCCAGGAGCATCTTTCCTTGTGGTTCCAATTCTTCTCATTATGTACAATCCCTCTGCGTTGGAAGGAGGCACTTTTATTTAAGAGATCAGCTTGTTTGCCTGAAGTCACAGAGTGTGACCCTGTGTCTCAGCCCCTTCTGAATCCCCGAGCAGCTTTCTTGGTTGACATGCTGCTATTCCCAACCATCGGAGACACGGGGAAAAGAAAAAAAAAGGAAAAGGCTTAATGATTAAGTCTTGTATGCCAGGGTGTGTTTCAACATCCACACTGTTGACATTTTGGGCAGAAGTATTCTTCATGTGAGGAAGTTGTCTGATGCACTGCAGGATGTTTATGGTATCCCTGGGCTCCACCCACTAGATGCCAGAAGCAGCCTCCCAGTCGTGACCACCAAAAATATCTCCAAAAACTGCCAAACGCCCCCCTGGGAAGCAAAACTGCCCTCGTGGAAAACCACTACATTATACGTAATACATACAAATACTTGGGAGCCATCACCCAAAAGGAACCCTTTAGACGGAAAAGAGAAGATAAAATCAAGGCATAATTCTCTTTAAAAGAAGACAAAGTTGAAAGTTGTGAAAAGTTCCCATATAGAAGCAGGAACGGATTTCGGACACCAGACAGCAGAACTATCCTCGCAGGCAGAAGTTACGTAGCAAAACCAGCTAACTAACGTTTATTCTGCCGACGTGCCAGGCACTGTTCGGGGCACTTTGAGTGTTATTTCATTTAATCTTTACAATAACCCTACGAGGTTGGTAACGCTGGCCTCGCTTTACCGATGAAAAAACCGAGGCTTGGAAATGTTAAAGAACTCGCCCAAAGTCCAAGAGCTAAGAGCGAAAGCAGAACCAGGACCCAAACCAAGGTCTGACTCAGACCCAGCTCTTAACCACCCAGCTACTACAACCGCAACACATTAAGCATTTTACCTCAACGTAATAAACAAAGAACCCTTTGACTTACAAGCTGTTCCCTTCACCGACAGTGATTCTGGCAGCCACCACCCTATCTGTCCAGGCCGGCAGCAGATACAGAAAGTGTTCCTTCGATAAGCCCCACGAAGCCTCGCATATACCGGGGCTCCGTAACCTTTTCTGAACCACTGCCCCTGACGCAGGCCCCACACCCCCCACCCTCCAGAAGGGATGATTAAGCAAGCACCTTCAAGAGACGCAAGTTTTCTACTTAGGGCGAAGATTTTATTGGATAGGCCGAGTTGTTGCCGATTCTCAGAACCTGAGTCAGAAAGAGTCAGAAAGGGACAGATGATTGGCAACACAGCCCCCTGGCTACACCTTCAATCAAACTACCAAGGGCTTTCTCGACTATGACCATGTATCTTGTATCAGGGGCCACTTGTATTGACCTCCATAAACAGGCACGTATGTGTGTGGATATGCATATGATACATACACAGGGGTGTGTAACCATGAATGCATATATATACATTTATCTCAGTTCCCTCTTGAAGAAATTAAGCAAACATCTACAAGATTTCTCAGGACTTGGAACCAGCACAAAGAACTCTAAATCAGGAGGTCTTTTTTTTTTCCCCCTTGGTATATTAATCAGGTAAGAAAAATAAGGCTCTACGTGGTGCTCCCCATAAAATACCAGCACACCTGCCAACAAGCACTACCTCCCCCAGGTTGTGCAGTCTGGCGTCCTTCCAGGAAAAGTGCAAAGTGGCCCGGCCCTGTTGGAAGAAATGAGAGTTCGTGCGCATGGCAGCGAAGAGAAGTTCACAAACAGAGGACCGGGGCAGGGGGGAGGGAAGAATCCTTTGGAACATTAAATATTAGTTTGGAGGCCACCTGTCGAAAGACAAACACTAAATTGTATCTTACAGGTACTATATTTTCCACAGAAATCCCAGGTTTCCAGGACACAGTGCTTCTATTCCTATTAAAACAAAACACACAAACAAACAAAAACTACGCCCGGTGTTCACAGAAGGAGAAGCTGGTCGTACCATATCCAGCCAATGGCAAGTTCTCTAGAGTAACCTGGAGGTAAAGGGGAGAGCTGGCCGAGAATGCCAGAGGAAAGCAATCGAGCAATTGCTTTGCCCAAACAGACACAAAATACGGGCAAGAAATGCTGAGAATACCCAGCATAAACCATGCTTGGGGCCGCTCCTTAAACTTCCTCAGGGTTTCTGAGAAGTAGACAGAAGACAATCATGTAGCAACACAAACCTTTCTCATGGTCACCAGGTATGAAGGGTCTTCTGGTTCTTTCTTTGCTAACCCTCTGTCTCCATCAATGACATGGCATTTTCCCTTTACGCGCAACCAATCACCATTCAAGAGAAGCAGAAATGTAACCCTCCAGAATAGGCATCAGACAGATGATGAAATGGGCTGGCCACATAGTACAGAAGTTGGTGCAAAATTACACACTTCGACACGACCCACAAAGCTTCCAGGACCAACCACAAACCCTCTCCTTCAAGGTGCAGATAGGTTTTTCCTTCCCCCCCCCTCCCCCCACTTTGGGGGACTCTCTCAGTTTGGGATAACCAGACAGAAGCTTTAAAATGCATGTGTCCAGGGGACCAGTTGAAAATCGGCACCACTTAACTTGATCTGGGTTTAAATAGGGCCTGTTTTGTAATCAATCCACCGTTGTAGGGCAAAAGGGGGGCTCGGAAACCTGTAGTTTAGCGCTTGTCACCAAATCTCTTACTAAAGGCAAGGCAATTAGGCCCATGACTGTTAAAAAATGTATCCCAAAGCTTCCGTCCTGCGCACATCACAGATACGGCTAAAAACAAAGAATTTTTAAAATGTCTTTAATCCACATTCACAGAGAGGTGTGAGGGCAGCCGAGAAATCATGGCGACAGGGACAGCCGATGTCCATGGGGGCAGCTGTTTCTGAGACGTGTTTTGGGACAGGACGCGGAACCAACCAGTGGTAGGTACTTTTCTCTCCAAATCTCTCTCCATCTTATAACTGCCCAATCACAGTTCGGTCCAGCAAACTGCCTTTATCCTTTGAGAGGTTCTCGGCGAGGGCGAGAGCAAGAGGGACCGAAGGCGGGCGAGGGGGCGATGCCCGGGATTTGTTGCAACACGTAGTGCTGGAAAACGTGTAGCTGTTTACTACCAGCGCCCCGGAGCCGCCAGCGCAGCGCGCCGCGGAGCACGCCCCTCGGGCCCGACCCCGCCTCCCCCACCCCAGCCACGGCGCGCCCGGGTGCGGGGGCGACGCGCCACTAGCCCTCCCCGCCGCGCCCGCGGGACGCGCAGGCTCCCCGCGCGCCGCCCCCCGGGGCATCCGCGCCGCACGCCCGCAGCCCCCACGCCCATCCTGCGCGCTGCCCGCCCCAAGGTACCTCGGAGGCCCGGGTTGTCGTCTCTGGCTCGAATCCTTCGGATTTTGACGGGGCGCCCACTCAGGGTGGACAGGACCAGTCGTTGGCGCAAGAAGTTGCAGCCCGCGTAGCTGAGGGAGTGCGACTGGGTCGCCATGTGCGCGCCCTCGGCAAAGGTGCCGGCGGCTGGGGCGCAGCGACTTCGGACGGGAGCGAGGGTCGCGACCCCGGCGGCGGCGGCGACAGCGGCGGTGGTGACCCGGGCTCTCTCTCGTAGCCCCGCAGCCCCCGGCGCGTCCACGTGGTTTGGAACAGGAAGACGGAGAGACGAGACACCGGGTCAGAGGGGAGAGGGGCGGAGTCGGTGACCGACACCCCGCCTCCCCACCCGACCGGGGGCGGCTCCCGCGCTGGATCTCGCGGCTATTGGTCCGCGCGAGATCAGGGCGGTGCCCATGCCGCGCTTCCATTGGCCAGCGCTGGAGCTGGGCGGTGCCCGGGCCGCGCTGCCATTGGCCCGCGCTGGAGTGGGGCGGTGCCCGGGCCCCGGCAACAGCGCCTGGCGGGAGGGAGCGCGTGCGGGAGGTGGCCCGGGAGCCAGGTGCTGTAGCTCGCTTGCCCCGCAGGTCTCCCTGGGGTCTCTCCCGGCGTGGCGGCCGGGGGAGGCGACGGGCTGGGGTTGGGTGCCTACCACATGCCTGGTACTTAGCCTCAGTACTGACCGCAAACCCCAAATGTGGAAGGTATTATCTCCCCGCCTTTTTCTTTATAGAGGAGAAAACGGGATTGGCGCGCTCATCCAGTTGCAGACTCCGCGCTGAGCACGCTGCCGGCGCTGTCCCCACGCTCCCCGCTGTCACCAGGCGGGGTAGTCCCATTCCCTCCTTACGCTTGAGGAAAGATTCGAGGAACATTGCACAGGTGACAGTGGCCGCATGCTTTGGGACCGGAGTCTTGCGACACCAGGCCATTGCTTGTTTTATTATGAGACACCAAGATTTCTTTGCCCCTTTCACATCGGTCCCTTTACATTCACAGCGCTTCTCGCCAAGTCTGTTCCTCCCACCCCGCATGCCTCAAAATGGGTAGTTGTAATAACTTCACACATACACACACGGACTCTGCTTTCCCCTCTTTCCTATCTTTTTAATCCTGCACACCAGAATCTTCCCAAAGATTGGATTGTGTCACTCCTCGGCTCAAAAACCTTAAGAGAGGTGCAGATATCTATCAAATGACCACGAACTGAAGAATCCAATATTATAATAACACGGGTTTGCAACTGTTCTTGGACAATATCACCAGATCATGAGTTCCAGAAGATTTAGGGGCTAGGCAGGGGGAGGGAGGAAGATGGCAGTGATCTGCAAGGGGTGGAGCTTGGGTAAGATTAACCAAGGTAGCAAGTCTTGTGTAGATGAGACTGGGTTATGAGGAACCACTGGAGAGGTCTGAACTCCCACAGAGGGACAGGTTATTAGAGGTAAAGACAGAATTTAACAAGCAGAGCAGAAGTCTATTAAGGGAGGTGGGTAATGCATTTATATTATTGCCATTTCTTGAGACTGCCTTTCAGGAAATTGGCAGTGTCTTCCGATGTGAGTATTGAAAGCTCCTGGACCTCTGAGGGCGTTCTTTGAATCCTGCAATGGTCTGTGCCAAAGCAAATACAGGCGCCATCACACCAGGAGTGGATTTTTTTTTTTTTTTAATACCATCTCATTTTAATTCCTCAGCAACCTTAAAACACAGCTACTATACTCTGTAGCAAACCCCGTTGATGCCTTGTTCATATCCCTTCAGCAATGCAAATCTGCTCATTTTCCTCCAACAGCACCTGTATCTCTTTGTCTAAGGGTTTTTCCCACCTGCATGGAACTCAGTAGACCAAAGGTGCTGAGAAATTGGGGCACCTGGTGGCTCAGTCGGTTAAGCGTCTGGCTCTTGATTTCAGCTCAGGTCATAATTTCACATTTCATGAGATGGAGCCCCAGTTAGGTTCTGCACTGACAGAGCATGGAGACTGCTTAGGATTCTCTCTCTCCCTGTGTCTTTCTGCTATCTCTCACTTGTGCTCTCTAAATAAATAAATAAATAAATAAATAAATAAATAAATAAACTTAAAGGAAAAAAAAGTGCTGAGGAATTAATCCCAAGTCCTCAACCAATGACCGATGGGCATTGATGTATAAATATCCCAGATCCTGAACCCTTGGACAAAATAGCTCTGTGGTATATATTTTACAGTGTTTCCCTAGGGTTCCGCAGAGGGGTTTAAGCTCCAGCTGCCCACTGTGGTGACTTACCTGGTGACTAGCTTCCTCTCTTCCCTGAATACTTCTCAGCTGCCTTCTGATACTTCCTGGGATTAACTCCCAAATAAACTACTTCCACTCAAATTATTGTCTCAGAGTCGTCTTCTGGGCAGAGTGAATCCTGATCTTTAAAATTTGAGAACTGAGGTTGAGAGAGAATAAATGACCTGCTTAAAGTGGCATCGCTAATAAATGACAACCAGAATAGAAATCCCATCTTCCTGTTTGTCTCCCTCTGTAGCTCCCTCTCCCTCTCTCTTGAGTCATATATCTTTGGAGCCCTGAATCTCCAGTAAAAAGTCTAGCTACCAGAAGGCTGCCATGCCAGAGAGACCACACAGAGTGCTGACTATTCCAGGGGACAGCATTCGAAGGAGTCCAGTCCCCAGCCAGCCTCCAGCCAGTTTATGGAGCCACTATGGCTGACACCATTCGGAGCACAGATAAGCTGTCCTCACCAAGCCCTGCCCAAGCTGCATATTCCTGAACTAAAACGATTGCTCCTGTTTTAAGCTATGAGTTTGGGGGTAGTTTGTTACACAGTAACAGATAACTAAAACTACATGTCTCTGATTTCCCATAATTCTAGGTTAGCCAACCCCAAGAGATTTGAAAGATTTGGAAGACAAGAGCAAAGTCACGGCCACGTTGTTCATGTTTGAAAGGTCACTGCAGGGTAGCAGGCTCTCTTGCAGCTCACGTACTTACCCGAGGCTGACCTTCCTTATTGGACTGGGCCCCTAGCTCCTCCAGTTTCCACCAGATCCTGCTTTAGCAACTCCAGCTGCTGGGCCAATTATGCATTTACCTCCACGATGAAGGACACCATCTTCTACTGGTCCCTCACATCGTTGAGGTTGGACGCTTGCAGGCAGTGAGAGAGTGATGCACGTTCCAGCATGTCCTACTGACTTTGGGTCCTATCAACAGGCACAAAGGCAACAGCCTCACAGACTGAAATCAGCCTCCACGATTGCATTAGATCAAATCCCTATAGCAAATCTCCAGTGAGTGGTTCTGCTTTTTTTTTTTTTTTTTTTTTTTTTTTTTGAACCCTGACTGGTACGACAAGTCATTATTGAAAGTTTACTGAGAGTAAGGCTCTCAGCTAAAGGCTTTACATACATGATCTTACTGGTCCTCACACCAACTAGGTCAAAAGTTGGATTTTAAGTATATAGGGGCTTAGGATACAATTCTCTCTACTTTCATGTATATTTGAAATTGCCCATGACAAACTTTTTAATCTCATAGATTTTTCTGTCACACCAAATGATAAATGACATATACCTTGCCTTATAATCACTTCCATACAAAAAAAGATAAGGATAAGGGTAATATAAGGATAAGAGTGTCCTTGGCTCAGCAATGGGACATTGAATTTAGGGGCCAGAGTAGAAATGGATTCTTCCCCATCTGTACAAAAAGTTGCTCAACACATTTCTACCCACTCTGCTATCTCATAGTCTCCTTTATTCAAACCATAGTGGTTCTATAGGATTTTTCTCAGCTCAGCCTGGAAATAATGATTACCTGTTTCAGTTTTAGGATGAATTTCTGTGTTTAGTGCTCTGCCCTGGGCTCGCACAATAACTATTCACAACTACATTTTTGCATAACCTGTTTATGTGGGCAGCCTTCCTGAAAACACTGAGTGATCCAGTGAGTTCAAGAACAGTATTCGGTCATGTAGAGTAGACGTAGTGTCTTATCATTGTATCCCCAGTGCTTAGCACCTAGCAGGAGTTCAACAAGTATGACTAGAATCAATTACTTGATCAATTAATTGAAAGATACATGGATACCCTAAATCAATAAATTCAGAACTATCTAAACCAGTGGTTTTCAAACCTTAGCATGTACAGGAACTGCTCGGAGGGCTTGTGGGTTTTGTTTTGTTTTGTTTTTTACATTTTTTATTTTATTTTTTGAGAAACAGAGACAGAACACAAGCAGGGGAGGAGCAGAGAGAGAGGGAGATACAGAATCTAAAGCAGGCTTCAGTCCCTGAGCTGTCAGCACAGAGCCTGATGTAGGGCTCAAACCCACAAACATGAGATCATGACCCAAGCCAAAGTCGGACACTTAACCGACTGAGCCACCCAGGTGCCCCTAGAGGGCCTGTTAAAACATAGATGGCTATGGTAAAATACTGAGAGTTTTTCCTCTAAGATTAAGAACAAGACAAAGATGTCCATTCTCAAAACTTTATTCAACATAGTACTGGAAGTCCTAGCCACAGCAATCAGACAAGAAAAAGAAATAAAAGGCAACTGAATTGGTAAGGAAGAAGTAAAATTGTCACTATTTTTGGATGACATGACACTATACAAAGAAAACCCCAAACACTCCACCAAAAAATACTGTTAAAAGTAATACATGAATTCAGTAAAGTTGCAGGATACAAAATTAATACACATAAATCTGTTGCATTTTTATACACTAATAACAAAGTAGCAGAAAGAGAAATTTTTAAAAATCCCATTTATAATTATACCCCCCCCCACACACACACACACACAAAACCCTAGGAATAAACTTAACCAAGGGAGTGAAAGACCTGTACTCTGAAAACTATAAAACAATGATAAAATAAATTGCAAAGCAATATGAACAATGGAAAGATATACCATGCTCATGGATTAGAAGAATTAATATTGTTAAAATGTCCATATACCCTTGGGGCACCTGGGTGGTCAGTTAAGCATTTGACTCCTGATTTTGGCTCAGCTCATGATCTCACAGTTCATCATCGAGCCCTGCATTGCACTTTGTGCTGACAGCACAGAGCCTGCCAGGGATTCTCTCTCCCCCTCTGCTGCTTATGCATGTGTGTGTACTCTCTCTATCAAAATAAATGATTAAACATTTTTTTAAAAGTCTATATACCCAAAGCAATCTACAGATTCAATGTAATACCTATCAAAATACTAATATCATTTTTCACAGCACTAGAACAAAGAATTCTAAAATTTATGTGGAACCACAAAAGACCTCAGGTAGCCAACAATCTTGAGAAAGAATAAAGCTGGAAGAATCACAATCTCAGATTTTAAGATCTACTACAAAGCTAAAATAATCAAAGCAATATGGTACAGGCACAAAAAGTAGACATTTAGATCAATGGGAAAGAATAGAGAGCCCAGAAATAAACACATTCTTTTTTTTTTTTTAAGTTGACTTAATTTTTTTTTTTTTTTATTTTTGAGACAGAGAGAGAGACAGAGCATTAGCAGGGGAGGGGCAGAGAGAGAGGGAGACACAGAATCCGAAGCAGGCTCCAGGCTCTGAACTGTCAGCACAGAGCCCAATGCGGGGCTCGAACTCACAAACTGTGAGATCATGACCTGAGCCGAAGTCGGATGCTCTACCGACTGAGCCACCCAGGCGCCCCTTAAGTTGGCTTATTTTGAGAGAAGTGAGCACAAGCAGGGGGAGGGGCAGGGAGAGAGGAGAGAGAGAATCCCAAGCAGGCTCTGTGCCATGCAGAGCCTAACATGGGACTCAGTCTCACAAAGTGTGAGATCATGACCTGAGCCAAAATCAAGAGTCAGATGCATAACCAACTGAGCCATCCAGGCACCCCATAAACTCATTCTTATATGGTCAATTAATCTACGATAAAGGAGGCAAGAATATGCAATGGGAAAAAGACAATCTCTCCAACAAATAGTGTTAGCAAAACCAGACACCTACATGCCAAAGAATGAAACTGGACCACTTTCTTACACCAAACACAAAAATAAACTGAAAATGAATTATTAAAGACCTAAATGTAAGACCTGACACCATAAGACTCCCAGAGGAGTACAGGCAATAATCTCTCGGACACTGGCCTTAGCAACATTTTTCTAGATGTCTTCTCAGGCAAAGGAAACAAAAGCAAAAATAAACTATTAGGACTATGACAAAATAAAAGGATTTTGCACAGCAAAGGAAACCATCAACAAAACAAAAGGCAACCTACTGAACGGCAGAAGATAATTGCAAATGATATATCCAATAAGGGGTTAATATCCAAAATATGCAAAGGATGTACACAACTTAACACCAAAAAACCAAACCGTCCAATTAAAAAATGGCCAAAGGATATGAATACACATTTTTCCGAAGAAGACATACAAACGGCCATCAGACACACAAAAAGATGCTCTCAAAACTGCTAATCATCAAGGAAATGCAAATCAAAACCACAATGAAATATTACCTTACACCTGTCAGAATAGCTAAAATCACAAAGGCAAGAAATAACAAGTGTTGGTGAGGATATGGAGAAAAAGGAACCCTTGAGCATGGGTGGTGGGAATATAAACTGGTGTAACCACTGTGGAAAACATATGGATGTTCCTCAAAAACTTCAAAATGGAACTATCATATGGTCCAGTAATTCCATTCCTGGATATTCCACTAATTCAAAAAGATACGTGCATCTCTATGTTTACTGTAGCATTGTTTATTATTATTGCAGCTATTACAATAGGCAAGATATGGAAGCAACATAAGTGTCCATCAATAGATGAATGGACAGAGAAGATACGGTGTATGTACACAATGCAATGTTACCCATAAAAATGAATGAGATCTTGGGGCATCTGGGTGGCTCATTTGGTTGAGCTTCTGACTCTTGATTTGGGCTCAGGTCATGATCCCAGAGTCCTGGGATCCAGCCTCACTTTGGGCTCCATGATCAGCATAAAGCCTGTTTGGGATTCTGTATCTCTTTTCCTTTTCCTCTCTCTTCCACCCTCTCCCCCGCCCCCCAAAAAAAGATGAGATCTTGACATTTGCAACAACATGGATGAACCTACGGCTTCATGAAGAATCCTATGCTAAGTGAAACAAGTTAGGCAGAGAAAGACAAATACCATATGATTTCACTTACATGAGGAATCTAAAAAACAAAACAAAGGAGCAAACACAACAGAAACAGACTCATAGATACAGAGAACAACCTAATGGTAGCCAGAGGGTAGGAAGTTGGGGTATGGGCAAAATGGGTGAAAGGGAATAAGAAGTACAGACTTCCAGTTATGGAATGAATAAGTCATGGGAATGAAAGGTACAGTGTAGGGAATATGGTCTATGATATTGCAAGTATATGGTAAGCATAGCATAACATATAGATTTGTCAAATCACTATGGTATATACCTGAAACTACCGTAACATTGTGTGTCAACTATTCTTTAATTCACACACACACGCGCACACACACGCACACACACAATTGTTGGGCCTCTTTCCCACAGTCTCTTCAATATATCTGGGGCAAAGCCTAAGAATTTGCATTTCCAACAACTTCCAAGTTGGTGTTGATGGCTTAAGAACCACGCTTTGAGAAGCTTAAAAAACAAACAAACAAAAGATGTACGGGATGCCTTCGAACACACACGTAATGGGAGTTGCAGAAGCAGACAAGAAAGAGAACGGGGCAGAAAGAATATTTGAGAAAAAAACTGTGAGTAAATCTTTCCAAATTTGATGAAGTTCATAAATCTACATATCCAAGTTGTTAAAGTGACTATTTAGAAGTTGACCCTGGGGGTGAGAACCCCTTCCTGATGGACACCTTGATTACAACCTCGTGTGGCTCTGAAGCACAGAACCCAGCCAGGCCTGAACTCCTGACCCACAGAAACTGTGAGATAATGAGTATGTGTTCAAGCCACTATGTGTGTGGTTTGTTACCCAGCTACAGAAAATTAATACAGTGGGTTTCAAACCCAGGTCTGCCTGGCTCCCAGAGTCTATTCTCCTTCTCCATCTCTTGATTAGTTAAATATATTGTGAAAGGTGTTAACTGAGGAGCTGGTAGAGATTACAGACTTTCAGAGTTCCAAGAAGCTCACAGGTCATTAGTCCGGTCCTCTAGGACGAGCAGAGCCCCCTGTCCCAAAGGAGCATCTAAGAAGGTTGGGATATTGAGCTAGAAGACGTTGGCCTGAGTCCCACTAACATTTAGATGATGACCAGGAATAACCATAAGTAGTGCTTTTGAAGATTTTTTTTTTAATGATTCTTGGAGACTCATTGATTGTGATATTGAACATCTGTCTTCCCATGACTATTAGCAAAAACACTGATACAATTTGAAAATGTTTGTGTGCTTGTTTTTAGAGCCTTTGGGACGGGGGCGAAGAGAGAAACTTGAGTCTTATTTTACAGACAACCTCAAGCCACCTTCATTGACAGTGAAAGTGACAGAGAAGTGGATGATCAGAAGGTGATCAACACTCAGAGCAGAATTCTCAAGGCTCCAGTTGCCAGTCTTGAAGCTACATCATAATTAGGAAACATTGTGATTTATAATTATGGAACTTTAAGCGTGAATTTACACCTAATACACAAATGTAACATTGTCACATAAACAATACATCCCTGACTTTCTAGGACTATCTTAACTTCTTTTTTTTTTTTTATTAACTTCTTTTTTTTTTTTTTTAATGTTTATTTACTTTTGAGAGAGGGAGAGGGAGAGAGTGTGTGAGCAGGGGAGAGGCAGAGAGAAAGGGAGACAGCACATCCGAAGTGGCCTCTGAGCTGACAGCACACAGCCTGATGCAGCGTTCAAATTCATAAACTGTGAGATCAAGACCTGAGCTGATGTCGGGTGCTTAACCAACTGAGCCACCCAGGCGCCCCTGTCTTAAATTCTCATGTTTTATTCACTGTCTCTGTCCAAATCATACTTGTCACTCATGAAATCACATGTTCCAATATTTGATTCAGAACTGTCTGCATTACAAGCGTTTTCACTGTTATAGAAATACTTCACCACAGAAAGGAATTTACTGGTCCATGAAAAGTCAAAGGCACCCAAATGTCCACTGACTGATAAACGGACAAACAAAATAGAGTGTATCCATACACTGCAATATTAGTTGGTTATAAAAAGGAACGAAACACTATATGTGCTACACCATAGATGAGCCTTGAAAACATCATACTCAGTGAAAGAAGCCATCTATGAAAAAAAGAAAAATCCACCTGTTGTGTGGTTCCATTTATATGAAGTGTCCAAACAGGCAAAGCTGTAGAGACCAAAAGTAGATTAGGTGGAGGCAAAGACGGTCATTAGAAAGTCTAGACTTCTGTTACACCAGCTTAGCAAACCCAGTGCAAGGAAGCCACGTCTCTCCTAATGGCGCCAGCAGATCTGGAGTCGAGCTCTCACTGAGTCACACACCCGTTTCTGAACCAATCACAGTAGTCTGGAGGAATAGATGTTCTGATTGGCCAAGCCTGGGCCACAGGCTCACCTCCTTTGTAGAGAAAGTCTCGTCGGTGCCTCTCGGACTACAGGAATGGAGCCTGAGAGACGGAGCCTGGCTCCCCTAAGGGAAACTACAGTGTTACTATCATAAGAGATGACAGATGCCAGGCCGGCAAAAACAGTACATGATCGCCTCACCAAACCTATCGGTCAAAGGGTCTCATCAACATAGAATCTCTTCGTGAATTAGCGCAGTCAGAACTTTATACTCTATGGAACTTTTTCCAAATCAGTTCGATCCCACACACGTTTGTCTAACGCCTGGCAGGGTCCTAGGGTTGCCTGTGCCTGGGGAAGGTACAAGGCTAGAGGTGAGGGACTAAGAATGCACAGGTGAGTAAGACTCGGCCCCTGTTCTCAGGATGTTCACAGCCCAGTTCAGTGGTTCTTGAGCTTCCCTGGGGGATATTATTAAAGATGCATATGTCCGGGCCACAATCGAAGATTTTCTGATTTGGTGGGTGTGGGGCTGGCTCTGGAAATGTGTCTCCAGATGCACACCTCAGGCGATTATGCTGCATGGGGTCCAGGAGCTACCCTTTATGGGATTCTCTGACTTGATGGAGGGCAAAGACCTACAAAAGGGAGGCGATGGCACATCTGAGAGCCTTTACAGGCCGAGGGCGAATGCCTGAGAGGCGGAGAGGAAGCAGGGTCTTTGTGTAGCTTACATCATGCAGTTTGCACAAGATACGGTTGCCTATGAAGGAGACAATGGATTACATCCAGCCTGCTGCGAATGTTTCTGATTATGATGAGCCTGGGGATATTTGGATGATGAGAAGCTAAGAGTTGGTTTTTGTTCATGTGCTTGGAACGGCCCTGTACATTCGCTCTCCTTTAATTCCAGAGAGAAATTTGAGAGAGCACAAACGAACTTACCCTTCAGAATTTATCCTACCCTTCAGTACTTGCTTAACTGAAAATCTTTTTTTTTTTAATTAATTTATTTATTTTAAGAGAGACGGAGACAGTGCAAGCGGGGGGAGGGCGGTGCAGAGAGAGTGGGAGAGAGAGAATCCAAGCAGGCTCCGCATTGTCAGCACAGAGCCTAATGAGGGGCTCGAACTCACAAAAACTGTGAGATCGTGACCTAAGCCGAAACCAAGAGTCAGACATTTAACCAACTGAGCCACCCAGGCACCCTTTAACTGAAAATCTTCATCCTTCTTTGTTTCTTTCAAATTGTTTCAATATATCATTTCACCTTTAAAAATAATTTAATGTTAGATGAGGCACCTGGATGGCTCAGTTGGTTAGGCGTCTGACTTGGGCCCAGGTCATGATCCCGTGCTTTGTGGGTTCAAGCCCCACATCAGGCTCTGTGCTGACAGCTCAGAGCCTGGAGCCTGCTTCAGATTCTGTGTCTCCCCCTCTCTCTCTGCCTCTCCCCTCTCATTCTCTCTCTCTCTCACAAAAATAAATAAAACATTAAAAAAATTTAATAATATTTGATGTTATATACTATTAGGGTTCCATTTAGATCGACCCTTTTTTTTTAATTTTTTTTTTTTTTACGTTTATTTTTGAGACAGAGAGAGACAGAGCATGAACGGGGGAGGGGCAGACAGAGAGGGAGACACAGAACCGGAAGCAGGCTCCAGACTCTGAGCCATCAGCCCAGAGCCCGACGCGGGGCTCGAACTCACGGTCTGAGATCGTGACCTGAGCTGAAGTCTGACGCTTAACCGACTGAGCCACCCAGGCGCCCCTAGATCGACCCTTTTAATAACAAGTAATGAGGTATCTTAACCTCGTAAAATGTAGGTGTAATCCCTCAATATATTACAGTTGATATATCTTTTTTATATTAGCATAGGTTTATTAGAGACTAGTGTTTCTGTCACTTTAGGATCTTATAGACCATTGAGAGAGAGAGAGAGAGAGAGAGAGAGAGAGAGAGAGAGAGAGGTAAATTGTGGTGGTTTAGAATGTGTCCACCAATTTTTCATAACTGCCTTCGATGGGTGGATCCGAGTTTCCCTTCCCTTGAGTATGGGTTGGGCTTACTGACTCACTTCTAATGAATAAAATATGGCAGAAGTGACAGTGTGACTTCTAAGACTAGGTCACAAGAGGCACTGCAGCCTCTTGCTTATTCTTTTTCTTGGATTGCTTGCTGTGAGAGAATCTAGCTGCCATGTCATTAGGACCCTCCACAGCACTACAGAGAGTCCATGTAACAGGGCACTGAGGCCATCACATAACAGCCATGTGAGGGAGCCATCTTGAAAGGGGACCATCCAGGTGACTGCAGCCCCAGCCACTCTCTTGATTGTAAAAGATGCTGAGACAGAACCATCTGGCTAAGAGGCTCTCAGGTTCCTGTTAACTCAGAAACCGATGAGATAATACTGTTTGAACCTGCTAAGTTTTGGAACAATTTGTTATGCAGCAATAGATAACTAATACACTGATTAAAAAAAGATGCTACTCTTGGGGCTCTTGGCTGGCTCAGTCAGAAGAACATGAGACTCTTGATCTCAGGGTTGTGAGTTTGAGCTCTACATTAGGTATAGAGATTACTTAAATAAATAAAACATTTAAAAAAATGATGCTACCTTTAATTTTAAAGTAAATAACACTTTTTAAAAAACTACCATTTGTTATCACCATCATTTTATATAATAAATTATTAAAATCTTTTAACTTTTTATTGTGCACAATCCTAATATGCCAGAGAGTGACCCTCATATACTTATCTATCCAGTTCAACAACTACTAACTTATGGCCAATCTTATTTTATCTAGACCCACATCCATTTTCCCATATCCACTGAAAATTATTTTGAAGGAAATCCCAGACATCATAATGTTTCATCTGTAAATATCTCCATATGTATCTCTGAAAGATAAATACCCTTTTATTTGCTAAAGAAACTATAATAAAACCTTGGCTTGCGAGCATAATTCATTCCAGAAACATGCTTGTAATCCAAAGCACTTGTATATCAAGGCGAATTTCAAGAACCATTGGCTCAGTTGTGATCATGTGACATTGGGCATCACGTATGACTCATATTGCAAGACATCATTCATTGATCAAGTTAAAGTTCATTAGAAATGTTTGCTAGTCAAGGGGCGCCTGGGTGGCTCATTCAGTTAAGTGTCTGACTTCAGCTGAGGTCGTGATCTCACGGTTTCATGGATTCGAGCCCTGCCTTGGGCTCTGTGCTGACAGCTCAGAGCCTGAAGCCTGTTTCAGATTCTGTGTCTCCTCCTCTCTCTACCCCTCCCCTCCTCAAAAATAAATAAACATTAAATTTTTTTTAAAAAAAGAAGAAATGTTTGCTGGTCTTGTGGAACACTCACAGAACAAGTTACTCGCAATCCGAGGTTTTATGGTACTGTGATTGTCTTATAGAGTTTCCCATATCTGATTTTGTTGATTGCATCCCTAAGACGTCACTTAACATGCTCTTCTGTCACTGTATATATATTAATTGATTATTTGATCTAAAGCAGATTTCTCAAGCTGGGCACTATTGACATTTTGGGCCAAATGATTCTTCATTGGTGGCAGGGGGGTGGTGATTGTCCCATACAGAAGGTTAAGCAGCACCCCTAGCCTCTAACCATCAGATGTTAGTAGCACACTCTCTCCCAATTGTGACAATCAAAAATATCTCCAGACAATGCCAAATGTTTCCTAGAAGGCAGCATTGAGAGTCCCTGACCTAGAGAATTCCCAAGATTCAGTTTCCGTTTCTCGTTTGTTTTGCAGGAGGTATACTTCATAGGTAGGATGTGCACTTCTGTCATGAGGCATAAATGTCTAGAAGTCTGTTTCTTGCATGCTGGCCGCTACTGATAATCATTGCCTACTGCCATTCATTCATTAGGGGCAGCAAAACAATCCTGTTCTTATTCGATGATTTCTTCTTCATTAACTGGAAAACTTCCATAAAGAGAAGCTTGCTGTCATCGACTATTTGGTTACCCAAGGTGCAGTTCATAGAGGAAAGAGAAGATCTCTGTTCCTTTTCCTTTATTTGCCAGTTTTCAGAATAACAAGTTCTGCAAAAGTGTCCATTGGGGATTTGCAAGGATATGAGCTCATGAATTCAAGCACATTCGATGTGTTTCAATGCACCTCACTTTGTATTCTTAAAACTGTTCAAGGTATCCCCTCTCTCCAGGAAGAGACTATTCAACTTGGTCGCTGAGCCTTTTTGCACGGCTCAAGTATTCCCTTGATAAATTTCTTGCTTTCGGGGCGCCTGAGTGGCTAGTCGGTTAAGCGTCCGACTTCGGCTCAGGTCATGGTCTCACAGTTCGTGGGTTCGTGCCCTGCGTTGGGCTCTGTGCTGACAGCTCGGAGCCTGGAGCCTGCTTCGGATTCTGTGTCTCCCTCTCTGTCTGCCCCTCTCTCGCTCATGCTCTGTCTCTCAAAAATAAATAAATGTTAAAAAAATTTTTTTAATTAAAAAAAAAAAATAAATTTCTTGCTTTTTGGATGACACGATGTTCCCGGCTCAACGTGTATATTTCCTGTGCCTCATCTGGAATCAGCCATTTTTCCAAGAAGCTTGATTTCTTTTAGAGGGAAGTGGTTATTAGAGGCCATAACCTGGGCACTCTTACCTATTCTGTTTTTATTTCTAGGCTTTCTCAGTAGACAGAGCTAGAAAATATTTTTTTTTCTTTTTTAAGATAAGATATACTGAGTTCATCCTGGTACTTCCAATTCAAAATCAGGATTCAAGTGAAATTAAGTTAACTGCATTGTTCTTACATTTGTATCTTTCTGATCCCGTGGCAAAAAAAAACCTTGCTTTCCCACATCTCCAACATAATTAATTGCTTTTTCTCACAAAACATGAAAAAGAGTCTAAGAGCAGTAATCCTAGCAATACCACTCCCCAACTCTGCATCGGAAAACTAACCCTGTCCCTTATACATGAATTCCTGTTAGTTTCTGCTTCAGAAGTTTGCCTTTTCCTAGACATAACCACTGAGAGGGTCCTAACTGAAATAACGGTGAAACTATTTAAGAACACAAAGAACAAGCTGTTGTCAAGCCCAAGGAAAGATTTCAAAAATCCCATTCACATCTGAGTTTTTAAAACCTGTAAGCTATATGCCATTTACTTATAAACCGTTTCTGTTTGCCGACTATAAGGCACGTGCATTTCACTGCCCACCTGATTTTAGGCGTGACCATGCATTTTGCTCTGGCCAGTGAAATGTGAGTAGAAATTATAACAGGTGTCACTTTCAAACTGAAGCTCCTCTTTCCCTTTTCCATGGCGACCGGCATTTTTCCAGTTAGTAGATGCTCCATTAGCCTGGGTTTTAGAGTGAGGACAAACAGGATTCAATAGTCAATCCACCACCGA
Organism: Panthera leo; assembly: GCF_018350215.1. Classification (NCBI taxonomy): domain Eukaryota; kingdom Metazoa; phylum Chordata; class Mammalia; order Carnivora; family Felidae; genus Panthera; species Panthera leo. The sequence goes on from NC_056691.1 coordinate 6,910,160, forward strand.
CATGCAGCCTGAGTGAGAAATAAAGTCCAATGCTCTGTCCAACACACAGCCTTCCTGTACCATTCCCAGAGGACGGTCTTCCAGAATCTTCTTGGACATTTCCATGGGCATACAGCTTATGTCACATGAAGCAGTGTGCTCCATTTCTTGACAACTTTAATTACTTAAAAGTTCCTTAAATATCGGTTGATGTCATTCTTCCTCTTACTGTGATGCGTTACTTCTATTACATTTAATCCCTCTTGCTACAAAGTCCCCATGTACTACCTTCTTCTCGTAGTGAAATATTCCCAGGTTTTTGCATTAATCCTCAGTGTCATTATTTCCAGACGACTCTTTCCCAGTCACCTACCTCTGGGCCATTCTTCAGTCTAACAACCAAGAGGACTATGAATTCGACATGGAATATTCTCCACTCCTCTCTCCCTACCCTTCCCGCCCCACCCACCTCTGCTTGTTCCCCCACGCTGCTTGCGGCTCAAATGGAAGCTTACCACAGTAAAACAAAACCCTGAAAGACACGTTTGATGTGAAAATCCTCCAAGAGATCAAAACCACATCGAGAAGAATAGCTAATAGTTAGGTCTGGGACTCTAATAGCCAAAAGGGGACAAATCCCTGAATTTTGCCGTCAGGGAGAATTATTGGAACAATAGGGTTACTGTATAATTCCAGCCCAGTGATTTTTGAGACTAAGCAGTCTGAAACCAGAGAAGGGAAACCAGCTGCAGAGAATTCCAAGAAACATCAACATGTGTGTACTTCTTGGAGGGAAATTTCCAGTGATTTCTGGGAACATTTAGTAACTTCTGTGCTTACCTATGTTTGGTGTGTAAAGGCAAGTGCTTACCCCAAAGCTATTCATTCAGAAATTGACACAGTGAGTCTTTCTATTTTTGTTTAAAAGAGTATCCCATTTTTTCCTGATTTATAAAAATAGAAGCTAAAAAAAAATACCACATGCTGTCATAAAAAATTTGAGAAACACGGAAAAATATACATGAGTTGCAATTAATTAGTTATGACAGGTACTCATACAATAAAATCATTGCATATTCAATAGATAACGGCATGGCTATTAATGGTCATGGTTTGATGCAACAAAATTGTAGTTCCAAACGATTTGGGTGTATCCTTAACATGTAACCGGGTTTAGAATTTTGAGGCTTTCACTCTCTCTTTTTTTTGGAGTAATAAGCCTTATGACTATTTCATGGACGACCAAATTGTCAAAGAAGTTTAGCTGTTCTCAGTGGCCCCCCGGGAAATATTTAGTCATTTCAAACTCAACATGGCTAAAAACTGAGCTCATTTTCCACTCAAATCTGAGGTTTTCCCAAGTGATGCTATTATTTTTTTCAAAGAAATGAAGTAACACTACTTTTCTGGCTCACGAGACCTACAACATCAATGCCTCTCTCCTTCCCAACTTACTCGGGAAGATACTAATTGCTCCTTTAAACTCTCTCTAGGATTCCATCCCTTCCTCTTGTATTTTGCGACATTACCGTAGGCCCCATCAACTGGGAAGCTGTGAGTAAGGAGGATGCATTAATGTCCATCCAGCTGCCTCCATCATTCCCTCTGAAGCTCTAACACGTATTTACGTTTCACCAGCCCTTTTTCTAAAATGTGTGAAACTCCTCCTTGCAGATCTAAATTCTTTGGCCTCATGACATCCATCTAACAGCTATTATCTACTCTGTGCAAAGCACTGTGTTGGCAGGAAGGATACAATGACGCACTGAACAGACAAGCTTCCCTGCCCCATGGTGCCACAGTCTAGTCGAGGGGACAGACGACAAAATGAACAACAAAATAATTGTGTAACTTGTGCCAAGTGCCTGAAGGAAACGACCAGGGTGCTGGGCCCGAGAACCACGGGGGGTGAGCGGTCACTGGTGGCTAGGCGATGGGTAGATTGGCAGGGGGTGGGTGGTGAGAGAGGAAGTGGGGCGATCAGTAAAGATGCCGCTGCCATTGGGCAGCTAATGATGATGGTTTGGATTAAGGTGGTGGCAGTGAAGGGAGATGACACAAAGGGGTAGGGGAAGGGCTGAGTCAAAGATCACGTCCAGCTTTCCGGCTTATTTGTTTTTAATATTTTTAAAATATGTTTAAATATTAATATTAATTTATAGTAATATATTAATTCAATATTAATATAATATTAATTGTTTTAATATTAATAATGTGTTTTTAATATTTATTTTGAGAGAAAGAGCAGGGCAGAGCGAGAGAGAGGGAGAGAGAATCCCAAGCTGGCTCCACACTGTCAGTGCAGAGCCTGACACAGGGCTCGATCCCACAAACCGTGAGGTCATGACCCCAGCCAAAACCCGGAGTCAGATACTCGGTCAACGGAGCCACCCAGATGCCCCCAGTTTTCTGGTTTAAACAATTGGGTGCATGGTAGTGACAGTTCTGAGATGAGGAATATGAGACAACAGTAGATCTGGGAATTGAAAGCAACAGTTCCATACTGGATCTAAACCAATCATCTAAGAAGGAAGAGAAACCAGCCCCAGAAGCGCTACAGAAACATGCACGAGGGAGCAGGCTCCCAAGACCCTCCCTTCAAACCCAGTTCTCCCAGGGAGAACCCAATCCTTTGGACAACCAGTGGCTGAACAATCCTCATCCTAGCTGGGGATCCAGACCAGAATGGCTTTGACTTTGGTCTGTTGACTTATCTTCTATGGCCTGCAGGGGAGAAAGAACCTGGCCACACTTCTTCCCCAGCAGTGCCTGCTCCTCATCCATCCCTGCTGTAAGCAGGAGGAGCAGAGAGAAGGGGTTTTCTTCTGAAACCCCCCCATCGGGCAGTGGCACCCTCTTTCTTTTTAAATTATTTTTATTTATTTTGGGGGGGAGGGGCAGAGAGAGAGAGAGAGAGAGAGAAGGAGAGAGAGAATCCCAAGCAGGCTCCACACTGTCAGTGCAGAGCCCGATGCAGGGCTCACACTCACAAAATGTGAGATCATGACCTGAGCCAAAATCAAGAGTCAGACGCTCAACTGACTGGGCCACCCAGGCGCCCTGTACCCTCTTTCTTTTTAAGAGAGTGGGAGAGAACACATGCATGTGGGGGAGGGGCAGAGAGAGAGAGATTGAAAGAGAAAATCCCAAAAGGCTCTGTGCTCAGCGCAGGGCCCAATGTGGGGCTCGACCTCACCACCATGAGATCAAGAGTTGGATGCTAAACCGACAGCCATCCAGGCGCCCCCTTATGGCACCTTCTTTAGACTCTCTGCAGAATAGAAAGAAGGGGAACTCCTCCCTCCCATCCTTCCAAGACTGGGATCGCTTCTAAGAGGAAGTATTACCCGCCCCCCAGTTCCTGTCAATCAGCAGAACCTTGACCTGCTTCTCTCTGATCTGGAGGGTATACTCTACCTGCTACAAGCAGAGAGAGGCAGAGTCGGCCTTCCACTGGTCACGGCCATCCTGACACTGAGTCCTGGCATCCTTCTAGTCCAGCACTGTGAGGCAGGGCCTGTCCCCTGGGTGTAGGGCCTCTGGCTGACGGCTCCCTGCCCGCTTCCAAGCAGCCCTCCCTGGACAAGCTGAACCAGATCTGTGTCCCGGGCAGTCGCATGTACTGTGTGGCCTGTGGAACCTGCTCCTAGCTGGCTACTCTGACCTCAGCCACCAGGGTGAGGCCCTTAACTTCCTGGAGAGAGATATGCCTGCTAGGGCTTCCGGCCTTTTCGTTTCAGCTTCCCAGAACGTGCACACTGTGTTCTCCGAGGCCCAGTGCTCGGTCTACCCGGAGACCACAGGTGCTGCCTGCAGGTGGGGCAGACTTCTGTTTTCAGGGCACAGCTCCCTCTTGCCCAGAGCAGTCCTTCTGGGCAAGTCTCCTGTCTCGAAGACAGGAACATTTGCCACCCACATACTCCTGCTTGGTGCTCCCAAGCCTCCTGGCCACTGACTCCATCTAGATGCAACTGTGGGCAGACCCCTCATCATGAGGACTCTCAAATCCATATGGGTGACCCAGAAGGATACCCATGCCTCCTGACCACGTGACCAGGACCAGGCCATGAAGTCCTAACCTTGACTGACCTCCCGCTTTATGACGTTTGAACTTTGAACTTGACTATTCAAGAAATAAAAAAAAAAAAAAAAGGAAAAATATTACATGCTCCTGGATAGGAAGAACAAATATTGGTAAAATGTCAATACTACCCAAAGCAATCTACATATTCAATGCAATCCTTATCAAAATAACACCAGCATTCTTCACAGAGCTAGAACAGTCCTAAAATTTATATGGAACCAGAAAACACGCTGAATAGCAAAAGCAATTTTGAAAAAGAAAACCAAAGCAAGAGGCATCACAATCCTGGACTTCAAGCTGTATTACAAAGCTGTAATCATCAAGACAGTATGGTACTGGCACAAAAACAGACACTCAGATCAATGGAACAGAATAGAGAACCCAGAAACAGACCCACACACATATGGCCAACTAATCTTCGACAAAACAGGAAAGATTATCCAATAAAATAAAGACAGTCACTTCAGCAAGTGGTGCTGGGAAAACTGGACAGCGACATGTAGAAGGAACCTGGACCACTTTCTTACACCAGACACAAAAATAAACTCAAAATGGATGAAAGACTTAAATGTAAGACAGGAAGCCATCAAAATCCTCAAGGAGAAAGCAGACAACAACCTCTTTGACCTTGGCCGCAGCAACTTCTTACTCACCATGTCTCTGGAGGCAGGGGAAACAAAAGCAAAAATGAACTATTGGGACCTCATCAAAATAAAAAGCTTCTGCCCAGTGAAGGAAACAATCAGCAAAACTAAAAGGAAATCGACAGAATGGGGGAAGATATTTGCAAACGACATATCAGATAAAGGGTTAGTATCCAAAATCTATAAACAGCTTCTCAAACTCAACACCCAAAAAACAAATAATCCAGTGAAGAAATGGGCAAAAGACATGAACAGACACTTCTCCAAAGAAGACATTTAGATGGCCAACCGGCACATGAAAAAATGCTCAACATCACTCATCATCAGGGGAATACAAATCAAAACCACAATGAGGTACCCCCTCACCCCTGTCAGAATGGTTAACATTAACAACTCACGTAACAACAAATGTTGGTGAGGATGCGGACAGAGAGGATCTCTTTTGCGTTGTTGGTGGGAATGCAAGTTGGTGCAGCCGCTCTGGAAAACAGTATGGAGGTTCCTCAAAAAATTAAAAATAGAACTACCCTACAACTCAGCAATTGCACTACTAGGTATTTATCCAAGGGATACAGGTATGCTGTTTTGAAGGGACACATGCACCCCCATGTTTATAGCAGCACTATCGACAATGGCCAAAGTATGGAAAGAGCCCAAATGTCCATTGATGGATGAATGGATAAAGAAGATGTGATATATATATACAATAGAGTAGTACGCGGCAATCAAAAAGAATGAAATCTTGTCATTTGCAACTATGTGGATGGAATTAGAGGGTATTATGTTAAGCGAAATTAGTCAGAGAAAGACAAATATCGTATGACTTCATTCATACGAGGACTTTAGGATAACAGATGAACATAAGGAAAGGGAAGAAAAATAATATAAAAACAGGAAGAGAGACAAAACATATAAGAGATTCTTAAATACAGAGAAGAAACAGAGGGTTGCTGCGGGGTTGTGCGAGGGGGGGATGGTCTAAATGGTAAGGGGCATTAAGGAATCTACTCCTGAAATCGTTGTTGCACCATATGCTAACTAACTTGGATGTAAATTAAAAAATAAAATAAAATAAAATAAAATAAAAAATTCCAAAAAAAAGGAAAAGGAGAAATGTATTTTCTCTCATTCCTTTGAAGCACTTCCGTCTAGTTTATACTGGATCATTCAGAACTTGATAGTTATTTCTACTTATTGTCCTTAATTTGTGTGATGCCTTTAAACTGTGTCTTCCCAAAAAGATTGAGACTATGCTCCTGTGGGCACTCTCTCTTCTCTGTTTGCCTGGAGCTGGGAAGGCAGCGAACCCCACCCCTCGTTCCCTTCGGAGGAAAACAGCTCAGCCCCTATCTCTGGCCTTGCCCGATAGCCTCCCGGAGCCCCATGCCAGCTCTATCAGTTTTTTGCACATGGATGCCCCTGGGGGGTGAGAGGGAGGCTGGAAGGGGGAGGAAAGGTCTATGGGGCCCCTGGCCTTTAGGAGAGTAAAGTACTTAGCCCAGGAGGAAGACTCAGGCTTTCAGACTTCGGACTGTGAGGGAAATGATTGTAAAAGGGTAATCATACAGGCATCTGACAGTCCATAAAGAAAACAGCAGATGACTAACAGAAATTACAGGATGGCTCCACCCTCTCGCTGAAATGGCATATTCTTTTGAACGCTCTGGGTAATTTCATAACACTTAGTGCTCTCGCTAGGAGCGGCTTTCCATCACGGAGTCTGGAAATGAGGGTAATTACGTATGTGCTTCCCATCTTCATTGCCCACTCAGATCTCCTGTGTGACCAGCCTCTTTCCCCTTTCCTTGTCCAAGTCTTCATCCCTCCAGAAATCAATTTATTCATGCAAGTGGGACAATAGTAGGCAAAGTGAGCAGGAAATAATAATAATAAATTCAATTACGCAGCATTTGAGGCTCGATTTCCAGTAAAACAAAACTTCCCGGCTTCCTCCGCCAACGCAACGTGAAAGCATTTATGTAGACACAGTGCCATCTGCTGGCGTCTGGAATCGCAGCAGCTGAGAATTCACCTTCCGCCTCCAAACCTGAACAGCTCATTTCACTCCTTCATTCAGAACACATTCACTGGGTGCTTACTTTGAGCCACGCACAACGCTAGATGATAGAGGCACAAGAAAGCATGGCACTCGCCTGTCTAGTGTGGTGGTTACACTTGGCACAGGTGAAAAATCATCTTGGGGAATTTTTTATTTATTTTAAAAAAATTTTTAATGTTTACTTATCTTTGAGAGAGAGACAGAGTGCAAGCAGGAGAGGGGCAGAGAGAGAGAGGGAGACACAGAATCCGAAGCAGGCTCCAAGCTGTCAGCACAGAGCCCGGCGTGGGGCTTGAACTCACAAACTCATGAGATCATGACCTGAGCCAAAGTCAGACGCTTAACTGACTGAGCCACCCAGGCATCTTGGGGAATTTTTTAAATAAAGACCCTTAGGGGGTGCCTGGGCGGCTCAGTCGGTTGTGCGTCCGACTTCGGCTCGGGTCATGATCTCCCGGTCTGTGAGTTCAAGCCCCGCGTCGGGCTCTGTGCTGACAGCTCAGAGCGTGGAGCCTGCTTCGGATTCTGTGTCTCCCACTCTCTCTGCCCCTCCCCTGCTTGTGCTCTCTCTCTGTCTCAAAAAAAAAAATGAGTAAATGTTAAAAAAATTTTTTTAAAAAATAAATGAAGACCCTTAGGCTTTGCCCTGCAACAATTCTGAATTGGTGGGTCTAAGCTAGACCCCAGGAGCCTACGTTTTAAACAAGCTTTCCAGGCGATTCTGAAACAGGGAGTCCACAAATCACATGTTGAGCAGAAGTAATGCTAGAGAAGCAGATAGCGGAATCCATTAGTTTGATGTAATCTGGCAAATGCCACAACGTGTAGACAGAGTCTGCTGGGGACACAGAGAAGGGATATCTAACCAGACTGGAGAATAGAGTGGAGAAGGCTTCCCGGAAGGTAGGACTCCAGACAAATAGAAGTTGACAAGACGGAGAGGGGAGCAGAGGATCCAGACAGAGGGTGTAGCACCATCCACAAAGGCAAGAGGGCACGAAAGTGCACACAGGTTGTGTGGGATGCTGGAGAAAAGTGGGGGGGAGGGTCAGAAAGGAAGGACCTGGAATACTGAAAGCTAACTTTATCCTAAAAGCTCTGGGGAATGTGGAAACTTTCTAAGCAGGAGAATGAAGGGATCAGATCTGCATTATAGGCAAATCCCTCTGGCAGCAATGCCTTGAGGATGCAGGACTAAAGAGAGGGGTGCCTTGGGGACGAAGTGGCAGGTAGGTCTCTGAGGAGACAGTAGCCCAGGGCCGAGAGGAGGGAGCAGATACGGGAGGAGCTGAGAGGGCCCAAGGATGACGCTAAGGGTTCTGGACTGGGAGGCCAGATGGCGTCATTTCCAAAGACAAAGCACACACAGAGAGAGGGACGGGGTTGGGGAGGGCCAGAGAAGACTAGAAGAGGCACGACAGGGACAGAGGCCGTGAACAGCGTTCCTTTCTGGTGTAATTGTCACTGCCCTGCTCTACCCCTTGCCGTGTGATCTGAATTCTTCCTTAACCCCACCGTGCCTTGGCTGTGTTTCCTCTATAAGATACAGATCCTAATAGTATCTACCTCGTAGGGTTGTTGTGATAATTAAATGAATTGACACGTACAAGGTGCTTAACAAAAGTGCCTCACACGTTTAAGACTCGATCGATGTTAGCTATTATTTATGGCCAGATTCCTAACTGGTTGCGGTACATTGGGTCATGGCTCCCAATGCTTCGGTCTCTGTTTTAGAATCAAACATCCGTGTCCTTGGCTAAATGACTTTGCGGCACCTCCCGCTAGCACAGAGTACGTTCGTTCTCCCGTTCGGCATCCGTGACTCGCTCTGACCCGTGCAGTGTTAGTGACACTGTGACACAAGCAGAGGCTCTAAATATGCCGGTGAGATCTGGCTTGCTCTTTTAGGCGTGTGCAATTCACCAGCTACGACCTTGTTTGCCACCGGTTCTGGAATGATGAACACCAGAGAGCAGACCCCTGGCTGGACGCACAGCCTCAGTTGGGGGAGGGGAGGGCACCCAACCCACAGGCTTGTGAGCAACAAAATAAATGAGATACGAATGCTGTCGTTACAGAGCATTATTGCAGCAACTGCTAATTAATCCACTGATACAGGAAAACACTTTCTGGCCAATTTTTTAACACTTACTCGGAGACTATGATGTCTCGACACTAGGCTGCTCAAAGGACACAGCACAAGGTGCCCGGGTACTTTAGGTTTCTGACAATACGCCAGGCCTTCCCAGCCTGGGTGGTTCAGTCGGTTAAGCGTCAGACGTCAGCTCAGGTCATGATGTCGCAGTCCTGTGAGTTCGAGCCCCGTGTCAGGCTCTGTGCTGACGGCTCCGAGCCTGGAGCCTGCTTCGGCTTATGTGTCGCCCTCTCTCTCTCTGTCTCTCAAAAATAAACACTAGAAAACGTTTTTGTTTTTTTTTTTTTAAAAAGCAATCGTTATAGAGGTTTCCCAACTTGCAGTCACTGAGAGGTTACTTCGGGTGCCTTCACATCCACCAGAAGAGGTACTGAGCCGGAAAAGAGGCAGGTGGGCAACCCACTTCTGCTTACACCCTTCCTTCCCCTTGGCCAAGCTCAACTCATGGCCCTGACCACAGAGTGACCCAACAGAAAGCTAAGTTTAATTAGAGGCTTGAAACACAGAAGTGGGCCCAACTTGACCTCCAAACGTCCTAAGAGCAGCAGCGTCTGCAAGGCCATTCGCTGTGTGGAAAGGACCCACAGGAGCCAGCAGATCTTCTTTCCCTTTATCTGCGAGTGTTTGGGTCTTTGTCCGTCCCTCAGGTGTCCCTGACAACCCTGCTTTAGTCTAGACAGCAGAGTGGAGAGAGCACTGGGTCAGGAGTCAAAAGAAAAAAAAAAAAAAAGTTCTGCTGACTGCTTGTCTGACATTGAGTAAATCACTTAAACTGGCTGCCTCTCTGTTTTCCGTCTGTAAAATGGGGATGATAGGACCTGCTCCCAGGTATCACCTAGTTGTCATAAGGATAAAATGAAAATATGCTTTCAAAACTGTAAAATGAGGTGCATCTGGCCGGCTCAGTTGGTAAAACGTGAGACTCTTGATCTTGAGGTCACGCGTTTGAGTCCCGTATTGAGGGTGGAGATAACTTAAAAATTAAAAAGAATTTTAAAAGGTACATATTTATTTAAAAAACTATAAAATGGGGCACCTGGTGGCTCAGTCGGTTAAGCACCAGACTTCGGCTCAGGTCATGATCTCACGGATTGTGAGTCTGAGTCCCGCGTGGGGCTCTGTGCTGACAGCTCGGAGCCTGGAGCCTGCTTCAGATTCCGTGTCTCCCTCTCTCTCTGCCCCTCCCCTCCCCTGCTCTCTCTCTCTCTCTCTCTCTCTCTCTCAAAAATACATAAACATTAAACATTTTTTTAAAACTGTAAAATGAAGTAATACGTCCTAGCACCAGGAGCTTCAATGTGGGGGGCTCGGGGAGTTAGGAGCAGGAAGAATAATACGGAAATGGCGCCCCCTTCTGTGCATCTCAGGAACTGCCCCACACCACCAGGAGCAGGCTTCGTGCCCAGCGGGGAGTCCGAGGCTCAGGCATCGCCAGGTTTCCTCCTACTTCATGTTCTCTTTATCAGTTGCTTTATGAGTTTCCTCCTTGTTTAAATTCCCCACCCCTGTCTCTTCCCTCGGGTTTGACTTCAGTCTGAACACGGGATCGTCACAGCCACTTAGAATTCTCCCCCTGAGCCCTCATCATTTCTTCTCTTTCTTTTAAAGTTTATTTCTCTATTTTGAGAGAGAGAGAGAGAGAAAATCCCAAGCAGGGGTCGGAGCTGTCAGCACAGAGCCCAGAGAGGGGCTCAAACGCACAAACCGGGAGATCATGACCTCAGAGGAAGTCAGATGCTTAACGGACCGAGCCACCCAGGCGCCCCAGCTCCGATCATTTTTCATCCCACTGCGGGGCTCCATTCCTCACTGTGGGCCTCTCCTGTTTAGGACAGATTAAGTTCTAACAGAGTTCGTCTTTTCCTGTTTGGCTCATCAGTTAGTACTTGCTGAGAAATAAATATTTTTCACCTGCTCATCCACATACTCTGTGCTGTTTTCCAGACAGTGAATTACAAGCCCAAGGCGAGACTGCCAAGAGCGTTTGTCTCGAGGGTCCTTTCTGCACAGGGTTTTGTTGGTTTTCTTTTGTTTTTGTATTAAGCACCCAGAGCCAAGGACCGGGTTGTTCCTGAAACCCTTCTTCCCATTATGCAAAGCCTCACGGTGCCCCAAGGCATCACAGTTCCATCTACTGGGACAAATTTGAGTAATTAACTTTTTAAAAGTTATCTGCTACCTGATAGTATCTTAATGTGCTAACACACTTGTCTTTTAATAGCAATCTTTAAAATCTTGAGCCAAACACTGGGGGTGGAGAGATTAAAAAAAAAAAAAAAAAGAAAAGAAAGAGAATGTCCACTTCTAATAAAAAGATTTGCCTAAAGAGATTATTACACATTTACACAAAGAGCCCTACATTTACACAATGATAAAGTGTTCCCATTTTACTAAGAGCCTCACCGCCTGCTTGGAGGCCGTGTGATCACCGCTTACTGAGCAGAGGGAGGCCCAGCAAGGTTTCGTATTCGCTCAGGTCTGTAGAACCAGGCCTAGGACTCAACTCTTCTGCTGTGCCCCCCATTCTTCTGAAGAGAATATTTGATGAGGCAGAGGCTGCAAATACTGACTGAAAAGAGATATTGATAATTGAAAAGAATTGTTCACAGATTAAAATTTTCCTTCAATTACTATTATTTGGTATTACTGTTCACAGCAGTCATTACTACCCTCTTCTGCTCTCCAGAAGGAAGACTCCAGAGTGTAGAGGTTTTGCCGTGTTGATCGCTATGTTCCTGAAACCATGGCTGACCTTCCGTAAGTACTAATTGAAACAAGCAAACAAAAAAATGAATCAATATGAATAATAAAAAGGTGATGTTATCAATTATGCCTCAGTAAAGCTGAAAAAAAAAAAATACACTGAGAAAAATCCACTGCCCTTATTTTATTTTTTGTAAGTGAAGTTATGGGGGCGCCTGGGTGGCTCAGTAGGTTGAGCATCCGACTCTTGATTTCAGCTCAGGTCATGCTCCTAGGGTCGTGGGGTCAAGCCCCGCATCAGGTTCTGAGCTAAGTGTGGAGCCTGCTTAAGATTCTCTCTCTCTCTCTCTCTCTCTCTCTCTCTCTCTCTCTCTCTCCCACTCTCCCCTGCTACACACACATTCTCTCTAAAATAAGTAAACAGATAAAATAAAGTGAAGTTATGTTAGATTGGATTTGTTTTATTCTATGACTGGATAAAAAGTATATAGATTCATTACAGCGTTTTCAAATGAAACAGAAAAGTGAAAAAACAAATGAACACGTCACACGCATTAGGATGGCACGCCCAGAACAGAGGCCATGGGAGGACAGGGTGAGAAAGTGGCCCTGTGCAAGCCCAGAGGAGGGCTGTCACCGGACGTCAATCCTGACGACACCTTGATCTGGGACTCCCAGCCTCCAGAGCTGTGAGAAAACAAAAAGTAAAGCCTCTCAGTCTGTGGCATTTTGTGGCCACTGGAGCAGACAAATACAGGATACGCTTCTCCTGTATAGGTTCTCCTGAAATACAGGTTGCATTTCTGTTGGGTAAACACCTATGAGAGAGATTCCTTGGTCTTATGGTAGGTGTGTATTTAACTTGACAAGAAATTGCCAAACTGTTTTCCAGAGTCGCTGCATCATTTCGTGTTGACATCAGCTGTAGTTGCCCCACATCCTCGTCAATATTCGGTGTTACCTGGTGAGGCCTTTGCTTTTTTGTTTTTTGTTTGTTTTAATTTTAGCTATCCTGGTGGGATATACTGGTATCTAATTATGGTACTATTTTACATTTTCCTTTTCTTTTTAAATTTTTTTTTTTTTTTTGAGAGACAGAGAGCGAGAGAGAGATCAAGTGGGAGAAAGGGCCAGAGGGAGAGACAGAGAGGGAGAGAGAGATCCTCAAGCAGGCTCCATAATGAGCAGGACTCAATCCCACCATCATGGGATCATGACCTAAGCCAAAATCAAGAGTCCAGTGCTCAGTCAACTGAGCCATCCAGGCACCCCTACATTTTCCTGATGATGTTAAGCATCTTTCCTACATGTGCCTACATGTTAATCATAGGTCTTCTTTGATGATGTATTTGTTCACATTTGTTTCCCTTTTTGTTATCAGGTTGTGTTTTGTTATTATTGAGGTGTTAAGGGGTCTTTATCTATCCTAGGTATAAGCATTTCATTCAGTATATGTTTTGCAAAGATTTTCTTCCAGTCTGTCTTGCCTTCATATTTTCTGAACATTGTCTTTCAAAGGGCCTAAGTTTTTAGTATTTATTTATTTATTTATTTATTTATTTATTTATTTATGTTTATTTTTGAGAGAGAGAGGGAGGGAGAGAGAGAGAGAGAGAGGGAGAGAGATGCGTGTGTGCATGAATAGGGGAGGGACAGAGAGAGAGGAAGACACAGAATCCGAAGCAGGCTCCAGGCTCCGAGCTGTCAGCACAGAGCCCGATGCGGGGCTCAAACCCATGAACTGTGAGATCATGACCTGAACCGAAGTCGGATGCTTAACCGACTGAGCCACCCAGGCACCCTGCTAAGTTTTTATTTTTAATAAAGTCTAATTTATAAGGTTTTTCGGTTATGGTTCATGCTTTTTGGGTTCTAAGAAATCTTTACCTAAACAAAAATGACAAAGGTTTTCCCCTACATTTCTTTCAGAAGTTTTATAGTTTTTTGAAAGTTTATTTATTTTGAGAGAGACAGGGACAGAGCACACAAGTGGGGGAGGGGCAGAGAGAGAGGGAGACAGAGAGAATCCCAAGCGGCCTCTGCACTCCTAGTGCAGAGCCCGATGTGGGACTCGAACCCACGCACTGTGAGGTCATGACCTGAGCTGAAATCAAGAGCCAGATGCTTAACCAACTCAGCCACCTAGGCGCCCCAAAGTTTTATGATTTTTAACTTTTACATTGAGGCGTATGATCCACTTTGAATTAATTATGGCATATGATGAGAGGTAAGAATTGAGTTCATGTTTTTCCACAAGGATATCCTATTATTCTAGCAACATTATTATTTTTTGTAAGTAATCTCCACACCCAACATAGGGCTCAAACTCACAGCCCCAAGATCAAGAGTTACATGCTCTACTAACCGAACCACCCAGTCGCTCCTCTAGCAATATTGTTTAAAAGACCATCCTTTTCTTCTTTGTCAAAAATGAATTGACATTATTATATGTAAGTCTATTTCTGGACTCCCTATTCTGTCCCATCCATATGCCTATCTTTACATCAACACCACGCTGTCTTAATTACTATAGCCTTACAGTAAATCTTGAAATCTGGTAAAGTTCCCCATTCCTATTCTTTCTTAAGTTTGTTTTGGCTGATCTAGATTTTTTCTATTTCTCCACAAATTTTAGAATAAACCCATCAATTTCTATTAAAAAAAAACAAAAAAACAACAAACCCAAACAACCTACTGATATCATGACCAAGACTATGTTAAATCTATAGATGATTTGGGGGAGAATTGACATAACAATAATGAGTTTCTATGCATAAACATGATACATCTAACCATTTATTTAAGTCTTCTATAATTTTTCTTGGAAATATTTTGTAATGTTCAATATTCGGTCTTTGCATTCAGTTAGATTTACCCCTAATATTTATTTTAATGTTACTACAGGGGCACAACGGTGGCTTAGTCTGTTGAGTGTTGGACTTCAGCTCAGGTCACGATCTCATGGTTCATGAGTTCGAGCCCCACATCAGGCTCACTGCCGTCAGCCGGTTAGCACAGAGCCCGCTTTGGATCCTCTGTCCCCCTCTCTCTCCCCTCTCCCACTTGTGCTTTCCCCAAAATAAATAAGTATTTTTTAAAAATATTACTTCAAATGGCATTTTAAAAGCTTTTTATTTATTTTTATTTTACATCTAAGTCAGTTAGCATATAGTGCAACAACGATTTCAGGAGTAGAACGCAGTGATTCATCCCCTATGTATAACACCCAGTGCTCATCTCAAGTTTCCTCTTTAATGCCCCTTGCCCATTTAGCCCATCCCTCCACCCACAACCCCTCCAGCAACCTTCAGTTTGTTCTCTGTATCTAAGAGTCTCTTATGTCTTGTCCCCCTCCCTGTTTTTATATTATTTTTGCTTCCCTTCCCTTCTGTTCATCTGTTTTGTGTCTTAAATTCCACATAGGAGTGAAATCATATGATGTTTGTCTTTCTCTGACTAATCTCACTTAGCATAATACCCTCTAGTTCCATCCACGTTGTTGCAAATGGCAAGATTTCATTCTTTTTGATTGCAAAAACTTTTTATTTGAAATGGTCTGTTGCTAGTGTATAGAAATACCATTGTTTCTCTGAATCTTGCACCTAGAACTCATTAGTTCTAGTGGCTTTTTAAATTTTTTTTTAACGTTCATTCATTTTTGGGGGGGGGGGGAGAGAGAGAGAGAGAGAGAGGGAGAGAAACAGAGCGTGAGTGGAGGAAGGGCAGAGAGATCTAGTAGCTTTTTTGTAGATTCCTTAGGATTTTTCACATACAGCCCCATTTGTGAACGAGACAGTTGTGTTTCTTCCCTTCCAGTCTTCCTTGCCTTATTGCACTGACCAGCACCTCCAGAACAATGTGAAAGAGACACGATGAGGGTAGACATCTTTGTCTTGTTCCTTACCTTCGGAAGAATATATTCACCATTAAGTATGATGTTAGCTTTAGGCTTGTTTTCTTTTGTTCTGTATGCTTTGGTATCTTGTTAAATCCTGCTGTGACTCAGAACATGGTCACTGTAAATATCTCACATGTGAATGAAAAGAACATTATCTATCTAGCTACCTATTGAGATCTCCTACATTTTCTCATTTTAACACTTCCCCACATGTCTTATATGCGTATTACATTAACATCTTAGAGTTGTATCACCCCAATAGATCATATATATTTTTTTTAATTAATTAACTTTGTTTCCATCTTGGAAAACTTTAGTTATCAGTATAAAAAGGCTTCCTCATTCTGTTTTCTTCCTCCTTCCTTCTGAATGCCATTAGGTGGCATTTCATCATACGGATGGACCACACTTGACTTAACCAGTGTATCCCACTTTGAAGGGTATTTTTTGTTTTGGGAGTTTTGTTTTTTAATCAGGAAGGCAAATTTCTCTCTCTCTCTCTCTCTCTCTCTTTTCCCTTTTCTTCTTCTTAACCTTTTGACCCCTTTCTCTCATTTCTCCCACTCTCCACCCTTGCCTCTGGCAGCTATCAGCAGTCTGTACTCTGTATCCAGGAGCTTGGCTTGTTGTTGATGTTGTGTGAGATTCCACATAGAAAAGAGAAGCATGGTATTTGTCTCTCTCTGACTTATTTCACTTAGCATAATGCCCTCAAAGTCCATCAGTGTTGCAGTAAATGGCAAGGATTTATTCTTTTTTTTTTTTTTTTTTTTTTAATATTTATTTTTGAGACAGAGAGAGACAGAGCATGAACGGGGGAGGGGCAGACAGAGAGGGAGACACACAATCTGAAACAGGCTCCGGGCTCTGAGCTGGCAGCACAGAGCCCGACGCGGGGCTCGAACTCACAGACTGTGAGATCATGACCCGAGCTGAAGTCGGACGCTCAACCGACTGAGCCACCCAGGCGCCCCAGGATTTATTCTTTTTGATGGCTAAGTAACATTTCTTGGTATATACCACATTCCATTGCATACACCACAATTTCCTTATCCATTCATCCATCGATGGACAATTAAGTTGTTTCCATATCCTGGCTATTGTAACTAATGCTGCAATGAACATGAAGGTCCACGTATCCTTTCGAATTAGGGTTTTCGTTTTCTTCTGACCAATACCCAAATGTGGAGTTGCCGGATCGTATGGTAGTTCTATTTTTAATATTTTGAGAAAACTCCATAGTGGTTTTCAGAGTGGCTGAGCCAATTTACATTCCCACCAGTGAGGCACGAGGGTTCCCTTTTCTCCACATCCCCGCCAACATTTACTATTTCTGGTCTTTAGCCATTCACTTTACAGCCATTCTAACAGGTATGGGTGGTATCTCACCATGGTTTTGATTTGCACTCCCCTGACGATTAATGATGTTGAGCATCATTTCATGTACCTGTTGGCCATCTGTATGTCCTCTTTGCGAAAGTGAAATTCCATTGTATGAATATACTACATTCTGTTTATCTATTTATCTGTCGAAGGAGGTTTGAGTTGTTTCCACCTTTTGGGTATTATGAACGATGTTGCTGTAAACACTCACGTCCAAGTTTTTGTGTAGACCTAAGTTTTCCGTTCCCTGGGGTATATACCTAGCATTGGAACTGGGTTATATGGTAACACTATGTTTCATTGAGAAATCGCCGGATTGTTCTAAAATTACTGCACCATTTTACATTTCCACTGGAAGTGCATGAGAATCCCAGTTCCTCCACATCTTCACCAACACTTGTGTGATCTGACTTCATTGTAACCTTCTTACTTTCCAATTTTTCTTTTTCCCTACCTCCTTCACTCACTTCTCTATTTCCTCCCCTCATTTGGACAAATCTTCAGAATTTCTTTTCTTTTTAAATATTTTGTAACACTTATTCATTTTTGAGACACAGAGAGAGACAGAGCATGAGTGGGGAAGGGGCAGAGAGAGAGGGAGACACAGAATCAGAAGCAGGCTCCAGGCTCCGAGCTGTCAGCACAGAGCCCCATGTGGGGCTCAAACCCACGAACCACAGGTTCATGACTTGAACTGAAGTCAGACACTTAACCGACTGAGCCACCTTGGCGCTCTTAACTCTTCAGAATTTCTAATATTACTGAGACCCTAAAATAATTCCACCCAGGAACCCTTTCCCTCGTATTAGATCCTAAACTTCTCTTCAGTTAAAGTCGCTACCGGCCTCTAACTCATTTCTACTATGCGCATTTTTGGATTTCTAATCCTCAACAGCCAAGCCCCCATCTAAATGCACTGCGCCCTGTCAGTGTTTCTGATCTCAGGGTTTGAAAAGAATTTTCAAAGTTTCTTAGTCTTGTTCATTTTATGAAAGAAGGATGTGGAGAAAAACTGAATAAAAAGAAGGTGGGAAATAAGAGAAGGGAAGCAGAGGGAGGAGACAGGAGGGAAGCACCAAGCTTATGCCTGACATTTTACATAATCTTTTTCAAATCTCACAGCGACCCCAAAAGATTGGTGTTACCTTTCCCCTGTTTCAAAAATAAGGGGACTGAAGCTAAGAGAAGTTAATTATTTTGTTTGAGGTCCCCCAACCTGTGAGAGTCGAACTTAGCTACTTGCAACTACAAATCCTGTGGTCCAGGAAACTCGAATTTCAAGAAGAATGACCCTCATGGGTGTATGATTACCTTATCCCTCGGTCCTGGGACAGACATACCCTGGATGGACCACGGCTCCAGCAGTGAAGGGGGATTATTAGGAGAATAACACAGTGTCTTGTTTCTGAAGGGAAGTCAGTGCTGTGATGGGAGTAGTTTTGTCTCAAAGGACAGGAGATGCCTCTGGCTAGGAGAAAATAGGCTGGGAAGTATGTCCCTCCAGCAAGGTTATGGTATTTGTCACCTGGAAGGAACTCCAGAGTTAGATATGTGAGACAGTATAGAAAATTCCAGGAGGAAACTTCAGACATGGGTTACCTCAGAGCAAAGGAAGCTACTCATATTTCTACAAATTATTCAAAGAGCAGTAGCGGGTGCCTGGGTGGCTCAGTTGGTTAAGCGGCTGACTTCAGCTCAGGTCATGATCTCACAATTCGTGAGTTCAAGCCCCGCCTCAGGCTCTGTGCCAACAGCTCGGAGCCTGGAGCCTGCTTTGGATTGTGTGTGTGTGTGTGTGTCTCTCTCTGCCCCTCCCCTGCTCGCACTGTATCTCTCTCTCAAAAAATAAATAAACATTAAAAAAAGATAAAACAAGATCAGTAGCAATTTATAAAAATAGAACAAGGTCATTACACAACCAAGTTCATTTGTTTCATTTTTGCCTTTGACTTGTAGGTCTTGCTTTTGAAAATATTTTTGAAAAATTAAATCTTGTTGCATAACTAACAAAGTCAAACCGTTACACCATAATCAGAGAGAAGTCTGATCTCCGTCTCTATCTCTGTTCCATTCCTCCCCCTAGAGGTAATCAGCATTTTTTGTTTTTTAATTTGTTCTTTTAACTTTGTTTTTATTTTATCTTTCTATTTCAATTTCTTTCTTTCTTTTTCTTTTTTTTTTTTTTTTTTTTTTAAGTAATCTCTGTGCCCACGGTGGGGCTCGAACTCATGACCCTGAGTTGCATGCTCTACTTACTAAGCCAGCCAGGGACCCCTTATGTATTTTTAAAAAATATATAAGGTAGGGGTGCCTGCCTGGCTCAGTCAGTGGAGCATACAATTCTTAATCTCAACGTTGTAAATTCGAGTCCCACGTTTGTTGGGTGTAGAGATTATTAAAAGATGAAATCTTAAAATACGGGATACTCATTTCCTCTTCCCCTTTTAGTTAAACGGTAGTATATTACCTTAGTTTGGCAATCCTGCTTTTTTCCACTGGATATCATGTCATAGCAGTACATAGAGGTATTTCTTACTTGTTTTTACAGCTATGTACTAATTCTAGTATGTGAATGGGTCCTAGTTTATGAAAGCATTCTGTGATGGATGATCGTTGAAGTTGTTTCCACTTTTTTGGTTTTGCAAACAGTGGTCACTGAGTAACCTTATGCATCTTTTTGTATTTTTGTCAGTGGATCTTTAGGCTTGAGGCCTAAAAGTGGGATATTTGGATCGACAGGTTAATATCTATGCAATTTTACTAGATAGTGCCAAATTCCCCTCGCCCTGGATTATACCATTTTTGCGTTCCCACCAGCAAAAAATTAAAGTGCTTGTTTCCTGACTGCTTTGTCAACACGTTTTGCTGTCTAAACTTTTACATTTCTGCCAATCTGAGAGTGGGGAATAGTATCTTCGTGCAGTTTTCATTTGCATTTCCTTTAAGTGTGACTGTACATCTTTTCACATATTTAAAGGTCCTTTATTTTCATTATTGTGTGTGTGTGAATTGTGTGTGTATATCTCCTATTTTCCACAAAGTGATGGTTTTCCTTTTCTTTTCCAAGTGATGAAGCCCTTCGTCTATTTATGAAGGATACTGATGGTGATGTGCTGAGAGCCCGCCTACAAGCGCCGATTATTAAATCGTCAGGAATTTTGTGACCCAGCTGATGTCACATGGGTACAGGTGAGCGCATTTTGACAACTTAAAATCTACTGTGGTGGGAGGGTTTACACGATGGCGATTGGCAAAGACTGTGAACCAGGAGTCCTCCTTGCTCTCCAGAACACAATCAGACAACATTAATCCTTTGTACGTCGGAAATACCTATCGCAGTTTTTAACTTGTCTTTTCATTTTGCTTATGATGTGTTTCGCTAACGCAAAAATTTTATTGTCACTGTTGTTTTGTATAGTCCAAATTTCAGTCTTTTCCTTAATTGCCTCCGGATTTTGAGTTCAGGAAGTTTCCCCAATTCCTTAATTACGGAGGAATCCGCTCTTACTTCCTTCTAGTAAGTATACAGCTTTGTTTCTTTAAAAAGTTTTTAAATCTTTGACCCATCCGGAATTCATCTTGTGTAGAGAAACGGATATGACTGTCTGGCTACCTATTTACCCCAATACTATTTACAAAGAAGGACTTTTTCCTCCATTGATTTCAGATGCGACCTTTATCACATATTAAATTTCCAGATGCAATTATGTTTGGATTTTCTACTCTGTTTCATTGATCTATGTATTCATGTCCCAATACCATCATCTTAGTGTACAAGCTTACAATGTTTTTTTAAAAATTTTTTTAATGTTTATTTACTTTTGAGAGAGAGACGGAGTATGAGTGGGGGAGGGCAGAGAGAGAGAGGGAGACACAGAATCCGAAGCAGGCTCCAGGCTCCGAGCTGTCAGCACAGAGCCTAATGTGGTGCTCGAACCCACAAACCCTGAGATCATGACCTGAGCCCGAGTCAACCGCTTAACCGACTGGGCCGCCCAGGAGCCCCAAGTCTTATAATGTTTTAATGACTGGTAGGGCTGGCCTCATTTTCTTCTTTCTCAGAGCTTTCCCAAATATTCTCATTGATTTAATTTTCCAAGGCTCCTTCTTCTGTTGCTTTTGCAAAGTGTTTTAAAAAAAAATATGGGCTTGGGCCACCTGGGTGGCTCAGTCGGTTAGCGTTCAACTTTGACTCAGGTCATGATCTCACAGTTCACGAGTTCAACCCCGCAACGGGCTCTGTGCTGATAGCTCAGAGCCTGGAACCTGCTTCGGATTCTGTGTCTCCCTCTCTCTCTACCCCTCCCTCACTCTCGCTCTGTCGCTCTCTCAAAAATAAACAAACATTTTAAAAAACAACAACAACAACATGGCCTTGTATTTTCTGACTTCTGCCTCCTCTGTAGGGTCCATAACCCTACTTTAGTTGAGACCTTCTCTTTCTTTTTCCCCTGATGTTCTTGTCCTGGATAAGTTGAATTCTACTCACAGACGTTTCCTCGGACAGAAAGCATTATGTAAACTTCATCTAGCATTGTGAATCACTAATTCTGTTCCTGAGTAGCTATGGGATCTGGGGGCAAAACCATCTCCAGATTTTTTCAACTATACATTGAAAATAAAAAATAACCTATTTCATAGGGGATTTGTTTTGTGCAATTAGAAATAATTTTCAGGCAGTTCTCAGTCCTACCTGTCAGTAGAATTTGACTCACTTAATTACTCCCTCCTTGGAACACAACTGGCTGACTTCCAGCTGACCCCACACTCACCCTAACTAACTTACCTTCCCCCTCAGGCTCCCTCAGTGTTGCCTCCTCAGCCTAGAAAGTGGGGGGACTCCAGAACTCAGATTTCAGACCTCTTCTCCTCTCATCTAAATTCACTCCCCTAGTGAGTTTATACTATCTTCAGAATTTAAAGGATGACTCCCGGGGGCCTGGGTGGCTCAGTCGGTGACACGGTTACACGTCAGATTCTTGGTTTCGGCTCAAGTCATAATCCCAGGGATGGAACCCGATGTCAGGCTCCTCGCTGAGCACGGAGCCTTCTTGAGATTCTCTCTCTCTCTGTCTCTGCCCTTCCCCTGCAATCCCCCACCTCAAATTTAAATAAATAAACATTCCCAAATTTTGTATCTCCAGCCCAGACCTGCACTACATACTCAAAATCTGTACACCTAACTGCTTCCTTATCAACTCCCACTGGACGTCTCAAAGATATTACCACTTTAATGTATCCCAAAACAACGCTAATATTCTCCCCCAAACCTGTTTCCCTTACGGTCCTCCCAATCATCTCAGTTAATGACAATTCTGTTCTTCTAGCAGCTGGTGGTGGGGGGGGGGGGGGCACTTTTTGTCCACTCTCTAATTCACCTATCCCTGGGTTCATCCATGTGGCCACAAGTGGCAGTGATGAGGTCTTGGACTGGTGGGGATTCGGAGTTAACAGCCAAGAAAGAATTCTTGAGACGTCTTCAGTGCAAAAGGGTGATTTTACTGGGGCGCCTGGGTAGCTCAGTCAGTTAAAAGTCCGACTTCGGCTCAGGTCATGATCTCACAGTTCGTGAGTTTGAGCCCCACGTCGGGCTCTGTGCTGACAGCCCAGGGCCTGGAGCCTGCTTCAGATTCTGGGTCTCCCTCTCTCTCTGCCCCTCCCCTACTCATGCTCTGTCTCTCTAAAATGAGCAAATGTCAAAAAAAAATTTTTTTTTAATTTTTTTTTTTTTTAAATGGCCATTTTATTAAAGCACAGGGATAGGATTCAAGGACAGAAAGAGCTGCACGAGGGTTGTGCAGAGTGACCAGTTATATACTATGGAGTTGGGGAGACAGAGTCAAATGGGAGGCCTCCAGAGGGACTGTGATGTGCTAAGGAGGACTCCCAGGACACCTGAGGCCTTGCTGTCTTCAAGCAAAGGTGGTTTTCCCTCTAGTGAGGCATTAACATCAGGACAGCAGGGGGTTTCTGGAGAAACGTTCTATTCTGTATGTGCCTCAAGTATTTGCCAATGGGCTGCAGGTTATAAGGAAGTTTAATCTTACCTGCCATTTCCTTCTTGCCTTTGTTCCCACATCACTGTGGACGGGAGAGTGACGTTGGGGCTCCAGGATATGAGGTTTCTGGAGATTAGGCTGTTGATAAGATTGCCTTTTTCTTGGAATTTACTAAGATATTTGTAAACTGATGGAGACTCCCGTCAGCAGGACTGGGGTCTCCATCAGTTAACTATTTGTTTTCTTTCCTCCCCTTTGTCCTTGGGCAGCCAAGGTGCCTGAGGAATGCCACCAGTACCCAACCTGGGGCGGGGGAGGGGGGTGATGCCAGCTTGTGCTTCCCCCTCGGCTCGCCTGATGCTCTCTCATCACCAGCTCAGCTTTTCCAGGCTGGAATGACTGTGACGGCCCGGCGTCCCGCCACAGGGTCTATCTCAGGCTTCTTCAGACCCTGACTTCTGCAGGATTCCTAGAAGGCAAGCCCCAGCACACAAGCCCTTCCTGAATCTCTTGTCCACGTACATCCTCTGAGGTATTACCGTGAACTCAGAGCCCTTACCGCACTAGGCCCCGCGAATGCCTGTGTATGGAGAAATGCCCGTGTTAGGCCCAGCCGCCCAGACACCTCCCACAGCTCAGCACTTACTTACTCATTTGTCATCAACGAACTTTACCAAAGCTGCAATTAGTCGACAGCTTTGTGGGGCCTGTTGATGTGACCGCAACACTCAGCTTTTTTTCTCCCCGATGACAGGATGATTCCTCTGCTGTTTTGTTTGTTTGTCTAAACATTTTTTTTTTTCTAAGCCAAACTTCCTCAAGATTTTCTTTTAGGGCCCTTTTGCAGCTAAAAGCTCAAATGTTCCCGGCGTTGGAGATTAGAAGTACTTTCTCTACACCTTCAGGTTTTCTAGTGTTTCCCCACGTGGACTTGTGCAGACTTTTCCCTTCTTTTGTCACTTCTGTTTTGTAAGTTTTCCACTCCTTTCGTTTGTGTTCTTTTTCCTTAAGTAATCCCTTCCTTGGCTTTCCTTGGGTTATTTTGATGGCCTTTGTCTAACTACGTGAACTGAATGTGTAAGTCATTTGTTTTCATTCCTTTTTTTTTTTTTTTTTTTTTTAATTTTTAAATGTTTATCTTTGATCTCTCTCAAAGAGAGAGAGAGAGACAGAGTGTGAGCGAGAGAGGGGCAGAGAGAGAGGGAGACAGAATCTGAGGCAGGCTCCAGGCTCTGAGCTGTCAGCACAGAGCCTGACGGCGGGGCTTGAACTCACGAGATCATGACCTGAGCCTAAGTTGAACGCTCAACCCACTGAGCCACTGAAGCACCCCTGTTTTCATTCTTTCTTAATCATGAATAAATATCACAAGCTATTCAATGTCTTCCTTCCTCCTTTCCTTCCTTCCTTCCTTCCTTCCTTCCTTCCTTCCTTCCTTCCTTAAAATGTTTATTTTTGAGAGTGGGGGAGGGCCGGGGGGGGAGATACAGAATCTGAAACAGGCTCCAGGTTCTGAGCTGTCAGCATAGAGCCCAATGAGGGCTCGAACTCATGAACTGTGAGATCATGACCTGAGGCAAAGTAGGATGCTTAAGAGACTGAGTCACCCAGGAGCCCCATCTAAGTGCAGTGCCTCCTACCCATTAAACGCCCCCTCCAGCCCCCCAGCCCCCACCCTGCCATCCAGTTCCCCAGCTCAGATACACTTACCCTGTGGCTGGCATTGTAGTGGACACACGTTATTTTAACAACTCATACCAATCTTCCAGGCCCGTGTTACAGGTGAAATAAGCACTCAGATGTCTGTCTTGCAATGCCTGGCTGACTCAGTCAAAACAGCATGCAACTCTTGATCTCAGAGTCATGAGTTCGAGCCCCACCTTGGGTGTGGAGATTACTAAAAAGAAAAATAAGTAAACTTAAAAAAAAAAAAAAAAGTCAGTCTTGTGTTTCCTTTCCTGGAATAGAAATATTTGAACAGTTTTAAGGCTTTGCCCCCTAACCGTGCCTTCCTCCCTCCGTCCTCTAACTCAACACCCAGAGCAAATGCCATCTCTGCAAAGTAAAGGTTCCTAAAGCACTGACCACCTGATCTAACACAGCCTCCCTCCACACTTTCACACGTTCTATTTTGTTCCTAACACTGATCTCAAATTATCTTGCTCGTTTATTTGTTTCCTTGAGACGACCTGCCTCCACCACTAAACTTAAACTTCCAGGAACAGAAACTTGGTGTTGTTCAACACCGCATTGCCGAGGCTTCACTGAAGAAATACCCGTGGCATCAATGCGTTGCCGAAAGCAGAGACTGGAGCTCGTGCAGGAGCCGGCACTTCGAGACTCCGCTAAAAGTAACAACAGCTACTCTTGAATCTGAAAGCGTGATCCTGGGAGATCAGAGGCACCCCTCCACGGCTGGGACTCAGGGCACCTCACTGAATTTCGGCTGGGTGTCCCCTCCTGTGGTGGGGGGAAGGAAACGAGCCTAGTCACCCATTGTGATTCTACGCACAACAACGTACCTTAAAACCTGCGCGAAAGCAAGCAGGGAGGAGGAGAGGTCGCCCGGCCGCAGAGGAGCGGGGGAGGTGCGGGCTGGGGGTGGGGGAGGAGGGGACAGTCTGGAGACCCGGGAGAGGGGGCGAGGGGGCGCAGGGGTGGGGAGGGGCGCGAGGGAGGGCCGGGGCGGGACGGGCGCGGAGCTGGGGGAGGCCGAGGGCACGCAGGGGCGCCGACGAGACCTCCCGGGCCCCGGCGGGGGCGGGGGCGGCGGCGGAGGGGGAGGGGCGGAGGCGCGGAGACGCGCCGGCGGGGGTCGCTGAGGCCGCGGCGAGGGCCGCGCGGGCGGGGCGCGCGGGCGGGGGCGCCGGGGAGCCGCGGGGCGGGCGCTGGGGCCGGCCGGGGGCGGGCGGGGCGGCCGCGGTGGCCGTCGCCTCACTTCCGGGAGCGCCCGGGCGCCGCGCCCGCCTTCTGCCGGCCGGCCCCGCACCGCGCACCGCACACCGCACACCCGGACGAGCGCGCAGCCGGGCCGGACTCCCCAGGGCGCGCGGCCCGGGCCGCTCCCTCCGACCATGGGGGCGTCGGCGCGGCTGCTGCGCGCGGTCATCATGGGGGCGCCGGGCTCGGGCAAGGGCACCGTGTCGTCGCGCATCACCAAGCACTTCGCGCTGAAGCACCTCTCCAGCGGGGACCTGCTCCGAGACAACATGCTTCGGGGCACAGGTGGGAGCCCGGGCCGGAGCGGAGGCGGCGCGGGCGTGGCCCGGGTTGGGATTTGCTGGCGGGGATGCGGGTCCCGCGGAAGCTAGACCCCCGGAAACGAGACCCCCGGAAGCGAGACCCCCGGATACGGGTCCGGGTATGCGGGTGCAGGGATTACGGGCGCAGGGACGCGGACGCGGCACCCCCTCCCGCTGCCCAGCGGGGCAGATCTTAGCTGCTGAGCAATTGCGCCCCGAAGGCTCCAGCCTCCGGGGGCCGGGGGCCGCTTCCGGCGGGTTATTGGTGAAAGAGATTAGGAATTTAGGACGAGTTCGAAGTTCAAAGATCAAAGTAAACCGCTTGCTTGGTTTGTTAGAGAAGCACGTCCAGTTCCAGTCGCTGCTGCTCCCTCGGGTACTGTGGCCTGATCTCCACGTGCCCTTTAACCTGGAGGACTGAAGTTTGACCTGAAGGGTTTGATCTTCCTTTTTTTTTTTTTTTTTTGTTACATTGGGATTTTCTGGTTCTGACGTTTCTTCCATAATCTAAGGCCCGAGTATTTTTCTTAGGCTCGTTGTAGTCACAAAAATTGGCTTAGATCTTTGATACCCCAGAGATTTCTTAGACAGGAAAGCTATTCTTGGGCATAGTTATCGGAAGTTTCGTTTCTCGTGCCAGATAAATTCTGATAACTCAGTGCCAAATCCAGTCAAATTCTGTACAGTGGATGAGTTTTATGTCAGTGCAAATCATCGCTTAAGAAACCTGCTTTTATGTATTTATGTTTTATTTTTATTTACTTATCTTTTTAAAGTCAGCCCCACACCCAAGGTGGAGCCCAGTACGGGGCTTGGACTCATGACCCTGAGATCAAGACCTGAGCTGAGATCAGGAGTCAGATGCTTAACAGACTGAGTCACCCAGGCGCCCCACGAAAGGTGTTTTTAAAAAGTCAGCAGTAGGATGAGTTTTTTTTCCTCAAAGGTGTTGACCTTTGTTTTCCAAAAAACTCATTTTGAACCCTTTTTTTTTTTTTAAATGTTTATTTATTTTAAGAGAGAGAGAGAGTGCACGCATGCAACGAGAGCAGGGGAGGGGCTGAGAGAGGGGGAGAGAGAATCCCGAGCAGGCTCTGCGCTGTCAGCCCAGAGCCAGTCTTGGGCCTGATCCCATGAACCATGAGATCAAGCTGAAATCAAAAGTCTGAGGCTTAACCACCTGAACCACCCAGGTGCCCCTGAACCTCCTTTTCACATTCATCTTTTTAAAGTTTTATCTATTTATTTTTGGAAGAGAGTGAGCAAGTGCTCGAGAGAGAGGGAGACAGAGAATACCAAGCAGGGGCCACACTGTTAGCAAAGAGCCCAGTTCAGGGCTGGAATTCACAGACCATGAGATCATGACCTGAGCCCATATCAAGAGTTGGATGCTGGGATGCATGGGTGGCTCAGCGGGTTGAGCACCCGACTCCAGACTAGGTCATAATCTCGCCTTTCCCGGCTTCAAGCCCCGCATCGGGCTCTGTGCTGACAGCTCGGAGCCTGGAGCCTGTTTCGAATTCTGTGTCTCCCCCTCTCTCTGTGCCTTCCCTACTCAAACTGTGTCTCTCTCAAAAATAAGCAGTAACAAAAAAAAGTTTTTAAAGAATTGGATGCTTAGCCGACTGAGCCACCCAGGCACCCCACATGCCCCTGAACCTGCTTTTAAAAAATTATAGAAGTAATGCCTACAGAGGTAAAAGAAGAATTGGAAAAAGGACAGAAGTACATGAAATGAAAAGTAAAATCTCTCATTTCCTGCCTCAGTCCCATTCTTCACAGGGGAACAGGATCTCGTGTTTCCTTTTAGAAATGTGTGTGTAGGGGCGCCTGGGTGGCTCAGTCGGTTAAGCGGCCGACTTCGGCTCAGGTCACGATCTCGCGGTCCGTGAGTTCGAACCCCGTGTCGGGCTCTGTGCTGACAGCTCAGAGCCTGGAGCCTGTTTCAGATTCTGTGTCTCCCTCTCTCTGTGACCCTCCCCCGTTCATGCTCTGTCTCTCTCTGTCTCAAAAATAAATGTTAAAAAAAAAATTAAAAAAAAAAAATGTGTGTGTATAACACACACACACACGTGTGTATAGGTATGTGTGTATATAGGTGTGTGTATAACCTACATATCTCTTATTTTATGAAATACACAATCATACTGTGTATGTATTCTGCACCAGCGTATTTTCACTTTATATCTAGGATGTTTTTCCACATCAAAACGTAAAAATCTGTTTCATTCTTGTAATGCTTACTTAGGTATCTATTTGCTGAATATTAAGGTCTGTTTAATCCCCTATTGATGAGCATTTAGCTTATTTTTCGGTGGGATTTTTGTCTGTTTCGAAATGCAGACAAATACGGGAAGAAAAACAACCACCTCAATGTTTTTAGTTCTCTTGGATTTCTCTGTTCAGCACCTAGTCTAGCGAATTGCTGTTTTCATTTTTCTCTTCTAACGTTGATCCTTTAAAACATACAAAATGTTTTGTCATTAGTTAACGCTTCTAAATAAGGTTAAATTGCTTGGCCTGCTTGCTAAATGTTCTTGATGCAACATACTTCAGTAGTTAGGTAACAATAAACAGCCTCCGGAATGGCACACTAGGAAGGCATAATCCTTAAGGGGCCCTCTGAAAAATAACTGGAGCAGTGAGGTGTAACGATGTGTTTAAAGAACACCTTCAGCAGAGAGTTCAAGTTACCTTAATTTGTGAAAACATAAAAGGTTTTTTAAAGTTAAGTTTAAAGCCTTAATTGGCTTCACCTAATTGTAAACTTTTTTTCAAAATGAAGAAACATTGCTCTTTGTGTATCCTTAACATCCCTTGACGGGCCTGCTGTCCTCTTTCTGGCTCCACAGGGAGAAAGGAGGCTGGAGGGAGGGAAGAGAGCATCATGGGAAAAGGCGTCCAGCTTGCCTCAGGCATCTGCTCATTTTTAATAAGTCTTTAAAAAGCACAGTTCTTTACCAAAGAAAACAAAGTGGAGCTTAGGGAGGCGTTCAGGAGATTGTTATTACAGATGTTCAGTATCTCAGGACTAAGAACATATTCTCAATAAAAATGTTTCTCTTCTAATAGTTTTCTCTTTGAATATTTCTCTCCTTCCTCTCCCTCTCTCTCTCGTTCTCTCTTTTGTGTGTGTGATTGGATCTTTCCCACAGGATCAGAGCCAGAAAAGAGGTGTTGTCTTCTATTGAAAAAAACTAGAAGTGAACTATACTTACTATAAAGGAAGAAAAACACGTCACGAGACTATACAAAAGAAAATTAAAGTCCTCCTAATTACAACACCCAGATACAATTGTAATTAATCCTTTAGTGCCTTATGTGCTTTTTTCTTTCTCTTTTCTCTGTTGCATTTGTATGTCCAGCAAAACCTCGGTTTGCAAGCATAATTTGTTCCAGAAACATGCCTGCGATTCAAAGCACTCATATATCAAAGTGAATTTCAAGAACCATGGGTGCAATTGTGATCATGTGACGTTTGGCATCATATACTACTCGTTTTGCAAGACATCGCTCGTTTATCAAGTTAGAATTCATTAGAAATGTTTGCTCGTCTTGCGGAACACTCGCAGAACAAGTTACGTGCAGTCCAAGGTTCTATTGTATTTGCAAAATTGTTGCATTCTAAATGATTGTTTATATACCCTTTTTTCTCACTTACTTTGAGCATGCTCACATGCCACGAAGCGGTCTTAACAATGATATTTTTAATTTTCTAACATTTCCCTGTTATTTGGACATTTATGTTGTTAACCATTCTCTGCCATAATAAATACCATTATGACTATCCCTGTACATGAATGTTTCGTAGCATCTCTGCCTATACTTATGTCCTTCCAATAGCAAGTCCCTGTTGTGGAGTTTCTATAAATACGGTATTTCATGAGGGTGCTGTGTTTTTGTTTTTGTTTTTTAAGTTTTTTTTAATGTTTGTTTTTGAGACAGAGAGAGAGAGAGAGAGACAGAGCATGAGCGGGGGAAGGGCAGGGAGAGAGGGAGACACAGAATCCGAAGCAGGCTCCAGACTCCGAGCTGTCAGCACAGAAACCCACGAACCACGAGATCACGACCTGAGCCGAAGTCAGCTGCTTAACCGACTGAGCCACCCAGGCGCCCCGAGGGTGCTGTGTTTTATAACCTACGGCTGTCATCTATAGCTAAAGTTCATTTTTATTTTTTAAAGTTTATTTATTTTGAGAGAGACAGAGACAGTGTGAGCAGGGGAGGGGCAGAGAGAAAGGGAGAGAGAATCCTGAGCAGGTTTTGAGCTGTCAGCATGGAGCCCAACGCCCGGCCTGAACTCTGGAACCGTGAGATCATGACCTGAGCCAAAATCAAGAGTTGGACGCTTAACCGACCGAGCCACCCAGGCGCCCCTATAGCTAAAGCTTAAAAAGTTTAAAATCAGCCCAGAGGATGTGATAAGGACCCTGGAGACACAAGACAACCTGTTGACAGTAGCAAACCTGTAGTAATGGTGGGCCAGCCCTGACCCTGGAGTCAGGAGACTTGAATCTGACCCTTAGACATTAGGCCAGCCTTCTCACTTAAAGATGAGAAACTGAGTTCAGGAGAGGTTGAAGAATTCGCTCACTAATAAACAACAGTTGCTGGGAGACCAGGATGAACACTCAGGTCTCCTCGAGCGCCAGTTAAACACTTACCCTCATGCGGTATTGACATTCAAGAAATAATTTTAGGTAGACACGATTTTTTAATTTCAAAGTATATTTGAAAAGCAACTAGCACACCAAACCTTTACTTTTATGAACATTATAGTGTGTTCATTTAAAAAGCTGGGTCACTTTAGGGGTGCCTGGGTGGCTCAGTTGGTTAAGCGTCGAGCTCTTGACCTCAGTGCAGGTCGTGAACTCACGGTTCGTGGGACTGAGCCCTGCAGCGGCCTCCGTGATGGCAGTGCAGAGCCTGTTTGGGACTCTCTCTTTCCTTCTCTCTCTGCCCCTCCCCTGCTTACAGTCTCATTCTCTCTCTCTCAAAATAAATGAATAAACTTAAAAAAATAAATAGCAGCACCTGGGTGGCTCAGTGGTTAAGCATCTGACTTCAGCTCAGGTCATGATCTCACGGTTTGTGAGTTTGAGCCCCACGTGGGGCTGTCTGCTATTAAATTTTTTTTATAATGTTTATTTTTGAGACCGAGAGAGACAGAGCATGAATGGGGGAGGGTCAGAGAGAGAGGGAGACACAG
This sequence comes from Panthera leo, assembly GCF_018350215.1. Classification (NCBI taxonomy): domain Eukaryota; kingdom Metazoa; phylum Chordata; class Mammalia; order Carnivora; family Felidae; genus Panthera; species Panthera leo. The sequence goes on from NC_056691.1 coordinate 6,941,515, forward strand.
AATCTGAAGCAGGCTCCAGGATCTGAGCTGTCAGCACAGAGCCCGACACGGGGCTCGAACTCACAGACTGTGAGATCATGACCTGAGCGGAAGTCGGAAGCTCAACTGACTGAACCACCCAGGCTCCCCCGGGCTGTATGCTATTAATGTAGAGCCCGCTTCAGATCTTCTGTCCCCCCCCCCCCCCCCCACTCTCTGCCCCTCCCTTGCTTCTCTCTCTCTCTCAAAAATAAACATTAAAACATTAAAATAAATTAATAAAAGAAAATAAAAAGGAAATCATTTCTGGGGCACCTGGGTGGCTCTTGATTTCATAGGTGTGAGATTGAGCCCCACATTGGGCTCCACACTGAGTGGGGACCTGCTTGAGATTCTCTCTCCAGCTCTCTCTGCCCCTCCCCCACTCTCTCTCTCTCACAATAAACTTAAAAAAATAATTTCTATTATTATATTTTTTCTGATAGAAAATTTATAAAATACCCAATAGTGTAAATATGTACAAAAATCACTTATATCACACAGAGATGGCTACTATTTTTTGTTTAATATTTATTTTTGAGAGAGAAAGAGAGAGAACAAGCAGGGGAGGGGCAGAGAGAGGGACAGAGGATCTGAAGTGCTGCACTGACAGCAGAGAACCCGACTCGGGGCTCAAACTCACGAACCGTGAGGTCGGGAACTGAGCCCAAGTCGGACGCGGACGCTCAGCCAACTGAGCCACCCAGGCGCCAGTGAGGACTATTAACGAGTTGCGAGTGGCTTTCCATTTTTTTTTTTCTGTTTATACATTTGCATTTATATATTTTTATATAATAGAGAATTTGAAATAGGTGTAGATTATTTTGCAACTTCTGTTGACAATGCACATTATCACATGAGTGTGCTATCCAGAGGTCCCCTTTAGCGGTTTCCTAGGGGGTCTGGAATGGGATAAAACAAATACACCTGCTGATAGGTTTTGTCTCCCTCCCCTGCTGTAGAAATCGGCGTGTTAGCCAAGACTTTCATCGACCAAGGGAAGCTCATCCCAGATGATGTCATGACTCGGCTGGCTCTACACGAGCTGAAAAACCTCACTCAGTGCAGCTGGCTGTTGGACGGTAAGTGGTGTTGGGAGCGCCTCATCTGTCCAGAGGAGCGTGGGCAGAGAAGGAGCATTTCGTGGCTGTGGACGCACGTCTGGTGGGCAGGGGCCTGAATGCCGCCATCCAGCACCCTGAAGACTTGGGCCACTCGTCTTCTCTGGACCTGCTTGTTCATCTGAAGGGAACGACAGAAGTGGACTACACGATTTCTGTGCTCCTTTTAGATGTGACTCGTTCCTTCCCCCTCCTTCGAGAATATTTTATGGTGAGGGAGGGTCACGACAAAAGGGAGAAGGAACGGTGGAGAGTAATTTACAATCCAGCTGTGAACGTTCCCCAGCCAGAGGTGTGGTGGAATCCTTGAGGGCAGGTTGATACTCAGGTCTGGGGGGGTGGGAGAGAGAGAGAGACAGGTATTTATTTTGAGGAATTGGCTCACATGATGATGGAGGCTGAAGAGTCCTAAGATCTTCAGGGTGAGCGTGCAGAGACCCAAGAGAGCCGATGGGCGATGTGGCTCCAGTCCGAAGGCCAGCAGGCTTGACAGCCAGGAGGAGCTGGCCTCAGTTGGAGTCGAAGGCAGGAAAAAACCGAGGTCTCAGTCTCAACTCCAGGGCAGGCAAGCAGGCAGGAAGAACTCCCCCTTATTTGGAGGGGAGAGTCAGCTCTTTTGGTTTGTTCAGGCCTTGGGTGGCTTAGGCGAGGCCCACCCGCATCAGGGGAACGGCCTGCTTCACTTAGTCCGCTGACTTAAATGTTACTTTTGTCCCAAAACAGCTTCTCAGACACACCCAGGGTAACGCTTGACCAAGTATCCGGACACCCCATGGTCCAGGCGAGTTGACTCACAGAATTAACCGTCATCCCAATTGCCCTACAGCTGTGATCAGCCTGCCTGGTATTCTTGCTTTGTTTTCAGACTGTTCAACATTAATGAATCCTCTTCCTTCTCTCCCCTCCTCCCCCACTCCCTTCCTCCCCTTATTCTTTTGTCATTGTTGTTGTTGAATTTGTAAAGGTTTTCCAAGGACACTTCCACAGGCAGAAGCCCTGGACAGAGCTTATCGGATAGACACGGTGATTAATCTGAACGTGCCCTTTGAGGTCATTAAGCAGCGTCTCACTGCTCGCTGGATTCATCCCGCCAGCGGCCGAGTCTACAACATTGAGTTCAACCCTCCCAAAACCGTGGTGAGTGGCTGTGGTGGCACTGGCCTGGCCTCTCACGGAGCGGACGGTCTCTGATTCCTCTTGCCCTCACAGACGGAAGTTCTGTGACGCCTGACCAAAGCTCCAGGGGGACGCTCTGGGGTCACTTGGCGCAGTGGACGAGTCCAGTCCACTCAGCTTGTTGGGAAAGGAGTCCCCAGGAGCGACAGGGGGCTTGGTACTCGTTCAGAAGTATTTGCGGATTTCCTACTACGTGCCAGGCGGTGTGTTAGGAGTTGGGGTGATAAGGATTAGTGACCACTTGAGAGGGTTTGCAGTTGAGATTCCCGGTCTACAGCTGATTCATTCTGCGTACGTACGAAATTAGTTAGAGGCTGAGATGATCCTGGGGTCTCGTGGCCCTGTGCTGCAAAATGATCTATGTTTGGATTTGCTTCTGTTTACTGGAAAGCACGCTTTTGTGCTTCGTACTTGCATACAGATGTTTAAAAATCACTTAGCTGCTTCTAAAACTGTGCTTCAAAACTGAGATGTTTGGTACCAGCCTCTCGTAACTCTTCCATAGGGCATTGATGACCTGACTGGAGAGCCTCTCATTCAGCGTGAGGACGATAAGCCAGAGACAGTTGTCAGGAGACTGAAGGCGTACGAAGTCCAAACAGAGCCGGTCCTGGAATATTACCAGTGAGTTTGTCGCTCTTCAGAGCTTCTCTTGCGTGATGAAACACCAAGTCGGTTTTCAGTTAACCCATGCTTTCCAGCTGGAATGCTAACATACCAGAAGATCCGATTCAAACTGGTTTGAACGGTAAGGGAAATGTAGCGTGTGTGACAGAGAAGGCCCGGAGGTAGGCTGGGCTTCGGTCACCACGAGGTCTGGACAGAATGTTGGCGTTCTCCCGGCTTTCTGTGGGCTTTGTCCTTAGACTCCCCGCGTGCTCACACACAGTAGCCAGGAAACAGGCAGGGCGTCCTCTTTCACGGAGGGCTGAGGGGTCAGCTTTCCCCCCAGTGGACAAAAGCCCCACACGTCGTGAAGACTGCACCAGTTTGAGCAGCCGCTGTGGTCAGGGAGCACCTTGCACCGACTGTTTTAGGCTTAGGTGACCGCTCGTTCTGGAGCCGGCCCCTGCTTGGGAGGGAGGAGACTGGCCGGTCCCCACCTGGAGCTCGGAGTGGACGGACGTCGCCCGAACTCTGCTGGCAGGTAAAGGGCCGGCTGCCGTGAGCGCTGGGGCGGCGAGTCCAGGAATGCCCGCCACCTGTGCCACTGGAGGGCACATGGAAGCTTCAGGCGGCTCCCTCTCCTCCCCTCGTTTGGCTCACAGTCTTCGAAAGCTTATATTCTCACACGGTTCCGTCCGCTCTTCAGGAAGTTCCTATCCCACAACACCTATGGGAACTCTCCTGGATAAATCTGTGACCCGGTCTCCTTAGTCCGGCTTTCCCTCCGCTTACGCAGGAGGGATCCCTCCCATCCCCTTTCCCTTCCCACACGCACTACCTGAACGGTGCTTCAGAGTCAAGACAGCACAGTGTTGTGGTTGGAGCAGACTCTGGAGCCAGACTCCCCAAGTCCAAATCCCCGCTCGCTGTTTATTCACCTGGTCTTCACCTCTTGCTTAAATGGGGGTAAGAATAGCGGGTCGAAAGGGTGAGTTAGTGTGTGTAACTCCTAGGATTGTGTCTGCCCCATAGTAAACCCTGTGTAATCAGTGGTGTTGCTGTAATGGGGCAGGTACGCAGCGAAATCTGAAGCAGCAGTCTCCAGACTATTCTAGTAGTACTTTCTGGAGGGCGAAATTACAAGGGCACTTTCTGGGGTCGCTGTTACCCGTAACTCCGTGGTTGCTAGAATGAGCTCGTCTCTACTGGTTACCAGCTGTGCGTGTGTGGCCCCGGGCAAGGCATTCAACCTTTGTGGCACACATTCTCTGTGTGTGTCAAGTCAGAGCAATAGTAAACAGTACCTACCGTATAGGGTTATTAAGGGAACTGAGAGAATCCACACGAAGACTTCCCGCGGCCCTGGCACTAATAAACCACTCCGTGGTAGCTGCTATTATTATTCCCTCTGCTGACACCGTGCCAAACGTTGGTCCACACGGATCAAGGCCGGGCCCCCAGGAAGTTGTGTATCTGCCATAGGTGGGGGAGGCTGAGAGCTGGGTAGATCGTGGTTACCGTACAACGTGCTGTGTGCTGCTATCAGCCAGGAACCTAATTCACACTAACTTTGAGCAAAAGGGGAATGTATTGTAACCACAAGGTCCAACGATAGTTCCTGCGTCCGGTGTTCAGACAGTGTCCTCAGGCCCCGGTCACACTCGGCTCTACTTTTCCATGTTGGCGGCTTCGATCTCAGGCGGGCTGTCCCTCCGTGAGCCTCTCAACACCCCAGCTTATCTCCTACCAGTTGAGCTACTGAGCAGAAAAGAGAGCGTCTTTGGCAGCAAAAGCCCTCTGGTCGGCACTGATGGGCCCCGATCACGTCCATTCTTGAAGCTGGGAAGTGGGGAGAGTCCCACCCAAATCGCATGGACCTGGTGTGGTGAAGGTGGTGTTTCCCAAAAGGGGTTTTGTTATTCACTCAAAAGTAAGCAGAAGGGAGAAGGCATTGTTGCTGAGCAGATAAGAACCCTGCGAGCCTATTCGTGGAGGTAACCACCGGTTACTTCTCTCCCGATGTGGGAAGAGGGGTCGGGAAAGCTGCAGAGAGGAAACATAAGGATCCAGGTCCCTGTCTTAGGAGATAAACCTGGTCTTTCCAGGCTTCCGGCTTTTGCTACCTCTTGCCATTAATTGAAGCTTTTCCTTCTGAACGCCCGCATGCAGAACTAGGGCTGGACTTAACCAAAAACTAAGAGTGGTATATGGAATATCAATATGCGTTGATATTTTATTTTGTTTATTTTTAATTTTTTTAATGTTTATTTATTTTTTGAGAGAGAAAAAGAGACACAGAGCGTGAGCAGGGGAGAGGCAGAGACAGAGGGAGGCACAGAATCTGAAGTGGGCTCCAGGCTCCAAGCTGTCAGCACGGAAACCCACGAACCACGAGATCACGACCTGAGCCAAAGTCGGATGCTTCACCGACTGGGCCACCGAGGTGCCCCTGCACTGATATTTTAAATACTGACAGTTGTATTTGTTTTTAAAACTCTTTCAGCAGTGGGACATTTACAGAGTAATTAGGTCTGTGTTAACAAACAGCTTTATGTTCTTACTCTTTAAAGGACCTACAGTTGAAGCAGGTTTTATTACATAGAAATTAAAAGGGCACATGTTCATCTAAGGTACAGCTTTAGGATTGTACACAATTGTATACAATAGGTGCCTGCACTTGTGCCCTCAGTAATTAACTCACTTGTAACACTGGCTTGATTCAGGAGGCCACAGCAGTTAAGAAACTTGTTCTCTTAAAAGCTTGACAAGATGCCTGTGAATTTAGGAGGGCTTCTAATATGCAGAGACTACACTATTTGCATAGTGTCTTTCCTTAGCAGATGTTTCTTAACCAAGAAAACAGTGGGAATTACTCAAAGTTAGTCTTAACTCTGGCCAATCGTACGAGGTATCGAGAGAGGAATGCTTTTGTCCCCAGGGAAGCCTCTGAAAACCAGGTGAAAGGTTGCAGAGGTACGATGATCCTGTTTTCAGGAAGAAAGCAGGGTTCAGCCTTGAAGACACTGTGTGCGTGTGGGTTGCAGGAGGAGGGTAAGCAAAGAGAGGAATGCCAGCATGTCTGGAGGGAGTCTGTCTTTTGAGGAGCAACCCTGGGCTTCTGATCTCACCCCCAGGAGTAAACAGACACTGGCTGCTGGTCTGATGGCAAGCCAGACAAATCTGCCTGGGGAAAAATGGAGAAACACAATAGGAAGCTCAATAAAAACTTTGTATTCCCTTTTCCTCTAAAACGTGAAAGGATAGCATAGAGGAAGAAATAAAACTAGGCAAAAAGAAGGAAGCACAAGCAAGTATTAGACAGCAGTTCTGCAAGTGGGGAAATAGAGGCAAGGAAAGGTATCTGACAGGCCCCGTGTTGGGGAGCTACTCCGTGTGTGATCTGGGCTGTTACTTTCTAAACACACAGTTGTATCAGTAACAAAAGGAATCTGAGCTCCAGAAAGGATTAAGTGAGCCAGTATATTTAAAACACTGAGCACATACTCAATAAATAAGTGCTACTATTTTTCAAGTGACTGTTTCCATAAGCCAGAGGGCACAGCTGAAACTAAAGTCTAGGTTTACCAACGCTAAGCCAATGCCTCTTTCTCTGGATCACAGATTACTTACTGAGACCCCTAAACCCACTTTTTTTTTTTTTTTTTTAAAGTAAACTCTACCCCTCAAGGGCTTGAACTCACCACCCTGAGATCAAGAGTTGGATGTTCTACCGACTGAGCCAGCCAGGCGCCCCTCACATCATCATCTTTGAAGAATCACTTTGAGGGGCACCTGGGTGGCTTAGTCATTAAGCGTCTGACTCTTGGTTCCTGCTCAGGTCATGACCTCATGGTTCGTGGGTTTGAGCTCCGTGTCGGACCCTGCTCTCTCTCTCAAAATAAATCAACATTTAAAAAAAGAAAACAACAACAACAATCACTTTGAAAAAGCTCATTAGGAAGAGTCAGACCTGTGTTTTTTTGTTTGTCATCTTTAGGAAAAAGGGGGTGTTGGAAACATTCTCCGGAACAGAAACCAACAAGATCTGGCCCTATGTCTATGCTTTCCTACAAACAAGGGTTCCACAAGTAAACCAGAAAGCATCAGTTACTCCATGAGGAAAAGTGCATAAAACCAGTAAGATGAGCAGGGGCTCCTCGTCCGGAGCCTGCCATGTATGAGTTTTTTTGAAAATTGTATTAGTTTCAGTTGTACTGATTTTATTCTGGAAATTAAGGATATGTCCAACGACGAAGATTCATGTTTCCGTCCAGTGTGTTTTATCCACTTATCTTCTATGGGCATGCAATTAAAAAATATCAGATATGTCTTCACTTCTGAAAATTTTTCTAAAGGATAATTAAAAGAGCAATCGGAAATAACGTAAGTTTTGTTCAGAAGAGCAAGTGATACAAATTTTATTTCTCTGGAAAAGCTAATAAAAAAAATTCCACGTCACTCTGAAAAGTATCTCATCAGAGAAATTTGCATAGACTGTTGCCCAAAAAACGGCATCACTAGCATTATGGTACATGGTTTTTTGAGACACTAGGTCTATCAAATTCCAGAAAACAACAGGAAACGCGCATTAGTTTCAGGATGCAAATTCACTGCTGCCTTTATACTAAGAAACTTACAAGCATAGCCATTTTTGCTGTATTTATTCTGTCGTTAAACATACTTCAGTTTACTCAGAATTTTCAGTCTGCTATACAATTGTATTAAACTAGCATATAGGAAAATACTACTTTCCTATGACATGTTGTCTTTTGAGAATACGTGTCCTGAGGAAAATGTTAGAAAGTGACCCTAGAAGTTCTTGCAGAAGCACCGAAGTTGAATTGTCCACAGAAAATGTCATTACAGTCTTATGTTTTTGGGTGTTACTCAGGTTAAGAAATATGTGCTACTTGCCAGAAATATGACCTACTTGCCAGTTTCTGATCAGTGTGTAACTTCTGCGTTGAAGAGTAACCAGTTAAAGTACAAAAAGAAAAGCCAAGCCATGGCCCGAAGTGAAGCAAGCATACTTGGCCATCAGGAAGTAGGAACAGGTGTGCCTGGGGAGCATTCCCTTGACAGAGGGAACAACCCTAATTAGTAATCAGGTGTAGCAATGAAGAAGGATTTACCTGAAAGGCTGAAAAGGACCGGGAAGGTAACTGAGTTTGCTGAAGTTCTTTGTTCATCAGAGAAGCGGACACCTCGCTTTCCCTGCTGCCCCGTCGTCTGGCAGGAGAACTGTGTTTGCATGCTGGGCAGCCATCTAGGAGTGACGACAGTTTGGTTTCTTAGCGGGGCAGGAAGGATGCACGCTTCCGTCCCGTGGCCTGCTGGGAAGAGCGGGGCGACGAGGCGGAGGGGAAACCCAACCACATGTTCAAGGGCATATTTACTCTTATTTACCTGGTGCTGAGTCAAACGAAACGAGTCCTCGTACAAGCGGTTAACTGCCTGTGAACATTTGGCCCATTTTATTCCAGGCGCTTAAAATACACATGCCAGCAAGTTGTTCTTTATTCTGTAGGGAGAAACTCTTCTCTTCCGATTTTTAAAAATTCAATGTTAATCTTTCAGAATGGACCAAGGCTTTTAAAAATAGTAAGCATTTCTTTACAAAAGTTTCTACGATGCTTTATTTGAATGTTAATATTATGTGCTTTCTAAAACGGTTGTGAACTACTAAGCTTAGGAATTACCACTGGGTTAGCAGGTACATGAGTATTAATGTTCTACAATAAAAGTGAATTTTAGAACTGCGGGTATTACTTTGTGTCCAGCATTCCACAGGGCTGACTCCATCCCACCCTTCTGTTCTGCTGCCCTGATGTCTCCCGCGCTTCCGAATTAGTGACTACTTTCTAATAATTGTCTTAAAATTAAAACTGTGTCTTAAACCAGTACAGAGGCTGGTTTCATTTTAAGCTAGATCTCCTGCTGTAGTATTGCAGGCATACTGGACACACTTGGATTTGGAACTCAAAAAGGGGCAGAAGTACACGGCTATCGAAAGTAAGACCTCTTCCTGTAACCACTCCCTCCCCACCTCAGAACACGTAACCGGTTTTGCACGTACGTCCATTACTTTGGGAAATGCTCGCACTATTACTTTTTTGCTTTATTAAAGCAAATAAAGAGAACTTGTTTTATGCCGAGTTGATGTCATAGACAGTTCTGATGAAGACTGTCATTGTTGAAAAGCTCAGTGACCGTCGTCGTGATTTAAGTGCCACATGGAAGCATGTCCAGAGCTGAATGCCATGGCGAGGAGAAGCTGCCGTGCCTTAGTTAAAAGGCTGGTGAGGACAGTGCCTCAGCCCACGTAAGCAGAATGTGCTGTGGGAAATGCAAATTGGCAACACCATCTGCAAATATTCTCCATTTCTCTTTTGAAATGGGTTAAATACTGGCTCAAACTTTTAAACCCCAGTCCATAGCTATTTTCCAGCCAGGTATTTACAATGGCATTCCAGCAAAACATCTGAGACATTCAATAGTCTGTGACAAAACTTATGTTAACAACAAATCATGGTGATTACAGACCTGAAATTGCTGTTAGTACCCGCAACCAACATCAAGAATAAATTTGTATTTAAAACATGTTTGTAAGTTGTGTCTTCTCGTTGACAAAATAAATAGCTTTCTTAACTTTGCAATTCAAGATTTTGATTTTGGAAGTTACTAGTTTAAAATGTTTAAAGCACGGTAAAAGCCAATATGCTCAGTAGAGTGCATACCTGACTCCTTGTTTTTGTTTTTTTGTAAACTAACGATCACGTTTTCCCATATACGTAGCACTGGGTAAAGTTAAATTGTCATGCCAAATTGTATTTTGAAAGGATTTTACCCGAGGAAATCAATTTGATGATGTTTCGTATTTTACCAAAAGACTCTTAAGTGTTTGAATAGTAAACAGCAGGAAGAACCATACTGTTTTAAGAAACCAAGTGAACGATCCAATCATTTTATCATTTTCATACTCAGAAAAAAGTTCAAATCTAATTCTTCAAGGCGTATGAGAATGGTTTTGACTTCACTATTAGATGCTAAGCAATTCATAATCAACATTTTATTCATGTTTGTAACCGCCCCCCCCAGCCCCCCGCCACCCCGCCATCAGCTTAAGCAAGCAAGCAAATACCTCTTCGAGGAGTCTGCTTTTCGGAGACCTGTGACGTGGTAACAAATGTCCACTATGGAAATCAACGCAAAGGATTTTCAGGGTTTTAAAACGCGTATCACATTGATGCAAAACCGAAATGAACAGCCTTAAGCTTAAATCTGACAAGGGCATCTCTGTCCAGAATCAATTTAAGAATTGAAATACGTGACTGATTTTTGAGAATAGTAAACGGACATCTTTATTTTTCTCAAAAAATACCCCAAGGTTAACTTCAGGATCACTTTGTCTCAATCTACAGTTTTTTCATCCTGTAAAAAAAATCCACTTATTAAACCAGATTCATGTTCTTTGGTCAGCCCATTATTCATTTTTTTTTTTAAGTCTATTTATTTTGAAAGAGAGAAAGAGAATCCCTGCAGGCTCTGCACCGTCAGCGCAGACTGATGTGGGCCTTGAACCCGGGAAACATGAGATCATACCTGAGCAGAAATCAAGAGTCGGATGCTTAACCTACTGAGCCACCCAGGCACCCCATGTTAATTCACTTTTAATGTTTATTTATTTTTGGGAGACAGAGCGTGAGCAGGAAAGGGGCAGAGAGAGAGGGAGACACAGAGTCCGAAGCAGGCTCCAGGCTCTGGGCTGTCAGCACAGAGCCCGACGCGGGGCTTGAACTCACAAACTGTAAGATCCTGACCTGAGCCGAAGTCGGATGCTTAACCGACCGAGCCACCCAGGCGCCACGTCATGTTAATTCACTTTTAAAGGGGGAACAGGACTGTTGAAGAACACTCAGTTTTCCTAAAGGTAAGTTATAGGACACTGTGAGCTTATTACACAAAATTTGAAAGAGCCCACTAATGGTGTAACTGGATGAGAATGTTACCCATCTCTATCTCGCAGAGAAGAATTTTAAATTCGTATTCTCCCCACTACCATAGATAAAATGACACGGAGTTAACAGGCAGTAAATAGAGTGGTAGCAACCCAATTAAAAAAAATCTTTTGTTAGAAGCTTACTTTTACCAAATAAACAAAAGTCTTTGATGGATCCTTTCAATCATCTGTTGGGACATTTCATCTGTCTGGACAGCCCACCAAAGTTCATTTTGAAATGTGAATTATCCCCTTGCTTATTAGTACACTCATTATTTCTTAAGGAACAGAGAAGAGGACATTTTTCTTAAAAGTAGTTTGTGGTACTAAAGCAAAATAAAGAAAAATAAAAAGTGTCAATTTATTGTGCTCAGTACTAACCTCTGTACTAACGTACTACTAAATATGTGAAAGTTAAAGTCTTTAAGTGCAAATTATGGCACTCCTCAGTGGTTCCCAGAATAAACCCAGTCACACTTACATTCAAAACCCAGAACACTTCCCTTGGAATGTAAAAAAAAAAAAAAAAACATACACACACACACCTGCAAGTTACACCTTAAATAGCTCTTCCAGAATTCCTGTTTCAGAGAACAAAACCGAACAACCCTTCAGGAGTAGCTTATTCAGTGTGCTGATCACTTCTCTCCTACCGGTAGTCAGTCCTTAATACCTTTAACTTAAAGGCGGCAAATGAAATCCAAAACAATCTGGGTGCTTCCAGGCAAATCCTGGGGAAAAGTGGAGTTAAGGAATGGAAAGTAACGGCTCAAGAAACATGTCAGTGAAATCAGGGATTTCGCTCCTGTGTCTATTCTCTATTTGACAGGAAGGGAAAACAAGAGCTTGCTCCAGAACAGAAAAAAAGAAAAAACTTCTATAACTAGGTCATTAGTTTAAAAAAAAAAAAATTACAGGCTGATGAATATTACCGTATAAATTAGTCAAACATTTTATTATAGCGTATATATTTATATCAAAAGCACAGAAAGTTTTATTCTGAAAACCAGGAAGATTGTGATGTTCCAGAAGTGTGAGTCAGTAATTCCAGTCCATTTCTACTGGTGCCACGTGCCTTATCACCTCAGCCAAACCAAGGTGCAAACGAGGCTACGGTCACAGGTCTGATCACCGTACGGGTCCCTTAGCATTAGCGGTTTCTCAAACTGAGACACGGACTCCCAATCCCAGTCAGCCGTCTTCCAGATGTGTGCTGCTGCTCTCAGTGGGACTCAGCCACAGCCCACACTCAATACACACCGAAGCCCACATTCCCCTAAGTCCGAAGATTCATCCTCAATAACAAGGACAGCACAAGTAGCACTGTCATCTACTTCCAAATAAAACGAGTCATCACACGCCCTGGCACATCTGAAGTGAATTATATAGGAAGTAGTAAAGCTCAGAAGCATTCTATGGTAACTGACCTAAGGACAGCGAGGACAAATGTGGTAAAAGCCATCATTACCGACAAGGATCACCAAATTCTTAGAAGTAAGTAGTTGGGTAGCTCGAGGCAGTGAGGTCTTCAAGAGTTCTCCTGCCTTTAAAAAAGTCCTTGGGCTACATAAAGAATGAAACAAACAACCATGATTTTAAAAATCAGAATATTCTTCCTGTTTGTTCTTATAGGCCATTAGTATTCTTTTAAAACTTGCTCCCTGAGAGATCCCAAACTATGTCAAGTAAAGAAATTAAGAGTGAGCTTGAAGTTATCTTATTAAAAAAAAAATCTAGGTTAGCTTTATCACTTTTTATATTACTATAACCCTTAATATTAAAAAGTCAACAGGATAAAATTAACTTCTAAGTAATACAGTCTTGAAGAATACATAGGGGGTAAAGTCAGTATCTATATAAAAATGGTATTGTACGCAAAGATTTAACTGATGGTGTCGAAAATACAAATGTAATATTATTTTAAAGGGAAAGACTTTGTTTTAATGTTTACCACCCAGCTTATTTAGTAAAGTAGATTATCCACTACTGATTTATTGCTTTTAATATGATGAAACACCAGATTTGACAGCTAAATTAGCAGGATACAAGTACATTTTATCTTTAATTATTTTTGTAGCGTAGGACATGTACATACCCATATAAAAAGAGACTGTAGCAGATGCCTCCTAGAATCAACCGGTTCTTGTAAACATTGCATTTGTGCAGATTTTCCTACTTTGATTCCAAAATTGAGTACAATAAGATTAAAGGCAAATTTAGTAGCCAAAGAAAACCAAAAAAACCCAAAGTCCAGTTTGACGTCCCACAACATATGGTATCACTCTCCTCTCTTCAGAAAAAAAACAAAAAACCTAGCAGCACATAAAAAAAATTTTACAAAACGTTTCAGTACTCTTTTTTCCCCTCCATCAAAACCGAACAAAAATAAAGTGCAGCACCCATAAAAGTGTCAAGAAAATAGCCAAGTTCTTCCTTTCTTGTAACAAAATAGCACTTGGCCTCAGCAGTCTTAACCAAATCATACAGTGTCCATCATTTTGGATTCATCATCTTCTTTATGTACCACTGAGTTTAAACTGCAAAGAGCCATATTGACAGAATACTGAAGATAATCTGGATTCTGGAAAACATAAATAGAGGGAAGAAACAATGGATGATAACCAGTTTTATGCCAGCATATACAACTACACATTCAGTCTCACACTGTCTATTTCTCTGCGACGTATGTGGGAAAGAAAATGGGCTCAGAAGTCAAACTTGGGTTGAAACCCAAGAAGATAAAGAAAAAAATAGGACCATCCAAAGAGGATGTGGCAAAGACAGATGACATACGTAAAAAACAGAAATGTAATAAACAGTTTTTTCCCTTTTAACAAAACGGTGCAAGTTAAATTATTTAGTCATAGAAGGGTACATCTTTCATGTAACTATGTGTACAAAGCTATTGATAATTTAAAAAAGATATGACTTTAAGTCAGCAATGTGTTTTAAAGATTACTATCTAATTACCACAGTAAATATTAAAAATGCAAAACACTTGAATAAGGAAAAAAATACAATTACCGAGTAAAAATTAGTTACCTTCAGAGTGTATTTTGGTTTTTCAAAGATTAAAAACAAACTCAAATGAGAAATTATTAATCTTTTGAGAGGTACTCAGATCCATGTATTAAAAATTGAGAATAAAAGAACATTTTAATTTCAATTTTTGTAGTTCCTAAATATTCTATCTGTTCGTTTCTAAAGCTAAGAAGAAAACCTTATTTAATAAATGCAAAAACAAAACCATTATTTGTTAAAGCACCATGACTAGGGACATAAGCCCTTAAAGACCCAGGACTTTATGAAATTCTTCCCTAAGGAGTCAATTTTGTCTATTCAGTTGTTCTGAATATCTGCCAGCTACTCTGTTTTACTACTGTTACACCCAGTTTCATCTGTTTTTTTTTTTTTTTAACGTTTATTTTATTTTTGAGACAGAGAGAGACAGAGCATGAACGGGGGAGGGGCAGAGAGAGAGGGAGACACAGAATCGGAAGCAGGCTCCAGGCTCTGAGCCGTCAGCACAGAGCCCGACGCCGGGCTCGAACTCACAGACCGTGAGATCGTGACCTGAGCTGAAGTCGGACGCTTAACCGACTGAGCCACCCAGGCGCCCCTCATCTGTTTATTTAATGAACACCAATGAGGAAAACAGCACAAAGAGAAGATAGATGCCGTAAACTTTCCCATCTCATAAGTAGGCGGGGTTTTCAGAAGATCCTCTTAGTAAAGTAAATATGTGTAATTCCATTATTTGTAAAAGTCAAAAAGCTAGCCAGAAGTTGGATTATTCCCAATCAAGTCTTGATGAAGGCAATGGCACAAACAACTGAGTGAGGTCTGGAACACTTACGTGATGTTAGACCTCAGTTCGAGTCCTGCCATCGCCACCTAATGCAATGTAATCCTGGAAGAGAAAACTTAGCACACCGTAGTAGATTAAAAAGCTAGTCTACAGGAAAAACCTAGGGTAACTGTCACAACACCTCTAAGAGGCCTTGATTAGTTCTCTCAAAACTAAGGATGAGGGGATTTGGCTTATTTGGCAAGATTGTTGTCAACTGAAAAAAAAAAAATGAAAAGCTAAAGTGTTACCCAAATTTAAGTTTTATAAAAAATTATTAAACCCTCATTAATTACATTATCCCATTCTCCAAAGAAACAGAGCTAAGACCTTTACTGACAACACAAGCCCAATTCCAAAGGCCCTGAGAACGGAGCTTACAATTACTCTACCAAGACTGGACAGGAGAGGACCTCCAGAACTCAATATCCATCTCCCCAGGAACTGTAAAATCTACGGAGAGACTTAAAAACAAAAAGCAATGAACACACCTAACCTAATCCACACTTAAACTGAACTGATTACCCCATATTCTCATCTAGTAGCATTCCCAACACATTTCTCGTCCCAGTGACCGGTTCCTCCCAAGGGGACATGACTGCGTATTTCGTCCTGCTCCTAGCGTGCGATTCAGCAACCATCTGTAGTGCAGGTGAGTGAGCAGTGCAGGGGACAGAGATCCGGGACCGGAGTGATCAGCCGCATCAACTGCTGGACTGACTTGAGGCCGACTGCCTAACCTCCGTGAGCTTCAGTTCACTCATCCATAAAAATGAATGAAAAGGAATCACAGGGTTTTGAGAAGATTAAACGAAACAACATATGAAGGTATTTTGCAATCTACAGACTGATGATAATAAAAATGGGATATTATCATTATGGTGAGCTTTTCTTCCAAAAGCTTCCCCTCAACCAGTCAAAAGTCCTTTGGTGCATCCAGCTGAAATTTTACACAGCCCTTCCCTCCCTCAGGAGGACTGGCGCAGAATGCTCAACTTTTCCAACCACGAGGAACAGTCTGTTAGCCCAGAGGAATTAAGTCTGAACGACCCCGATAATATCAGCAATTTCAAAGTGTCAAAATTGTACAATCTCAGCCCTGCACCTCGCAAATGTGACAGCAAGGAACGCCTAGCTGCAGGCCTCAGCTGCTACCGGTATGTGCAATAAGAACTTAGTTCTCTCAGACCAGAAGCAGCTCTTTGGTAATAGAGGCCAGTTCTCTTTTAACGTAGATCTTTTCCCTCTTATGTTCAGAATCAATGACGTCCCTCCAAGTCTCTTTTTTCCTTTCTATTCATTATGGGGTATCTTCATTTTAGGAGATTTATATATTGTATATATTGGATGTGATGGTGTCTTACAGTCATAAAATTCCCTCGGAAAGACTAGTCAGATGTGGGCTATTTCTCAAAGAAGAGGAAATCATTACCCTATTTAAAGACATTAAGAGATACTCTGCAGGACAAATCAAGGGGGAATATTGCTTATCTATCTAAGAGGTAACATTACTAACTATGTAAAAATCAAGATCTTCATTATTTCTATCCTTGAGAATATTTCTGGCTGAGTTGAGTATTATCAACTCTTGTCCTTAAATTGTCACTTTGGCCTACGATTTATGTAATGGAAATGGTGAAATTATAGTCATAGGTATAGGTACTGAAAATCTCAATTCCTACTGCTTTATGAGATTTAAAACTACAGGGCTCTCCTCACATTGTCTTCTGAATGAGAATTCCCTTTTCACTATGTAGTCAACAGACTAACCTGACTAAAGTTGGTCTTAGAATCTTGGGGTCTGGAAATGAGAGATGACTGAGCTCAATTACAGTGCCACCACAATTAGCACAGGCAGCAATTTTGTTGTGGTAACTTAAAATTGCAATCCACAGTGTCAGACCACTGGCCTAACCTCTCCTTCTGACATAAGCGACACAGCTGTATCTTGATCTTGTTGCAGAGGCTTAGACGGTTGATGCATATTACTAGAAAGAGCAGCTTAGCATAAGGTGCACTGACATACTAAGCATGCTACCTCTGCTAAGCGACGCCAACATTTAATAAGACAATGTTAAATAAACTCATGGAACAAATCACCTTGGTTGCCACTGAGATGTATGCTCTGAAGCCAACTCATCCTAAGAAATTCTTCACAGTATAGTTCCACTGAGAATGAGGGGCTACTCAGGAGCCATGCTAAGAAGTTTAGGATTGAGATGATCAATAGGTAACACCTGCCCTTAAGGATGCTTAGGTACAAGGGGCCTGGGTGGCTCAGTCGATTAAAGCGTCTGACACTCGATTTTGGCTCGAGTCATGATCTCGAAGGTTATGAGATCGAGCCCTAGTGTTGGGCTCTGTGCTCACAGCACGGAGCCTCCTTGGGATATTCTCTCTCTCTCTTCCCCCCTCCCCTGCTCGCGCACACATACTCTCTCAAAATCAATAAACGTTAGAAAAAAAATGCTCAGGTACAACTCTTCTATATTTGAAGGAGTGGAATTTGGTGTCTAAATCCCCAAGGGAGGGAAGACATTTATTTAGTGACCAAACATGGCAGGAGATGAAAGAGTTATCTTTTGAGGCGAAAATATTTAAAATGACCTCACATATATTACATGTAAGAAGAATAGTCCAAAAGAAGAAAAATTGTGTGAGCTAATAAGTTTATAAAGTATTTGCTTTTCCAACTTACTTGTGATAAGGATTCTAACGAACCTATAGATCCAACACCAGAATGGGGAACATGATTCTGAACTGTCATAGGTTGAAAACTTGGTGATTGAGAATAAAGTCTGACTCTTGACTTGAAAGCTTCAAGTTCATTTTTGAACGCTTCGAAATAACCTTCTTCCTCTGCCTAGAAAACACAAAGAAGCAAAGACTGTTTTTTAAGACTTCCAGACCACACAGTAAATTCTAACAAACATACATTAGATCTGAAGTGAAGGAAGTAAAGATAAGGTGAATAGTTTAAATGTATGTAGAAAACACCAAGATCCTTGTCAGATTTGTGAAAACTACCAGTTTCACAGGAATACGAAGAATTGGCTTCGTCCATTTCCCTCTGCTCCAGCAAAATAAACAGCACGCGCACACGCGCACACACGCGCACGCACACACACACACACACACACACACACAAATATAACAAAAGAAAGTAGGTATTCTCCGTATTTCTAGATTCTTGACAGGATCCAAAGTAAGTCTCATTTAACCTGTCATATTCATTCTATCCCTTCCCATTGCCAAGCAACAACCAAGGGCTATTCTTAAAACGTTCTAATTCTCCATCGATTACCTGTTTATAATAATTCTCCAACTCTATACTCCCTATTTGTAAAACCATGAAAACTAAATAAAATTCAATATTCACCTCCATTACGGAAGCATCTTAGTGTTTTAGTGAAGCAAATACCTTTTCAACATTATGGAGAGAAGAAAGTATGAATAGTATGCTGCAGGAGGGGAACTCCCTCCAATGATGTATGTAATACAAGCAAGATTCTTGATGTAAAACACCCAACTGGCAGTTGCCTCCACTTAAGTCTCCCCTGCAGGTAAAGAACGACATGGCACATACCCTACACTAACAGGACTTTAGGCTTTAAGTTCAATGATGGAAGAGATTTTGTCAAAATCTCATTCCATGATCTCACTGGGCCCATTTGTGTGGAATGCTGTGTTTTCTTTCATGTAGTCTAGGTCTTGTGGATTAGTTATTAACATTATGTCCATACAAATCATGCAGACAACATTCCGTGCTGCCATTTTATCTGTTTATGAATCCAGCAGCCACTTCTTTAATTGCAGCATTTCACTTTAATCAGCGTATGGCACTTGTGTGGACACCCAGGACGTCAGCCTGCACATCCAGAGGTAACCCTTCCCAAACGGTTATGCAACTGCTATTAAAGGAACCAAGCGGCACAAGTGCTGGCGTGCCTAAGGCCTAGGGATTGAGGTCTGGAGAGACTGGACTGATTCTTGCCGGAAGTAACCCAGCGTCTCTCTATGCTGCTTTCCCAACTTGTAAAATAGAAAATAATACACCTTATAAAATCTTATGAGGATTTAACGAGCTAATCCATGTAAAGCTGTTAGAATAATACCTGGCACAAGGTAAGCACTCTATGAAAGTTAGTTATTCCTGAACTTAAAAAAAAATTATGAAGAACATAATGTTTACGATTAAAGACTTTTCAGTTCTACTCTGACAAAGTAAATTTCAAAGGATACACACGGTTTGGCTATGTTCCATTATTCTATTAAGCACTAGTCCAAACACAACCAATAATGTAAGGCAAAGAAGAAAGTATGGCTTTTATTATACCTATGTGTCAAGTGAAATTTAGAACAGTCATCATAAGCGTAACTAAAATACCAGCTCCATCATTACTCATTAAAACTCTACTGTTTCGGGGAAATGTCCTACTTAGGCTGCACTTTAGAAGAGTTTACAACATTTAAGGTAGAGCTACTATCACTCTGATACGTTAAAGTTCAATACATTTAATACATTTTTCCCCTGTTTATAAAAGAAAATATTTTCACTCTAGTATATAAAAAAGAAAATGGAAATCACTTATAATTCTCCCATCCAGATGTTATCAAAGTTAAGTTTTTGGTGTATTTCCTTCTAGCATCTAATTGTGTATGCTGAAATGTATCAAGTCACTCCTTTGCCTCTTTGGTTTTACTGCTTACACACGTATCCTTCAACAGCATATTGTTCAGTTCTGCTTGTTTTGAAACTTCATAAAAAATACAGGATACTCTTTGCTTTTTCATCCACAGTGACGCTGGTTACTATTTTACCAAATGAACATCCCACAGTTTATTCCTTCTACTGTCAAGAGACACCTGGGTTGCTCTCAGGCTTTTGCGATTATGAACAATTCGCCTCTGAACATTATGTATCTGCACATGTAGCCTTGCTTCTCAAGGGCAGCAGTTCTCAAACTTTATGCTCTCAGGACCCCCACTCCCTTTACACTGTTGAAAATGACTGAGGAACCTGAAGAGCTCCTGTTTATGTCGGCCATTATTTGTCAATGTTCACTGTGTTAGAAACTAAAACCCAGGCATTTAAAAATTATCTAAAATATAACAAATTCATTACATGTAAACATTTATAACACTTTTATAAAAAAAAAAAAAAAAAACCGTATTTCTGAAACAAAAATATTTACTGACAAGTCTGGCTTAACAGAAGATAGCTGGATTCCCACATCTGTTTCTGTATCAAATAACATTTTAGTGTCACTATGGAAACGGTTTTGACTCTAGGCCTCCCAAAACCAGGTCTTGAAGACTGTTGGGTGTCCCTGGACCACATGCTGAGAAACCTGTTCTCTAGCATATACACCTAGAATTTCTGGGTTTTAGCACTTGTTCAACTTTAGGAAGTTTTCCAAAGTGGTTGCACCAATTCATACCTCTACAAGAGTGAATGTGAATTCTTAATTGTTCTTCTTGTACAACTTTTCAATCATTACTAATCTAGTAGAGAGTGTGAAATGGATTTAATCTTTCAAGATTTGTCTATTTTTCTTTAATATGGCCAATACATATCACTTCTTTTGATTTACAGCAAAGCATTGCCTCACATCATTAAAAATTCTTAAATTTTAATGTCTGCATAATATTTTATGTACCACAGATTGTTTTTATCCATTCCTCTAGTTGTTGAATTTTTAGGTTGTTTCTTGTTTTTTTCCATTACAAAAGTCATTTCTCTTTAACTGTGAGTTCTTTTATTTTATTTTTGTTAAACTGTGAGATCTATACATGGAGGATTACCGTACCTACACTATACTCGCATCATCTTAAGCTGCAGTCCTTGCATTCGTAGGCAGTCAATACTTACTGGCCTCTTATAGAGCTCCCTTAAGTCTAAATTAGCATGAGATCAGCAATGTAATTTTTTCCCCCGGTATAAAATCTATAGGGTTTAGCCTGTGGCATTCTGGTTGGGTGGCTTCCTTTAATGTATATGGACCAAAGAGGTCTCAGCTAAGGCTTAATCTTCCCATTCATTTATTTTTAATATTTGTTTTTGAGGGAGGGAGGGGGAGGGAGAGGGAGAAGGAGAAGGAGAGGGAGAGGGAGAGGGAGAGGGAGAGGGAGAGGGAGAGGGAGAGGGAGAGGGAGAGGGAGAGGGAGAGGGAGGGAGAGGGGGAGAGGGAGAGAGGGAGAGAGGGAGGGAGAGAGAGGGAGAGAGAGGGAGGGAGGGAGGGAGGGAGAGAGAGAGAGAGAGAGCGCGCGCTGGGGAGGGGCAGAGAGCTGGGGAGGGGCGGAGAGGGAGAGGGAGAGGGAGAGGGAGAGGGAGAGGGAGAGGGAGAGGGAGAGGGAGAGGGAGAGGGAGAGGGAGAGGGAGAGGGAGAGGGAGAGGGAGAGGGAGAGGGAGAGGGAGAGGGAGAGGGAGAGGGAGAGGGAGAGGGAGAGGGAGAGGGAGAGGGAGAGGGAGAGGGAGAGGGAGAGGGAGAGGGAGAGGGAGAGGGAGAGGGAGAGGGAGAGGGAGAGGGAGAGGGAGAGGGAGAGGGAGAGGGAGAGGGAGAGGGAGAGGGAGAGGGAGAGGGAGAGGGAGAGGGAGAGGGAGAGGGAGGGAGAGCTGGGGAGGGGCAGAGAAAGAGGGAGACAGAATCCAAAGCAGGCTTCAGGCTCTGAGCTGTCAGCACAGAGCCCGACGCGGGGCTCGAACTCACACACCGTGAGATCATGACCTGAGCTGAAGTCGGATGCTCAACTGAATGAGCCACCCAGGCGCGCCCCTTAATCTTCCCATTTAAAAATATTAAATAGCTACTTACTTTGGCTTTCTGGAAAAATAAACGAAAACACCCTCTTGGATCCACATTACAGTTTTTGGCCATTTCCATAATAAACTGCATCACAACAGCTTGATGTGCTATTTGTTCCATTAGAGCCCCTTTCTGAAAACAGACATTAAAATTACCAAGAAATACCTCTGGAAATATATTTGACATTGTGCTTACTATGTGGATTTTAAAACATGATTTTCAAATAGGCTAAAAAAGAAAAAGGTTTAGAGTATACTGGAACAAAGAAATGAGGCAGCAAAAAAAGCCTACTGGCAAAATTTCCTTATGCTAACTAAAACAACTATAAAAGTTCCCACGGTAAACTCAAGTAGGTCTAAAAACAAAAAATTATAATTCTATTTAATAACCTTCCTGTTTTCATTTAAAGGAAGTAACATAAAAAACAAAAAACCAAAAAAACATATCAGAATTAAATTAAGGGTCCCAGAAACTCAAGGTTTACACAATACCTGTTCAGCTTCTAGATGAAAACACCATAAAATAAGATATTTAGCAGTTTCTTCACATACAAGGTATGGATGGTCAGACAAAAATCTCTGACTATCATCCCATCGACTCAACATACCTATAAAAAAAGGATTAAATCACAATTGTCAAATACTCTTCTAAACAAAGAAATGGTATTTTAAAATGATTCTCTTTAAAGACAATTCACATTACTACAGCAATAGGTTATGGTAAAAGAGCAAAGAAAGAATAAAACTCTTTTAAAGCAATACCCAATATATTGGAAACAGCTTCCAAAATTCACAGAAAGTTTCATTTCAGATAATTAGGTTAAAATAGGGCGACTGGTTTAAAGTAAAAAAAATCCTGCAGCTGAGGAATGCCTGAAATTCCAGGCAAACTGGCTGGTCATCCTAGGCGGAAGTACGTACAAATGATTTCAAGACACTCAATATTATTTACTCACAGAATACAAATTTTTCTATTAGAAAGATGGAGAAGAAAGCAAAACCTCAAGAAACTATACTTAGCAAAGACGTAATAAAAGTGAAAAACCCCATCATCTCTAATTTATTAAAAAATGTCTAAGCTGATAAAGTCAAATGTTGACAGCAGAGAAAACCAATCAAGTATGATAATAGTAAATGTACTTTAACCATTTAGTCATGTTTATAACACACAGAAAACCTTTTAGAAATTAGTGAAGCATATTTAAAAGCAGATGCCATTTTGCTTCAAAATATCAAGCTAATCCAAATACTACTTAAGGTGTATCTGTATCTTTATCCAAATTAATAAGAAATTTGGCCAAAAAGTCAATACCATCATGGAACCAGCAAAGCGTTCAGCTTTTAACTTTGTCCAGTAAGCTTTACACATGAATAAATTAAGTAGAACAACATTAGCTTTAGACTCTTAAGACTCATCCAAAGAAGTCTGTATGTCACTGAAGCATTCTGGAAATTTTAGAAGGTGGTGTCAATAGTTTGGCAGTGACATCTTTCCTCTAGATACAAATTGAACTTCTATATGTTAAAGTTCCACATTAGAACACAAAGAAGAACAGAACTGAGGACAAATGTCTTTTTGACAAACACACGTTTAGCAACACATGGGAATCGACTGAAAAGAAACGATTACTGTTTCTCATTTAAATAAAGGAGGGAGGAAGCATTTTAGCATTTTCTCGTAAAGAGTTTTATTAAGTATTTTCCCAATGCTTCAGATGGAGTGAGTAGGGCATTTTAAATTCTGAGAAACAATGATTTTGAAAGTTACTTAAAACTACTTCTCAAGCTACAGTTAAAGAGTCTAATAACTTCTGAGGGTCAGATCTAAAGAAAGCATAATCCTTATTTCTTATACCTGAAGCCATAAAATAAATCCTATGAAGCAGTTTTGCGTTAGCTTTGTTAGAGTCCTGAAGAGGTATTTCAACTCTATCCACCATCCACACAGAGAGCACTGCTTCTGTTTACTTCTCCATGGCAGCATCATGACTTACTGAGGCACCCAAATCCTATCCATTTTGGTTTCTTTTACAGGAAGGATAATACGAAATGGTTAGTGACATTTATAGGATCATGAGGGTGTCATCGAATGTTAAAAATTTTAAACTATCCATTTAATGCCTAAGACAAAATACTTGAGGTTGACCACAGCTTTTCTTTATCTGAGAAATACCTCTCATCACTTGATTTCAAAAATGCATACCGATTATCATGAAACTGACACGTCAGGTTACAAGAGCCCACACACACCTTCGTGGAAAGAGTGTGGCATTTTATAAACAAAATACTTCAAGAAACTCCAGGGCTTTAGTGGAACAACATACCTGAAATCACTGTGACGTTATTTTACAATTTGTAAACAAACTATGAGTAGCACAATCTCTCGTGGTGACTGAAACAAGCAGACTCAGAAACAAACGGCCTAGGTCCGAATACTGGCCTTACCATCTCCTATGCCTTGGCTAGCTCTATGCCTCCTTTTCCTCTTCTGTAACATAGGGCTAAAAATAGTATCTCATTCAGAGGGTTTCTGTTGAGAATTAAATGAGTTAATACACACGAAGCATTGGGGACAGTGCCTGACAAGAGGGTACATACTAGGCAGTATCAACACAAAAGGGAACAATTCCCTCTTTCAGCGAATATTAGACGCTTTGGAGAAGACTAATATAGTCATTTCAACCGGCCGGCCAATCTCTGAATGCTCGAAAAACCTTATCTTGATGAATTAGAGTGCTTTAATTGTGTGCTTCCACGTATGTATTTTCCTGAACATCTAAATCCCAGTCCATCCACCAGCTCTTGATATTCCACCGGATTCCTAAAACGGTTGCCCAAGACACACGACCTTACTGATTTCCCTTTCCTCTTGGCGTTATACTTACAGAAAACCAGATCTGAAGCCTTCACATCACACTAATGATTTTCCTGTCTCTAGCTGCTGAAAACATCCCAACAAGGTTGAGAATTTCTCAGTGGAAGTTAAATAACCTCTTCTTCTGTATTTCCCGAGTCCCAGATCACCTGTATTTCCAGTCACCTGCCACCAGACAACTATTTCTACCTACACGTTTGCACATAAACTCCTCTTATTTGGAACCAAACCCATTTTTCTCTCCCTGCCAGCTGCAGTGCTTCACAGGCTCCATGTCACCCACTCAAGAATTCTAGAAATTCCTCTAGACATTTCCATTCCTCCCACATCAAACTGATCACCAAGTCTTGTGGTGACACTATTATAAGCTGTTAAGATGGTGAATCATGTTAATAAATTTTCCAATGTTAAGCCATCCTTGAATTCTTAGGATAAACCCTTTAAAAATACTTCTTTTTCATGTTATAAAAATGATGTATATTCATTGTGAAGAATTTGAAAAATCCAGAAAATCATCTGCAATCCTACTACAAGAGATGATTAATGTTAATGTTAACACTTTAATGTATTTCTTTCTGGAAATTTTTTTTAAGTAGGCTCCATGCCCAGCGTGCAGGGCCTGAACTCATGACCCTGAGATCAATACCCGAACTGAGATCAAGAGTCAGACACCTGCCTGAGCCACCCAGGGGTCCCAGGGCTTTATTTTTAATTACTTAAATAAAATTAGGTGCCTGGGTGGCTCAGCTGGTTAAATGTCTAACTTTGGCTCAGGTCATGATCCCACGGTTCGTGGGTCTGAGCCCCACAGCAGACTCTGTGCTGACAGCTCATTCTGTCTCCCTCTCTTGCTGTCCCTCTCCCCTCCCCTGCTCCTGTGCTCGCTCGCTCTCTCAAAAATAAACACTGAAAAAATTTAAAAAAAAATTAGAATCATATCATGCATATTAGTTTTCTATTCATTTCACTCCACATTCTATTCAGGAGTTTTTATACTAAATGTTTTTCAAAAAACAGGGTATCAATGTGGTTTCGAAAAGCAATGTGTAAGCGCTTACATTGAGGAAATGGAATATCTTCCTTCAATACAAATGAGAAAAATCCCATCAGAGTATTTATGCAAACATTTACATCTTTCAGTAAAAATTCCAGTGACGACATCCCACATAGATTCAAAGATGTTAAATCACAGCTAACTTTGGCTGGAAGTGAAAAGCTGATGTACCATGAAAAACCGTGTTAGATCATCAAAAAGCAGCTCTGATGATCACAAAGAAAATGAGGTCAGAGACGCACAGGACTTGGAATAAAACTTCTGGGAAACTGAAAAGAAAACAGACTTTGCTGCTAAATTGGTATATTTATAAAACACGAGTTAACTAAATTAACAAATTAAATTCAACTGTAGGGAGGGAAATCCAAGATTTCACTGCTTCAAAATACTCCACGATATGGTTGTACCATTTATCATTAGATGGTAAAGTCACATAAGTAAGATGGTCAACAAACAGCACAATGGAAATGTTAATGTGAGGCACACATGAAACCGCAGGGCAGTAACCGGTGTCACGTCACCGGAGCCCTTCACAGCTCTCTGTGTCTCAGGCTCGTGCCTTCCAAGAGTTGGGAATGCAAGCCAAGTTTGGAAAGCCTCCGCTGGAAACTTTAATTACAGCTGCTATTCCAGATGTGATACACTTTGAAGAAGTGTATCAATGTAGTCATAATCCTGACAAATGCTTCCTTCACTCTCCACCATAATAAGCATAGAACACCAGAAACATCTGCTTGCACCCAGCAGGAACAGCATTACACTTTCACTGAGCTGCCTAAGGTCTCTGGCTGCTCTGTGCCACAATTCAGTCCACAGGGACTTCCATCATCCCACCATCCCGCATGCCTGCAAGCTGGTCACGTCATGCTGACAGAACTTGGTGAGCAGGAAGTGGCAGGTATCCCAGATGTCTTGGTAAGATATATGCAGGCCAGAAAGTAGGAAAAAAACACATGGAAAATTTGGGAGCCTACTACCTTAGTAACATTTCTAGGGATCCAAGGAACTGCGGCAAGTAGGACATCTCCTCCAAAGGAAAAAGGCAGCGTGCATTTCCATCAAAAAACAGGCACAGTGTGAATCTGGGAGTGGCTATGAGGTCTGGTTGACTTTGGAGACAATAAGGCTCTGATTAGTCTTACGGGATGAGACGATGGAAGCCCCAACACGCAATGGCAAAACCTCTCCTTATCAGTCCTCTACGTATGGAGGTCAAGTCAGCTTTTTTCCTCAGCCATCTCCCTGTTTGCATAATATTGTATAAATTCAGGACTCTCGGTGGCAGACTTGAGATCATGCAGAGATTCAATGGCACGGGATCTCCCATTAAGGATATTCCAGGACAGCCTCTCAATACCTAATTTGCCAGTAGCAGAAACCAGCGCATGGTGGTGCCATGCTTCCACCACTAATACGTCTGTGGTCCTACTAAATGAGTTATTGCCCACATCACATTATTTCTTGACCCAGAAATTCATTCTACAACAAAAGACATGAAGACAAGAGGCTCATGAAATTCACTGGTCCTATAAACATCACCACCCAGAAGCAGGTATTATGGAATGGTTAAATGTTTTGCTGAGGACTTAAAGAGTCGTAGTGCCAGATGGGTTACAATACCCTGTGAGGCTGGGTCATTCTCCCACACAGAATTGCTTATTAAAGTGCTCTGTCTGCAGCAAAAACGAGGGGACCATGTTGCACCATTAGGCTTCCCATGGCTCCAAAGCTTACAGAAGGCCATCTGGGTGAGAGCACCTTAAAAGATGCTCTTCTAGTACATGGAAGCAAGGACTCCAGGTGGGAGTGGCAAATCACACTGTCACAACCAAGACTCATTTACAAAATTGTAAAAAGTAAACCCTGTTCGCTTCGTCAAGTTCTATTCTTTACTTAATTCGAATACACAGCCTTTCTTTTTTTAAAACAAAGAGAGTGAGAAAAATGAATCCTTTATGAATGAACTACAGAAAAAGGGGAAAAATCCAAAGTAGTAGCAACCGTTTTAACGTAACTGAAGGATGAATGAAATTCTAAACGCTTAGGGGAAAAAAAACACCTTTGGAAGTATATTTCCAAATGTCACTTAATAAGATTAACATACTATAAATGAAAACTATGTTGACTAAATTAACATGTGACTTGGGATCAAAATACAGACCTTGAACCTTAACCACTAACACTTCCCAGAAGCACTCTCTCCCCAGCAGCACCACACTGCTTACGCAGTGCAACATGTTATTTCCCAACTCTGCACTCACTGCTGCTCCCTCATCTACACGGGGACCTCCTCCTATGTGTTCTTCAGTCTAGCTCAGATGTCACCTCCTGTGCGAAGTCTTCACTACATCACCCCAAGCCCGCTGTCTTTCTTCAATAGAGGAAACTCGTTTTCAGTACCCTGTAGACATATTTCTATTACTGTACTTATCCGAATAGCAGCTGAAGGATCTGTGTGACTTATACAGCAACTATTCCCAAACCTGAAAATAACGAATGCTAATCAGATGCCAATGGAAGCAAAGAGGGAAAAAGAGAAAAAGCAAAGACCAGTTGGGAAACAGAAAGATGCTGTGAAGTAAACAAAGACTAGGTCTTAGAGGGCAGCATTATATAATAGACTGAATTTTGCTTCTCTTCACAACTTAGTTTGCTGTCAATCTATTTATTATCCAAAAAAAGGGTCTAAAACAAGAGCTGTACAACTGTGCCAGAAGTGGCTATCCAAAAGGAGTTTTGTCATTTACCTTCTTTTTGGTACCCATTATAATACAGACACTTTTTGTACACATATTTATGGTATCACTTTATAAAAGAAGGAAAACTAAGCAGCACACTTACCAAAATGTCTGATTTTTTGTTCATATTTCTGCATAAATGATTTGGATTTATCTTCATCTTCTATTTCTTTTCTTTTATCTTGATTAATAAAACTCTAAGAAAAAAATTCTTTAAGTTAAAATCAGATTTTATATTCTAACTGAATCTTTCTCAGATACTGAATGCCTAGCAATCCTTCCTATAAACACTATAACAAGATGGTACAGTATTATACTGATATTATATCATTAAATTTATCTGTTAAACTCATTTAAAAAGTTAAAATTTTCTGTACTAGTTTCGACAGTTTTAAAAAGTGATGTATGTGTGAAAATTATAAATACTTTAGAAATCATACAAATTCCCTATTAAAGCACAGAGAGATCCTTTACATGAATTGCATGTAAATTTGCATTATTCATTGCTATTAAATATTTGCAGCTCTAGTCTAATCTTCGGAGTTCTTGCTGGAAATAAACTTAGATTTTCAAAGCATATAGAGAATGAAGTATATCTGATATAACTTCTTGGCTAAGACATAAACCTAAAATATAGACCCTTGGTTTTAAACTTTTCTTAGGAAAGGCCAAACAATTTGATTCTGAAATCAAGTGCAAATTCTATTAAGGAAGTGCTTATTTTCAATTAAATAAGTCATAAAGCAGATCAAGATGAAGTTTTTATCTAGCCAGAAAAACTGGCAGGACAGTTTCTCAGAACATTCTGTGATCACATTTAAACCTTGAGATCATCACTGCCAAAAAAGAAAATTGCAAACCAGCTCTGCCAGTTTATAATCTGAAAGCACACAAATTTACATATTTCAAAATAAAAGCATTTTTTCTTTTACATATCCTGCTATCTAGACCAGCACTGTCCAATAGAAATATAATCCAAGTCACAAATATAAAGTTTTCTCTTAGCCACATTAAAAAGCAAAAAGAGACAGATGAAATTAGTAACCCATTTATTTAAACCAACATATCCAACATATGATCATTTCAACATGTAAGCAAGACAAAAAAATATTCATGAAATATTTTACTCGGTTTTGTACTAAGTCATCAGAATCTGGTGTGTATTTTACACTTACAGCACATCTCAATTCGGACTAGCCACATTTCAAGCGCTCAATAGTACATGTGGCTAGCGGCTATCGAGTTGGACAGCGCAGATCTAGACCAGTCCTCTCAAGTCTCAAGCTCCCAGACAAAATCAATGTACGATTTTGAGCAAATGACTGGAACATAAAGATAATCCTAATTAAAATGTGGTATAAATGTAGGCTATGTTATAACCCAAGTTCAAAAACAAACAACAACAACAACAAAAACAATTAAAAGCAGAGACAAATGAAAATGTTTTCTTTGTGACCACTGTGTTAGGAGACATTAACTTTATAAAACAAAGAAACACTGCCTTGACCATTCTCTCTGGAAGAAAAAAAATATTTTAAATAGTTATGGTGTATAAATGCAAACCAGAAATAAAGTAAGTGCTAAGAAGACACACCCCTTGGAACAATATATATAGACAGACACAGTGAATCATTCAGATAAAGAATGATCTTGGTATGTGTTCAGGGGTAAATAAATATATACTGGCATGAGCACATAAAAAGTCTAGAAAGATACAACTTACTGTTAACAGTGGTTATCTCTGGGAAATGAAACTGGAAGTGAAGGAAGCCTTTCAATTCTATTTCACATACTCGTGTGTTGTTTTGTTTTTAATTTTTTTTTTTTTTGAGGGGAGAGTAGTGGGGGAGGGGGGAAGGGAGAAGGGGAGGAAGAGAACGAGACGGAAAGAGAGAGAGAAAGACAGAGACAGAGAGAGAGAAGCCCAAGCAGGCTCCATGCCCAGCGCAGAGCCCAACGAAGGGCTCCATCTCACAAGCATGAGATCATGACCTGAGCTGCAATCAAGAGTCAGACACTTAACCCACTGAGCCACTCAGGCGCCCTTGTTTCGTCTTTTGTAATAAACATGTTGCACTCACAATTCTTCTCAACGTGATAAAGCACTGATCGAGCTAGTCGTGTACATTTAACCTGTGTGTATTACTTGCTGCGGCAGAACTAGCGCTGGTCCAAGGGAAGGAAATTAAAAGCGCTTAAGAGGGTAGGTTGAGAGTGGATGCTAGGACAGAAACCAAGAGTGTTATAGACTGAGAAGTCTACAGAGTAACGATGGTTAAAGATAAAGTGAATATGGACTTACACAAGAAAGAACAGTCTATCCCTGAAGCTTTAAGTTTACAAAGAAAAAGAAGTACTACTTTGCACAGTAGTAAAAATGCATTTCATTGCCCATTTCTTCTTCAGACGCGACAAAGAATAAAGGCCACGAAATCGAGGGCGAAACAGAACACTACCCTTAATGACTACTAACTTGGCAAAAGTACCGTACCAGTCCTCTCGGTTATGTTGGTAGTGCTAAATCTGGATTACTACCCGAGGTTTACTAAACACACACCAGGAAGTAACAGTGAAACACTCGTTCACAGACTCCGCATCTGCACGTCAGCATTACGCAGCGGACAGCAAGCCGACAGAAACAGCAGAGAGCTCTCGTAACATCTGAGCTTTACCACATGCCAGGCCCCGTCCCGTGGGCTTTTAAGACATTACCGTATTTAGTCTTCATACCCACCCTTTATTGCTGAGGAAACTGAGGCTTAGAGAGGTTAAGTGACTTGCCCAAGGTCACAAGCAGCAGCATGTGACAAAGCTGAGGTCTGAGGCGGTCTGATTCCAGTCAACACTCACATTCGGCGTGCTATGCTTCGGGTCCGCGCCACACAGTCGCGTTCACGACCGCCCCCGTTCGACGCTACGGGGATACAGGTTTCCTGTAGCCAACGCTTTTC
This sequence comes from Panthera leo, assembly GCF_018350215.1. Lineage (NCBI taxonomy): Eukaryota > Metazoa > Chordata > Mammalia > Carnivora > Felidae > Panthera > Panthera leo. The sequence continues at coordinate 6,972,705 of NC_056691.1, forward strand.
ATAAACTGTCAAAACCGTACACCATTCACAGCAATCTGCCGCTTTGCTACCAAATGCGCACAACTGGTCTGTACAAACACTCAATTTCTTCTTTCATCATGACCCAATCAGACGTCGTACCTTATTAAAAACATCCTTGCTAATGGCATCCATGTTCCACAGACACATTCTCTCTCTCTGTACGAGAGCCTCTTCTTTCTGCCTCCACTCTTCTTCACGTTGCTTCAGCTCCGATACCGCTGTCTGTGCTTTGGCATGTTCCTGATCCAAGGACTCCGAGTTATGCAGGGCTAGGCTACCAAGTTTCTGCTGAGCTTCTGCGAGATTCCATTTGCACGCCACAGAGCTCTTGACAAACTCTTTCTGCTTTTGGCAAGCCAGTTCAATTCCATGACTATACATCTGGAAACAAAACAATATTGTAAGAAACGAAGACGGCCACGGGTATGTTTGTGCAGCACAGTTTTATTTTCTTGCAGTCAAGGATTTCTGTACAGTCTTTTCCGGCACACAGGTATTCTGCCTTCTGTGTATGCAGAGTTATACTTTTATATTATAGGTCTTCTCTTCATCAACTAGATTCTAAGCTCCTTTATTAATCTATATACCACTTCCTTGACAACCATCAGGCGAAAAGCCTGATCATCAGCACAATGTTCTACACATAGCTGGTGCTCAAGAAGCATTCGATTGACAGCTTCGTAGTACTGAAACAGCACAATAATTGGGAGCAAAAGCTTAAATCTAGTTCCTCACCTTACAATATACTGAAAACCAGATCTTTAGGGTTTTGTTCTCTATCACACAGATAGTCTTTAACTTAATCCTAGTCAAAACAGGCAGAGCTATCAAAAAAACAAAAAAAAAAACACAACAAAACTGGTCCACCCTGATGACTGCCTCTGTTCCACTCATAAGCAACAGGAATTAGTCATAATATTTACTGAACCACTACATGTAGGGCACTTTAGTGTTTAATTCCTTATATACCTCAGCTCTATAAAACAAAAGCTGAAGGTTCGTTCTTTAAGACTTCTCAGCCAAAACGCAGAACAATTTCAAACTACGTATTCCGAACGATTTTACTTCGATCTGTTCCCTAATCTGCACCACTCCTCAAGTCCTTATAATTTCATACCTCAATTATATAAATACAGTCTTTCTCACACGAAGCCATTCTCCACTCCACACCGGACTTGGAGTGATCTTGCCAAAAACCAACTCCGATCATTTTCCTCGTTCTTAGAGTCCTGGGATAAAGCACAAACTGCAGCGTGGCGCAGTCCTTCGTGATCTCACTTCCTACCATCTCTCCAGACTCAGTTCCAGTTACTCTCCCCCTCGTTTGCTGCTTCTTTCCACCACCCACCCCTTTCACCGTGGCAACCCCTCACCCCCCCAACTCCCATCTCCATTCCAGATTCTGGCATCACTTCCTTACATCTTCTCTAATCCTTCCTTTCCCACCCAAGGTCTGCATACTTCTTAGTGGTGTTTTCACACAACATTGTGCTTAATTGTCTACTCAACTATCAGCTTCTCGAGGGGCTAGAATTCCGTAAGTCTTAGATGAATAAATGATTCTTCACTTCTTGTAACAGACTAGTGGTGGCAAATACGTTTTGCAAATATTTTTACAAATATTTGAGGCAAATAGCACTCAAGGTCTTTACTTTGGAGCCGAGTCTTAGATTTCTACTGCAGCAAATGTGGATGTTGTTGCTATTCCGGTGTTTTATTTACTCATTTAGTAGGCTTGAAGCCCAGGTATCACAAGACCCTAACCAACCAAGTAATATATATAGATATACATATTTTGCTATCTGAAAATAGGAGCAAGAATAACTGTAGCCTAGCTATGCTTGAGCAGGAGCCAGGAAAAGGAGAAAAATGAAGCTATAAAATTTATCTTATAAGAAAAGACAAAAGTATACTAAGAAAGGCATATGGACAAATGGAAATGCCCTGCATTTTCAAATTGTGTGGGAGCAAATATTCATGTCTCAAATCAAACACAGAAATCTTATTTCCAAATTCTAAAAATGATTCATGTTTAAATTCTTCTCCACAGACTATACATACAACATCTGGCATTTGAGCAAACTATCCAACATGTATTGAGATGATTTAAAAAAAAAAAAAAAAAAAAAAAAAAGGTCATATTTTACCTGTGAACATATTGAGGTTTTAGGGGAACATTAAACATGACTATATTTTCATGAACATAAATTCAAAAAAGGAACTGCTGGCATTAGGTTTACCAACATCACTTTACAATTAAAAATGCTCAAACAGGATCTCTAAATTCCCAATTGCTTTTTACTTTAATTGGATCTCAGAACTGTACATCACATATGACATTACGATGTCTAGATTCCCCATGTCTGGTAAAATTAAACCGAAGCTGTTTTTTGAAAAGATTATAAAATGCTTATAATTTGAATTTAACATTTTATTCTTTCCAAATATCCCAATCCCAAAACTTAAGTCCTAAAGCCAGCAAGACAAGTAAGTAGGTTATAAACACGTGGACAAACTTAGCATTAGTCACTTGGCAAAACGTAACGCCAAAGGTAGTTTCAGCCTCGTGGCGTGACATCACAGGATGGGAAGTGCAGCAGGTAGGAAAAAACACTGTAGTAGAAGGCAGAAGTGGGTGCCAGTTTTAATTCTGCCACTAACTGGCTACAGAGTCTCAGAGAAATCACGTTTAATGAAGAAGGTAAGCCTGTTTACTTAGAAAATACCTCCAGCTAAATAAGCTTCTAATTCCAAGTGCCTAAGTAAAGAGTTAATACACAGATATTTTCAAGTTTATCTTTTTGGTAATCTCTACACCCAACATGGGGCTCAAACCCACGACCCAGAGATCAAGAGTCGCATGCTCCTCCGACTGAGCCAGCCAGGCGCCCCTCACAGATATTCTCGAAGTTCAGAGTTTATCTCAGGTTACTTTTGTGATTCAACCACAAGGCGCTGAAATGCTGGAGACCTTTTATTTTCTCTCCATATGCCTTCAAAATTGACAAGAGCAGCTGCTGTTCATTTTTCCCCCTCCATAACACATTCATTATATGCTCACATAACACATTTTGTATATACAGATGACACTAGCGATCCATAATTAGGGGGTGACTACTAACCTGTCGACTCTCATTCTGTCCTCCTAAAAAATGCCTTGCACTTTCCCAGAGACTGGCTGGCCGAAGTACAGTCTATGGTTATGAAACAGCATTTTTCTCCCTGAAGCCAACTAACCCAGTGTACTGGGCACAGGACCTTACACTTATTAGCAAATGATTTAAATCACTCATCTTTGCTAACAGCAAGATGTGCCTAGAGAAAAGCTGTTAATTCAATTAAGCTCTTAGGGACCCTACTCTGCAAGAAGCCTGGAAAGTAGAGACGTCCATAACCGTTTCTCCGGACATATTCGTGTTTAGTCTGTGTTCTTAAAATATTCTTCCAAAACACCCAGATTAGGAGAAAAACCGGGATAAGGTGATGAGTAGGTAAGCACTCCCTAAGACAGGACTCAGAAAAATCCCAAAGGGTACCTCATTTGGGTAAGTTTCAGAGGAAAGAAGGCTGGATTGAAACCCACAAGTAGCACCGGGAATCTGAGGAAGAACTCCGAAGAAAAGGGCAAACGTGTGCCTATGTGTTTTCACTGGAGACTGATGTGGAGCAAAACTAAAAACCTAACTGGAGGGGAAATGGTCACATTAATGGGACGGGTTTACACCCCCCTCAAAAGCGAGGTTTTACGGAATTTATTCGGATGTCCAAAGTCAATGAAATTGGATCCTAAATTTGTATAAAGTCAGGAGCTCAGCGAATTATTGAAACACAACCAACCCTTCGCTGTTCCTAACTATTAAGTGGGCACAAGTATTAGGGCCTTCAAGAGAATAAAGTGCTCGGGTAAAAACACGCACGAGGAGACAAAGGGTCAACGTTAGAGCGTTAGCCGCCCCAAATCTGGGTGCTGTCGGGGGGGGGGGGGGGGGGGGGGAAGGGGGAGGAACATCTTTCCAGGATGGGAAGAAATTAGCCAAGGTGAAAAGGTGTGCGTGGAGGTGGAGATTGGGAATACACGGCCAGCCCTTCTCAGAAGCCCTCAGAAGATGCTACAATAGCCGCGGGATGGCATCAAGCCCCTGACCCCCGGGAGTGAGATGGGGACGCAGAACAGGGTACAGGGAGGGTCGCAGGGGCAGGGCCGCGCTGGTCCCCAGGCCGGCCCCTCCCCATCCCGCCCCCCCTCCCCGCCCCCGAACGCGGGACCCCTCACCTGGGCGCCGCCGCCCGGCAGCTGCGGGCAGCGGGGAGAACTGGGGGACACGTCCAAGTCACTCTCTTCCTCGGCCTCACCCTCGGCCCGAGGGAGGCTCCAAGGTCCCGGCGGCGGCCACGGCTGCTCCATGTCCGGCTGCCCCCGGCCCTAGAGCCGCCACTGCCAACGGGCTTGGCGTGAGCGGAACCTGCTGCGCGGAGCCAGCCGCCCCAGCCTGCCGGGGCCGTTACCCAGAATCCCTCTGCTGGCCGCGACGCCGACGCACACCCCGCGCTGGCCTGGGCCGCGGACGGCGGAAGAAGACGGACTGACTTGGCTACGTCACTTCCTGCTTGGGGGTTGGGGCTGGGAGGGCCGGTTCTGGGCGTGCGTGAAGGGGGTGGGTCAGGGCTTCGTGTTTAAGGTTGTGCTCTCTGAAACCTTTGAGCGATGCCAACATCCCCCTAAGGGCGCTGCGGGTGACATAGTGTTTAGTTGTGGCCTAGCGTTCCCTTCGCTCTGCACCGTGGGTCCCGGACGCCGAGAGGTGCCAGGTCCGCTTCGCAAGTTGTTTACAGACGGCAACGCCTACCTCTGCGTTGGTCTGCAAAGTAGCAGTTCTGAAGCGAGGGTGGGCGGAAAATAGGGGAGGATTTTGAAAGGCAGAGCCAAGTTTTCCCTCATTTCGAGTTCCAAGCTACAGGAGTTTGGCGAAACTTGGCTGGGAGGCGGAGCGCGTCGACGATGAAGTAGCCGAGCAAGCGCGGTTGATGAGGACGAATGCAGGTGATAGCGGACGAAGCCTTGTGTTGCTAAGTTATCTCATTTAGTCCTGAAGACGGGGAAACACACCCACGGGGCGCAAGGTCACACATTTGAAGGAGAGAAGCTATGATCACCCCGGGGGTCTAACTTCAAAGCGTGTAAGGCTAGCAACCGCACACTGCTGCCCTCCCTACCCGCGATTACAGGGACCCAAATAAAAACGAGACGCCATTTTTTCAATCTCCTAGATCCACAGACTTTGAAGTTTGTCAATACCGAGTGTTGGCAAGATGCGAGGAAATGCTTGTCCAAAGAGAATGTGATTTCTGTAACCTTTTTGGAGAGAGTAATTTGACAATGTCAGTGACTAAAGGGCTTTGAATCAGCAATTTCACTACCAGGGAATTCTCCCAACTGTTGTTTTTGTACCAATATCCAATGATTTGTCTATAAAGATGTTTATTGCAACATTCCGTGTGTGTGTGTGTGTGTGTGTGTGTGTGGCAAGAAAAAAAACAGGAAACAATCTAATTGCCCATCAATAGAGGAGCCTAAATAAATTATGGTATATGGATACAACGCGATATTATCAGTCTTTAAAACGTAGATATATACGTGCTGATACAGGAAATCTCCAAAATGTGATGAATTTAAAAAATTGCAGTATTATATATATATGTATATATATATACATATATGTATATATATGTATGTATGTATACATATATGTATATATATATGTATATATATATATGTATATATATATATGTATGTATGTATATATATTTGTGTGTATATCTACATCTACCTTTCAAGAGAAGGATCCAATTTGTGTGCGTGTGTATAGAAAATTCCTGGAGGGTAGTGCTTGCTTTGGCAGCACATATACTAGAAAATTCCTGAAGGGTAAACAAGAATTGTTAATGGTGGATCAGGCTGGGGAGGAAAGTTTCTGAGTTTCTTCGCTTTTCATTTTTAGCATTCCTGTGTTAAGCTGTTTGAATATTTTTCAGTGCGTATACCTTAATAATTACAAATAAAATTTGAGAAGCAGTGTGCCTAAACCTTTTGGGTTAGGAAAAGCCACAGGAGAAAACAAGGAGGAAGAAATTCTCTTTGTTTCCATGAAGGCACAAAGTGCTTTGAGCAGTGCCTGGCTTAAAGTAAGCTCAATATTGGTTTTCCTCTTACCTGTCTCACTACTTCTCAGGCTCTTTGGCAGTCTCTTCCCCTTCTAAATGACCTCTAATTTTAAAGTTCTTCAATTTTTGGCCAGTGGGGAGGATCTTGTCTGTTCCCGTGGCTTTAAATAACATCTGTGTATTGACAACTCACTAATTGAAATTCAAGCCCTGACCTAACCTCAGTATTTCAGACTCATTTGTCTACTTGCTGACTTGACATCTCCCTTTGAATGCACATCTTAAATTTAACATTTCCCTAAAAAAAACCTCTCTTGATTCCATTCCTTCCCCAAACTTCTTCCTATCTTCTCCATATCAATAAGCAGCAGCACCACCAACTTCAAAAGAGGGTGGCTTTCATTCACCCCCTCTCTTTCACCTCCCATTTCTGAACCAACAGCGAATCTTGTTATTTTTACCCTCAAACACATCTGGAATCTGTCTACTCTCCGGCTGTAATGCTTCCTCCCTAGCTCAGGACACCAGGATCCTTCCTCAGAATTACTACACGCTACTAGTACTCTAGTCTTTCATGCCTCTGTTCCATTTTTGCTCCTTACAAATCTCTTCACACGGTTGCCGAAGAGATTTAAAAATACGTGTATATAAATCAGATCGTGTCACACCCCCGCTCTATCATTTAAATGCTTTCAACCCCAGAAACAGAAACCCCAGCTAATGGAAACTTAAACCATAAGGAAAGTTATTTTCTCTTTAGCGAAAAAGGATGAAGATGGGTGTTCTCAGGATTGGTTTAGCAGTTTGGCGATGTCATCAAGGACTCCAGTTCTTTCTATTCTTTTCCACCATCCTAAGTCTGTTGACCCTCATCCCCAGGCCTGTCATGGTGGCAGGATGGCTGCCACAGCTCTCTATGTCACATCGAAACACAACAACAGCCAAAGCAGGAAGAGGGAGGAGGCAAACAGCTTTACTTACTTGTGGCTCTACTATGAGACATAAAAATGTTTCTCAGGAGTGCCTGGGTGGCTCAGTCGGTTAAGCGTCGGACTTCGGCTCAGGTTATGATCTCACGGTCTGTGAGTTCGAGCCCCGCGTCGGGCTCTGTGCTGACAGCTCAGAGCCTGGAGCCGGCTTCAGATTCTGTGTCTCCCTCTCTCTCTGCCCCTCCCCTGCTCGTGCTCTGTCTCTCTCTGTCTCAAAAATAAATACAAACATTAAAATTAAAAAAATATATTTCTCAGAAGCTTCCAGTGACTTCCCCTTATAGCTCATTGTCCCGAACTGGTTAAATAAATGATTCATTCCCCAGAGCTAGATGCATTGCCACCCAAGCAAAACCGGTGCTCCAGTAGCAAGGAAGAGGGCTTATGACTATTAGGTAGCCACATTGTCTGCTATAACTTTGAGTTCCCATGTAATCTAATGCCGGCTACCTCTTCGGTGTCACTTCTTAACCCCCTCTGCCCCCCGCCCAGATCTCTCTTAGTATGTTCATTGGCCTCCTTTCAGTTTCTCAAACATATCCATCCCCTCCCTGACTCATGGCCCTTTACATTTGTTGCTCCCAGCACTGGGATATTTTTTCTCTGGTACTTAAAAGTCCGGCTAGTGGTCATGCTTATTTTTTTAGATCGTAGATCAAATGTCATGCCCTTAGAGAGGCCGATCTGTCCACTGGGTCTAAATTAGGTTCTTATTCCCTCTCTAACCTATGACCTTCTCTTTCACCCCCAACTCCCAAATTCCTTCCTAGTATCTATCACCCCGTTATTATCTTAGGTTCACTTATTTATTATATGTCTTCTCCCACCAGAATATAAAGCCCACAAAGGCATAGATTGTTTCTTGTTCACCCTCGTACCTCCATTGTCCAGAACCGTACCTAGCATACAGTAGGTATTCAATACATATGTGTCGATAGATGCATGAGGAATGAATGAATGGAAACAAGGATAAGAGGAAAGGTGTAGGACTAGATAAAGACAGAAGAGGGTGAAAAGGAATGAAAAGAGGTATATTTTGGTAGGAGAAGAAGGGGTGGATATAATGACATCATCTTAGCCATTGCTGACTTTGGGGCCTAAATCCCGTGCCCAGGTTCAGTGGATACATTTTACAAGTCTTGGAACTAAATCAAACTCTTTTCTACTTTCTTATATTGGATAATAAATATAATTCCTTGGAAACTGCTTTGGGTCATAATTAGTCTACTGCCCCCACGGACATAGAACTAGTCAGCTGAAACTCAGAGGAGCAAATTACTTTTTCTTGAAAAGAAATTACTTTAAAATGGAAGGATATGGACTGTGTAGTCCAGAATGCCCAACGGCAGTCCTTGTGGAAGAGTTTGTGTGGTATTAAATAAGTACTGAGCCTACAAAAGCCAGTGAATCAAAGTAGAAGCCAAAGAGTAACATATGAGTCTGACTCATAAACTCTAATAAAGTTTGTGAAATAGATCCCATGTGTGAGTTCAGATCCCAAATGACTTCAAGATTGTTAAAAGCTGTGCAGTTGCAATTTAATTCCTTCCTTGAAAGCTTTCCTGATACTTGGGGAAATTCTGGAGAAGTATGGGCACTTAAAGAAATACTCAAATTGCCAGTTCCTGTTTTGTATATTTACGCAAAGGCTGCTATTCTGGTAATACAGTGCTGCTTTTTTCTTTAAGTGGATTTCTCTCTGAATCATTTGGAAAGTATTATACACCTCGATGATTTTCTTATCTGCATTTGAGGGAAATGGATCCACCCTGTTATCTCTTTAAGTGTATGTACGAGTTCTACTGTAGGGCATTTCATTGTGATGCCACTAAGAATCCTCTTGACGAGTTATTTTAGGACAGAAGGAAGCTCACATAAGGATGTGATTGCTTTTCTTATTTAAGTGTATATTAAATATTTTTAAATTGTTATTATGAATATTTTTATACACAAAAATATAGAATTATGATAACCACTATATATCCATCACCCAGATTAACAGTTGTGAAAATTTTGCTACATTTGCTGTATCCATTCCTTTTTTTCATTTGCTGGAGTATTTGAAAATAAAATCTTAGACATCGATCATTTTACTAGTACATACTTTATTAATTTGTTTAAGATTTATTTTTGAGAGCGAGAGAGACAGAGCACGAGTGGGGGGAGGGGCAGAGAGAGGGAGGCACAGAATCTGAAACAGGCTCCAGGCTCTGCGCTGTCAGCACAGAGCCTGATGCAGGGCTTGAACTCACGAACCACGAGATCATGACCTCAGCTGAAGTCCAACCCTTAACTGACTGAGCCAACCAGACACCCCTGCTACGACATACTTTAATATGCATCTCTAAACAATGTTGAAATTTGCCTTACATAAACACAAAGATGTTACCATACCTGTCAAAATTAATTGCTTGGTATCATCCGATGCCCACACCATAATCAAATTTTCCTAATAGTCTCAAATATTCTCTTTAAGTTGGTTTGTTTGAATCAAGGCCCCAATGAAGGCCACGTATTACATTTGATTGTCAGATTTCTGGAGTATTTTTTAATCTAGAGCATTTCCCCTGACTCTTTCCTTTTTTTCTTCTTCAATGTCATTGACTTGTTGTAGACTAATTGGATCAGTTGTCCTGTAGAATGTCCTACGTTCCAGATGTATCCACCATATTTCCTTTAATAAGTCAAGTTAGCTCTAGAGCAACACTGTTCAATAGAAGTTTCTGTGATGATGGAAATATCCTACTTGCCTTGTCCAATACAGTAGCCACTAGCCACATGTGGCTATTGGGCACTTTACATGTGACTAGTGTGAGTGAGGAACTGAATTTTAAGTTTTATTTAGTTTTAGTTAATTTAAACATAAATAGCTATATATGGCTATCTTATTAGTGCAGCTCTAGTGGCTTGATGAGATTCAACATCAACTTTCTTGGCATAGGGTGGTTTCTACAATCACATAGGGACACATGATGTCACTTTCAGTGACGTTAAGATTAATTAGTGCATTCATTAACTTTTTAAAAAATATAAACTTCATCTTTGTGCAGTTGATGAGAAATGAGGAAAGGGCCCAGCACAGTTCATTGAGCTCTGTTACACATTCAGAGTAAAAGTTAGAAAGATAAACTTTTCTCGTCTGTATGTAAGAAAACTAAATTGTTGACATTTCAGAGAAAGATTTTGGAGAAGGCAGATATAAAGCAATTATTTCTTGGGTCTCGAGACTGGGTCTGTGCTTTAAAAAAAAAAATCAGTGATTTGAAAATGCACCTTTGCTGAAATAATCCAGATTGTTTCATATACTTGGATGTTTTTGTTTTTTCTTCTGCTTTTCAGGCATTTCTCACAAATGCTAATGAACAACTCACTTTGGAAACTCAATCTGCTAGTGTTATTCACATTTGCTAATGAATAACTCACTGTATCAAAAGAATGTAGGCCTAGCAAATGGATCTGAGTCCACATAAACTAATGTCCCAGAACAGGACTTTGGAAGTCTTTTTCACTTGTTATTGAATACAGCTGCCCTTGGAGAGACACTTTGCTCTAATAAGTGGGCATGAATGTTCTGGAGAGAAGAGCCCCCTTTTCCTTACTTGCTGCTTTTGTCAGATAAGCCGGGTGGCCCTTCTTTTTGCTGTGCTAGGAACTGACGGCAGGTTGGAGGGCGGGACAGTAATTCTAAAACCTGGTTTGACTAACTCTATCCCTTCCAGATTGACTCAGAAAAACGACAGCCTGTCTTCCCAGAAAAATGCACATATGCACATGAAGGAAAAGTTGCCTATTATTCCAGGAGTTGTAGGACCCCTGAGACAGCCAGGGATCGCCAGATAAGACATCCTGCACTGGAAGCTGAAGAGCAACCACGCTTGCATGGATGTTTCCATAGCATGCGGTATATATGATACAGCCCAAAGAGCTGAAGAATCCAGTTCCTGGTCCTCCTAATTTAGCCACATTTAGCTTTTTTATTATTTTATGTTTTCTACCTGTTTTAATTTGTTTTCTTTTTGGATTAGATACTGCAAATACTTGGCAAAAATGTTCAAAAAATACCTAAGGATATTCAGTGAAAAGGAAGTTCCTTTTCTCTCTCTCTCTCTCTCCTCTAGGTCCCCTCCCTAGAGACATCCACTATTAGGTGTTTCTAGCATATCCTTTTAGGAATATTCTAAGCCTGTATATACATATCATATGCCCTGTCTCTTCCAAAAGGCAGCATAGTCCACACATTTTTTGTTCAATGCTTTTTGCCCCCTTAGTCCTATATTTTCGAGAGGATTTATTGCTGAGATGTGCATCTCAGATTCATACTTTTTCCATGCTGCATAATATTCCAACTTGAGGCTTAAGCATAATTGATTGAACCTGACCCTACTTAATGAACATTTAAGTGGTTTCCAGTATCTTTTTTTATTACTATTTTTTATTTTAGAGAGAGTATGAGTGGGGGAAAGGGGTACAGGGATCGAGAGAGACAGAGAGAGGCAGAGACAGAGACAGAGACAGAGAGAATCTTAAGCAGGCTTCATGCTCAGCATGGAGCCCCATTCAGGGCTTGATCTCACGACCCTGGGATCATGCCCTGAGCTGAAATCAAGAGTTGGATGCTCAACCAATTGAGCCACCCAGGCACTCCCAGTATCTTTTTTTTAAAACTGCAAATAATGCTGCAGCATGTATTTTTGTGTATGTGTGGAAGTATATCCATACACACCCATTCCTAGCAGTAGAATTGCTGAGTTGAATGAAAAATTTTGATAGACATTAACAAACTGCTCTCCAGAGAGGTTATACATGGTAGGCAGAATAATAGTCCCCAAAGATATCCACATCTTATTTCCTGGAACCTATGAATATGTTACTTTCCATGGCAAATGGGAATTAACATTACAGATGGAATTAAGGTTGCTAATCAAGATCTTAAAATAGGGAAATTATCGGGGCCTCTGGGTGGCTCAGCTGGTTGAGCATCTGGCCCTTGATTTTGGCTCAGGTCATGATCTCATGGTTTGTGGGACTGAGCTGTTCATCAGGCTCTGTGCTAACAGCATGGAGCCTACTTGGGATTCTCTCTCTCTCTCTCTCTCTCTCTCTCTCCCTCTGCCCCTCCCCTGCTCATGCTCTGTCTCTCTCTCTCTCTCAAAATAAATAAATTAACATGAAAAAAAAGATAGGAAAATTATTCTGGGTTATCTGGATGGGCCCAGAGTCATCACAAAGATGCCTAAAAGTGGAGGAGAGAACCAGAGAGGTGGCAGTGTGGGAAGGATTAGCTCAAATTTGCTGGCTTTGAAGATGGAGGATGGGAGCTAGGAGCCAACGAATGCAGGTGACCCCAGAAGCTGGAAAAACAAGGAAACGAAAAAGGCAAGGAACGCAGCCCTGCTTTTTTAGCTTTGCTTTTAGCCCTGTGAGATCTGTGTTGGATTTCTGACCCACGAAACTAATAATAACAAATAATAAATTTGTCTTGTTTTAAGTCATTAAGTTTGTGGTTATTTGTTACAATAGCTGTAGAAAAGTAATGCATAATATATATTTACACTCCTACCAACATCCATAAGATTAGAGCCTTCTTTTTTTATACATAGTTCCCTTCTCCATATGACTATTCCTTTCTACGTTATTTGAGGAATGTTTACAATTTAGTGTAAACGATTTAGATTCATGTGTTTAGTTAAATGGAAAATTCGCAACCATAATTGTCTGACTGTTACACCTTTGTTCTTTGCTAATTAACTCTTTGGAAATTTCCCATTTGGGACATGTGCCTGTTTTTTTTTGTTTTTTGTTTTTTTGCAGTGGCCAGGATGTGAGCAGGATGTGCTGATGTGTTATTTCTGCAGTGCTGATATCACTGTTGACCAGCCTGCAGTGCAGAAACACTGTGGGAATAGAAGTTGTTCAGTGGGATTTGTTTTCTGCCACCAAGGTGGCAGTCTCGATGATGAACTACTCTGCAAGATGGGCCAAAGGCACTATGTATGATAGAAACTTCTACATCTCCATGGTAGCTCAGGTGACCACGGTGGGGAAAATTAACAGAGTATAAATATTCCTTATCAACTCAGTTGGTAAGCCTCCACGGCAGAGTAGCAGAAGTAGCTAGCATAATAAAAGGGAGGAATCAATCTTAATTGAGAACCTGCAAAGTGCTAGCTTACAAAGGAGGCACTTGGGTGACTCAATCGGTTATGATCTCACAGTTCAACTTTGGTTCAGGACATGATCTCGCAGTTCATGAGTTCGAGCCCCAGGTCGGGTTCTGTACTGGCAGCTCAGAGCCGGGAGCCTGCTTCAGATTCTGTGTCTCCCTCTCTTTCTGCCCCTCCCCTGCTCTCACTGTACCTCCCCACCCATCCCGCTTTCAAAAATAAAGAAAAATTTAAAAAAAAAGTGCTAGCTACAAAGTGCCATTTAGTCTGCCCTGATGTGGTGTTGGTTCCCAAACTCAGAGCTTCCCTGGGTGATATCTGAAATTGGCTCCTAGTTGTGGAGGACAGTGAGAGACTGAAGGAAGAGGCAGGCCACTCAAGATGAGTAGGTGGCAGTTTTAATAAGCAAGGGAACTTACACAGGAGGTTTGTCTTAGGCGGCCACCAGATGAGTAGATATCTGCACCCACCCACCAGAAACTAGAAGTTTATTTAGAAGCTAGAACTGGATTCAGACACATTTACGATCCAGATGGTCTCAACAGCATTTTGCTCTCTCAAGGCCTGTGTTCTTGAAATAACTCCCACTGAGGGAATGGTGGGTAGAATGTACATTCCAAGCACAGTGGAGGTGGGGGGGGTGCAGAACTTCCAGTTGCCTTGGTCCCGCCTGTGGGTCAACCAGTGGTCACGTCCTCTTGATGACCTCCTCCAACAAGTGGGAACCCCCTTTCCCACGTACGTTGAACCCTACAGACTGCCTTGATCAGCTCTGCATTTAACATCGCTTCAAAGCTATTTATTGAGCATCTGCTAAGCTAGGTATTTCGAATACAAACTCTTAGCCAGGCAAAGCGCGTAGTTTATAGAGAAAAATAACAATCACAGGAACAAATGTGAAACTGCTATTGTGGCAGCTGCTACAAAGAGGAGATATAAATATAAATATAAATATAAATATAAATATAAATATAAATATAAAAGTAGTGAGATTCCTCCTCATCAGGAGGCCTGGGTGTGATATGTAAATCTGCATACATGTTTTTATCCATACCTATATTGTATGCCACCCTAGGTAAAAGGCACAGATTATGTAAAGGAAAGGACCTGGAAACACTGTATAGCCAGGTAGAGGAAGATGAACAGAGAGAAAGAGTGGCCAGAGAGTTGAAGGGAAACCAGAAAAGGGCTGTATTCTAGGAGCCAAGCAAGGAGAGTCCGATTAAGACTAGGAAGAACACAGGATGGGGCAGTGTGTCTGTAGAAATCAATAGGATTTCTATGCCACAGGGGCAGTGATGTGGTAGGGCACACCTGGATTCAAGTGTGGCTGTTTCCCTTTAGCCGTGTGACCTTGGGGAAAAGGCTGTTTGGTCTCAGATCCTGCATCTGTCAAACGGAGAATCTCTTCCTCCAAGAGTTAATGTGGAGATGAAATGAATTAGCATATGCAATGTGCCTAGCACTTTGCACGTTCTCAAGAAAGATCGATTCCTCCCTTCCATTGTGTCCCTGCCCACTCATTTATTCATCTATTTATTTCATCTCACTTATTCATCTATCCATCTTATTTATTCATCTGTTTTGGTTGTTACTCTCCATGATGACTTAGCATTGGTGGTGGTAACTCACCTGTGAGGGTCAACACAGTTCATGTCCCTGTATATCCCTGCATATGTTCCTGTATATCCTGTATATCCCCGCTCTGGTCTGGGTGCCGGCACGCTGTCGTGAGTCAACAAATCAGTTCTCCGGATGTTGCAGGGGGCCAAGCACGCACCTGTGTTTCTCTCGGTATGCAGACAGACAGAGCAACAAAGATTGGATAAGGACATAATATACCTTCCTTCATCATACTGAGTCTTTCTGTTCCTGGGAAAGGAACTCCGGTTCCCAAAGAATGCCTAATTCTTGTCACAGAACATCTTTGTGCACTTGGATTTCTGCAGTGGCATAAATCTCCAAAAGTTTAGTAATAAATGACTCATCACAATTTAAGATTTCTTTCCAGAGACAGCACTGGCCCTCCCAGATTTTTCAGATTGGCTAGAAGCAGTCACTCCCGCCTCCTTTCCTGTCTTTTTGTCTGTTAAATACAGTGAATGGACAAAAAGCAATTTCCCGTACTGGTGAAAAACTTTTTCTCTGCCTGTCCCCTCTGATGGTTTTTACAGTGTGGCCCTGCCTTTGGCAACCACCGTAACTACCCACTGGGAGATAATGTAACTCCCTGCTTGCTCCCGGTTAAGTAGACGCCAGAAAAGAGAGACTGACAAATATTTCTACTGTGGCTAACGTGGAAACCAAACGTTTAAATCTCTTTCGGAATTATCCTTGTATTTCCAATAAGCAACATGTTAATTTCTTGTTATTGAAGGGGGCCATGTTTTCCAAACCAAACATAAGGACATAACATTTCGTAAGCAAGAGAGTACCTTTAGGGACAGGCTATTATATTAATTGAACTGTTAAAGAAATTCTGGGGCTTGGCGGTCTTACAGCTACTAAAAGCGGGTAGCACTTAAATGATAACGGAGCTCATGATCATATTCCCCTTTCAGAATGGACTCTGTGAACATTTTAACATAGCAATGGGGGCCATAAAGAGAGGTGATGGAGAGGGTTGGGGGAAGGGAAACTGGAGCTTTTTCAGCAGCTCAGGATCCAGCCGCCAAGCCTGCACCTGCTGGGGCTCTCCCGCCTGCGCACAGCCTGGGAAGCCCACTTCGGGCGCGCGCCGCGCTCCCAGTGGGGCAGCCGGGGGCGCGCACGCCTGCGCAGAGCCTCGCTGGCGCGTTCCAGGTGGAAGGTTGCGAGTTTGAGCGTTCATGGCAACGCGACGCTTCCGCCTTCTGGAAGCCTTGGCTCCAGCTCGCGCAGTGTGAGACCCATCCCGGTGGGAGGGACCTGAGCTGGGGCGGAGGGCGGGGGGACGGATGGCGAGACCAGGGGATAAAGGGCCTGGGGAAGCTGCTGGGAACCTTTGCCCTAGGGATTGAGCCAAACCAAGAAAAATTGGCCCAGGGCTGAGCACAAAAGGATCTTTTCATTCCAGTGCTTTTCGCCCACACAGGGGACCATGCCTCTGGAGGTGGTGGTGGAACTCCAGATCCGGGCGGTAAGAGAAGTCGACCGACCTCCATTCCTTGCCCCAAATCACACTCTCTGCCCAGGGTTCCTAAATGGTCTTGATCATTTTCACCACCTCCTACCCACCTCACCACACACATCATTGTCTTTGGGACAGATCATACCTCTCAGTCCTTAAGATCCTCTACATTGGTCTTTCCTGATTTCTTAACTCTTAATTTCAGCCCAACCCCTTCCAACTCCCCCCGCCCCAACGACTTGTTAGCTTTATCCTAAATTTTTCTGTTACTT
This sequence comes from Panthera leo, assembly GCF_018350215.1. Taxonomy (NCBI): domain Eukaryota; kingdom Metazoa; phylum Chordata; class Mammalia; order Carnivora; family Felidae; genus Panthera; species Panthera leo. The sequence goes on from NC_056691.1 coordinate 6,989,422, forward strand.
TAAAATAATGGGGGCGCCTGGGTGGCTCAGTTGGTTGTGTCTGACTTTTGATTTCCACCGAGGTCATGATCCCAGGGTCATGGGATGGAGTCCCTCATAGGCTCTGTGCTCAGCGAGGAGCCTGCTTCAGATTCTCTTTCTCCCTCTACCCCTCTCCCCTACTCGAGTGCACTCTCTGAAATTAAAAAAAAAAAAAAAAATTAATAATAGCCTTGCATTAAGTCCAAGAAGAATTTTATTTTTTTCCAGGATAAAGATTTGTGAAAGAATTAAAAGAAAACAACAACACCCTCCTTTAAATAACAAGGGAAGAGTTTAATTCCATAAAGCCCAATGACTTCCTGATAATTTGCCACCTCTATGAACCAATTGAATATATTCTAAGGTATTTCCCCTAGAGATGGCTCTGGCTTGCTAATTCCAAAAGGGAAGTCAATCAACCAACACTTGTTTTATGATTGTCCACTGAATCCTGCTCAAGTGAGGTGCTTGTGGCAGAGTGACTGCATTGCTCCTGTTTGGGATCAGGCATTTCTTTTAATTCAGCTTATATTTTCCAATCCTTCCATCTGTAGTTGGTGACAGACTGTCATACAGCTTTGCCTGTCAGCTGTAGGGGCGTCTCTACTGGCCGTGAGTACAAGCGAAATGCCGACGGGTTAGGGCCATGGAAGATCTGTCAGCCTCCGTACAAGTGACACGTGCTGTGCTTTCATCAGACATGCAGTTCTGAAAGATAAAAATTTCCTGGATTTGTCCCATTTTGCTAACAGCAAATAGGACCAGACTCTATCAGTTGTGCTCCATCAAATGCCAAGTCTCAAAATTCTGCAGTAAGAGGAAGGAATTCTTGAGGAGCTGAGTGATAAATCAGTCTTCCTGCTCATCAAGGCAAAGATTAAACCAGTTTGCATCTCGCTCCATTCAAACATTATTGGTTTATTTTATTTTAAGTTTTAAAAAGCATTCCTCAGTGCACGATTACAGTAAAATCAGTTTTCTAGTCTACAGTACTTAGAGTGCTTCAGAAACATCAGCTGAATTGATCTGTGCTTTAAAAGCCTGCAAAGTCAGGTCTGGACAACTAAGATGTGGGATTCCAGGGACCAGAAGAGAAGCCTAGTGTTGAGCCCCCAATATTCAGACTTGTGAACACTGCAAAGGCAATAAATGTCATTGCTTCCAAAAATAGCTGGCCCGAATATTGCTGGATTAAAACAAAGATCTCTCTAAGGTTAAACAATTAAGCAGACCACTTAGAGCTTTACAGTTGGGCTGATTCAGCGAGAGAAGAGGTAGTCCACGTCGGAAGATGTTGTGGGGATGCAAATGACTTTATTTTACTTTGAGGAGTTCCTCTTTCAGTGTGCCTCTCACGCTCAGGAGGTTCACACTTCCACCCAATCAGAACCTACTTGTCACGCTATTCTCCAGATTCTAGTGTTCACCTCTATGTGGCAGATCAAAGGCCATAATCCTTTCAATTTATAAATGTCAAAATAATTCCTCATTCTCTGAAAACACCGGTTCCACGGGTAATTTAAAGGTTCTCATTTTTCAGGGAGGACTTTCAGGGAGCATTTAAAGCACATCCCGTTTTGTGGTCTTTCCTGGTCAAAGAATAATGAGCATAGTCCATCCTGCGTTTGGTGGTCTTTGGTCTTGTGATTTGGGGAGGCACCATGGATAAACCGATCTAAATGTAAAGGTCACCATAAAGGCAAATTTAGGAGTTAGTTATACCTTGAGCCTGGTATAGCAGTGGGTTCCCCTGATGAGTTTCAAGTTGAATACTGTTACCTAAAGTGTGCTGTGCACAGGGAAATGGGATTCTGTACGAAAAACCGTAGTATACAGGGTCATCCCTGTGGTACATATGAGAAAGCTTATGCCCTTGCACTGCAAAGAATCAAGTCATTTTCCTATTTTATTACCTACGTAGAGAAGCATCATTCTTTGTCAGTAGAGATAGTGGGCAGCACAGTCCCACCTCCTGCCATACTGGCCCCCTGCCATCACATGTGGTAAGCTCACCCCCAGACTCTTAGTTCCTGACGTCCTCAATGGGCATTTCTGCCCTCTGTCATGCCACGCTATTTGTTGTCAATAGAATCACACATTTGGTCATGGTCCCAGTCTTTCTCCACTGGCACTGTAGATATGCCCATATCTACATTAAGTGCTGCTTCTTAAGGAAGTTCTTGGCTTGTTCTCTGAATGCAAAAAGATAACATGAGAGAGTACTGGGAGATATATATCTATTTAAAGAATTTTTGAGAAGGTAGAGGAAAGGAAAGAAAGATATATACTATAATCTCTCTTCTCGCTACCCAATCCACAAAGAGGGAAGAGACAATAAACAAAATAAGCTTATCAAGAAAATCGGGATTAAGAAGACACTGTGGCAACAGATTTTCAGGGAATCAGCGAGAAAAACCCATGCTTTAGACTCTTAAACTACTGTCTACAGTCTACCTCAGGAGAAGAACCAGGCTTAGTAGGTGGCTCATCTGCATGTACATTTACAGAATGCAGACCATGTTTTGCTTTTTTCCCCCAAGTTCACTTTACAGGTGATACGTTGACTTACAGGATAACTACAAAACACAAAATTTACCGATGTCAACTTTTAAAAAACAGCAGTATTATAATCACCCCAGCTTGTTTTCTTTGCAGTTGTTCTGGAGATACAAACAATTGTTGAATAAATAGAGAGTTGTTGTAATAGAGAGGTTTGGGTTTTTTTTTTTTTTTTTTTTTTTTTTTGCTTTCCATAATATGGCTGTGGTCCAATGGCCAGCACATTCTCCGGCCTAGCAAGCCATCAAGATGGAATGACACCTGAAATTTCAAAGGAAGCCTGAAATGTCCTTAGAGGGCCGAGCAGGAGTGCGGCTGGTTTTTGTCAGCATGGTCGCATGTGGAAACCTTCAGATCTCCTGGTGTCATGATGAATGAGATGGTGTCACTGTTGGCTCCACAGTAGGAAGAGGACCGGGGCATTGTGCGGTGAAAGCCAGCAATAGTCCACGATGCTGTACTGCGTGTAGCCCAGAAAAAAGCCAAAAGCCACGTCGGTGACATTGTGCCGCCCCAGCATGACCCTGGAGAGGCCCAAGATGAAGGCCCATAGTACCACGAGCACCCTCAGCGGAATGGCCAGCACCAAGTGGTTCAGGATGAACCGGGACACCAGGGCGGCCCTGGTGGCGTGGCCCGAGGGGAAGGAGTATTTGTCTACCGAGAGGGTGACGAACATGTCCATCTGGTTGTGGGCCGGGCGGCGCCTGCGGACCAGCCCCTTGATCAGGGCCACCAGCAGCAGGTCCAACAACAGGGCAAAGAGCAGGTTCATGAGCACCTCGCGCCCGGCCCAGCTGTCGCTCCTGGATAGGCAGTAGAGGGTCCCCAGCAGCCAGGGGATGCCGTGGCCCGAGATCTCCAGCAGCTTCATAAGGGGCCGCATGCTACCCCAGGACGAGCTCTCCCCGGCGCACACTCCCAGCTTCTTGGACAGCCACAGGTCGATGGCCAGCAGGGAGCGCAGAGCGATGCCCAGGAACGACGGGTTCAGGTCCATGCGGTCCTCCTCGGGGAGCGGGGCCGGGGGCGCCTGCGAGGGGCCCGCCCCGGCCAGGGGGAAGGAGCCGCGGCGGTGCACCGGGCTCTCGGACGCGCGGAGCCGAGTGCAGGTGGGGTCCAAGCCCGGCGCGCGGCTGCTGAGCAGGGACTGGAACTCGAACCTGCCGCCGCCGCCGCCGCCGCCGCCGCCGCCGCCGCCGCCGCCGTGGGCCGGGCTGCCGGGGCCGCTGCTGCTGCTCGAGGCGGAGGCGGCCAGCGGGCGTGCGTCCACGTTCCTGCGGGGGCTCGGCATCGCGGCGGGGGGCCCGGACCCCAGGACCCGACCGGCCTAGCGAGCGGCTCCCGGCCCTGCAGCCTCTTCCGCTTCCGCATTGCCATCCCCGCGGGGGCGGGGAGAAGGGCCGGCGAGAGGACGATTGTGACACCTGGCGGAGACGTGGGAGGAGACTGGCGTTTCCACTTGGGGAAGGGGGGGACGGGGCAAGGAAGGCGGAGGTGTGGGAGATGGCGGGGCGGCGAATTCCACCGCGTCCGTGCGAGCCTAGGGAACGCAGCTCCACTTGAAACACGAAACGAACCAAGCCCTGTTCTCTACTCTCTTCTTCTTTGTTTTTAAGATTTCTTGTCCAGGGGTGTTCCTTCCCGACAAGCAAGATGTGTACCTTGGGGTGTACCTCCTGAACCAGTACCTGGAGACAGACTGCTTTCCCTCTGTGTTCCCTATTATGATTCAGCAGAGCCTGAGGTTTGAAAAGGTGATCTTGACTTTCTCATTGCTAAACGGAGAAATGTAGATGTTGCTGTCTGAAGATCCTCTAATGGTTCCTATAAAGAACGCGGTTCTTAAAAAGTTACTTGGTACATTTTCTTTAAAAAATGACTTGAAGCGGCCTCAGCACACCGTAGTTGGAGGAATAGCTTTTACATTGTAGGTCTGAGCCAAGTGCTGTCAACCTAGTGCTAAATACCCTGGTCGATGTTTTCTATTCTTGGAACTCCCATGGCATTTTTCTAACTGGAGCAGAGAGAGCATTTTCTCAAAGTTCCTGGAGGTGTTAGAGGCAGTTGCGTTACATTCATGACAGGGATTATCAGTGAATTATGGACCTTAGAAACAAATTGGTAGACTCAGAGAAATAATGAAAAAAAACAAAAAACAAAAACTAGATTCAAATTAGTAAAACCCTGTACCTGAAATCCTGTAACAAAACAGGCCTCTTCAGATTTACTGAGTATTCTTAGACCATACCTGGTTTATTTAGCTACAGTGATAAAGACTAGGTTTCATTCCTACGAATAGGAACATGATATTAATAGAACATTTATCAACCTGCTTCCCGCCTCAATTTAGAATATGAAGTTCATTACTGTGACTCATTGGCGGTCCTTTGAAGTTTTTGTTTTGGAATTTGGAGGTGAAATCAGTTTTAACCTTGATGAGTCTAATGATTTCCCTTCAAAATGATATCACTGAGCTGCTTCTTTGGGAGAGGGGACAAATCCGGGAAGGGCTCCAGGGTGTAGCCTATCACTTTTATCTTCAATTTTTTTTTTAATGTTTATTTATTTTTGAGACAGAGCATGAATGGGGGGAGGATCAGAGAGAGAGGGAGACACAGAATCGGAAGCATGGAGCCTATCACTTTTAAAGGTCTGGATGGTGCTGCCCAGAAAATGACATGTTTTGAACTGAGAATGGGCGATGAGATGAGGGTTGGTTTTCCAACAGGCTAGGGCTGTAGATAATATTTTTGTACATTACAGCTTGTTTATTTAAACAGAGTCTACCAAACTGGTTAGATAAGAGAGGAGAAGAATAAATGGCTATTACCTTGGGACATACAGTCAGAATCGAAAGCAACCTCCTTCTACTAGATACTAGTAGTGGTAGGAAGTGAGTGGTGAAAATCCAGTCTATGTTTTCCCCTAAGAATTTCCTTTTTATCAAGTTTGCTTCTGTAGAAGACTTTAGAAATCTTTTTATAAGAAACCCAAGGGTACAAAGTCAAAGAAGCACAGAATGATAATTCTGTAAATGAACTTGGAGGTCATCAAGTCCAACATCCCTGATGTGTAGAAAAGGAAGGAGAGACTCACACATACTCTAGATGCCTCTCCTGCTCTCTTGCAAAACTGTGCATTTAAGGTTGCTGGTCAAACATGTATCATGGGCCATTTTTCTTTTTATAAAATGTGGTTCTTTAAAAATCTGAAATACTGCCCTCATGTGTGAGCAGTTTGGGTTCATATTCCAGCTTTCTCCATTCGGCTCTAGTGTTCTTGGATTTGTTCTGTTCTCCAGCTGCAAATGCGTGCAGCAAGTATCAAAATCATTTTCTCGTCTCTGGACCTTCTGTGTAACCCAGAATTGAACACCCTAAAGCAATTGGATAAATCAACTGTTCATAACGAACGTATGAGACATTGTGTTTGAACAGTTCATGTTGATCATTTACCCCCCAGAGTCATACTTGAGAAAATCCTTAAACATGGATGAAGTGAAGGGATGCCATTACTGAAATATTTTAGGGGGAAAAAAAACCCTCACCCACATTTGCCCTGATACATCTAGGTCAGGAAGGCAAAAACGGATTGCAGGGGATAGCCTCCACTTTTGTAGTTAAAGCAGACCTGGCTTTAGATCAAGAGCAGATTTTAACCATGCTTACGTTTAAATACCATTTACATCAGAACATTAATGCCTGAAACCAAACTCTGGTGAAAACTTTGGTTTCATGCAGGCTTCCAGAGTTTAGGGAGACGGACGTGGTGTGCTTTCAATTTCAGTCCTGTCCCAGACCCTTTTAGCTCAAGGACAAAATAAGCAGATTTGGCATTGGCTAGGCAGATATCACAACGTTTGTCTTGTGCTTCATGATATACTTTAAACTTATGAGGCTCTCCCTCTCTCTAGTTATCTTGTTCTGTAGGAGGGTGCGTAGGTTTTCTTTTGTGTTGCACATAGAATTTGTGCTGAGGTTCCTGTTTAGCACAACCGATTGTTAGAGTCGTTTATTCAGTTAACATCACTTAATGAGTGTCCGTGGTATGCAGAATGTTTTTCTAGGTATTCAAGCAAGACTCTTTGAGGTTGATGCCAGATGTGCTTTTAGCCACAAACTATAAGACTAGGTCAAGTTGATGACATTTTGAGCATGGGGTAGAGTCAGCTAACTCAGATTTTCCTTGTACTTGGTATTGTGTTTATTCTCATTCTATAGTCATTTGTTGAACTTTTAGCCGCATACACGTTAAAGATACTCCTGTTGAATTTTAAAATACTGTATGGCTGGAATTGACATGTGTTAATTGTTTGGAAAGATAAAACCTACAGTTTCTATAAGCATATATTAATCTTTGAAAATTTATTTTCACCATTTTTTTTTTTTCCTGCAGGTATTTGAAAATGCAATAGATCCTGGGGCTGTAGCAGAAATTTTAGAAAGTAAGTGCTCTTAAAACAAAGCAGAACAACTATTGGGTGTATGTTATTGTGTGTGCAGATATAAAATTCTGTATTCTAATTCTGTATTGTGATATTTCCATTTTGATCCATACTTATATTCAAGAGTCTGTGTCAAATTTGAATCATGGTTTTGATTCTATTACAAACCCTTTTCTAGATAGCGATGGGATTTATTTGATGGTACACTTCTGTTTGTTTATATATTATAATTAAATGGTTTTTGTATCTTCATACAGTTATGTGACCATCATAATTTTTAAAAATTAATTAATTAATTAATATTTAAATTTACATCTAAGTTCGTTAGCATATAGTGCAACAATGATTTCAGGAATAGATTCCTTAGTGCCCCTAACCCATTTAGCCCATCCCCCCCCACAACCCCTCCAGCAACCCTCTGTTTGTTCTCCATATTTAAGAGTTTCTAACGTTTTGTCCCCCTTCCTGTTTTTTATAATATTTTTGCTTCCATTCCCTTATGTTCATCTGTTTTGTATCTTAAAGTACTCATATGATACTTGTCTTTCTCTGACTAATTTCATTTAGCATCATACCCTCCAGTTCCATCCACGTGGTTGCAAATGCAAGATTTCATTCTTTTTGATCCACTCATCCATCAATGGACATTTGGCCTATTTCCATACTTTGGCTATTGTCGATAGCGCTGCTATAAACACGGGGGTGCATGTGCCCCTTCGAAACAGCATACTTGTATCCCTTGGATAAATACCTCGTAGTGCAATTGCTGGGTCGTAGGGTAGTTCTATTTTTAAGTTTTTGAGTAAACTCCATACTCTTTTCCAGAGTGGCTGTACCAGTTTGCAACCATCACCATAATTAATTTTAGGGTATTTTTATCACCATAGAAAGAAACCCTAAACCCATTCTTCCTTATCACTCCTAGCCCTAGGGCACTGCTAACCAATATTTCTGTCTCTATAGATTTGCTTATGCTGGATATTTCATATAAATGGAGTTATATAATATGTGGTCCTTTGTGACTGGCTTCTTTCACTTAGCATGTTTTCAAGATTCATCTTTGCTACAGCATGTGTCAGTATTTCATTTCTTTCTGTGGCGAAGTAGCGTTCCATGGTATGGCTGTGCCACATTTTGTTTATTCATTTAGTGGTTGAGGGACATTTGGGTTTTCTTCATGTTTGGGCTATGATGAACAACGTTGCTGTGAATATTTGTGTACAAGTGTTTTTGTGGACATGTGTTTCCATTTCTCTTGGGTCTATACCTCAGAGTGGAAGTGTTGGGTTGTATGGTAATTCTTTTTAATTTTTGGAGAAACTTCACCAAAGCAACTGTACCATTTTACATTCCACCAGCAATGCGTGAGGGATCCATTTCTCCACATCCTGGTCAACCCTTGTTACTTGTCCTGTTGATCGGTGGCCATTCTTGTGGGTATGAGTGAAATCTCATTGTGGTTTTGATGATTTTGAGCATTTTTTCATGTGCTGACTGGTTGTTTGTATATGTTATTTGGAGAAATGTGTGTTCAGAGCTTTTGCTTATATTTTAATGGGGTTATTTGACTTTTTATTATTGAGTTGTAATATATTATGAACTTGTAACATATTGAATTCTTTGTATATTATAGATGCAAGTCCCATAGCAGATGTATGATAGATACTTTCTTCCATTCTTTGGATTATCTTTTCATTTTCTTGATGGTGTTCTTTGAAACACAAAAATTTTTAATTTTGATGAATTCTGTTTTATTCGTTTTTCTTTTTTTACTTGAGCTTTTGATGTCATACCTAAGAAACCATTACCTAATTTAAGTCACAAAGATTTATGTCTGTGTTTTCTTCTGAGAGTTTTATAGTTTTAGCTTTTACATTTGAGCCTATGACACCTGTTAAGTTTATTTTTGTAAATAGCATGAGGTAGGGGTCCACCTTCATTCTTTTGCATCTGGGTATCCAGTTGTCCTGGTCTCATCTGTTGATAAGAGTATTTTCCCCCCATTGAATAGTCCGGATACATTTGTTGAAAATCAACTGACTGTAAATATGAGGGTTTTTTTTGGATTCTCAATTGTATTCTGTGGATCCATATATCCATCATTATGCCTGTAACACACAGTCTTGATTATTGTAACTTTGTGAGGTTTGAAATCAGGAAATGTGAGTCCTCCACCTTAGTTCTTCATTCCAAGGCAGTTTTTGCTATTTGGATTCTCTTGTATTTCCATGTGAATTTTAGGATCAGCTTGTCTGTTTCTGCAAAGGAGCCAACTAGGATGTTGATAGGGGTTGCCTTGAACCTGTAGATCAATTTGAGGAATGTTTCCATCTGAACAATATCGAGTCTTCCAGTCCATGAACATGGGATATAGTGAGAATTCACTGAACGTAAGGGATTTAGAGCCTGAGACAAATGGAGGGCTTAACATTCCCATTGTCCTACTTGGAAAACCTAAAATTACAAACTGCCTTAACTGTCAGTTTCTTGGCATTTAAAATTCTGTCCTCATACATCCACATGCTTTTCATAAGTCTGCAGAGGGAGAATTTTACTTTTCTTGTATATAGACTTCTAGGTGTTTTGAGACATAATTGACATATCACATTATGTAAGTGTAAGGTATACAACATGTGGATTTGATACACTTAGATATTGCAAAATGATTACCACAGCATGAGCTAACACACTCATCCCATCATGTAACTGCCATCTCTTTCTTGTGGTGAGAACATTTAAGACCTACCCTCTTAGCAACTTTCAAATATATAATATGGATTAGTAACTATAATCGTCTATGATTGCCACCATTATTGTCTATTTTAAAATGTATTCACTTCTATAATTTGGGGGAATTATCTTTATTGATTTTTTATTGTTATACCATTTATGTTTAAGTTACTTTCAGATTTGAATTTTACTCTTGTCCTTATAGATTTTGTACATGGGCTCACTATTTGTAAATATACTTTGCGCTCGGGAAGTATAAAAAATGTTATATTTTATGTTTCATTTATATTGTCAGAGAGCATACTGTTTTAAGCAAGATAAACTTGTATAGGTTGATGGACAAGAGTTGGATTTTGAATTTTTAAAATGAGAATCTGATTTTTATGTCAGTGATTTATGGATACGTTTTTAAGACAAAATATTACATCCATGTCATCAATACTTCTTAGGGCACAAAATGTTATTTTTATGACTTAGTTACTCCCATTCTATGCCCTTGGATTACTGGGTCCAGAAATACCTGAATCCTTGTTGATATGGCATTATTATTATTATTATTATTATTATTATTATTATTATTATTATAAATGGAATGTTATGACAGTTTTGAATTTAGCAATTATGAAAAACTCTCTCATTTTTTCTATTTTAGGCTTCCTAACCAGGTTTGAATTAATACAGCTAGTATCTCCAGGTAATGTGCCCATAAATGCATTTCTAAATCAGTTTATTTTAATTTTGAAGGGATTTTGGCACGACAGAATGGGGACTGGTATTTACAAGTTGTGCTTTCTAGAACACTCACTTTCCCCCCGACCAGTCTGTTGAATTTTATCAATTCTCACAGAAGTAACTTTATGGGTCTGGTGGCAGTAAGCATAACTTAAAGGTGCTTTGGCTTTCCAGTTTTTCATAACTTTAATTATCACCAAATAAGAAAAGCTTGGCTCAGTTTTTTTCAAGCTTTTGCCTTTGGCTTTGTTGGCGAACCCAAAACTATCTTCTGTGTTAGATGCCAGAACGGGGTTGGTAAACTGTAGGCCAGTCCAGCCTGCAGTTTGTTTTGTGTGACTCGTGAGCTAAATTTCTATTTTTTTTAAAAATTGAGATTCATAAACTGGATATTTGATTCATATACTATAAACCTCTCCATTGCAAGTGTACAACTCAGTTGTTTAAGTATCTTCACAAATTTCTGCAAACATCACCACCATCTTATTCCAGAACCTTTTTATTATCTGGAAAAAAAACAAAACCAAACCACTGTAGTCCTTAATAGTCACCCTTTATTCCCTCTTCCCACAGCCCTGGCCACCACTAGTCTACTTTCTCTATGGCTGTGCCTCTTCTGGACATTTAGTGTAAATGGAACCAGACAATATGTAGCCTTTGGTGTCTGGCTTCTTCCATTTGGCATGTTTTCAAGATTCACCCAGGTTGTAGCCTGTTATCGTTACTTTGTTCCTTGTCCGGATGCATAATGTGCTTTTATATGGATACGCCTAGTTTGTTTATCCCTTCGTTGGTCGATGGACGTTTGAGTTGTTTCCTGGTTGATGGACGTTTGAGTTGTTTCCACTTTTTGAATATCATGAACAACACTGCTATCAACATTCACGTACAAGTTGTTGTGTGAGTACATGTTTTCAATTCTCTTGGGTTCATACCTAGGAGTAGAGTTTCTGTATCATATGGTACCTCCACGTTTAACTTTTTAAGGAACTGCCAAACTGTCTTCGGTTCTGGCCGTTTTGAAGGGTTGGAAAAAAATTTTAAAACATGCGTATTTCGTGATGGGAAAATTATATAAAATTATATAAAATCCACATTTCATCGTCCAAAAAGTTTTATTGGAACACGGCCATGCTTCATTTATTGTCTGTGGCTGACTTTGTTTATGCTGGAGTTGAGTAGTTATGACCGCGTGGCTTGCAAAGCCTAAAATATTTACTATCTGACCCTTTTATGGAAGCAGTTCTTGCCAGAATCATGGGACTTTAGGAGGAAACCATTCTGTGGTGCCTCTGCTTCCTGTGTGTCTTGAATGGCAGGGCACCTGAGCTAAACTTCTGCATGGTGGCATCAGTTCTCTTACGTGGTTTCTCAGTGTGGCTGGTTACCTGGTGATTTTAGTCGTGTGTGTGTGTGTGTGTGTGTGTGTGTGTGTGTGAGAGAGAGAGAGAGAGAGAGAGAGAGAGAGGGAGGGAGGGAGAGAGAGGGAGAGAGAGATAATATTTAAAACTCGGGGGGCACCTGGATGGCTCAGTCGGTTAAGTGTCTGACTACAGCTCAGGTCATGATCTCACGGTTCATGAGTTTGAGCCCCGCGTCAGGCTCCGTGCTGACAGCTTGGTGCCTGGAGCCTTCTTTGGATTCTGTGTCTCCCTCTCTCTTTGCCCCTCCTTCCCTTGTTCACTCTCTCTCTCTCTCAAAAAGAAATAAACATTAAAACTCAGAAACATTTAGAATTCTTTTTTGATTTTTGCTGTTACGGGTTTTTGCCTTTTCTCTTCCCAAGATGAAAATAGCTTTATGGTTTTTAGTTGCTGCAAAAAGCATTCCCAAATGATGAGAAAACCTCTATTTATAATTTGGTGAACATGTTTCTTGATATTTGTCTGTGGACAGAACACCTAGATATGGAATTTCTACATAATGGTGTCACATACATTTTCTTCTCTTATTGGCTTCCCCCCATCAAATATCACTGTTGTGTTGTCATTTCTAAAAGCCTGGAGGTACCTCATTCTTTTTAATGGTAATAAAGAATTCCATTAATTTACTTATGTGTCCTTAAAAGTCTCTAAACAGTAGGGACATCATATTTGGGGTTTTTTGACTATACGTTGTTGTCTGTAGTTTGTCTTTTTTCAATAGCTATGTGTTTTTCCAGAATATTCTAATTATCCTTAAATTGATATTGTTGAACATGTAGGTTTTCCTTGTCTTTCACATATTTATAAAAATTATTTTTTTCTCCGGGCTCCTGGATGGCTTAGTCAGTTAAGCCTCTGACTTTGGCTCAGGTCGCAATCTCATGGTTTGTGAGTTCGAGCCCCACATCGGGCTCCGTGCTGACGGCTCAGAGCCCGCTTCGGATCCTCTGTCCTCCTTACTCTCTCTCTCTCCCCCTGCACTCTTTCTCCCAAATAAACACTTAAAAAAAGATATTTCGCCAGAGATTACAGTGTGTTGTTCTGATTATTCTATTTTATTACTAGTTATTGTTGTGAATCTCTAACTATGCCTAACTTATACATTCAACTTTATCATAGGTATGTGTGTATAGGAAAAAAACGTAGTGTATGTAGGATTCAATGCTGTCTGCTGTGGGGGCCTTGGTATATAATTCCCCATGGATAAGCGGGGACTCGACTAAACCATCCATCCATATCTGTAACCTGAAAGTAAACCGATCGCCAGCAAGCTTCCATTATTACTGTGTTCAGCAGTGTGTATACAGCAGGTCCATTGCCCATATCCTAGCTAATGCTGGATATTAACGTTTGAATTAATCATGTTTGCCAAGTATATAATAATTTCTTTAAAGTATATTGTACTATATTTTCTGGGCTCTTCTTTTTTGCAGACATGATTTGTGACAACCTCAAATTTAAAATTTACTTCTTAAAAAATTTCCATTTTCCCATGATTTGTTTTCTTTCTTTTCCTCTGTACAACGTGACTTTCAGTGCCCCGTGGTTACTTGTGGAGTGATGTCTGGATGTTAACATTGCATTTGGTATAACTTCCTGATATTTTTACCAAAGTTTTTAATAAGTTATGCTTACTGTGTATGGATTCCCCCTGTTTTGTTGTATGTTCTGATACGTTATTGTTTGAATTTTTCTTCTTTTAAAAAGACTTTTTTTTAATGTTTATTTTTGAAGGAGAGAGAGACAGAGTGTGAGTGGGGGCTGGGGGGAGGCAGAGAGAGAAGGAGACACAGAATCTGAAGCAGGCTCCAGGCTCCGAGCTGTCAGCCCAGAGCCCAACGCGGGGCTCGAACCCACAAACCACGAGATCATGACCTGAGCTGCAGTCAGACGCTCAACCGACTGAGCCACCCAGGCGCCCCTTTCTCTTCTTCTTAAGAAAACATGAGGGAAGGAGAGTGAGCCTGGCAGATTCCTGAGCTAAAGCAGAGGTGACTGTGGAGGCTTTTAAGAGGATCACAGTTGTGCCTGGTGTGGCCCTGCCTGTGGCGGGTCAAGGCCCCAAGGGATGGAGGGGACCCAGAAATCTGTAGCTCTTCTGCCTCTTGGCTCACTGGCAGAGGAGGCCCCGAAACAGAGAAGTACCCCACTCTCTGTGGATCTAAGGACGGGTACCCTCGTATGTGTTAGGGCTTTCTTAGGTAGACAGAAGAGAAGGAAGGCCAGTGGTGCCTCTTCCTGGCTTTCCAGAAATTCTTACTGAATATTTTTCAGCCTAAAAGTGACAGGCTAAAATCAGGGCATTGAATTTTTTTCCACGTTTTTTTTTTTTTTTCCTTATTTGACCTAGTTTTATGTTCAAACATATATCAATGCTAACTGGCAAGTTATACTTCAGTATGTTAATAAAATAGAAGCAGACTCATTTTGGTCTTATTTAATTCTACACGAATTAAAAAAAAAATAACCCAATACCTACATACTCTCACTGTAAAAATTAAACTAACACAAAGTTATATAAAATGAAAAGTCAAAAGCCACATTCGTCAACAGCTCCTGACAACAATTACTAATAATTTTCTTTTCAGATGTTTTAAAATGCATTTAGTATATGTAATGCATTTAAAATCTAAAATACATACATGCATATATATACATACATATACATACATGTGCTATATATATCTAGTATTTATCATATGTATGTTTAGTATACATATTGGTTGAATATACATATTCTGCAGCTTGCTTTTTAAAGTTTAATATATCTTAGATTGCCATATGTTCTTTTTTTTTCATTTCGAGAGAGAGAGAGAGAGCATGAGCAGGGGAGAGGGGCAGAGAGACAGGGAGAGATCAAGCAGACTCCTCGCTCAGCATGGAGTCTGACATGGGGCTCCACCCCACGACCCCGGGATCATGATCTGAGCCAAAATCAAGAGTCAGATGCTCAGCCGACTGAGCCACCCGGGTGCCCCAACCATGTGTTTTCCACACGACCAGAAATCCATCTGTGAGCGGGTTGCAAGAATAGCTCGAAGCCACGATGATTGGAGAATACTGAGGCTGGGTGCACGCGTACCGTTTATAACTCAGAAGTTACTCAGATACAAAGTGGAGGCCTTGCGAGACGTGTTTTCCTTTTGTCTACGGTCCTTCAATTTCAGATTGTAATCTTAGTGGAATGAAGTTAGAATTGCTCAAAATAATTCCACTCAGCTTCGGATGCATTGGAGACGGATCCTTTAGTTCTCCCGAGGTGTTCATTGAGGGTGTGCCCGGAACGTGCCCCACAGTGTGCTTCTGGCATCCCACCAGTGGTGCCAGGCGGAAGGGTGATTGTAAGCCCTTTTGCTCTGCTGGGTCTCCATAGCAGATAATTAAGTAAAAATGATTTGTCTCATTGTAGGCTGCACCGTAGGGTCACATGGGTCACATGTAGGTTCACAGGGACCATCCCTTCACTTGGCTGAATTGTTACCTTTTCATTTTGCTGTAGATGTTATTTTATTGTTTGATTCCTTAAAAAAAAATTTTAATGTTTGTTTATTTTTGAGAGAGAGAGACAGTGCAGGCAGGGGACGGGCAGAGAGAGAGGGAGACACAGAATCCGAAGCGGGCTCCGGGCTCCGAGCTGTCAGCACAGCGCCCGACGCAGGGCTTGAGCTCACCGACTGCGCCGTCATGAGCTGAGCCACCCAGGCGCCCCTCATTGTTTGATATTTATTCACATTCCTTTCAAACACGCTGATAGTCAAAAGACATATTATGACTATGTGTTAATGATACAAGTAGCTTAGATTTACACACAGCTTTACTGCTAAAGAATGAAGGGGTCCAAAGATTTGGCTTAGAAGCTGTAAAGACGCCTCGGGTTCTTGTTTACCAAGATGGGAAAAAAGCAAGTGGACACAGGGGGGCAGCAGTGTAATCCTGTTGGACTGGGAGCTTGGTGCTTTCTTTTTACTGATCTCTTAGAGAAAAAACGTCTACTTGGGGATAAGTCATGTACATTCAGTCCAGCTGTAAATTGCCATTTTTGTGGGCACCTGTTCCCTCAATCAGAGTTTGGTTTTATACTTTGTAGTGTGTTTACCAGGCATCAGCAAGAACAGAACTCCTGCCTCAGAAAATATGGTTTTGAATTTCTGCTTTGCCGTGTGGCATCATGATAAGTGTCTTCTACTCACAAAGCCTGTTTCCTTATCGGTAGAGAAGGCATCAAATGAGACTCCATAGTGGGAAGCAAGCTGTCGATTCTGATGTGCTCTGTAAATGTTAGATTTTCAATACAATATTGTTATTAAAATGATCGATTTTGGGGGCGCCTGGGTGGTTCAGTTGGATGAGCATCCAACTCTTGATTTCGGCCCAGGTCAAGATCCCAGGGTGATGGGACCGAGCCCCCTCTGCACTGGGCGTGGAGCCTGCTTGAGATTCTCTGTCTCTCTGTCTCTCTCTCCCCCTCTGCCCCTCTTCCCCGCTTGTGCTCTCTATCTCTCTCTCTCTCAAAAAAAAAAATGTTTTTTTTTTCTTGAAGTCCTCATTCGTTTTCCTTTTTAGGGGAAATGTTTTTCATCGACGGCATCGATGATGTCGTTGTCTGTCTGTGCCATTAGCCTATAAGAACACGGATTTCCTTCAGACATAGCACGTGGCCTATGAGTATCGCTCAGCCTGTGTATAACCCAGGCTCTTGCTGTAACATCCTCGTGGGGTGCCAACATTTTTACACTGGGTGGCAGTTAGGACTCTAGAATATGATGGAACCAGAGAGAGAACTGAGGACATAGCCTTCTATCTATCTCCTCCGATTTCAGTGCCTTCATCCCCGTGATTCCAAAGCTAGTAGATGAGCAGGCCTCCAGTTCTCTGTCCTCTTATTTTTATCTTCATTCTTGCTAACGACGGCGATAGTGACTCAGTAGCTGTCATTTTGGATGCAGTGACAAGAGCTAGCCAAAAACCCATGAAAGGAAAAAGGAACAGCCCGGTGTGTGGGGCATCGTCCCGTGCACGCAGGTGTTCCCGGTAGGAGCGTGTGACTGAAAACACGTGACGTCCAGACACCAGGGTGGCCCTGGTACCTCGTACCCCTGCTGGGTTGGTGTCATGGAGCGGGCACGGTAACGGCAGGTGATGTCCGAGTGCTCTACGCTTGGTATATGTCACGTGACCTCGCAGTAGCCCTGGGGGGCAGGTACTACGATGACTTTTACGTTTTCCCGAAGAGGCCCCTGAAGTTACGAGATCACGTAACGTGCTCCTGGTCACACAGCTGGTAAAGGGTGGGGCAGGGATCTGAACCAGCTCCGTGTGCATCTGGACACCGTTCTTCCCCACTGTACGTGGACCCCGGCAGAAAGCTGCGTTCCGTTGCTGGTGACGGACGAGGAGACCGTCACATCACTTCCCATTTTCAGGTTGCGCTCGTGAGACCTCAGACTGGAGGAAGTCTGGCTGGCCGGCAGAGGGGGGCAGGCCATGCCCCTCCTGGGGAGCACCGATAAAAAAGGTGGCCAGGATAAGACTGGGAAATGATTGATGCTAAGATTGATTCTGGGATAGCACCCGCCTTCCACGGCCTCTCCACCTTTCTCTTTGTCATCAGTGTACCTTGTATATTTATTTGCATGGTTTTTTTTTGACATCTGTAGACTGGAAACTCCAGGAGGGCAGGAGTTGGACCCATTTTGTCTGCTAGTATACATGCAGGGTCTAGGACTCCTGGCACACAGTAGGTTCTCTATGCATATTTCTTGAACGTATGAATGAAAAGAAATTGAAAATATTGGAAAGAAATGATTGAGAAATGAATGAACCGTGAAAGTTGGAAAAAAAAATTTTTTAAGTAGGCTTTATCCCCAGTGCAGAGCCCAACACGGGGCTTGAACTCACGACCCTGAGCTCAAGACCCTGATCAGGGTCAGGACCTGAGCTGAGATCAAGAGTTGGCTGCTTGAGCGAGGAATAAAAATAAAGCATTTCAGAAGTTAAAAAAAAAAAAAAAAAAAAAAAAAAAAGAGTTGGCTGCTTACCCAACTGCGCCACCCAGGGACCCCTCAGAGGATTTTTGGTCTGTCTGCCTTGTCTCACGGTGGTGGAAACGGAGTCTCAGAGAGGGTGATTACTGCTAGCTGACTCCACGTCGGTCTTCACCATTATCCCCTCAAGAGGCACTTAGCAAGTGTCCGCCCTGTACCAGGCACCCGTCTGGGGGCAGCCCCGGGGGGCTGTGTTTTACCACTCGGTTCTGACGGCCACCCAAACACAGGTGTAAAATGTCTATCTTTAATGACATCTCAAGGGCCCTATGGGAAACGCTGACAGAATGGTCCCTCTCCAGGTGAGGCGTCGTGGCTGGGCCACTAACTGCCTGGCATTCACACCTTTCTGGGCACAGCCCTGCCAGGGACAGAGTAAGGAACGTTGACAGACAGGGACTGCTTTCATGGAACGTTGATGGAAACGGATCAGAGATACATATCCGAATGAAGAGCCTGCTGAGTGCTACGTTAAGGGCTGCAAGTTCATTGGGCTGCAAGTTCAAAGGGCATACCGCCTTTCTAATGAGATGAAATTTCAACCGAGGCCCATCATGGGATAGGAGGGAGGCAGCCCTGCAATGATCCAGGGAAGGAACGTTACAGGGAGAACCCGGGGCAAACGTCTGAGGTCGAGGCGAGCCTGGCGTGTTGGAGGGACAACGGGAAGGGCGGCAGGGAGGGCGTGGAATGACCGAGGAGGAAGAGTGGTAACATGAGGGAGGAGAGGCGGTCAGAGGCCTGATTATGTGGAGTCTTGAAGTCCAGAGCAAGATGCTCAGGCTTTATTCGCGAGTGATGGGAAGCCCGCTGGGAGGTTCTCAGGAGAGGAAAGGCCCAGTCTGACGTGTTTATAACATCGCGGTGTGTGGAGGACAGGTGTGAGTGCAGCAAGAATGGAAGCAGAGAGAGCAGTGTGGAGGCCGTGGCAGTGGTCCGGGAGGGAGGTGGTGTGGCGGGGACCGGGGTAGTGACCGTCAAGATGGAGAGAGGAGACAGATTGCAGGTTTATCTCGGAGATGGAGTCTACAGGACTGGCTAGCGGGTTAACGTGAGGGGCGAAGGAGTGGAGTCAAGGATAAAGCCTGGACTTTTGGCCCGAGCACACGCTCCCTTCTCTCTGAAGGGAGAATAGGGGAGAGCTTATGTGTGGGAAAAAATCAAGGGTGTTGTTTTGGACCTGTTACTTTGGAGACATGAGGAGACATTGGACGTGAAGCTTGAAGGACGAAGGAGATCTCAACAGGATGGGAAGGAAGAAAGGACATTTTGGAAGGAACAGCACCGGCAGAGGAAGGACGGGGCGGTGGAGGAGGGAGAGATACATCATCAATCCGTTGTGGCCGGAGCACGTCTGAGAGAAGGGTGGGGACACATGATCTGATGACGAAAACCATAGAATTCGTTCTTTTTGCACATGGATCCTTATTAGAACCCAAACATTCATATTTATTTATTTCTTTTAATTTTCAAAAAATGTTTTATATATTTTTGAAAGAGAGAGAGAGAGAGAGAGATGAGCAGGGGAGGGGCAGAGAGAGAGGGAGACACAGAATCTGAAACAGGCTCCAGGCTCCGAGCCATCAGCACAGATCCCGACGGGGGGCTCGAACTCACAGACTGTGAGATCATGACCTGAGCTGAAGTCAGACACTTAACTGACTGAGCCACCCAGGCGCCCCCCGAACATCCGTATTAAAGAATAAGTAGGAAGAAATTGGTCCATTATACGTGATAATGTCAGGTGTTTTCTGCCATCGATGTGCCAGAAATCCACCCTCGTCAGACTTCTTCTCACAAACAGAATGGTAGTCACCAAACAGTAAAGCTACCTGGTTGACCATAGTCTCTTCTGTGGCAGTGTGCCATACAGAGGCCACTCTTAGTCTGAACCTCTTGTGTTGCACCTCCTGTGGAGACGAGGAGCGTTCAGACGGCAGCTTCTCCGTCCTTCGCTCAGTGATTCTCGGTCCTCGTAGCCCCAAGATCTGTTGGTAATGAGTGTTTGGTAACATCCCTTTCGTCAGACTGAAATAATATTGATGGTTAATATAACCAACTGAAGCAAATCACTGCAAATAGAGAAATAAAAGGAAAATGGTTTCAAATAAAACGATAGCGTATCAATACATAAATGGTGGGCACAAAGAAGTATTTAGATGTGGCATGGTTTTCAAACTGCCAGTAGGGGCTCAGTAAAGACCCAAACACAGTCAAGTACGACGGCCCCTTAATTCACATGGTACCTGCATTCCCGAAAATTCAGTGTATTTTAAAACCATGCAGAGAAAGTGCTTTGTGTTTACATGTAGCCGTGAGGTTCCAGGCTTCGCTAATTACAAGGGAAGAATTAGCTTCTCGCCTAAAAGAATGTCGGTTATGATGTTAGAATGTGCAGGAGTGTCTTGAGTGTTGCAATGTCTTGACCCTGGCACCTTGGCTCCTGCCCATGACATGTCCCCACAAATCTTGGGAGTGTCCCTGAGGCTGGTACCAACTGTGCTAAGAACCACAGCCTCGGCTGTTCTGTGGGCCATCAGGATACTGGTATCTCTGCATCACAGGACACGTCGAGCCCCAGTCTATGCTGTAAGCTTTGTGTGAACAGGGCGCTGTCTGCTTTGTTCCTGTTCTGTCCCTAGGACCTGGCCCAAAGTGTGTCCTTGGAAAACATGTGGAAGGAAAGGATGGGTGGTCGCATGGATGGATGGACAGACAGATGGATGAAAAGAGATTTTTCTCTTTGTTCTGTCTTGTGGAGTAATCCTTTAGATATTTTTGTCTCTCTCTGTTGTGAGTTCGGAAGACTTTTAAGTTTTATCCATGAGATAAGAACCAGTAGAAGTGTCTTCTACTCTGCCTCTTAAATAAGAGGTGATTTAATAAAAATGTTTATTTTTTTAATGTTTATTTATTATTTTTGAGCATTTATTTATTATTGTATTATAATAAATACATATTTTATATAAATAAAAATAAACATTTTATTATAATAAATACATATTTTTACATAAATAAAAATAAACATTTTTATTATAATAAATAAATATGATTTATTATTATTTTGAGCTCACCCCGAGTGTGAGCAAGGGAGGGGCAGAGAGAGGGAGACATAGAATCTGAAGCAGAGTCCAGGCTCCGAGCTGTCAGCACAGAGCCTGGTGCGGGGCTTGAACTCACAAACCGTGAGATCATGACCTGAGCTGAAGTCTGATGCTTAACCAAATGAGCCACCCAGGCGCCCCAAAATGTCTACTTTTATCTGAGTGCCTTCTCTGCCATCACCTGTCTGAGCTCTTATTTTGTTAAACTCAAGAAGTAGATCATTTTCAGAACGTAAATCTACTTATGGTTTTTCTCCTTGCATTCTAGCATGGGAAGAGTTGGCCTTCTATGAAGAAAACACACGAGATTTTCTTTTCCCTGAGCCCAAGCTGACACCTTCACTCCCTGGCATGTACAGGCAGGTGCTCATGAAGACATTTGCAGGTTTTCCAGTAAGTGATTCATGCCCCGCTGGACTTCTGCTGGGAGAGATTCTTGCGACCTGGACATTTTATTTCCGATAGGGGATGCTCTTGGGCAGATCACTTCCATCTGGGTTAGTTCCCTTGTTCTGTTTAGCAGCCCCGTTTAGATGCCCCATTCAAAATACCAATTATACTGGTCTGAGAGGTGGGGATCTTACCTAGCCAGGTAAATCATTGCCATCGTCACACTGTCACATACTTAGAAGGACGTTTTCTCCACCTTCTCTGAATGCAGACTAACTGAAAGATTTGATACTGGTTTGTTTTTTATTAAATGTTTTATTTATTTTTGAGAGAGTTAGAGAGACAGTGCAAGCAGGCGAGGGGCAGAGAGAGAGGGAGACACAGAATCCGAAGCAGGCTCCAGAATCCGAGCTGTCAGCACAGGGCCCAATACGGGGCTCGAACTCACAGACGATGAGAACACGACCTGGGCCGAAGTCGGACGCTTAAATGACTCAGCCACCCAGGTGCCCCTGTACCAGTTTTTTTAATTGTAACTATTGTTTTAGTAGTAATAATGAAAGCAAAATACAATCGTAATAGTAATAATGCCACCTCTCATTTATTTTGAGCTTTCGGTTCTTCATAAGATAGGTTATTTTCCTCAGAGTTCTCATGTCATCCAAGGCAGCTATCACAGTCTCCACTTAACGGAAGGGAAAGAGACAGAGGTTCACGGTGATATTATTGAAGGATCTTGAAAGACACAGCAGTGATTCAGATGACAGTCTGTTTTGGGGGCATTGCCTGAACCCAAATTCAAAATATTCATTTTGATGATATCTGTGATAGTTTCTAACCTCACAGCAACTCGGATGGTTTTCTCAACATTTCTGTGGCCTGGATGGCCTCTGTTGTAAGGGCCGCACCTTTATGAATTATAAAAAGCATATTTAATACTCAACTTTTCTGTTACTTGCCCATGAATCTCTGTTACTATCACTTAATAAAATGTCATTGCCTCCCATTTTGTTGAGAGTACTGTGTAGAATATACAACATGCAGGACCCTTACTTCTGTGATGTTTATGACGACAGAACTTCTAGTTCTAATACTTCAAATGGCAAACTTTCATCAAAAGTTGTCCTCCTCAGAATTGCTAATGTCCGTAACTCTAAACCCTCCATAATCTTTGAGGGTTTGGTGAATATCACTGACGCCATTTTTTTTTCCCCTCCGAGATACTCTTTGTATATCACCTGTATCCATCGTACTCATGAGAATGTTTGCCTTCATCATATTGAGTTATTGGCATATTTCTCTTCAGGAGCTAAAAGGATCAAAACTGGCGAGAATCGCGTGAAGGATATTCCTTATATTAACTTCGGTTTGCCTGAGTTTTCTATCACAGAAAAGCCATCCACAAACACTGAGCTGGTATCCAGCTGAGTATCGAGACGAGGAGAAACACACGTTCTTATATTTTCTCAAGTGTTGTCTCTGTTTAACTTTATGGGCATAAGTAGGAAGAAGAACATATAGGAAGTTGTGTTTATAGTTTTTTGTAAATGCAGAGAAAGGGCTTTAAAACCGCAGGGAAAGATCGGCAGGCATTAGAGGTAAAGTGTCAGTGAAGTTAATGAAACTATGTTTTAAACAATTTGTAAAAAGATAGCGGAGCTCAATTTCTCCCAAATGTTCTATAAAGCAACATAAAACCAGCTGCCACAGTTTTTTTTTTTTTTTTTTTTTTAAATTTTTTTTTTTCAACGTTTTTTATTTATTTTTGGGACAGAGAGAGACAGAGCATGAACAGGGGAGGGGCAGAGAGAGAGGGAGACACAGAATCGGAAACAGGCTCCAGGCTCCGAGCCATCAGCCCAGAGCCTGACGCGGGGCTCGAACTCACGGACCGCGAAATCGTGACCTGGCTGAAGTCGGACGCTTAACCGACTGCGCCACCCAGGCGCCCCGCTGCCACAGTTTTAATGGTAGCAGACATTCAGTGCCCGCTCGCGAGATGCCAGGTACTGTGCTGAGTTTGTTACGGGTTATCTCGTGCAGTCCTCCTTGACCCTGCAAGGTGGCTATCAGTTTTTTCCTCATTTTACTGATGGGTAAGGTGGCATAGGTAGTTTAAGAAGGTGCTCGAAGAGAGGCACCTGGGTGCTCAGTCGGTTAAGTGTCTGACTCTCGGTTTTGGCTCAGGTCAGGATCTCACAGTTTCATGAGATCGAGCCCCACATCAGGCTCTGTGCTGACGGTACACAGTCTGCTTGGGATTCTCTCTCTCTCTCTGCCCCTCCCCTACTCATGCTATGTCTCTCTCAAAATGAATAAACTTTTAAAATATTGAAAAAAAAAAGAATGGGCTTGAAGACACACGGCTGATGAATGATGGGGCATGCTTGTCTGTCAAACTTCAAAGTCTGGAATCTTGGTCACTGTGAGACGCTAATTCTCTCGTGTTTATTTCAGCCCATTGTCCACTTTCTCTACATTCATATCATAGAACTTGAGTGTGTACATGTGTGGGTCAGGCAAATCATTCACTTGTTTTCTCTAAGTTGTTAATTCATTAAGAAGTAGACTTATTTCCTTCACGAAAATGTGACTTTTCCTTTGTATTTCTGTATTTCATTTCACTTGATACCTTAACCGCTGTTTCTCCCCCCTTTTCCTGCTGAGGTTAAGAATTTTTTTTTAATTTAATTATTTTTGAGGGGGGGAAGGGCAGTGGAAGAGGGAGAGAGAGAATCCCAAGTAGAGAGCGCAGAGCCCAACTTGGGGCTCAAAGTCATAAACTGGGAGATCATGACCTGAGCTGAAATTAAAGAGTCAGACACTTAACTGACTGAGCCACCCAGGTGCCCCAAGAATTTTTTTTTTTAATATAATTTGTTCTCTTGTTAGGTGAAGACTGTAAAGTAAGCAGAAGGAATATTATTATTTCTTTATTGTTAACTTTTAGTTAATAGTTTCATTTTTTCTTTAGGGCCATGATTCTAGAAAAGTCGTACTGTTAAATCCATTTCTTGACCTAACCATCATTGCCCTCATCCTGTTGCTAAGGAAATTGGACAAGATAGACCCTGTAAATTTCAGCTTTAAACTTTTACACTAAAATCATGTTCCTGTGAACAAGAAGACACGTTCTTCCTTATTATCTGTCAGTCACTGTCAGGCGTCGAGGTTATATGAGCGAACAGGAATGTGTTACGGGGTGTGGATTCCTTGCTGGTAGGGCACCTCCCTCCTCCTCTCCAGGCAAAGTGGAACAGCAGTTTGAAGTCCTGCTAGGCAGCCACACGTGCAAAGTGTGGACTCGGACTGTCTGGGTTCAGTCCCTGCTATGTCACTCATTACTGTGACTTTGGGTAAATTGCTTTCTCTCTGTTTACCTGAGGTTCCCAGCTGTAAAATGGACTGATAATAGTACTTCCCCTATAGGGTTATTGCGACGGTTGGATGTATGTACGGTGTTTAGCATGCTATCTGGCATATAGTTAGGTTCACGGTAAACGTGACCTGTTGTGGTTTATTAAACTGTCATTCAAATGATGATGCTGTCTCCTTGTGAGGCCATGAAAAACTGCACGAGTCTGTGGCCCACGTGGGGACGTGTTCAGGCTCAGACGGCTGGGCCAGGGGGGACCTGAGGTCTGGCACACACGAGGTCTCATGATTCTAACCAACAGCACTGTGGACCTTGGAGCTTCCCCCAGTCTCCTCTCCGGTGGGCAGTCTCACAGCTGGAGGTGAGGCTGAGCAGGTCACGTCACTGTACGCTGTTTGCCGGATGTCTCCACCCCCCCCCACCACCCTTCCCCCCCGCCCCCGGATTTTCTAACTTGGCAGCAATTGGGCTCATGTGTTTGTAAGCCCAGAAATCTTGAGTCTCTGGCCCAAGCCTACCGCTTGTATGGGCATACCACATTCTAGAGGCAAAAAAAAAGAAGAAAGAAAAAAAGGAGCTGAGGATCTAGGCTGTGCCTGTAAGGACATGTTCTGTGGACAAGGTGAACGCACAAGAATGAACGTGCATAGGGGTGAATAAATGCCCAGGAAACAAGCTGACTCCTGGCTCCATCCATCCCCAGTGGACAGACTTAACCTCTCCAAGCTCGTTGGATAAAATGGGGATAGGACTGTGTGCTACCCAGGTTGTGGGAGGGTTAAATGAGAGGGCGTGAAAGTCCCTCACAAACCCTGGCGCGAGTGGTAAAAGATACAGTACTTGTCGGCATCCTCTCCCCCTGGGGCTTCAGCTGATGCAAATCCTTCTTACTGACTACGTCCTGTCATGAGAATGAGCTTTCACAGCCCGGAGGAGTGAGGGGGAGGGCGGGCTTTGAGAGGCAACTGGGGCTTGGACAGGAGATGAAGAAAGGGAAGGCACACCGGGGACAAGGAACACCTGGCCAGGTGATGGTGTCTGGGGGAGGGAAGAGCAGAGGGTCCTGCTGGGCGGGGGAGGGGGGGAGGGAGTGATGGCTGCAGGTGAGTCCATGAGGTCAGTCGGAGATCCTGTAACTCGATCAGATCCAGTTCTGTTCTCGTTTTGCCATCTAGAAGCCACGGGACCTTGGGAAAATTGCTTTCTGTCTCTCTAAAGCCTCAGTCTTTTTTAGAAAGATAATGGTATTTTTATTTTATTTATTTATCAATTAAAAGCGTTTATTTTTAAGTAATCCCTACACCCGACACGGGGCTCAAACTCGCAACCCCAACATCAAAAGTCGCACGCTCCATTGGCTGAGCCAGCCGGGTGCCCCGATAATTGTATTTTTTAAATGACCGTGCGGTAAATTGATTTTTCTGATAACACGGTTACACGAATGTTAACACATGTATAGATTTGTGAAACCACCACCGTGATCAGGATGTGGAGCTCTCCCATCAACCCCCAAATCTCCTCCTTTTATCCCTTTATAGGTGCAACCTCTCCCTTACCCCTCACCGCTGGTCTGCTCTCCATCACTGTAGTGACCGTCTTTTTCAGAAGGTCACGTAAAGGGAATT
The DNA here is from genome assembly GCF_018350215.1 of Panthera leo. NCBI lineage: Eukaryota > Metazoa > Chordata > Mammalia > Carnivora > Felidae > Panthera > Panthera leo. The sequence goes on from NC_056691.1 coordinate 7,015,874, forward strand.
ATATGGTCTGCACCCTTTTGAGATTGGCTCCTTTCACTTAGAAAAATGCCTTGGACAGTCACCCATGTGATTGTGTGCGCCAGCACTTTGTTCCTTGTTATTACTGAGTGTGTGTGTGGCTGTGTATTATTCAGTGTGGCACCGATCCCCAGAAAAGTGTCAATGACACGAAATGGGAAGTTTGGAAATAGATCTAATGAGCATAAATATTTGGTATAAGATACGAAGCACGTTTTTCAAAGCAAGTAGGCAAAGAAGGAGAACCTCTATCTATCCCAGATAATCCTAAATAATCTCACTCAATTCTGTGGTTCAGTGTTTTAATTTTTTAATGTATGTTTATTTTTGAGAGAGACAGAGACAGAGTGCGAGCAGGGGGAGGGGCAGAGAGAGAGGGAGACACAGAATCCGAAGCAGGCTCCAGGCTCTGGGCTGTCAGCACAGAGCCCGACACGGGGCTCGAACTCACGGACCGTGAGATCATGACCTGAGCTGAGATCGTATGTTTAACCAACTGAGCCACCCAGGTGCCCCCATATGTATATATTTTAAGCGATATGTGTGGGTTATGCCAACCACACAAAAGAGTAATTAGTTCTTACAGGCTTTCAAGTTAGAATGGGATGGGCGAAGAATCTGTTTCCAGTAACTTATTTGCTTCCTTTATGCTATTTCATTTTTAGGGCATTGCTCCCAAAATAGAGTTTTCCACACGGACAGCCATCAGAGAACGCGTGTTCCTGCATAGAAACAGGTTTCTTGTAAGTATAATCAAGAAGCCAGTGGTAGATCTGTCAGGAATTTTCTCCGCAGAATTTTCTCAGCTCAAACTCAGTTACTAAGTTTAGATGCAACTGGATGAGTAGAAACCTGGAGACTCCTGGCTGGGTTTGAGTTTCTGTGTTCGGACTGTTCAGCCTGCCCCATTAGACTGTGTCTGACATGGGTTCCTTCTGGTCTGTGGTGGAGCGGACAGAAAAGCGATACAAAAGCCAAAGTCACAAGTTTGACATAAGTAGGCTGGTTAGCTTATTTGCTATTGTTTCATGGCTTTTGCTCTTGAGCTTGTGAATATGAGTGTTCCTTCCCTCTTGGCTGAGGCTGCTGCTCTGAGTTGTATTTGGGGCCGTCTTTGGTGATCGGGAAGGGTCTCGGGTGTTCTTGTTCAGCCCCGATTTCCCGTCATCCTGAGTACTTTTGGTGTTTCTTTTACCTTGTGGCTTATAATTTTTAACCATTAAAATCCTTTCTAGAACAATATGGAGCATGGGTGAATGTAACTGGTAAAGCTTCTTCAGGTGCTTTGCTTGTCATCCCAGATCTTGCCTGGTGTCCTGGAAAATCCTTGAAAATGTAGGCTGTGGGTTGAGGGGGTACTGAATGAAAAGGGCCACTAATCTGTGCAAATCCATCACTCCTGTGGGCATCATAACTCATATAATGGGAGGCCAATGATTAATTTTAAGGAAGGCATTAGCTGCTTTTTAGGTTTTCCTTATTTAAAAAAAAGCATTTGTTTATTTTGAAAGAGGAAGGGGGCAGAAAGGGAGAGAGAGAGAATCCCAAGCCAGCTCTGTGCTGTCAGCGCAAAGCCCCATGCGGGGCTTGAACTCACGAACCATGAGATCATGGCCTGAGCCGAAATCAAGAGTCAGATACTTTACCAACTGAGTCACCCAGGCGCCCCAGTATTTCCTTACTTACCTGCTATTTTTTCCAGGCTGATATGGGTGCATGGTGATTTTTCAGTTTATCTTTCTTTTCCACTCCATCATATTAATCTTGCTTTGATCTCCTAATATAGGTCTTCCTTTAAGTGTTAACTTTTACTTTTTATTTTTTAAATTTTTTTAATGTTTATTTTTGAGAGAGAGAGAGAGACAGAACACGAGCAGGGGAAGGGCAGAGAGAGGGAGACACAGAATCCGAAGCAGCCTCCAGGCTCCAAGCTGTCAGCCCAGAGCCCGACGCGGGGCTCGAACTCACAGACCACGAGGTCGTGACCTGAGCCGAAGTCGGCCGCTTAACCAACTGAGCCACCCAGGGGCCCCAAGTGTTAACTTTTTAAAGTAACAGATTTATTGTTTTTTCTTATGGCAAAAGTATTCATTTTAGAAAATTAGAAAATACAGATAAGCAAAAAGGACAAAATAAAAATTGCCTGTCATTCTTATTAGCTAGAGATGAGCATGACTCATTTTTTTTTGAGCATGTTCTTCTGTATACACATACCCACACCCACACACACATAATTTTAACGTTAAAAGATTGCATATCACTTTGCACCTTTCCCTCTTCACCTAACATACCCTGGGCATGTTTCTCACGTCCTTAAGTATTCTTACACCAGGCAGATTTTCGCGGCTTCATTGCAGTCCACCATATGGAAGCACCATAATTTGGTCATTTTCCTGGTGTTGGGCACTTCACTGATACAGTAGTCAGAGTTCAGTCAGGAAAACAGACCGCACATGTTATTTTAGTAAACAGATTTGATCTTGTATTTTTTTGGAGTTCATTTATATTTTGAGAGAGAGAGCGCGCACGAGAGAGAGCACATGCACCTGTGTGGGCGGGGGCGGGGCAGAGGGAGAGAGAGAATCCCAAGCAGGCTCCACGCTTTCGGCAAAGGGCCCAACCTGGGGCTTGAACTGCTGAACCGTGAGATCAAGATCAGAGCCGACATCGAGAGTCAGACGCTCCACCCACTGACACGCCCAGCCGCCCCAAAAGATTTAATGTTTTAAAGTAAAGCCAAACGGGTTGAAGGACTTAAGGTAAAAGGGACACGGGACTGACACTGCTCACCGCTGCTGACCCGGGAGCTTGGAGGAAGGGTCCTGTGGGGCAAGTCCCAGAGTTCTGAGCGGGGCCCTCTGGCCAGCTGGTGCTGGAAGGTGTGAGTGGGGCACAGGAGGCTAGCTCTGCGGTTATGGGAGGAACACTATAAACCCGGTACCTCTGTCACTCGGAAGGTGAAGAGCGGTTGCTGGGATGGCATTGACGGCCGTAGATGGCAGCCCTGGGAGCCGGGCCTGGCCTCCCTTCCCGGCTTGCAGCCGCTCCCCAGCGCCCTCCAGCGGTGGGGCCTGCCCGAGCGGCTCGACAAGCGGCCGGTTTGCCCCAGCATCGCCCGGCTGAGCCTTGGAGCGAGGGGGGTTCCCAGCAGAGAGGAAATTGCTTACTCACCGGTATAGCTGACTTCCCAGGTTTGGAACGGTTATGAGAATGTTTGTAACTATACACATTGCCGCAGTTATTTCCTTATAACGGATTCCTTGACGTGAAATTGCCGGGGTGGGGTGTGTGCCAGGTTCCATTTCTCTCTCTTTATCTCTGTCTCTGTCAATCACCTATCTTCTTTTTTAAAGAAGTTGTTCATTTATTTATTTTGAGAGTGGGGGGCGGGGCAGCGCAGAGAGAGAGAGAGCGTCCCAAGCAGGCTCCGTGCTGTTGGCACAGAGCCCGACCTCGGGGCTCGAACCCACAAACCGCAAGATCATGACCGGAGCCAAAATCGACAGTCAAACGCTCAGCCGACTGAGCCACCCAGGTGCCCCCCAGCTTTCTCCTAATACAAATAAATGTCGCTGTTACTGGTGGAAAGATATTACCCTAGCGAGTTATAAATACTAGTGATGTTAAGCTGAACTGAAGAAAAGCTAGAGAGAACACCCTTTCTAAGTTCATGGTTTGCAAATCTGAGGTGTTCACTCTTCTACAGAGTTCGATTAAATACGGTTATATTCTGATTGAATTTTCTTTTTTCTCCATTTTCATTTTTGAAAACGTTTCTTTTTGGTTTCAGGAAGAAAGAGAGAAGTCAAGAAGGCCTTTATCTACATCAGACGGGCCCAGATCCCCCTTAAATAACGTGAGGATGAGGCCAAAGGACAGTAAGGTCGAAAGCACGCAATCCTGGGCCCCCTCGCCCTGCTCCCCCAGGTGCTTCGTTCAGGACCAGCCCACTCCACCGAGCCTTGGAAATAATTTCAGAATCTCCGGGGAAAGCAAACCTCCATTTGTAGTTAGACACGTGAGCCTAAAATTATTTTTCAGAGTTTGGAAGGGTGAAGGTGCGAACGAGGGCAGAATACGGGAAGGACAGGCCATGAAGACGAATGGGCAATATTAAAATAAGGAGGGAATTCAAGCTGAATAGTAACCATGATTAAATGATGTTCACTTCCTGGAGTCATTGTCAGGAAAGCCATACGAAGCTGTCTCGTGCACAGGACTTGCTCACTGAATGTCAGTCATCCCTATTTTTAATTTTTGGAAATTATTAATAGAGGGTGATGTCTGCATGTGACAACCTGCCATTACCCAGAAGAATCAGCCAACTGACAGGGGTGGGAGATGCATAACGAAGGCTGACATGTTCTCTGTCCCCATCGCAAACTGAAGCTTCATCAGTTTTAAAGAAAACGGCTTGAGTTTTTAAATGAGGTTGTTTTTACTTTATTTTTATTTAAAAAAAAATTTTTTTTAACGTTTATTTATTTTTGAGACAGAGAGAGACAGAGCATGAACAGGGGAGGAGCAGAGAGAGAGGGAGACACAGAATCTGAAACAGGCTCCAGGCTCTGAGCTGTCAGCACAGAGCCCGATGTGGGGCTCGAACTCACGGACCGTGAGATCATGACCTGAGCCGAAGTCGGATGCCTAACCGACCGAGCCAACCAGGCGCCCCATGGTTGTTTTTACTTTAAAGAGCAGGAAAAACTATGTCTGAGTTAGAAGCAATGACGTGCCATACTCAAGGCCCTTAATTAAAGCTTCCTTAGGTTTAGCCCTCAGGAAGTAACAGGGAAATTTAATCGCAGCAGCCCACATCGCCTCCTTACATTTTTTTTGACTACTATAAAAGTAACAGAGGGGTGCCTGGGTGGCTCAGTCGGTTGAGTGCCCGACTTCGGCTCAGGTCATGATCTCATGATTCATGGGTTCGAGCCCCACATCGGGCTCTGTGCTGACAGCTCGGAGCTTGTAGCCTGCTCTGGATTCTTTCTCTCGAAAATAAACATTAAAAAAAAATTTTTTTTTAAGTAATGGAAAATATAGAGAAATTGAAAAAAGATTACCTATAGGCTCACCAATGTAATATAAATAAACATTTTCTTTAATGGATTCTTTCACTTTTTAAATATTCATAAGGCTTTATTTTTTCCACAAACTTATAATTATACTGTATATATAGATTGGTTTCTCAATATATATGGTTACTATTACATTAAAAGCATTTCCTATATTAGTTCATATTCTTTATTCCACATTCTAGTTAATGATTTATTCTCCAGGAGTCCTTATAACTCCCAGTAGTCAACTGTGGATATTACTGTCAAATTGATAACTTGGCTTAAAGAAGTCACTGGTGGTGATGTTTGTGCATGAGATATAAGAAAGGGCACCTGGGTGGCTCAGTTGGTTGAGCTTCTGAATCTTGATTTTGTCTCATGTCATGATCCCAGGGATGTGGGATTGAGCCTTATGTCAAGCCTGCTTGGGATTCTCTCTGTCTCTCTCTCCCCCTCTGCCCCACTCCCCTGCTCGAGTGTGCTCTCTCTCTCTCAAAAAAAAAAAAAAAAAAAGATACGAAGCATTTTCAACCCCCAAGTCAGGGTGCTATTGATTGAGGTGACTGTGTGCAGAGTGGGTTTATAGGTTTAACAGAGATGTTATTTGGCTAGAGACCGTAGAGCCGCTGGGGTTACCTCATGGTAACCTGGGCAAAATGGTAAAAACCTAGCGACCAATCTTTAAATATTGTTGAACTGAGTTTATTGGACACTCTGCTTCATTGCATTTCATTTTTGTGAAATACAACTGTAGTCGAGGCCCTTTGGGCTACATAATCTTAAAATCTTGATAGATTTCGTAGGGAATAAAACCTGCTTGGTGTTTATTTTATTTAACAAATTCTTGTACAGCCTCTGCTATGTACCAAGCTCTTTTCTAAATGCTTTATACGTAGTTACTCTTATGGAGCCAGATTTCCTGATGGCATGTGACGTTTCTTCAAGCAGAAGCATTAAAATTTAGAGGACTTAATGTCGTGAAGACAGTAAATTCTAATCAACAAAATTCTGAAAGTAGAATGAAGAGTAACATTATAACCTGCCTTCTTGAAATTAAAAAAAAAATGGCAGAAATGAACAAGATAAAAATAATTTAGCGACTCTATGCCATAAGTATTCTGAAGTAGTTAGTTCCCTATTTCAAGTGTTTGGACCTGTTTATAGATTATGTTGCCCAGTCAGGATAATAAGGTCACCTTAATTAAAATAACGCAGCTGCCACTATTCTTTTTTTTTTTTTTTTTTTTTTAAGGATACAGGCACTCAGATTGGAAGGGAATGGGGAAGGCTGAAATGTCACCTTGTGATAATCCCCTGATTTCAGGGAGGACCCTACCTAGGCCAGCACTGCGTCCTGTTTAGGAACATGAAACTGTCCTGTTTTGAAAGAGTTAGAAATAAACTTCACTTACTCGTTTCTGGGCTTGATCCCGAACCTGTGGTTAGAATATAATTTGTGTCCAACTTTATGCTAAGAGTTAGCTCATACCTTCCTGTTTAAGCCTCAGCGAAGGTAAGGACACACAGCTTCCTTTGTTGGGATAACATTTAACACACATGGAGATATGATTCTATTTGTTCCCAACCTTTTCTTCTTTTTTTTTAATTATTTAAAAATTTTTTTTAATGTATGTTTATTTTTGAGAGAGAGGGAGAGACAGAGCGCGAGCAGGGGAGGGGCAGAGAGAGAGGGAGACACAGAATCTGAAGCAGGCTCTAGGCTCCGAGCTGTCAGCACAGACCCCGACGCAGGGCTCGAACTCACGGACTGTGAGATCGTGACCTGAGCCAAAGTCGGACGCTTAACTGACTGAGCCACCCAGGTGCCCCCCTGCCCAGCCTTCCCTTTTTACTTGCGTGGCCCGCAGTTGAATGGGAGAAAGGCACTACAGGTAATGAGGAGAGGGTAACATGAGCTATGGTGGGTTCAAATCTTATTTCTTTCCTTTCTTTCAGGTGGACAGTGCGAAGCCTTTTGGTGACAGTATTTCAGAGCTTCAGCCCCGGAAGTCTAGGACAAAACCTAAGTTTTCAAACTTACCTTTTCCAGGGAGAAGAGGTACTGGAGTTTCTTGTTATTCCTACAGATTCCCCAGTGGAATTACTGGGCTCCTCCTACAGATTCCCCATCCTCCTTCTGAATCTTCCTTCATTCTTTTTTTTTTTTTTAATGTTTATTTATTTATTTTGAGAGAGACAGCACGAGTTGGAAGGGATGGATGGGCAGAGAGAGAGAGAGAGAGAGAGAGAATCCCAAGCAGGTTCAGCACTGTCAGCACAGAACCCGATGCAGGGCTCGGACCCACGAACCAGGAAATCGTGACCTGAGCCGAAACCAAGAGTCAGATGCTCAACTGACCGAGCCACCCAGGTGCTCCCTAAATCTTCTTTCATTCTGAAGCATCCCACGTTTTTGGGGGGAAACTCTTTGGCCTAATTGTCAAGTGCCGTCCAGCCGTGGAGCTTGCAGGGAAGGCGTTCCCACGGAGCGGAGGCCAGGGAGAGCTGTCCCCTTCCTGGTCCCCCTCGCTGTTGAAGGAGAATGCTCTGAGTAGCACCATCACGAGGTGGCTGGGCCGGAAGAGGGGCCAGCTTGTCCTGGTATGACACCCTCAAAGGCACCCCACATAGCTAACAGAGGAGGCTCACCATTTCTCGAGATGGGAAAGAGCCGGGGGTCTGGGAGGGGATTGGTGGAGATCAAAGCTTTGCTTTACAAGAGGCCAGGTCAGCCAAGAGGAGCGCCAGCTCGACCTAAAGCAGTTAGGTTAAGGCAGGGAGTCCCACGTGCAACTGTCAGGACCCTTCTGCATTCTTTTAAAATATTTTTTTTATGTGTACTTATTTTTGAGAGAGAGAGATTGAGACAGAACATGAGCGGGGTAGAGGTGGAGAGAGAGGGAGACCCAGAATCTGAAGCAGGCTCCAGGCTCCGAGCCGTCAGCACAGAGCCCGACGGGAGGCTCGAACCCAGGAGACGTGAGATCATGAGCTGAAGTTGGACGCTTAACAGATTGAGCCGCCCAGGTGCCCCAGGACCCTTTTGCATTAAGGGGTTTTGAATTAAGTATTCTTAAATACTATTGAGGTCCCCAAAGAGCTTTTGTTTAAGTGGATGATACCTCTTAATAGTTAGCACATTAGAAATTGAAACTGAGAAATTTGTAATATACGGGAATTTTACAAGCACACGTTCCTTTAGCCACGTAGAGTGGTGATGTCATGACACATCATGTAGCTTCTGGAAAATTCCCTCGTGCGAGAATGAGAGAAAGATAACTCGTGTCTTGGTATTATTAGAACGGTTTTGACTTTGCAGATCTCCTGGAAGTTGTTGGTGAGCCCTGGGGAGGTCCCTGAACCTTATGTTGAGAGTCACTGAGTTAATGCATCCCTTGGTGGCATGTACCTTATGATGTGGCAGCTCCCAAGGTCACGGCAGTGAAGTGCATCCATTCCTGAACCTGATAAAAATTCTTAGGCTTGCAGTGCTGGCCTATTTTCTTGACTCCTGGTGGAACTGGACCGAGGCCAATCCTGACAGCACATTCCCTATTTTAGGCTTAAAGGCTTATGCTTTTAAGGGGCTACACAGATTCTTATAGTAACTCAAACCAGTGTTCCTGGAACACGGTGACTGTTAGCAGCCGACCAAGGACAGAGCACGGGGTTTGAAGCAGAAAGTGCTTTATCACCTCTGACATTTAATTTAAGTCCTTTGGATTGAAAATCACCCACGTAGCCTATAAAAGCAGCACTGCCTTCCCTATTACCGTGAGATCAGGCAACGGCAAGTGTCCTTTCCTGGAGAGGACACGTTGGGCTTAATGCTGGCTCAGTTACGACAGGACTCTCATGCCTCACACTGGTCTCGGCCTCTCTGTCTTTTCTTAATCCTGGCAGGTGGAGAACTGAGGTTCCAGAGAAGTTACAGAGCGTAGGGCACACCTACCTTTAGAGAAGACGTTCAGACCTCTGGGCTCTCAGATCCTTGGATTCCCTGTGGGTCCCAAGCCAGACCTTTGCTTAGGTCACCGTCAGCTCATTCATCCCGGCCTAAGGCAGAATAAAGCAGCGGCTTCTCAAACTTGAATGTGCATTTGAATCACCTGGGGCTCTTGTTCAACTGTAGATTCTGATTCAGTAGGGCTGGGGTGGGGCCTGGGAGCCTTCTTTTCTTACGAGCTTCCCAGTAATAACAACGTGGCTGGTCCGGGGACTGCACTTTGAGAAGCAAGAGAACAGGGCAGGCCCCTTGTGAAAGGCAGTGATCCCAGCCAGTAGCAAGGGGTTTCTATCAACAGGGCAGATTTGTGGCTATAGCCGTAAAGGGCCTTAGCATTGCCAGCTCCCGGCTCAGCTAGGAGTTGGGGACAAGGGAACTTCTGGGACAAGGTAGTCACACACACCTGCATGCCGGGAAGTGGTGGCGATTACCAGTCTTTAAAAAGCCCGTTTCGTATCTTCCTTCTTACTGTCAGTGACAGAGGGACATCAGCAGTCCATAAAAAGCCCTTGTCACTGCCTAAGCCCCACGCGCAGAGGGGGAAGTCACGGTGTCTTTGGCCTAGCCCCGCAAATACTCATTCCAAAAGCTTTTTTTTTTCTGACTTTGGAAGAATCCAGTTTAGTCTTGAATTTGCCTGTGGGTGTTTATTACTTCACTTCCCAGTCATCCTTACGAGGCTCTGGCATGCGGTCTACTTACTTACTCATGATTGTTTAGGGTAATCCTGATGATTTACACTTCGCTGCATTGTGTTTTCCCAAGCTCTTGTCTATTCATTGTCTCCATTTAACAGTCGTGTCCACCTTGGACAAGGATGCTGGAGACTTGTGCATAAATAGGATCTCCACGTAAACCAAACGTGAAGGGAATGGCAGACACAGAGTATATGAATTTTATATGAGAGTCACACGGTTTTCTTTCAGGCTCTGGGCAATTGGGCGAATATGAGTTTTGTTTTCCAGGCTGCGTGAGGGTTACTGAATTTACTGCTTCACTGTAGACCCTCCTGTGCCCTTTCCACGTCCCTGTGTACTGTCATTAATAATACAACTTCACCGGACCTCCAAAGGACGGAAAAACTCAGAGATAGGATTACTGTGACCCAAGGGACGCATAAAAGTTGACAGTGTAATTTACAAGGGAGCGCTTAGATTCTTTAATAATTCATTCACGTGTCATAGTTTTGTGCTGCTGCGGAGGAGACCTAACAGCAGTTTTAGGGGTTACCGGTAAAAATGAATCACTGAAACACCTGTTCCTCTCTCTTCTAGCTTCCTCTTTTGACAGCTTTGCTGCTAACATAAAGGTAATTGTAGAAGTAGCGTTTGTAAATGATTTATTTCCAGCTTCTAATGTCGGTTATTGTGCGTTCCCCAACGAGGGGTGGAAAGGATATTTCTAGCAAGTGCTGCTTGTGGAATTGCTGTAGATGCTCTAGAGTTTAAGAGATGCCCAGGCGCCACTGTCCTCTTGCATTGGTCGCTCTGCTCCCCTCCTACAAGCTCTTTCCATTTGTGGAATGAATCACCAGGGTCGAACGCCCCGATACCTACTTTACCAGTTGGTATTTTTATTGCTTTTTTTCCCCAATCAAATACTTTCTATGACACAAAGAGGTGGTAAGCCACTTACTCTTGAAGTTTGGTTTGTCAAGGTGAAGGCTCACACTTGTACGTTACAACATGAAGATAGATGTAGGCAGAGGGATGGGATACACTGAGCTTTTGATGCCACGGCCTTTAAATATTTTATTTAAGAAATTGTATCTTTACCAAACCCGATAATCCCTTATCCTCTCAAATCAAAGTTCGGAGCATGAGTTTATTTTGGCTTGTTCATATGTGCCAAACGTGCAGAATTTTGGTTTTCCTTCCCTTGACCTTGACTCCTCAGCATGTTGTTTCTAGTACCGCCTACTCCTGCCGTTCTTTTACTGCAGGAGCTCCTTGGGGCAGGTACTCAATTAGCTTGCCCCCTTCCTCATCCCACCCACCCCCGGCTCTAATTAAGCAGACCAAAGCAAAATGACAGCTAAAGAATAATGCGCATTGTCACTCAGGTTATCAAAGAGCCAGATGAACGGATTGTTTTAAGGAAAGAATCACCATCACCTTTAGATTCAAGTAAGTTTGGAAAACCGTCGCCCAGTTATGGTAACCAAGGGGACGCCGATTTCCACCGGGAAGCCTCATTTGCCACCGACCAGCCTTCCAGATCTTCTAGCCCTCTTCTGGATCAGCCCCTTCTCCGAGAAAGGTCAGCGGCCAGCACCCGTCTCTTCGTTTGAAGAGCGTGTTGTGGTCTAGTGGGAGTAAAGCCTGGTCGCTTCACCAGTTGGCTTCCTGACGAGTGTTCAGCTGGTGATAGGAAAAGTCACCATTTCTTTTCAAATCTTCCCAGAAGGAAGGATTGAGCCTTTTCTCTTGCCTGTGGAAAGCATATCTCATGTTTGTTGAAAATGGGACAGACAGCTAACTTGGCGTAGATACCATTTATCTATCCGTTTTTTCATCTTTCGTAAGTTTAAACCCTCAAGAGTTTGATTTCTTTCTTCTTTTTTTTTAATAATTTTTAAAAAATGTTTATTTGTTTTTGAGAGAGAGTGAGAGACAAAGTGCAAGCTGGGGAGGGGCAGAGAGAGAGGGAGATGTAAAATCCGAAGCAGGCTCCAGGCTCCGAGCTGTCAGCACAGAGCCCACGGGATCTGTGGGGCTTGAACCCACGAACCGTGAGATTATGATCTGAGCCGAAGTCGGACGCCCAACTGAGCCACCCAGGCGCCCCAAGAGTTTGATTTCACCAGTAGAAAAGCACCCACTATAGAAAGTTGGGAAATTCCAGAAAAACAGGGGTGAAAAAAAATCATCCATAGTTCTGCCACCCAAAGACAAGAATTACTAACATGTAGGTGTATTCTCTCTCTTTCTAGACATGTTTTCTTGGTTTATTTATATGATTGCCACAAATAACCTCCCCCCCCCCCCCCCCACACACAATTGCACCTATCTGGTAAGCAGGACAAAATTGAGAGAAGAACCCGTATTTTCCAAATTGTACTCTCTGGTAAGATGACCAGCCACCCAGTTGGCCTGGGACTCTTCTGACTTTGGCTCTTAAAGTCCTGCATTCTGGGAAACGCCTTACTCCCAGCAAACCATGACACGTGGTCACCTTAATGCTGGGAAGTGGTGAAGATTATATATATATATATATATTTTTTTTTTTAAGATTTTTAATGTTTATTTATTTTTGAGAGACAGAGATGTGGCACGAGTGGGAGAGGGGCAGAGAGAGAGGGAGACACAGAATCCGAAGCAGGCTCCAGGCTCCGAGCTGTCAGCACAGAGCCCGACGCGGGGCTGGAACCCACGAGCCGTGAGATCATAATCTGAGCCGAAGTAGGACGCTCAGCCGATCGAGCCACCCAGGCGCCCCCTGAAGATAATATTTTTAAGACAGCTTTAAAAAAGGAATAATTGACATTATATTAGTCTCAGGTATACAACAAACATCATGATTGGATATCTGTACAGACTACAAAATACTCACCACAGTAAATCCAGTATGCACCTGTCGCCATAGTTACAGATTTTTTTTTCTTGTGATGGGAATTCTGGACGTTTATTCTTGCAGCAACTTTTAAATATGCAATATGGTAGTAACTCTAGTTGCCATGCTGTCCGTTACATCCCTAGGACTTATTTTATTATTATTTTTAATGTTTATTTTTTATTTTTGAGAGAGAGAGAGAGAAAAGGAGAGAGACACACAGGGAGAGAAAGAGAATCCCAAGCAGGCTCCGTGCGGTCAGCACAGAGCCCGATGCAGGGATGACATCATGACCTGAGCTGAAGTTGGACACTTAACCGACTGAGCCACCCAGGTGCCTCTGGAAACGCTAACACTGAAGACGTTTCTCCTGATCTCTGAGAACTTGCAACTTAGCAGAGGATGTAAAAACAAACATGTGTACCGAGAGCTTTCTACAAGGCAGGACTTTGAGAATAGTGTAGACCAAACGTTATCAGAGTATGAAGCAGGAAGAAGGAATGCTTCATGGAGCAGGTGGTGTTTCCCAGGTGGGCCTTGAGGGGAGGGGATTGGATTCTGATGGAGTTAATGGAGGGGAGGGATTGGAGGTGAGAAGCCACAGGGCTCTGGCACCTTCTAGAAGTTAGAGCAGCTTGAGGGAATAGTGGGTGCCAAGGCTGAGGGTCTGAGGGCCTGTGGAAGCCAAGCTAAGGAGTTTAGGCTCTGTTGGAAGGCAGTGGGAGCTTTTTCAAGTTCATTCTCAGGAGTTAGGCCATTTGACTGTAGGGTGATGGCTCCGGCTGCAGATCAGATTTTTATCCTCTACCTCTGACAAATCAGCAAGTTCTGTGTGCCCCAGATCACTCTAAATGGAGAACTCTGGAACTAATTAGACTATGAGTTTGTAGATAAGGCTATGATCAACTGTGACAAAGGACAACACAGTCATGGAAAGGCCATCTGGCTTGCCCAGGACTGTCCAGTGTGTATCATACATTAATTAAAGAGAAGGATTTCAACATATTGCTAAATTTCTTAGGAATTTTTAGAAAACAATGTGTGTTTTTTTAATCCTTGCATAGATTTTTAAAAATATCTATTATTTTTGAGAGAGAGGGAGTGAGCACAAGCAGGGGAGGGGCAGAGAGAGAGGGAGACACAGAATCTGAAGCAGGCTCCAGGCTCTGAGCTGTCAGCGCAGAGCCCGACGTGGGCCTTGAACCCACGAACCGTGAGATCATGACTTGAGCCAAAGTCGGATGCTTAGCCGGCCGAGCCACTCAGGCGTCCCCCTCCCCCATCCCAATGTCAGACATTGACCAAATAATGACAAAATGTCACTGGGTGAAGTGCTATGAATGGTGTTGAATGGACTCCAAGCGCATGTAGGAGGGGAGCCGGCTCCCTCTACAGGAGGGGGCTCAGGGGGGACTTTGCTGAGAACTCAGTCATTGGACTGAGCTCTGAAGGGGAGTTGGGGTTAGCGCGGAGTGGGGATCGGGGTGGGAGTGGCAGCATTCCAGGCCCTAGCGAGCAGTGCTGGCGGGCGTGGAAGGGAGAAAGTGCCTCCTATGTGAGGAACCGAAAGGCACCCTAAGGTGTGTGGTGAAGTTTGGGTCTGCTCAGCCTAAAGTAGGTGAGATAAACAGTAAATTCCTGGGCCCAGTCGGTCAGGTTAAGCGTCTGACTCTTGATTTTGGCTCAGGTCATGATCTCGTGGTTCTTGAGATCGAGCCCCGTGTTGGGCTCTGCACTGACAGTGGAGCCTACTTGGGATTCTCTCTCTCTCTCTCTCTCTCTCTCTCTCTCTCTCTCTCTCTCCCTGTCTCTGTCCCTCCCCCACTCACATGCATGCATGTATGCATGCCGTCTCTCTCAAAATAAATAAATAAACATTAAAAAAAAATCCTTGTGGTGGAAAACAATTGGGATTACGTTTCGTGTTAAACATCGGCGGATTAAATTTTTCAACGTGAACGCAGGCTTTATTCTTTGGAGAGCTATCTGAAGCGCGCAGCAAAGAAGAAGAGAATCCCTCGCAGGCACCCACCCCCACACAGGCCATTCTCCACCCTGTGGTTTTTATTCGTCAGTGTGTGTCGTATGCATCGGGCTTAATAAGGACACTGAAACCACACTATGTGTTCAGGTTGCCTGTTACTGCTTTTTCTTGCCATCAAGCTGTAAATATCAGCCCACAGCGTTCTGTACTCTAGTATCCTTTTCAGCAGCTGCCTAACACTCTGGCCTGTTTCATTTTCTGAGCAGATTCCACCTTTATTCTCAGTCCACTTGGAGGAAGATCCACGAGAGGGTGTGCGGTCTTCTGACATCCCACAGAGCTCAGCAACACCTAAACAAGGTAGGGCTTCTGGGAACACCTAATCGCTGACAAAGTTCCATGGGAACTGGGACTTACAGTCTCCGAGGGGGGTGTGTGCGTGGGGGAGATGGACATTAATCAGGCCACCGTAGAAATAAATGTACAATTGTGACACTTACCAAGGAGGGTGCGTGGGGTCCTGAGAGCGTACGAAAGGGGGGTATTGACGTGGTTGGGAATCAGGGTGGGCTTCCCTGAGGAAGAGACACAGGAGCTTCCATCTGACCCATGAGTAGCAGCTACTTTGCAGCTCAGCACGCACGGGGCAGAGGTCCTACATCGTGAGGGATCACGGTCCTTTCAGGGACTGAGGGAGGACCTCTCACCGGTCCGGAGCACAGTTTCTAACCCGTAGTTAGATATACCCAGTACTCTGTCTACTGCGGAGTGCAGCACGAGCTAAGGGACCTGTTGCCATTTCCAAGGAATTCCAATGAGAGGTTAACAGTGCCCCCCATGGATGGATTTAACGACACCACGTAGTAGTTGAAGCAGTCATCTTGAGTTATATAAACACTGGCATATTGTAGATTTATAGGATGACACTCATAAATGAACATTGGGGCACCTGGGTGGCTCACTCGGTTAAGCATCTGACCGGCTCAGGTCATGATCTCGCGGTTCGTGGGTTCGAGCCCCGCGTCGGGCTCTGTGCTGACAGCTCGGAGCCTGGAGCCTGCTTCGGATTCTGTGTCTCCCTCTCTAGCTGCCCCTCCCCCATTCTCTCTCTCTCTCTCTCTCTCTCTCTCTCAAAAATAAATGAAAGCATTAAAAAATACAAACAAACAAACATTGATTTTCATTGAGAGGGTTGTGAATTACTTTGCTGCTTCTCTGCAAAGTCATTGGCTTTGCTTTGTTAATTTCTAGTCTTTTTAAGGAAGGGAATCCTTTCAGAATGTAAAAAGAAGGAAAGGAAAGGAGGAAAGGAGAGAGAAGAAAAAGAAGGAAAAAAGAAGAAAGTATCTGCATGTATTTACATATATAGTAAACCCCACGTATGGGGCATGCATGGGTCATAGACCTCTTTTTGTTTGTTTGTTTTTAAGTAGGCTTCATGCCCAGTGCGGGGTTTGAACTCATGACCCTGAGATCAAGACCTGAGCTGAGATCGGGAGTCATTTGCTTAACTGTCTGAGTCACCTAGGCACCCTCCCCCCCCCCCCCCCCCCCCCCCGGCCTCTTACATGCAGAAGCACACATCTGGGTATCGTTGATCTATATGACACTATGAGTAATGCAATTGCCAGGTTTGTTTTTGTTACAGGAATATACTATCTCTGAAACAAAGTATATCCTTGAAAGACCAAGTTACTCCCAGTGCAGGAACAGAGATACTTTTAAGCAGCTGTCTTAGGTAAGTGAGCAGCTTAAGTGCTGTTTCCTATTTTGATTTGCTTAATTTCCTGTCAACATGAAATAACTAGAAAATGTGGTGGACAGGAGACGGGGTGGAGACCTAAGAGCCACATTCTTCTTCCACTCGGTAGAACCACAGCACGCGTGTCTGTGGTCGGCTAGCCCGGTCTCTGTCTCTGTCTCTGTCTCTGTCTCTGTCTCTCTTTCTCTCCCCTCCTTCCCACCCTTTTATTTAATGGTACCTCTTTGAGCTCTAGGCTCTCTTTCCTGCTGTGGGGTATTTACACGTGCTGCCCTCCATCTAGAATACTGCTTCCAGACCCTGCTTGGGTCACTTCTATTTATCCTTTGGTCTCGTGACCAAAGCTCTCTGCACTTTTCTTGGGAAAAGTATCCTTGTATCAGATCACCTTCCACTGTGGTTGGTGCTCGGTAGGTATCCCTTAATGAGTGAGTGTCGAACGAGGGGATGAGGCCAACTCTAGGATTCAGGTGTATGGTAAGTAGTTGGCCATATGATGCAGTGAATTCTGTTCTTTTCCTCTCCTGCCTGGGCCTAGAATTAGAATAGCTCTTCCTTACAAAGTGCTTCCTGAGTGCCAGAAACTGGTCCGAACACTTTGGTTGCATTAGATGAGTGAATGTTGGGGCGCCTGGGTGGCTCAGTCGGTTAAGCGTCCGACTTCAGCTCAGGTCACGATCTCGCGGTCCATGAGTTCGAGCCCCGCGTCGGGCTCTGGGCTGATGGCTCAGAGCCTGGAGCCTGCTTCCGATTCTGTGTCTCGCTGTCTCTCTGCCCCTCCCCTGTTCATGCTCTGTCTCTCTCTGTCTCAAAAATAAAGGTTAAAAAAAAATTAAAAAAAAAAGATGAGTGAATGTCTAATTCTCATAACAATCCTATGAAGTAGGTTCTGTCATTAGTCCCATTTCATAGAGAAACTGAGGCGCAGGGAGGTTAGGTGCCGTGCTCAAGGTCACATGGCCAGTGGATGGCGTGGCCAGGAATACGAACATTCTGTGGCCTCCCGAAACCTAGATTGTGTGATAGGGGAGCCCTGGGGAGAAAGAGCAGAGCCCTTGGGAATCTGAGCAAAGTCCGTGGACAGTGCCCTTGAACATCTCCCTCGGGGATCCTGTGTTGCTGTATTATGTAGTCCCTAGCATCCTAGCAACATCAAAATGATTATGAGTCTTTTTAAACCATAAAGGAGTGTGAGATGATATGCTAGGTTTTCACAGTAGTTGGGCTCCAGAAAATCTGGCTCGAGGGTCACTCATGCTTCAGGGCACAAGTTGCTTGCCCACGCCCGCCCCCCCGCCTCCAGGGCTGGCCAGGACTCGCTGCCTTTAGCACCGAGGTGTGGGGAGGACAGCTCGGTAATAGCCCATTCTCCAAGCTTCTACCCCCGAACGTTCTGCTTGGTAGATTAAAGGATAGATTCTGGGCCACTGAATCTCCAGTTGCCAAAATAGCCATCTCGGCGTTTATTAGGCAGTTATACGGAACAGGGCCCACATAATTACCACCATGGGAACCGGGCCCACATAATTACTGAATGCCAAGTTGTGTTGGCATCAAGTTCCAAAACCAGCTGATACGTGGATGCCGATGGGAGGGGAGAGAGTGAAGGGAAGAAAAAAAATGAGTAACTTCTTAGAAAGTGGGTTTCCTTTGGGGCATCTGGCTGGCCCAGTCCGGTAGAGCATGTGACTCTTAATCTCGGGGTCATGAGTTTGAGCCTCATGTTGGGGGATGAGTTTACTTAAAAAAAAAGAAAGATGGGCGTCTGGGTGGGTCAGTCAGTTGAGCGTCCGACTTTGGCTCAGGTCATGATCTCGTTGTCCGTGAGTTCGAGCCCCGCGTCGGGCTCTGTGCTGACAGCTCGGAGCCCGGAGCCTGTTTCAGATTCTGTGCCTCCCGCTCTCTCTGCCCCTCCCCCACTCGTGCTCTGTCTCTGTCTCTGTCAAAAATAAATAAACATTAAAAAAAATTAAAAAAAGAAAGAAAGAAAATAGGTTTCCTTCCAAACACAAGTTCCCACCCACTAGTTTGGAATAGTCTCGTAGGCCTTCTCTGGAAGTGCTCCATGCCGCTCCCCGATCACCCCCCACTGTTTGGGTCATGCATTCCTGGGGAGGCAGGAGTCCTGGAGGGCTGTGTCCGTGAAAGTGTTCATGCGTGCAAAGAAACACGGGTGACCTTGGCTCATCTTAAGCAAACAGGGCACTTATTACAAGGATGCTGAGTATCTCAGTGAATCTAGGGAGGATCCAAACAAGCAAGATCAGGCCACTAAAATGGGACGGCTAGAGTCCCCCCTCTGGGTCAGGAAGACAGTCCCAGAGAGGAGCATCCACAGAAGACCCCGTGGGCTTCCACTACCTGTCCCCAACCTTGATTTTCTCAAGGACCGTCTCCCGCTTGGAGACTCCAATTCTTGTCGCTTGCCTTTGCCACTTTGGCTCTCTTGCTGTTGACCAGCTGTCCCCCTCCTGGGTGCCTAGTGATCTCAAGACCGGGGGAAATGAAACAGTCGACTCTTACCACAAAAGGACCAGCAATTCTTGACCCAGAAACAGTGAATCCAGTTGCCTGACAAGGGAACGGGTGGAAGAATCGGGTAGTGGGGGTGGGAATACATCTCTTTCTCCTTATTCTGGATGATTTGGGACTTGGCACTTTTGCTATAAAACAGATCATCCCTTGTATACTTCAAAATGGTTAAAATTTTATAAACCATGAACAGAAAATTTTGTGTTATGTGAATTTTGCCACCAAAAAAAAAAAAAAAAAAAAAATCCCGTATACCACTCCCCACCCCCTAGTTCTCTTGGAATGGGTGGTTGTCTCTGTGTTTCGGTCCTTACCAAGTGTGTGAGCTGACTGTGTGTGTCTGGCAGGTGCTCACTGAGACTCCGCTTTCAAGGGCGAGCTTCCAGGGCTGTCCTCTGCGACGCCTGGTCCCTCAGGCAGACTGAGGCCCGCTGCCCTCTGCTCCCAAACGAACCTCCACTTAGCACCTCATTCCCGTAGCCATGTATTATAGTTGGTTTTCCTTGTGAAAACCCTCCGAGGAAGGGGACAGAGACTGACCAAATGGCACCAGCTCCGGCCCGCCGAGTTCCAGCACCATGGCTGGTCTGGAGCAGGGGCCAGTCCGCTAGGAATGCTTCCAGCCAGAGGGTGGGCAGGGAACCCAGGCCTCGTGTCCTCAGACACAGACGAGAACCGTAGCACAAAAACCTCTCTGAAATTAAAGAATAGCGGGGCGTCTGGGTGGCTCAGTAGGTTAAGCATCTGACTCTTGATTTCGGCTCAGGTCACGATCTCACAGTTCATGAGCTCGAGCCTCATGTCTGGCTCTGTGCTGACAGCCTGCTTGGGGTTCTCTCTCTCCCTCTGTCTCTGCCTCCCCCCTATGTGCCCTCTCTCCTCTCTCAAAAATAGACATTAAGAAATATTAAAGTGGGGCGCCTGGGTGGCTCAGTCGGTTAAGCGTCCGACTTCAGCTCAGGTCACGATCTCGCAGTCCGTGGGTTCGTGCCCCGCGTCGGGCTCTGGGCTGACGGCTCAGAGCCTGGAGCCTGCTTCCGATTCTGTGTCTCCCTCTCTCTCTGCCCCTCCCCCGTTCATGCTCTGTCTCTCTCTGTCTCAAAAATAAATAAACGTTAAAAAAAATTTTTAAAAAAAGAAAAATTAAAGAGTAGCAAAATGGAAAAAAAATCAAGAAAGAAACCAAAAAAGGACAAAAGTTAATTAAAATGCTGATTTTTGGTCTGTCTCAGCTCATTAGGCCTCCAGGTCCTAAGACAGTGGTTGGTACAGCTCCCAGCCTCACTCTGTCTACACTGGGCGGGCAGGAGTCTGTTTACTCCCCGTCACAGGGGCTTATCCTCAAACTGATGTGACGCAGAGAAGTCAGGTAACCTGCCCAAGGTCACACAGCTGCTCGGTCAGGTTTCCCTAACGTCGCCTCCCCCTGCACTGCGAATGTAGAAGGGGCTCAGACACCAAGGGATCTTCGGGAAGAGCTACTTGCCTAGATTAGGATTGAGCGAAATCACCGTCTCCTCCTTGGCGCTGATCCTTTGCCTTTTTCCTCAGGACCACGTGCCGTGCGCGACGTTGCCGGCTTCACAGCGGAAACTGGAGGAGCATCGCGAAGAACTCACTCATCGAGTCAACTGACACATCCTTCGAGAAATGAACAAGTTTTTGTTATGTGTGTGGAATCACCAGTGTCTCACCCCCTTTACACCAAACCCTGTACTCACTCAGTCTTCTGTACCTAGGTCAGAGTCGTTGATTAAAGTGTTTCCAGTGCGGGGCTCCTATTTCCTTGTCAAGCTGGAAACTTTTTAATACACTTTGTGTGTGCTTATGTTTTGAGCTTGAACGAGAAAGTAGCGGAGGGTGGGTGGCTGGTGCTTTTATTGGGAGGGCACCTGTAGAAATCGAACAGCTCAGGACGCCTTTGGAGGTGCTCCTCATTTTTGTTTTTTTTTTTAATTTTTTTAATGTTTATTTATTTTTGAGACAGAGACAGAGCATGAATGAGGGAGGGTCAGAGAGAGAGGGAGACACAGAATCTGAAGCAGGCTCCAGGCTCCGAGCTGTCAGCACAGAGCCCGACGCGGGCCTCGAACTCACAGACCGCGAGATCATGACCTGAGCTGAAGTCGGACGCTTAACCAACTGAGTCACCCAGGCGCCCCGGTTTTTTTTTTTCAAGTTTGTTTATTTTGGAAGAGAGAGAGAGAATCCCAAGCAGGCTCTGTACCAACAGCACAGAGCCCCATGTGGGGCTCGAACTCACAAGCTATGAGATCATGTCCTGAGTCAAAACCAAGAGTTGAAAGCTTACCAAACTGAGCCACTCAGGTGCCCCTCTTGAAATTTTTCAAAGTTTTTCCTTCCTTCCCCCTTCTCCTGCCCTCTCTCTCTCCTTCCCTCCTTCCATCCTCCTCTTCTCAGCTTACATTTTACTTGACCTAGAGGAAGCTGCTATTTACAGGATAACCCCATAAATCCTCCAGGGAAAAATGGTCAACTTGAATTTCTCTTTTTGGTAAACTTGGGTTTTGTTGTGTGTTTTTTAAAAAAATTTTTTTTCAATGTTTATTCATTTTTGAGAGACAGAGTGCAAGTGGGGGTGGGGCAGAGAGAGAGGGAGACACAGAATCCGAAGCGGGCTCCAGGCTCTGAGCTGTCACCACAGAGCCTGACACGGGGCTGGAACCCACGAGCCTTGAGATCATGACCTGAGCCAAAATTGGATGCTTAAGCGACTGACCCACACAGGCACCCCTGTTTGTTTGTTTGTTTGTTTGTTTGTTTGTTAATGTTAGGCTTGATTTACATGAAGTCCACCGAAAACTTGGGAAGAGGGAGCTTTATGTCAGGAGAATTCAGATCTGGCTCTAGGACACATTTGTAAGAGGAGGCTAATTTCTTTGGATTATAGTTTAAACCATCCTCTCACCTTACCTCCCTCCTCTGTTTCCAGCAGTGCTTAATAAATTTCTATGAGGAACGAAATCTTCCTCAAATATTTCTCTGAAAGAGCTACTTTAAGTAAATACATTCTGCAAATATGACCGCCAAAACCACATTTAAAATCAGCTAGAAGGGCACCCTGATGAAATGCTCACACAGTGTTAAGGAGCACCAAGAGAACACGGCCGGGATGATGTGGGACTGGAGGCTCATTGTCTTCATGGGGACAAGCCCAGAGCCGAGGGGCCTGGAAATGGGAACCTCGGTCTTTCCTTCACATTATAACCTGGCATTTTCCTCTACCATACCCTAAATTTCTTTTAGTTCTTACAGGATTTGGCGAGAGTCAAATTTCCTTTTCTTGTTATGACCACAGGAATTGGTTTGTGTTAGGTAACTTAGGAAAACAGCATTAATAATTAAAGGAAAAAAAGGCCTACAGAAACAATAAAACAAAGGTCATTTATTCTCTTCGACTTTGAGCCAAGTAAAGGTGTATATGTTACAACAAACATTTCATTGACCTTTGGAAAACAGCCAACGTACTTAAAATTACACCTGCTTCTGTATTCTGGGTGTGTCTGAGACTTAGAGCTGTCAGTTTGTTACTTTGACATCTCAGGAGTCATCAAAAATAAAAAGATACTGTGTTACACGAAGGCTGTGGCAGAATCCTCAGAAAAGGATCACTTACGAAGTGTGTCAGCAGCTAGAGGAAATCAGTTCTAGAGAATTGGTATCTCATGGCGGTTCCCTCTCAGACACACACGGTGACATTCAGCCTTCAGTTTCTCTAAAGTGGTTTGAGCATGACTCCTTGATTCCATTTAGGGACAAGATTTTTCAGGGCACCTCTGTGGCTCAGTCGGTTAAGTGTCCGACTTTGGCTCAGGTCATGGTCTCACTGTCTGTGAGTTCAAGCCCCACGTCAGGCTCTGTGCTGACAGCTCAGAGCCTGGAGCCTGTTTCAGATTCCGTGTCTCCCTCTCTCTCTGCCCCTTCCCTGGTTGCATTCTGTCTCTCTCTCTCTGTCTCTCTCAAAAATAAACATTAAAGAAAAAAAACTTCATTGCCCATTCTTAAAGTTTGTTTTGTTTTGTTTTGAAATCAATCTTTTTTCTCAGCTAATTGTATTTAAATTATTCTTATTTTACCTTTTTATTTCTCAAGGAATTATTTCCATTTTGAGGAATCATATTGGGGCCAGGATTGCACTTGAGGTGTTTTGCTTTTGGAGGATGTAATAATGTGAATAGTTTTGTGATGGATTGAGATTTCTTTGGGAAGACCTACGTCATCAAACATGATACAGATTCCCACCTGTCTTGCTTCAAGTTCTTATTCCTATTTTGACTTTCACAAAAAGTCAAAGCCTGGACTGTAGTTTACAAGCAGGTTTGATGGGGTCTGGGTTTGCAGAGGCTCCTGGGAAAATCTCCTTGGGGGAGCCTGGGCCGCCCCACGCAAAAGCCACCGCACAAAGAGGTATTTCCCTAAGGTCACCTGGCTGACCCAAAGTTAGCTGAAACGTACAGACCCTGCATTATAAATACTATTTTTTTATTAAAAAAAATTTTTTTTAACGTTTAGTTATTTTTGAGACAGAGAGAGACAGAGCATGAACGGGGGAGGGTCAGAGAGAGGGAGACACAGAATCTGAAACAGGCTCCAGGCTCCGAGCTGTCAGCACAGAGCCCAACGCGGGGCCGAACTCATGGACCGCGAGATCATGACCTGAGCCGAAGTCGGCGGCCTAACCGACTGAGCCCCCCAGGCGCCCCTATAAATACTATTTTAAAGATGAGAGTGTACATGGTGTGTTTGACATAGAAGGTGGTTGCTTTTATACCGGGAACCGCAGAGGATTGATGAGTTACGCATGCAGGTTGACCTGGCCCCTGAGTGCTGCTCATAATGGCCGTGACTCTACTCGATTATTCCATTAACAGAGCCCTCTGGCCTCCGTGCGGGCAGCCCGAGGAAAGCACTCTGGCCCACGTGTGACCGATGAATCTTCTAGCACAGCTGTGCTTCTCTGAATAGATGACCCAACCCAGCATTCCCTGGGGACTTGCAGTTCTTGGCGAGGACCCCCTCCTCTCTTCCCAGGTCCCGGGAGCCCTGCCGACAGAGGAGGTGCACCCCCTGTTCACCCGCAGCCCCCCCACCCTGCTCCTTGGGCCTGCTCCTCTCCGCCCCCCGCCCCTTGGGTCTGCTCCCATCGGCCCCTCTGCACTGGGCCCAGGGGCAGCTGTAGTTATTTTGCTCATCAGAGGAAAGAGCCAGTGCTTACTTTCGCCCTCAGAGCTAGGAAATTTGGCAAAAGCAAGGTCGGGCCGAGGACAAGAACTCTTCCTCGGTGCAGATGGGTCATTTCCCGGATGGATAGGTTGTCGAAGCTTCTTCGGCAGAGCGAGGAGCTCCCAGGCTGAAATTTTCCCTTCGGGATTCTGTGCCTTTTACAGTGATCCTCCGGCACCCCCGTAAGTACGTGTTTTCCTTGTCTTTATTTTAAAAGCACCCTGTAGCCCGTGATATAATATCCATTTTCCTCATGTACCTGTAAGAATCACCCGCTGGGCCTCATTTGCTCTCTGGGGCTCTGTGGTGACCACAGCTTTGCCTCCACCAAGAGGGACAATAAACATAATGTACGGCGGGCTGTGCTTTGTGTGGGAGGGTCACATGGGGTGGGGGGGGAGGGGAATCTTCATTTCGACACCAGAACTCCAAGGTGACAGCACTGAGGGCCACCGTGTCTCCCCAGATGTGGCGAAGGGGATCTGGGGGCTGTGAGACCGCCCAGTCATCAGGATTAGGACTTAAAAGGGAAGAGAGAGAAGAGAGGCCTCTAGCAGGGTGGAGAGTTTGCTCTGAGGTCGGAGAGTTGAAGTACACAGGTTGTCTTGGGCCTTTGGCTTGTGAGTGGTCAGGATGCTTCTGAACCAGCCAGGCTGCGCTACCTCGTGTCCTGCTTAGGTTGGAAGGGTGTGGAGGGTGATTTAGTCTAGCTCCTTCCACAGAGGAGGCCAGGACAAGGGCAACAGTTTAAAAAAAAAATTTTTTTTTTCATGTTTTTATTTATTTTTGAGACAGAGAATGACAGAGCATGAGCAGGGGAGGGGCAGAGAGAGAGGGAGACACAGAATCTGAAACAGGCTCCAGGCTCTGAGCTGTCAGCAGGGAGCCGGACGCGGGGCTCGAACTCACGGACCGCGAGATCGTGACCTGAGCTGAAGTCGGACGCTTAACCGACTGAGCCACCCAGGTGCCCCATTTTTTTAAAGTTTTAAAAAATTTATGTTAGAGGGGCGCCTGGGTGGCTCAGTCGGTTAAGCGTCCGACTTCAGCTCAGGTCACGATCTCGCGGTCCGTGAGTTCGAGCCCCGCGTCCGGCTCTGGGCTGTTGGCTCAGAGCCTGGAGCCTGCTTCGGATTCTGTGTCTCCCTCTCTCTCTGCCCTTCCCCCGTTCATGCTCTGTCTCTCTCTGTCTCAAAAATAAATAAAAAACATTAAAAAAAATTAAAAAAATTATGTTAGCAAGCAAGCAGGGTAGGGGCAGAGAGAGAGGGGAACAGAAGATCTGAAGTAGGCTCTGTGTGAACAGACAGCCGGATGTGGGGCTCGAACTCAAAAACCTCAAGATCATGATCTGAGGAGAAGTTGGATGCTTAACCAGCTGAGCCACCCAGGTGCCCCGAGGGCAGTAGTCACGTAAAGACCTTACCATCTAACTTTGGAATACTTGGGATTCCAGTAAAGGGATATAATAAAGCTCTTTTTCCTTCTTCCTGCCTGCTCTCTTTTCTCTCTCTCTCTCTTTTAAAAAAATTTTTTTTGAGAGAGAAAATGTGAGCAGGGGAGGGGCGGAGAGAGAGGGAGACAGAAAATCCTAAGCAAGTTCTGCGCTCTCCGCACGGAGCCCTACGTGGGGCTGGAACTCACAAACTGTGAGATCGTGACCTGAGCTGAAATCAACAGTCCGGCCTACTCGACCGAGCCATCTAGGCGCCCCTCTTGGCGTTTTTTCATTCATTCGTTTAGTGCCTCAGTTTGCCCGTGCTAGATCAATTGCTCCCAAGGGCATTCTCGTGAGGAGTCTCATGCAGGGAGAACACCTGCATTTGAACGGCTTCTGCCATTTACCGCGTGACTGACTTGGGCAAAAAGTGGCTTAGAACTCTGTCTCAGGGTCCTTCTGTGCGTAAAGGAGGCAGTTACAACAGCTACTTGAAAACGTTAACTGCTGTAGGCAGATGAGTTAACACATTTAAAGCGCTTTCGATCAGTTGCCGGCACAAAATAAGTCTCAGCAGGTGCCAGCTGTTTATTTGCACCTCATTGAGTTATTTGAGGAAGGTGTTAGGTCTCCCCCCACTTTCTTTTGCTAAGGATACCGAGGCTCGGAGAAGCTAGACTGTCACAGCCAGTTTCCAAACCCTGGTCCGTCTCGTCTCTAAACCTCGTATTCTCTCTCCCGCTTTCCGCCACCCTGTTGGCTGTCACCTGATTGTCCCTGAGGCTTGTGCATACCGGATAATGCAACCTAAGGGGTTAGACAAAAAGGAACTCAGAACCTTTCCGTAGAGTGACAGGGCAGCCAAGGTCTCTTGCCAGAAGTTGGAATGAGGTTCACCACTTCTTGTAACCAGGAGATGCTGTCTGGTCTTATTTCCGGTCACTGGAATGTGATGTTTGGTATGAGCCTTTTTAGGAAGCCAGCTCCCTTGGCCTGTCGCCAACTAAATATCCCTGTTCCTTTTCCTCTGGGAACTGACACTTCGCTTAAACTGGTTTTCTTGAACTGAGATTATCAGCACACCTGTTTCAGTGGGATGCCTTTCAGGGACAGACCACGTTGGGTACCGGGCGACGTTGCTCCAAGCACTGGACTCACGGACGAGGAGCTCCGTGCCACGAAAGTTCATTTGTCGTTGCCGAGGGGAGGTTCGGCGTGGGCCACTGATGACGTCCTTCGTTCATTGATTCACGCCGTCTCCCGGCCCTGACAGTTCACCGCATCGATTCCACCGACTCCTATGGAATCACTCAATTTGTATTAAGCTCCTACTGTGGGCTCAGTAGTGTACTGTGCCCTGGGGATGGGGGGAGGGGCAGGGGCGAGCTATGTAACGAGTAGAAGACCCATCCTGTGCCCTCCCGGAGTCTCTGGACTCCCCAGGGCAGTGAGATGTTGCAAACGTGACTCTCAAAATGTGTTACAACCTCCCGTGTCTTCAGGACCAGCCCGGAAGCAGTGGGGTTTGAAATAACCGTGTGTGATGGGGACTGGGTGAAGTGGACAGTGAAAGTTGACGCCCTCCACCTCCTGCAAGGCATTCACATTTTTTTTTCAATCTTTCAAGTTCAAATCTAAAACAACAAAAGGTTCTATGGTCACATAAAGCTGATCTGAAGCTGAATCTTGCCCACAGCCACCTGTTTTGACTTGTATTTAAGACTATTGAGGGGCGCCTGGGTGGCTCAGTCGCTTGAGCGTCCGACTTCAGCTCAGGTCATGATCTCACGGTCCGTGAGTTCGAGCCCCGCGTCGGGCTCTGTGCTGACGGCTCAGAACCTGGAGCCCGTTTCAGATTCTGTGTGTCCCCCTCTCTCTGCCCCTCCCCTGCTCATGCTCTGTCTCTGTCTCAAAAATAAAAACATTAAAAAAATGTTTTTAAAAGAATATTGAATAATGATACTCTGTTATCATCCATAGTTTGTGGAACTCAATTTTATTATGTCATAATCATATCTCATATTAAATTAATAAGGTAGTATCTGATTATGGACCAAGATACTGTGACTTTTCTAAGGCCTCTGAGGTAAAGAAAGAATAGGTTAGAAATAATGAGGTCTTGGGGCGCCTGGGTGGCGCAGTCGGTTAAGCGTCCGACTTCAGCCAGGTCACGATCTCGCGGTCCGTGAGTTCGAGCCCCGCGTCAGGCTCTGGGCTGATGGCTCGGAGCCTGGAGCCTCTTTCCAATTCTGTGTCTCCCTCTCTCTCTGCCCCTCCCCCGTTCATGCTCTGTCTCTCTCTCTGTCCCAAAAATAAATCAAAAAAAGTTGAAAAAAAATTTAAAAAAAATTAAAAAAAAGAGAAATAATGAGGTCTTGGGGCTGGGGCCCAATAATTTATTTTTTGACACTAAGGAATAGGAAGACCAGGTAGAGAAGAGGTTTGGAAAAAGGAAATTGGAATCTCATGAAAGGTATGTGTATGGAGAAGGAGAAGGGGGAAACATCCTCTAGGGATATCTTCTAAAGTATCTTAAATGTTAGACTTGGTATTTTAGACTTTGTGCTATAGACAGAAGCCATTAGAATTTGGGGATGAGAAAGCAGACTGTTAATCTGATGGTCCTTGTTCAGGGTGGTTTGGGGGTGGGTAGAAGCTGGAGGCAGGTGGTTCAGCAGGTGGGTGGAGGCTGGCAGCAGGGAGGCCATGACAAAGCCATTGAAGAAGTCTGAAAATTAGGACAATAGAATCTGGACAGGGTGGGAGGGTCATAGAGAAGAAAGGGGCCATTAAACATCAGGAAGACATAATCAGGCAACTTATTTTAACGGTGCTTTAATGGTGCGTGGGGTGCAGGGAGGGGGAGACTGGCTCCTGTAAGAAAGAACCGGCTGGCCTTGGCTGAGTTGTGAAGTGAAGGTGGGATTATTTAATCATCAGGAATAAAGTATTGATTGAGAGAGTAATTACTCTGCCGACATAAGGACACAGTGGCCTTTATTTCATAGATTTGTGTAGACATGTGACCTGAGTGAGATGAACTCAGGACTAAATAAAAGAGGAGGCCAAGTCAAAGCTTTTGGGGAGGGATTCCCAACCCCCCCCCACCCCCCACGGTGTGTGTTTGGCAATAGGGCCAGAGCAGGGAACACTTGGGATTATGCTGTGGAGTGGGTGCTGAGAGGCAATGGGGGGGGGGGGCTCCTCTTGGATTCAGGTGTGGGTTCTTGTTACTGCTGCATATTCTTCCTATTGTGAAGGTGTCATTGTGGTAAATAGACTTTAGAGGATTATCAGGATACGTGTTGCTCATTCAGGAATTACGTGGGGAGAGAAGACGGAGGGATGCACATGGCCAGTTATCACGTCTGAACAGAGTCTCAGCCTCGGGCTGCTCACTTCACAAAGAGGCAGCGCTGTCGCTCAGGGGCTCCCCCAACCTGATGCGCCCCCCCAAAGAGGAAGGATTTAAATACATGAATGAGCCTCTGTAGACCTGCCTTGCAACTTCAAACCCTTTGAGGTCAAAGA
The DNA here is from genome assembly GCF_018350215.1 of Panthera leo. Lineage (NCBI taxonomy): Eukaryota > Metazoa > Chordata > Mammalia > Carnivora > Felidae > Panthera > Panthera leo. Next base: position 7,045,001 of record NC_056691.1, read on the forward strand.
AGGGAGACATTGTTATCATCCTAGGTTTCAGTGGAAATAAACCACGATCTTGAAACCACGATCTTGAAACCACGATACCCAGTTTTGAAAAGACAGACTACAAAAGAATTGACAAGGTTGATTTTTGGGTAAGCTCAGTTTAAACAGATGCCAGAGTGGGGCGCCTGGGTGGCTCAGTCGGTTAAGCACCTGACTTCGGCTCCAGTCATGATCTTCGCGGTTCGTGAGTTCGAGCCCCACATTGGGCTCGCTGCTGTCAGACTGTGAGCGCAGACCCCGCTTCGGCTCCTCTGCCCCTTCTCTCTGCCCCTCCCGCATTTGCGCTCTCCCAAACATAAACATTAAATAATAAAAAGTGATAACTTTTAAAGAGGTGGCGATCGGATACCATCATGCATTGCCTTTTTACATTGCAGGTGGTTTTTTCCCAGCTTTATTGAGATATAATTGACAAATAAAATTGTGATGTATTTAAACCGTACAGTGTGATAGTTTGATATACGTATATATGGTGAAAGGATTCACACCACTGAGTTAATGAGTACATCCATCACCTCATGTACTTACTCTCGGTAAATGTCCATTATACAGTACAGCCAAGTATAGTCCCCGTGTTGTACATTAGATGAGAGTTTGTACCTGTTTACCGACCCTTCCCTCCGCCCCCCACCCCACAGCCCCTGGAAACCACCATTCTACTCTGTTTCTGTGAATTTGACTTTTTTTTTCTTCTGATTGCACATACAAGTGATACGATGCAGTGTATTTTTCTTTCTCTCTTTGGCTTCTTTCACAGCAGACTGCCCTCCAGGTTCATCCATGTTGTTGCAAATGGCAGCATTTTTGTTTTCAAGATTGAGTGACATTCTGCCTTGTGTAGGTATCACATTCGTTTTATCCACTCATCCATCATCAGTGGACATTTAGGTGGTTTTCACATCTTGGCTATTGCGAATAGTGCTGCAATGAACCTGGGAGTCGCATATTTATTTTTTTTTTAATTTTTTTTAATGTTTTATTTATTTTTGAGACAGAGAGAGACAGAGCATGAATGGGGGAGGGTCAGAACGAGAGGGAGACACAGAATCTGAAGCAGGCTCCAGGCTCTGAGCTGTCAGCCCAGAGCCCGACGCGGGGCTCGAACTCACGGACCGCGAGATCGTGACCTGAGCCGAAGTCGGACGCTTAACCGACTGAGCCACCCAGGCGCCCCTCGCATATCTTTTTGAAATAGTGGTTTCATTTCCTTTGGATACGTGTCCTGAAACGGGATCGCTGGATCTTATGGTAATTCTATTTTTAATTTCTTGAGGAGCCTCCATATCGTTTTCCACAGTGGCTGCACCATTGACATCCCATCAACAGTGCGAGAGGGCTCCCTTCTCTCCATATCCTCACCAGGAATTGTTCTCTCTTCTCTTTGATAATAGACATACTAGTGGATATGAAGTGACATCTCTTTGTGGTTTTGATTTTCATTTCTCCGATGATTAGTGATGTTAGGCACCTTTTCATGCACCAACTGACCGTTTGAATAGCTTCTTTTTGGAAAATGTCTGCTCAGATCCTTTGCCCATTTTTTTTTAAATTAAATTTTATTTAAATCCAAGTTAGTTAACATATGGTATAGTAATGATTTCAGGAGTAGAATTTAGTGATTCGTCACCTACAGATAACACCCATTGCTCATCCCAACAGGTGCCCTCCTTAATCCCCATCACCCATTTAGCCCCCACCCCCACCCAACACCCCTCCAGCAACCCTCAGTTTGTTCTCTTTTAAGAGTCTCTTATGGGGCGCCTGAGTGGCTCGGACGGTTAAGCGTCCGTCTTCTGCTCAGGTCATGATCTCACAGTCCGTGAGTTTGAGCCCTGCGTCGGGCTCTGTGCTGACCGCTCAGAGCCTGGAGCCTGTTTCAGATTCTGTGTCTCCCTCTCTCTCTTCCCCTCCCCTGTTCATGCTCTCTCTCTGTCTCAAAAATAAAAAAACGTAAAAAAAATTTTTTTAAAAAAAAGAGTCTCTTATGATTTGCCTCCCTCTCTCTTTTTATCTTATTTTTCCTTCCCTTCCCCTATGTTCATCTATTTTGTTTCATAAATTCCACATATGAGTGAAATCATATGATATTTATCTTCCTCTGATTGACTTATTTTGTTTAGCATAATACACTCTAGTTCCATCCATGTTGTTGCAAATGACAAGATTTCATTCTTTTTGATTGCCGAGTAGTATTCCATCACACACACACACACACACACACACACACACACACACTTCTTTATCCATTCATCAATGGACATTTGGGCTCTTTCCGTGATTTGGCTGTTGTTGATAATGCCTGCTATAAACCTTGGGGTGCATGTGCCCCTTGGAATCAGCATTTCTGTATCCTTTGGATAATTACCTGGTAGTTCCTTTGCCCATTCTTAAGTTGGGTTCTTTTTGGCTGTTGAGTTGTGGGAAGTCTTGTGTGCTGTGATTATGAACCCCTTATGCACAGATGGCATGTCTCCTCCCATGCATACATTGCCTTTTCATTTCATGGATGGTTTCTTTTGCTCTGAAGAAGATTTTTAGTTTGATGTTGTCCCGCTTGTTTATTTTTGCTTTGACCTTCACTTTTGGTGTCAACTCTGAAAAACTCATTGCCAGGATGGGTATAGCTTTTCCCCTACGGTTGCTCCTAGCAGTTTGACAGTTTCAGGCCTTACATTCAAGTCCCTCATCCATCTTGAGCTGATTTTTGTGTGGGGTGTACGTTAGGGTTCCAGCTTCATTCCGTTGCGTGTGAACGTCCGGGTTTCCCAGCACCATTTATTGAGGAGACTATTTTTTCCTCATTGTATATTCTTTGCTCCTTTGTCAACAATTAATTGAACATATATGCATGGGGTCACTTCTGGGCCCCCTCTTTGGTTTCATTGACCCCCGTGTTTATTTTTATGCCAATAACATACTTTTTTGATTACTATGGCTTTGTAATATTATTTGAAATCAAGAAGTGTGAGGACTCCGTCTTTCTTTTCCTTTTTCAAGATTGCTTTGATTATTTGGGGTTTTTTTTTGTTTGTTTGTTTCCATATAGAAATGAAAGATTGTGATTTCTATTTCTAAAAAAAAATACATTGGAATTTTGATAGGAATTTGGTTAAATCTATAGAAAGCTTTGGGTTGTATGGACATTTTAAAATCCTAATTCTTCCAATCTGTGAGCCTGGAGTATCTTTCCATTTATTTATGTCTCTTGCAATTTCTTTCATCAGTGTTTTCTTTTTTCATTTATTTATTTATTTTTTTAAATGTTTATTTTTGAGAGAGAGAGCACAAGTGGGGGAGGGGCAGAGAGAGAGACACACACAGAATCTGAAGCAAGCTCTGAGCTGTCAGCAAAGAGCCTGACACCGGGCTCGAACCCACGAACCATGAGATCATGATCCAAGCCAAAGTCAGACGCTCAACCAATTGAGCCACCCAGGCGCCCTGTTTCATCAGTGTTTTAGTATTCAGAGTCCAGGTCTTATACTTTCTTGGTTAAATTTATTCCTAAGTGTTTTATTCTTTTGTTTGTTTGTTTGTTTTGTTTTTTGGGTTTTTTTGTTTTATTCTTTTTGATGCTAGCATAAATAGAATTTTCTTAATTTCTTTTTTATTTTTTATTTTATTTTTATTTTTTTATTTAAAAAAAAATTTTTTTTTTCAACGTTTATTTTATTTTTTGGGACAGAGAGACACAGAGCATGAATGGGGGAGGGACAGAGAGAGAGGGAGACACAGAATCGGAAACAGGCTCCAGGCTCTGAGCCATCAGCCCAGAGCCTGACGCGGGGCTCGAACTCACGGACCATGAGATCGTGACCTGGCTGAAGTCGGACGCTTAACCGACTGCGCCACCCAGGCGCCCCATCTTAATTTCTTTTTCTAATAATTTGTTGTTAGTCTGTAGAAACTCAACTGATTTTTGTGTATTGAGTTTATGTCCTGAAGCTTTGCTGAATCTGTTTATTCTAACAGTTTTTGGCAGTGTCTTTTGGGTTTTCTATACATTATATGTCATTTGCAAAGAAAGACAATTTAACTTCTTCCTTTCTGATTTGGATGCCTTTTATTTCTTTTCCTTGCCTCATTGCTCTAAGATTTTTTATACTGTGTTGAAAAAAAGTGGGGATAGTGGGCATCCTTATCTTATTCCTGATCTTACAAGAAAAACTGAGGTTTTCACCATTGAGTATGATGTTAGCTATGGGCTTCTGTATATGGAAGCGGTATGTGTTCCTTCTGTATAAGGAACACAGATGTTCCTTCTGTATATGTTGAGAGGTAATCATGAAAGGATGTTGAATTTTGTCGAATATTTTTTCTGCATCTATTGAGACGATCCTATGATGTTTATCTGAGGAGTTTTGCATCTGTGTTCATCAGAAATACTGGCCTATACTTTTCTTGCAATGTTCTTGTCTGCCTCTGATTTCTGGGTCATGCCAGCCTTGGAAAATGAGTTTGAAAGTGTTATCTCTTCTATTCTTTGGAAGAGTTTGAGAAGGATTTGTAATCTTAAAAAAATTTTTTTTAATTGTTTCAAGTTTTTATTTAAATTTGAGTTCGTTTACGTATAGTGTAATATTAGTTTCAGGTGTCGAATTTAGAGATTCGTCACTTACATATGACACCCAGTGCTCATCCCGACAAGTGCCCTCCTCAATGTCCGTCACCCATTTACCCCATCTCCCCACAACCTCCCCTCCTGCAATTCTCAGTTTGTTCTCTATAGTTCAGAGTGTGTTTTATGGTTTGCCTTTCTTTTTTTTCCCTTGTATGTTCATCGGTTTTGGTTCTTAAATTCCACATATGAGTGAAATCATATATATCTTTCTCTGCCTGACTTATTTCACTTAGCATAATACACTAGCTCCGTGCACATTGTCGCAAATGGCAAGATATCATTCTTTTTAAAATCTATTTATTTTTTGAGAGAATGTGTGTGAGCAGGGGAGAAGGGCAGAGGGAGAGAGAGAGACTCTTAAGCAGCATGAAGGAGCCGCGGGGCTCAATCCCATGACCCTGGGGTCATAACCTGAGCCGAAATCGAGAGTCGGACGCTCAACCGACTGAGCCCCACAGGTGCCCCAAGTTTTATTCTTTTCATGCCTGAGTAATACTCCATTGTATATATATATACCTCACATCCTCCTCATCCGTTCATCAATTGATGGACATTTGGGCTCTTTCCATATTTTTGCTGTGACTGATAGTGCTGCTATAAACATCAGGGTGCACGTGTCCCTTCGAATCAGTATTTTTGTATCCTTTGGAAAGGATTGGTATTCTTTACATGTTTGGTAGAATTCACTAGTGAAGCCATCTAGATCTGGACTTGCCCTTGCTGGGAGGTTTTTGATTACCCTTGCTTTCCATTTGCATGGATTTTTTTTTTAGACACTTTGAGGCATCCCCTCAATGGTTAGGAACACAGGCTCTGGAATCCGTTTGAGTCCCAGCTGTGTGAACTTGGGCAGATCACTTCATCTCTCTGGGCCACAGTTCCCTTATCTGGAAAATGGAAAAGTAGGAAAATAATACCTGCTTGATAGGAGTGTTGAGAAGGATAAATGCCATTAAGCGTGTAAAACATTTAGGAGCGTGCCAGGCACACAGTTCACACTTGGTAAGGGTAAACAATGAGTGTAAGTTGTCTTGAAAATTTTAGGCCACCCAAAGTTGAGTTAGAATTAATACTCTAGCTTCCTGGCCTTCTCTGGCTGTCAGTGTCTGGTCAAGAATGTTGACACTTTGGGGCACCTCAGTTGGTTAAGCATCTGACTCCAGCTCGGGTCATGATCTCACGGCTTGTGGGTTCAAGCCCCGCACTGGGCTCTGTGCTGACAGCTCGGAGCCTGGAGCCTGCTTTGGATTCTGCCTCCCTCCCTCTCTGCCCCTCCCCTGCTCACACTCTCTCTCTCTCTCAAAAACAAACAGAAGTTAAAAACAAAAGAGAATGTCTATACTGGAGCCAGATTGCTGTGTGAGCTCAGCTGTGGTCCCAGGCAAGTGAACATCTTGTAGCAGTTTCCTCGTCTTTAGAAAGGGTAACACTACCTACTTCATGATGTTGTTGAGGTTAAATGAGTCAACATATGTCAGGTGCTAAGAACGGGGCTTGCCACGCAGTAACTGCTGTGCAAACATCTGTCCAGTAAACAAAAGCGAGCTTCCCGTGTGCTGTTCTCCTGGAGCCCCGACAGCCATCCTGGCTGCACTCATCCTGGCGGGAGAAAACTCCCTTGGTGCCTGCAGCAGCTGGGCCAACATCTTGAAAGAAACTGGACTGTTACTTGACTTTGAGTGTCATCTTTACGGAAGGTGATGACACCCAAGAACAGAGTATGTGCCAGGGGCACCTGCGTGGCTCAGCCGCTTTAGCATCTGACTTCGGCTCAGGCTGAGATCTCACAGTTTGAGTTCAAGCCCTACATCAGGCTCTCTGCTGTTAGCGCAGAACCTGCTTTGGATCCTCTGCCCCCCCTGCCCCACCCCCCGCCCCTCCCCTGCTCTCTCTCTCGCCGTCTCTGTCTCTAAATAATAAATAAGCATTAAAAGAAAAAAAAAAAGAATAAGGTAGGTGGCTGGCAGCCTGGAATGGTATTCCTGGAATGGTATTCGAGCAAACTTTTCCTTCTTGCCAGAAAGGCAGACTCTGTATCCTTGTAGCCGGTATCCTTGTAGCCCGGGTCAGCCTTGTTTGCTTTTCTGGTTTTCTCACGGACTACAGGTGGCATGTTTTTCGCACTGGCCCCTCCTGACCTGGCGAAAGAGCTTTGAGTTTGTGTGTGCTTAATGTGAAGTTGACACATTCTTGTCCGTCTTAACTTTTCTGGTGAAATTAGGAAATGGCGGGACTAGCGTCTAAACCCAGGGAATTAAAGCCAATTTGCGGTGCTGGGAAGACAAAAAGCCAGGTGTTGGGGGAAGATCAAGCTGGCGTTCCTCTTGCTCCCCTCCCGGTGCTGCTTTATTAATAACTTAGGTAGGAGTTACATAGTAGCACTTTTCTGACATGTGACAGGCCCACCCAGGTTCCTAGGACCTGGACGTTTCAGTATCCACCGGTTCATTCTGGAGAAACATTTTCCCCTCCCGGGAGTCTTCGGCTCAGTCAAGCCTTGCCGCTGGGCTCTCATTATTCTTGTCGAGCTAAGCGGACGATCTCGGAAACACAAACACTCCTTAAATGAAAATTACATTTGTATGCTTGGTGGAAGATCAAAGTCATGTTTCAAATGCACGTGCCTTCAGCACTTTGTGAAGAAGGCGGTGCCCCTAAAATGAAACAAAGCATGTTTGCAATGAAGCAATGGTGCCTTTTCTCCTGCGCCCCCGCTGGGACCAAGCACTCCATTCGTTTCAGTGGGTCTTATCCTCACCCTGGAAAACAGGCCTTTCTCTGCAGGGCCCGGAGGAGATGAGGCAGGACCTCAGACCCTCATTTCTTCCCCTGGCGGCCAGACCTCTGACTGTGAAATTCCCAGAGGAGGCAACTTGGCATTCTCTAAACGCCCTGAAATGAGGGAGGAGGATGCGACGTCCTCATAACCTGGCTGATAGCTGTCCTGAGTCTCGGAGAAACGGCAGCTACCAGAGCCACTAATGTGTCAGGAAAAGTCAGCTTCTTGAGGGAACATGGGGTGGGGGTGGGGGAGGGGCGTGTGTCGTGGGGCGGGGGCTGGGATCCAGACACTACCCCTCAGGAGTTTGGTTGATTCTGTATATTACTTTCACGACTTCTTTGCCTCCATCTTTTTTTTTTTTTTTTTAATTTTTTTTTTTAATGTTTATTTATTTTTGAGACAGAGGGAGACAGAGCATGAACAGGGGAGGGTCAGAGAGAGAGGGAGACACAGAATCTGAAACAGGCTCCGGGCTCCGAGCTGTCAGCACAGAGCCCGACGCGGGGCTCGAACTCACGGAACGCGAGATCATGACCTGGGCTGAAGTCGGACGCTCAACCGACTGAGCCACCCAGGCGCCCCTTTGCCTCCATCTTTTGATAAAGGGCACTTTTCTCCCTAGGTACTAACACCTGATTGCACTCCCCGAGGCCAGGGCTTGGAGCTCCAGGCTAGTGAGGCCCCCTAGAGATCAGGGAACCGTGTCTAGAGGAGGTCGACGCTTTTTCTTCCCCTTTCCTCCGACGAGAATAACAAAAGGGATATTGATTTCATCTGGGCTTTGGGGGTTTACTGATACCTGTGCGGAACCTCGTGATACAATTGGCAAAGTGGAGATTTGTAGACGAAACCTGGAGTGTCTCAGTAATCCCAGAGACGTCCTCCAAATCACGCGCGGCCCTGGATTTTCCCAGTGAGAGAAGAAATGGTGCATCAGGGGTGTGGTTAGATCTTAGCGCTTAAGAGTTGTGGCCTCACGTAGAGCAATGTCCCCAGGCATCTCCCACCCATGGTCAGTAACTTCATACGCTGAAATGCAGCACCTAATTCAATGTATACAGATCCACATGTTGTTCCCAAAGCTAATTTCACAAGGCCTCTTTCTGGTTTATATTCTATGGCTTTCACTTAAAAGATCTAAGATTGCAGGGAGGGAGGCGTACCTGCCAGCACAGGAGGGGATGTTAAGCCCCGTGTGGGGCCCAGAACAAAGTCTACTTCCGGCAGGTGGGGACAGTTACATGAGATTTATGGACCAAGATGGCAAAAGTGAACTTCACGTTGTTCACTTTGTGAACTTCACTTTGATTTCAGAACACGTGAAGGGGTGTGCTCTGTGAATGTGCTTCTTAGCCTCACACACGAAGCCTGAGCACTTCAAAGCCCTCTGTGTGTCTCACAGAAAAAAGATTGCCAACCATTGTTTTTACTTAAGCCCCATGTGATTTTTTTTTTAAGTTTACTTATTTTGGGGCTCCTGGGTGGCTCAGTCAGTTAAGCGCCCGACTTCAGCTCAGGTCATGATCTCACGGTTCGTGAGTTCAAGCCCCACGTCAGACTCTGTGCTGACAGCTCAGAGCCTGGAGCCTGTTTCAGATTCTGTGTCTCCCTTTCTCTGTACCCCCCCCCTCCCCCCCATTCATGCTCTGTCTCTCAAAAATAAATAAACATAAAAAAAAATTAAGTTTACTTATTTTGAGGGGAGAGGCGCAGAGAGGGAGGGAGGGAGAGAGAGAATCCCAAGCAGGTTCCATCCTGTCAGTGCAGAGCCAGACAGGGGTCTCGAACCTACCAACAGTGAGATTGTGATCTGAGCAGAAATCAAGAGTTGGACGCTTGACTGAGCCACCCCCCTCCTGCCACATGATCTTTTAGGAAAGAGGCAATATTCTAGGTCTTATACTGTTTAAGTGAAAATGTCCCATTTTCAGAAAGAGCTTCCCTTTATAGAATGGGGGTTGCTTATTAAGTTTCACTAGGTTGGATTTACTGTTTGTTCTAATAACCCAGGTAAGGCCAAGTGGTGAAAACTATAATTTTCGGTCATGTCAGTTGGATGTCTGTGGGTGACCCATGTAAGTGGGGGACGAGGGTGTATAGGACTTTTTGGCAGGAGGCACTAGCTTTTATGAAACGTTTCATGTGCTACGTGCATTACGTCTATTTTCTCATCTAATGCTTAAGGCAGTCTCACTGGGCTCTGTGATCGCTTGCTGGGCAATTAGAAAATACAAAATAGTTGCTTGGCAAATTGTGTCTGCTTGGCATCATGTCAAGGCTCTGCATGACCATTTCCTCTTTCCGTTCCAGAAGGGAAGATTCTTAACATCTGCAAAGCCAACACCATTGCCGGCCCACTGCCTGATTATAAGCCAAACACAGTTTTCTCAAGCTATTCTAAGAATGGGGTGTGTTTTTAATAGAGGGCCTCGTCCAATGGTTTGTTGAGAAATAGTCGTTTATTAGAGCTGATAACACCATCCCTCTGTATAGGAGTAGACTTTGGGCAAGAACCAAGTCATTGGGGGTCCTGCTCAAGTACACTTAATCTTCCAAGCAAATCTCTAAGTGATGTGTTGGGTGTTTTTATCTAATGTTGCCTCAAGAAGGAAACTACTCTGAATGAGTCTGGCCACAGACTAACGTTTGCAATGACAAACATTTCTGTGAGACACTGCCCTCCCTCAGTAGGGCCTAGGGGGTTGTCCATTTGTTTGCTGTCTATCACAGACTGCCAGCAAGGGCACCAGCAGAACCCTGTCATGACTCAGGTTCCGGGCAGGACCTCCCCGAATACAACATTTGTAGTCTATAGTCCCATTTCTGAGGGCAGGAATGGTCCTTCAGTGAAACCAGGTCGCCATCATATTGAGATAAGACTACCTCCCAGTATAGTAATTTCTGGTCAGATCACACCTTCTCCATCTCAGCCATAAAATATGGACGGACTATTTATAACTTATGGCACTGCATTTCAGCCTTATCATCCCCACTGATTCACATGAAGAATCAGATTACTTTTCCTCAAGCCCGGCTTTTTCATTCTCGAGCATAAACAGTTTTGAAAACAATAATCCGTTTACAATCTGTCTCCACCTTCCCACGCCCCACCTGAGTGAGATAAAAGATAAAGAAAGAACAAGGCGGGGGAAGAAAGAATGACGGAAGTATTTATTGAGACTGAAATGGAACATTGGTTTCTTTTTATGAGTTAACAGCACAGTGTGTTAAGAGGCTGGTTACAAACTCACTCCAAAATTAGGATGACCTACAGTTCACGAACAGCTCTGCCAACTTGAGTGCCTCCAGTTGGAGACAAACGGCCAAGGGGGTAGGACCTCTCGGGCCTGAGATAAATTATGAATACAGTTGCGTTGATAGTTAAGATTTACCTCCAGTGAACACCCCCAGTATTTGCAATTTAAAACGCACATGGAATCAGTCGCTGGTCCATATTTGTGGTGTTTACATGACAATCCAGTATCATTCTCTTGTAGATTTCAGGGACAAGTGGTCAACACTGAGCATTTATTTACTTTTCCTGTACCTTTGAGACAGTTTCTGGTTTCTTCGATAGAAAAGCGCAGGCTTAAACTGGCTACTCAATACTGCAGAAACAGGATTATTCTGGATCTCATTGTAAATACAAGTTTTTCTGTTCAGCGTTATTTACAAGATGAGTGCTGAAGCACAGACTTTTTAATACGCTATCTTCATAAATTAGAAGAATGACAGGACATGGATTTTAATTAAGCAGGGCCGAGGTGACTAGATTACGTTAGGACAATCGTCCCTTCAGGAGGAGACAAGTTTGATACAATGGAAGAATTTCCCTGAACCACGGATACCAACATCTCGTGTTGTGGGGATCAACTAGTGGGCTTACTCTGCAAGAATCCAGGGTAAGGACAGTGCTTTTCCGACCAGGGTGACTTGTTCCACCAAAACCATATTAAAGTACAATTTAGCTGGTAGTTTGCCACTGTTGTTTGGGCCCTGATGGGTACGAAAATGCAAAGAACCGTCATTTTTTGAGTGGGTGTAACTGACCTTGGAAGAATGAAGCCTTCCAGTTGGATAAAAACACATCCAGCCTTATGTGAGTGACACATCTTCATTCTACCTTATATAGAGCCGATATGGATTCCTTCCCAGCAGTAGAGTCTAGAAGTTGTAGATGAACGGCCACCTTACCGTATCACCATAATACATGTCTGCTATGAGGCTGGTACACAGACGTGGAACGGACAATACAATTTTTCATTCTCGTGCTCCTGAGAGAGGAGTTGGGATAAGCCCCAAAGCAGATCTGGATTGAAATCGTAGTTATTATTCAAGTACAAGGAGAGCTCTTTATTTCCCATTGACAGTTCAATTCTGATCTCTGTCTGGCAACTTATATGAAAATAATAAATATATATATATCTATATATATATCTAGCTCTATACTGAACACTGGGTTACTAGTTACCAGTGTTCCAATACAGTACATTGAAAAAAGAACCCTTCTCCCTTCCTGCAACACCCCTCACCCATCTTGAAACTGTTATTGCAGAACTGTGCTGGTCTGTTTTCCTTCAAAATGGTTTCTTTGACATTGGCTGGAGATGAGTTAAAAACGGACAATTTGGCACATTAAATGGGGGGGGGCAGCGGTGGTAGTATTTATATGCATTATAATCTATAAAAATGTGAGAAGTCAAAGGAAATCCATGCCAATAGAAAGCTTGAGTAAAAATTTGTAATTAAGGAGTCTTTTAAAAAAAAAAACCCAAACACTGGACTGCGTATGAGAAAGCAAGTTTTCTTCCACACCCATTACCTAATCCAATAGTTACTACTCTACCTACTTCCAAACTTTCTCATAGAATTTTTACATTGCAGACAATACAGCTTTCCTTTTAATCTGTTTTCTTTCATGGTACCCCACCTGGAGAGCAAAAGCGGTGAATCCAAATATAGAAAATAATCTGGAGGTCTATATATCAAGTCAAATGTACAACTGGCCATCAGTGTGTTTCTTCTCCTTATTGAATGTTTGAATTTGCTAAGAGAGGACTCTCAGGGAGCTGTCCTTCATCGTTCCCGGTCCTATGAAGCCAGGGGTTCTAGAACTGTGAGGTCTGGGTGAATGAGATGCTGTCGGACTTGTCTACTGCAAAGCCTCCGTTGACGTAGGACTTCTTGGTGTCTGAGTTTTCGTTATCCAGTATTGTGGATTCCAAGGCAAAGGGGTTCACGATGTTGACTTCAGATGAAACATCCATTTGCTCCAGTTCCTTCTTGGAGAGCTTCTCCACAATGCCCGTCCCGAACGCATCACCGAGGACGTTCACCATGGTCCTGAACCGATCCCTGGGGAAGAGAGAGGGCGAGTCAGACAGGAGGCCCAGATTTCATTTCCATTTGCCACCGGAGCGTTCAGGTACGAATTAAGCAGATGCAGAGAGTGCCATCCTCGTGGCTGGACGGGAGGCTTCTCTCCTCACAGGTCTAGGGCAGAAGGTGGCTCATGAAAGTACAGAAGGAGTAACCAGGCTCCCTGGGCGTGTGCTCCCAATAAGTCACAACGGACCCTCGTAAGCCCAGCACCAGTTTCCCCAAATTCCCTCCTCTCCTCCCCAAGAAGCGTGAAGAGAGTCTTTACAAATATTTTGGGGGAGCCGAGGGAGGCTCAGAATTGAGTGAGCCTCTCAGTCCTAACCTCCGTCTTGGGGCATTTCCCGGATCTGTCTCAGCTAAGGTGAGAGGACCCTGTGGGTGGTGTTTCTGCCAAAGGGGGAGTGTGTGTGTGTGTGTGTGTGTGTGTGTGTGTGTGCCTCCAAGTGTTCCAGTGCGTTTGTGTGTCCCTGGTGTAGTCGTTTTTCTGCGCCACCGGGTCCCTCTAGAAGCAAGCCGGCAGGGACATAGGGTCAGAAAATAGAGGTCAGCCGAGGAGCGGCTTTCTCCTTATGACACCCCCAGCTGGCCGTAACCCTGAGCTTGGAGAGGACCCTGTGGCAGGAAGGCGCCCTGGTGACAGAACACCGGAGCACTGCTGGTGGGAACTGTGCACGTGAATACTTCTGTGAGAACTACACCTGCGGGACAGACCTCCGCATCTGGGTGCCCTCCTGCGATTCAGAACAAGGCCATGGAATGAACCAGACCCTGGTATGAACCAACTAGAGTCTTTTTATCCCATGGATCAGACTGGACCTTTGGCTTCTCTGGGTGTCTTGGAAGTGAAGGTCACTGGTTCCAGAAGAATCGGGCAAAGGAGAGAACTACAAACCCACCATGGTCACTAGAAGGAAAACGAGAAGTACTTGCCTCAGGGGTGGCGTATCTTGGCAAGAAAGGGGCCACCTCCACTGGGGCTGGGGGACACAGCCAGCTGCTGAGGGGGGCCCCCATGGCACGCCTTCCCCGGAGCAGGAGCCCGGGCCTTCCGGGGCGTGACTGCCTTCACCATCTCAGCTGCTGTTTGCAAACCACACAGTGCCGGACTCCCCAGTAACCCTGGGCTGGTTCCGAGTAAAGGCTCAATATGCAGCTACACTCGCCCCTGAGGGCCAGGGGACAGAGCGAGACCAATGCACAAAGCGGGTACCAAGATAAAGCTGGGGACCAGGCTCGTTCCAACCTGAACCGTGGGGAGGTCACACAAGGCACGACCTTGCCCAGGATTTCTGCTGTGTTCGTCAGCCCTCTGTGCGTGTGTCCATGCACGCACGTGTGCGAGAGAGTTACGATGCAAATGTTCCAAATCATTCTAATCATAAGAAAACCTGCCATTTATTGGGCAAATGCTGCCCACCAGACACTGTTCTAGACACGCTGGTCACATGAACCCACTCAGACCCTGCACAACCTAATGAAATGCACAGAATCTGTCCCATTTCACAGATAATGCAACTGGGCCTCTGAGAAGCTAAGGGACATCCTCGAGGTCAAAAAGCTGTTGAGACACTGAACAGCGATTCAAACTCAAACTGGTCTTTCCCCACAGCTCCTACCATGGCCCCTGATGATGTTGAAGATCTCGGGAAGAAGGGCTGACTTCAAACCAGGCGCTTCTACACCTATGACGCTGACCCCGGGCCAGGATAGGCGAGGGTGGCCTATGGGGTTTGGAATGCCTGTGACTCTGTCTTCACCTTATCATTCTATGTTGATCTCCTCCCACCCCCGACACCCATCCTGCAGGGAAAACAAGCTAATGGAGATCACTGGCCTTTTAAAATCACTGCTGCAAGTTATGAGGAGTTAATTTTTAAGCGCGTTTTATCAGATGGCCTGGCCAGAGGGAAATTGAAGCAGCAACGGATGGCTCATGAGGCAGTGGCAATCTGAGGACAGAATGATGACAGACTGCAGGTTCTGCAGGGCGGGGAAGCCCGCCTCCCCAGCTGGCAGAGGCAGCGCGTTTATTCCAACTCACAGGAGCCAGTCGACAGCAATGATGAGGGTGACGTCCTCGGCGGGCAGGCCCACGGCACTCAGCACGATCACCATGGTCACCAGGCCGGCCTGCGGCACCCCCGCGGCTCCGATGCTGGCGGCCGTGGCCGTGACACTGCAGCCAAAACACACGAGCCGAAAAGGAGTTAGACACCTGTGTCTCCCTTCAGGGCCCCTGGCCTGGAACCTTTAGTCCCGATGGCTGTTACGGCCGTGTTCCCCCCACATTGGCCGGTCAGGATCTGTTCTCTGCTGAGCATCAGCTCTGCCTCATTAGGGAGCGGTGGGGGACCGAGAGAAGTCCATCTCCTTCTGCGGGGAGACATGGCAAGTCTCTCTAACGGAAGGAAAAGGAGATGAGCTGCCTGAATGCGCTCAGAAAATGAGCAAGAGGGCTATTCAAGAGGAAGGCGAGAGTTTTACCACCTGGGGTGTTTGTAGAAGGCATCAGCTACCTATCCGTGCGTCCATCCCCTTCCATAAGCGCCAATTACCTCGCTGCCTGCCTTCTTTCTCCCTTCGTCCATCTGTTCACCCAGCCAGTCATCAACTGGCATCTCATATGTGCCAGGAATTTACGTTGCCTTGGAGGATGGTCAAAGGGAGGGTGGTCCGGGTGGATGGCAAGGGTATTTCCAGGGAAGACAAAGGAATGAGGCTGTGGTCAAGCACGTTTTATGCACTTTCTTGACATCATGAGACTCTTGGCTTCTGGGAGCTGCCTGATAGGGCACTGAACTGAGAACCAACCATGCTTCCTGTGCAAGATACAAGCATTTATTCCTGACTGCTCCTTTGGCCAGTGGATGCACTTGCTGCAAAAGGAAGAAGGGTCTGGAACGAGGGGAGGCAGCCAAGTGAACTTCCTTATGACATATTTAAAAAGACCCCTCTTATGGGGAGCCTGGATGGCTCAGTTGGTTGAGTGTCTGACTTGATTTCAGTTCAGGTCATGATCCCAGGGTCATGGGATCAAGCCCTGTGTCAGGCTCTATGCGGAGCATGGAGCCTGCTTAAGATTCTCTCCCTCTCCCCCACTCTGCCCCTCTTCCCTGCTCATGTGCTCGCTCTCTCTCTAAAATTAAAAAAAAAAAAAAAAAAATTCTAAAAAGATCCCACTTGGGCAGGTAAAATGTGGTGCTAGGGATTCCTCTCTTTGGAATGTGCCGTTTTTTGTCAACAGTATCATCCTTATTTAAGTCTGGTCATTTTGGAGGAAACCATGCCCTGAAAAGTCCCTGAATTTGAATGAGCTTGACGGGACACCCACTGTACTTTCTGGACACATGTTCTCATCCTTAGTCCAAGGAAGCCACTGGGTTGAAAGGGGGAAGATGTAGAAACAGTCCATTTAAACTAGAAGAATCCCTGGGGTGCTTGGGTGGCTCAGTCGGTTGAGCGTCCGACTTCAGCTCAGGTCATGATCTCGCAGTTCATGAGTTCGAGCCTGAGTCAGGCTCCATGCTGACAGCTCAGAGCCTGGAGCTTGCTTTGGATTCTGGATCTCCCTCTCTCTGCCCCTCTCCTGTTCACGCTCTCTCTCTCAAAAAACAAACAAACAAACAAAAAAAACATAAAAAAAAAAAACAGTACGGGGCACCTGGGTGGCTCAGTCGGTTGAGTGTCCGACTTCAGCTCAGGTCATGATCTTGTGGTTTGTGAGTTCGAGCCCTGCGTCAGGCTCTGTGCTGACAGCTCAGTTCGAGGGTAAGGTCAAACACAGGCCAGCATTCTTTGACAAGTGTGTTTTCCTCCAGGGGCTGTGGCCACCAATTTACAGTAAATTAGAGATTTCTTCGGCTGTCCCAATTCCTCTAAAAGTTTCAGGCCTTACATAATCCTTTAGATCTTTTCTGACTTAAGTACTCTTTGGAAAACCCAAGTTTATGTCAATGCTGGTTGAAAATATTTAAACTGAATATATTGGTGGGCTCAAAACCCACCTGGTCAAAGAAAACTCTGCCCTTGAGCCTTGACCTTGCTTCCTAAACTTTGGCCATTTGACTTGGCTTTGGTCTGAGAATTATAAATCTTCAGATGGGGTAAAAAATATAAAAACGTATTCATTCGGCTTGAATATATTGTACTTTGACTTTAAAGGGGTTTTCACAGAAGAACACACAATAACCATCAGCAGAAAGTACTTCCTAGCATTGATCTAGTTTTTGGACCGGCACTTAGGTCTCCAGACAGGCGGGGTCTGGGGTGTGAACTGAAGCCAGCACGCGTTTTAGCGTCAAGAAGACCTGGCTCTGGGGGGCCTGGTGGCTCAGTCGGTTGAGCGTCTGACTTCAGCTCAGGTCATGATCTCCCGGTTCATGGGTTTGAGCTCTGCACTGGGCTCTGCGCTGACAGCCCAGAGCCTGCTTCGGATTCTTCCTCTCTCTCTGCCCCTCTCCCACACTCCTCAAAAATAAACAAACATTAAAAAACAACAAGACCTGCCTCGGCTGTTTTCACTCACAGCGTGTCCTTAGGCAAGTTCCCTCCGGATCTCAGTTCTTGCCCGGAGGATGGGGAGACTGTCTCCCTTGCAGGGCTCCAAGAAGATTAAATGAGGTAATGTAGGAAGGGCATCCAGTATGAGCACCAGGATGCAGCAGATGCTTAACAACCGATGGCATCTCTGGGGCCCCTGGGTGGCTCGGTTGTGTGTCAGACTCTTTTGATTTCCGCTCAGGTCATGAACCCAGGTTTGTGGGACTGGGATTGAGCTGAGTGTGGAGCCTGCCTGGAGCCCCCTCTCTCTGCACCCCCCCCCCGCCCTTGCTCACACACACTCTAAGATAAAAAAAACCCAATGCCATTTCTGCTATTTAGCTGCCATCAGTATTCCTACTACTGCTACCACAAAACAATCACTATTATTGCCCCTATGGCTCCTTTTCCCCTCTAAGCTCTTTGAAGGCCCCAAATCCAGTAATTCTCTTCTTTTACAAGAATATTTGCCCCATCTTCAATCAGGTATAACCTTTGATTAGTGACTATTATGATAAAACCACAAAAGGGTTTGTCTTGGGCGGATGGTGCGTATGTTTCCTCGATGTCCAGCCCAAAAGCACCACAGAAAAGAGATGAACTATGGGATCTCTTTAACCGTCAGCCACATGAGCCACAACTGTAACTTGTCAAGGGAAAAATCATGTTTCTTATTTCATTCTGTCCCAGGCAGAGCCAGAGAGGATTTTAAATTTTAGGTCAATGATTACTCTGGGCTTCACAGTTGTGGTTGTTGGCTATGGGCCGGTGGTTACTTATCGGCAATTCTGCCTGAAGAATACAAGGGACGCATGGCTGGCTCAGTCAGTGGAGCGTGTGACTCTTGATCTGGGGGGTCGTGAGTTCAAGCCCCATGTTGGATATGGAGATTATTTACGAATGAAATCTCAAAAAAACCCACACACAACACTAGAGCAGGGCAAGAGGTTTTGATGTGAATTATTTAGCCTCTAGACCCAAAGTTTACTTCTCTAGCAGTCAGTTTAAAAAAAAAAACAAGGTTAGAAATATCTAGGAAATGTTAAGATGGAGGGGGTGTGTGGACTTCATCACAAAGTGGCAAATGCCCAAAAGAACGGGCGCCTCTTGCGACCACTGCTTGGAAATCAGTCCAATGCAGACTGGGTGCCACAGGCCAGGACGAGGGAGTTGGAAAGTCTGCTGGGAATGGCCAGAGTCACAACCACTGGACCACAGGTGGCTGCGGAGCTTTCTCAGACGTGACTCAAGGTTTCAATTTTAACACACTCATTGCTGTTCCAACCACAGGACTTCACTCTAGCTCTTTGGGCTCAAGCTTCTTAAGCCTCGGACACTTTTTACAGGCCAGGCAGCATCGGTATTGCCTCCCAGCTGATGTGCCAAATGGTCCACTTTGTACCGGTCTTCAGTTAACGTCGAGCAAATGGCAATAAATACTTTATGATTTAGGGCTGGGGAAAATTTAAAAATATACTGTATTAGGGGCGTCTGGGTGGCTCAGTCGGTTAAGCGTCCACTTCGGCTCAGGTCATGATCTCGCGGTTCGTGGGTTTGGGCCCCGCATCAGGCTCTGTGCTGACAGCTCAGAGCCTGGAGCCTGCTTTGGATTCTGTGTCTCTCTCTGTCTCTGCCCTTCCCCTGCTCACACTCTGTCTCTCTCAAAAATAAACATTAAAAAAAATTAGAAAAAAAATACCGTATAAGAACATTCTCGGAACTTATTTTATGCCCGGAGTTTATGCCTGTGCCAAGTGCTGGGGTTGCAGCAGTGAGTTAACTCGGCAAGGTCAGAGTCCACCTCACGTAGGGACCCGGTTTAGTTGGAAACTCCCACTGTACACTTCATAAAAGTCTCCAGATTTAACTTTCAACCCAATGCATCCCTTCCAAGCAGCGCAGTCCAGCAAAATTTTCCATAATGGCGGAACTTATTTCTGTACTGATGGAACCTTCTGTGTCCGTTCCGTCCAACCTGTGTGTGTGTGGCTAGCGGCTACCATCTTGAACGGTGCTGTTTCAGAGAACCAACTATGGAAAAATTCACGAGTGGCATTTGCAGTATCTACTTGAGCAGACAATATCAGTCTTCACCTGAGTAGAATTCTCTGCTTGGAAATCTCTCCTCTCTAGGTTTCAGGGCAAGATTTGTGGCTCTCCTACTTTTATTCTTTTTTAAATTTTTTTCTTTTTTTTTTTTTAAATGTTCATTTATCTCCGAGGGAGGGAGAAAGGGAGGGAGAGACAGAGTGTGAGCAGGGGAGGGGCAGAGATAGAGGGAGACACAGATTGCAAAGCAGGCTCCAGGCTCTGAGCTGTCAGCACAGAGCCCGATGCGGGGCTTGAACTCATGAACTGCGAGACATGACCTGAGCAGAAGTCAGAAGTCTAACCAACTGAGCCACCCAGGTGCCCCTCTTCTCCTCCCTTTCTGTTCCTTCTTGGTCTCCCTCTTGGTTCTCCCCTCTCTGCCTGCCTCTAATATGAGGATTTTCTAGGGCTCAGTCCTTAGTCCTTCTCTTTTCTGCACAAACCTTCCCTATGTAATGCCCTCCTAACCGTCTCAACATCTCCTGAGGGCTCACTACATATACACCATTCTAAGCATTTTGTATGCACTGACTTAATTACCACCACTTGCATAAAATGTAGGTACTCTTATTATCCTCATTTTATAGGTGAGGAAATAGAAGCTTAGAGAATTCAAGAAACTTGGCCAAGGTCACAGCTAATCATGGTGAAGCTGAGACTCCAACACGGATGACTGACTCACTCGTGACCCATGTGCTTGGTGACCACTCTCCAGCTGATGAGTCCGACTTCCTTATCTGAAGTCAAGACCACATTTCTCACTGCAGAGTTCTACCTGGATGTCTTAAAGGCATTTCAAATTCAACGTGACAAACAGCGTAAGCTCTTTGTCTTCCCACCGACACTTCTCTTCCACTAGTGCTTGTTCTGGTGAGCGCCATTCATCAGTCCAGAAGCATCCACCAACCCTGGAGGTCATCCTAACCTTCCCCCGTCCCTCACTCTGAATCCACTGATGCCCCTTGAATTTGGAAGCCCTTCTCCATCCTCAGGGCCAGTGCCTGGATGGAGGCCTTTTAATTCCTTACTTGGACTCCTGTGGTGGTCTCCTAGCTAGTCCTCCAGCAAACTCCTGTCCATCCACCCAGTCTACCCACCGTATCACAAAGTTAGCTTTTAAAAATGCAAATCTGCCCATATTATGAAAGACTGAGCCCCTCCACGAGCGCCTCTCACAAAGCCTTTCATGAGATGATCCCTGTCCACTCGTTTCTCTGTGTTCTCCACATTGTTCTCTTTATGTAGCCACATCCAATAGTCTGAACTCTGTAACTAGGCCATGGTTACATCACAAACCCCTGCCCATGCTAGTCCTTTTATCCCAAGTGCTCTTAGGTTCCTTCTCCTACTAAATTCTTACTCCTCTTCTAAGACTTAGCTAAGCTTTTTCCTCTTCCAGGAAGCCTCTCCTCACCTTCCCTTCCTTCTTTGGTGCCTTCTGTGTCCCCTCAGACCTCCACTAGAGCCCTTATCACACCACTCAGCATTTATTTAGATATCTATCTCCCTTACCTACTGGGGACCCCCTGAAAGCAGGGCCTGGCCCTTATTCAATCTTGAATCCTTGGCACCTACTGTGTGCCTAGCACCTAGTGGGTGCACTGAACTGAGAACAGTGATACCTTTGGGTATTCAGACCCTGAAGCAGAAACCTTCCACACCATGATTCCACTTCTGGTAATGTGTTTAATCTTGGGAAGGGACTTTAGACCAAGAAAATCAATCCACCAGTGGACCATTCGTGAGCTCCCTTCAGATGACTTTCACCTGCCACAATTCCAGTAACAGAAATGAAAGTAAGTGTGGCCTCGCGCCCTACCTGATAGTGATGATCTGCCCGATGCCCAAGTCCAGGTTATTCAACTGTGCGATAAACACAGCCGCCACCGCTTCATAGAGCGCAGTCCCATCCATGTTGATGGTAGCCCCGACGGGCAGCACAAACCTAGTGATCCTCTTGTCCACCTGGTTCTTTTCTTCGGCACAGCGGAAAGTGACAGGCAGTGTGGCCGAACTGTGTGATAAAAAGAGAAAGGGGTCGGGGCGCCTGGGTGGCTCAGTCGGTTGAGCGTCCGACTTCGGCTCAGGTCACGATCTCACGGTCTCACGGTTTGTGAGTTTGAGTCCCGTGTTGGGCTCTGTGCTGACAGCTCAGAGCCTGGAGCCTGCTTTGAATTCTGTGTCTGCCTCTCTGCTCCTGCCCTGCTCACTCTCTCTCTCTCTCAAAAATAAACATTAAAAAAAATTAAAAAAAGAGAGAAAGGAACGTATGGTCTAGGAATGCTGGTGCTCAATCCCTGCCTGAAGAGACACTTCTATTCCCGAAACTAAACCAAGAGCCCAAAGCATGCTGGCACTCTGGGCAGGTCCAGGAGTGGGAACGTGCTGTGTCCGCCATTCTCTGAGTTATACCATAAACCCCTTCTGGGCTGCAGGCCATGCCATGAGGGCAGGGAATATGCAGTAGGGTGAAGCAATATGCTCCAGGATGCACAGGGGGAGAAGACAGAGGTCCTTCCTGGAGTTAAAGCTAGCTACAGAAGGACAAGCTGTGGCCGGTGCTTGGTCAGCTTCACAAGTGGCCCGTACAGCTCTCAGCCGCAGCCAGTAAGAGCTGATTAGTCTCTGCAGCCCAGAGACTTCCTCCAGACACTCCTCGTACATTTACCTGGAAGAGATCATGAGAGCCGTCAGAAGAGCCTGGGCCATTCCCATGGCGAACCGGAAAGGGTTCTTCCGAACGACTATGAAATAGATCAGTGGGAGAATGACGATGGAGTGGATTGCCAGCCTGGAAACAAGTCAAAGAAGCAGATTCTTAGATGACACCACCTCCTCATATTAATCCTTCTTTTCAAACAGCTTTTTTACTCATGATATATCATTTGATTTGCATTATGACCCAAAAGAAAATCAGAGGTAGGGCAGGTCTCCATTCCGGCAGTGAGGGTGAGGACATTCACTTAGCAAACGAAGTATCTTGTCAAAGTCGGCGGTGAAGCCAGTAGCTGAATCCACATTTCAGAGCTCACACAACACTTACATCATGCCGCCAAGCTTTGTGCACGCTATTTCTGCCAACAGGTGCTAAAATGCTTTCACCTGCCGCTGCTGCTGAATTCTTATCCCTCCTCTAACACTCAGCAAAAGGTCCCTCTCCTCCAGGAAGCCTTCCTTTACCTTCCCAGGTTGGGCAGACCCTTTCCTCTGTTGTAGGTTTGTGGCTCTGCACAAACCTCTACCATAGGCCCTTATCATAGCACTCAGCCCGTCTATTCCCTGGACCACTGCTGTCCTGCTGGATGGTGCCCACCATCTAGTAGGCCAGGCAGGCTGTGGTAAGGAGGAAGTCCCTGCTCTCCTCCAGTCATACTGGTGGAGTCTCCTTCCACCTACTTCAGGACTGACCCTCTTTTCTTTGTTATTCTTGCCTTCCAAAACTATTCCTTATTTCACACTGAGATATATAGGTTACGCAAAACAGGGGGCTTAAAAAATGAGACCAATCCAGCAGATGCCATATAGTGTCCACGTAAAGCGTTTACAGATCAGTTATTCAAAGCTGAAACAATAAGAAATGATCATTGTTAATACAGATCCTGAAGGTCCATCTTGAGGGTCTTCACATAGAGCTTGTGGCTAAGAACTATGAGAAGCTGAGTTTTCTGTTAAAAACCAAGGTAGGGCAAGAGAACAGAAACCAGAACTGTTAGAAAATGGCTCAGTATAATAAAACTCGGCCAGATGACTGCCTGGACCCAGGCCCTGTCTTCGAGAAGGGTAGATGGCCCTGCTGCCTTACCACTGGGGCCCTGAGATTTGACAATGGCCCTCACACTGGAGGAACCCAGGCTTCTTCTTGCTGGCTGGCAGGGTGGTGCTTTTGGTAAAGACAGATAAGCTTCCCAGTGCACCTGCCTTCCAGTGGGTGAGCTCATTGCTCAAGTTGGGCGTCTGGGGGCTACTGACCTGTGCGAGTCAAACTGATGATACTTATTCATTCCCTTGGTCCGTGTTTCTTAACACCTGTGACGAATCCTGTCCCTGCTAGATATCCGGGGCCAGCATTCCTAACTTATCCACCATACCTGCCCTTAAGGAGCCAATGACTGGGCTGCAATAAATATGCAAACGACCTGTCCCCTGCTGCCTTCCAGCTTTTACACAGTACCTCCCAGCTGGAAGAGTTTCCCAGCATGCTCCCTGACACTTGGATGATGCATGGTGTGGCAGTGGTGCCCGGCCCCACCTGCAGGGCTGGGACCAACCAGCCATCCCTTCCGACTGGCTCAAGTCTCCTTCCACGTAGGCCCTGCCTAATGTCTTTCTTGGGGTTGGGGTACCTGTGGGCCATTCCTACTAGTTTGGTGAGTTTCCATCCTTGAAGAAGTGAACGCCAAGAGAGGCTACCAGTGGGTCTTGCTCATTTTAAAAAATGATTTTAACACAACTAATAAAGGCAGCAACAAACCATGGTCCAGGCTGTTCTGCCGAGATCTGGCAAGTAGCACAGTGGGATCCTCCTCCAGTACAGCTGTTAAAGGGCAGCCCTCCTCCCCCTGCTCTCTTATCTCTCAACCATCTTTCCCTGCACAGGGGAGAAGCTGATTTTAACCAAAAGGCAGCTTCTCGGCACCAGTCCGTTGGCCCAAAAGAAGTTGGCTGCTTCCTCCCTGGAGTCGGACGTACCCACTCAGGACGGTGGCCATGTAAAGGCCCAGCTTGCGGAATATTTCCCAGTCTTCAACCTCTATGATCTTCCCGGCAATCAGGAACAAAATGCCAAGTGGCATGTAACTAGAAAGCAAGCATAGCAAAGACACTTCTGTCATCTGGTGTCTTTTCAAGGTGGGATCGCTGGGGAGGAAACGGGCCGGGGCACGCACCTTGGCCTGGCACGTGTGCTCAGCTGGGAAGCACACCTGCTACACGATAAAGCCAAGGTTTCGGCCTCAGGCCCTGGTGGACCCCTGGCGCCAGGTTTCAGCACCCGCACATGTGTCTTAAATCCTACCCACCTCAGCCACCCTAGATGAGCAGACTCGGCAAGAACGTGTGGTTAAATGAGTGCATAGCCCATGCCTCACTCCCGGTACACATACGTCCTGCTAACAGTCACAACGGCAGATCTCGTTTTTGCCTGATCCCCCATATATGGCCCCCATGCTCTTCCTGGCCTCAGTCATCT